>NC_139044.1:68954784-69632284 GCF_965140915.1 Aythya marila
GAAACAAGAATAGTATCAACTTAAAAAGCACGTGTTGTCCACTAACTTGCACAAGCTTTGTATTTCTTTCTCCTTTTTTTTATTTTTATTCCACCTTATAGGAGACTTGGAACAGAAAGAGAACAGGATCTGATTCAATTTTCACAAAGTACAAGAAAACTAAAAGGTACAAAAACTGGAAGTACTTAATGTATTGGAAACATCCTATTGTTAAAGATTTGCCTAGAGAAATAGCTTTCTGTCCATTCTCTCCTACAAAAGCTATAGGTGCTAGTAATATTTATTTGCCATTGCTGATAACTCTGAAGTGATGAGCACTTTCAACTATAACTGTATTTGCCATCCATCATTATTTTTCAAGCATTCCAGTTCAATCAACCATTGACAACTGCTTATTTTTCCCCCATGATGTGTTGTATCAACAGCTCAGTAAAGTCATCAAACGTTTTACACATTTTTAAAGGAAAAACAGTCCAAAAATGAACACTTAATGCTCTCCTTTGCTAATAAAAATAGAAAAGCTGGTTTTACAAAATGGAAGAATTATCATGAACTATGATCTCTGCTCAGTGTCTACCATTAGATAGTAACAAACAGGTTTTCTTTTCAGCTATAACTCTTATTTGTGCAGGATAGATGAAGTAACTTTAAGCATAACATTAAAATATTTTGCTTATGAAATGGGGCTTTCCATCAGTGTTCCACTACAGTCTAACAGGTGTTCATTAGAATTAGCCAAAGCTGGACATATACCGACTTTGAATAATTAGTTTTCACTTCTAGGTACTTAAGATTTCATCTATCTGTGAGGGACATACTGATGAAGAAAAACTTTATATCATATTATATGAATTAGACATCACTAATACTCAGCCATGAGGGACTGCAAGAAATGTTCCGCAGTACAAAGGATATTCTGAAATCAACAAGATTAATCAAAGAGAAATGTCATTTTCAGAGAATGTGAGTGGAATGCTTCTGAACTCCCTGTCTAATGTCAGGAGGATTTTGAGGTGTGGCCCGGAAATCAAACCATCTGAAGGGAGTTCTCAGTGAAACACATGGTTTCACATTATAGAGTTAAAGAAGAGAGAAAATGCTGTGGTGGCTCTGGCATACTGTATTTAACAGACCATTCAGAGTCTGACAGTTATTTCTCTGTGAGTCTTGTAAGTTACATTTGACTTTCAGAAGGACTTCCAGCCTTCATTTGAAGACTGCAGTACAATAAGACTTCAAGTGCTTCCTTTGTTCCAATGTTAATCAATCTCACTTTTAAGAATATTGTCTCATTTTAATTTTAACTTGTCTGTCTGCAGCTCCCAGCCATTGGTTCAGTGTTCTGTATTTTTCCCCTGAAGATACTTATACATTATAATGAAATTATCTCTCAGAGATGTGCAGTCTCTGTAGGGCATTTTACAGTTCTTTTCTGTGCCACTGTTCTAGCATCCTTTTAAAAATGTTGATACTAGAGCAGTGCATGGTACTCCTGTACCAGGCTCACCACTACTGTGTATAAGAATTAAAATCACTTCCCTGCTCCCATTTATTGCCCCCCAGACCCGTTTATGCATCAAAGGATCTGCCAGCTCCCTGCTGTATAACACCAGCATATGTTTAGTTGCTTGTCCACTGTAAACCCAAATTGTCTTCCAACACTGCTTTTCAAGATATAGTATCCCATTCTGCGTATATTCCTGATTTCCTTATTTCCTCTCCAGCTAAAAGAGACTTTTTTTGGCAGTGTATGTCATAGATCAGACATTACTTTTATGAGTGAGGACATTGTTACTGTTGCTTGGAGGTAGTAGACTTAACTACTGGCAGTTACCCTTTACAGACTAATATCCTGGACATCACATGGACATCTGTGATCACACTGCTATTAGAACATTAGGAGATACAAATATTACAAAGACCCAAAGACAAAGCAGTGATACAAAGACAGAGAAAAAAATATATATTCATGCATAAACATGCACAAACACACCAACAATGATATATTTTAATATTCTTTATTATTTATTGAACTATGAATTTTAATTTTAATGTTTGGATATGCTTAAATTAAAATTTCTTTTTTTTCATGCATCTCAAAGATAATCACATCTTCTATACTATACAGGTGCTTACATGTTTCACTGTAATTTTGTTTTCTATACAAAAGATAGATTAAAATTATATTATCTCTATAGATGCTAGGGGTTCTGAATTCAAAATTCCATTTACTCCCACTTATGCAAGCCTATGCATTTCTACAGCTTATCTTGGTGCTTTTGATAGTTCAATTCCTTCAAAGGTGAATTATTGCTAAGACATCACTTTCAGGGAGACATCACTGTCAGGGACAGCTTTTTTGAACCTTCAGCCTGTGATACACTAACAGCACTTACAGCCTCTTAGTATTAGAAAAATTTTGAAGTAAAATAAATACCTTTTTTTTTAAGTAATAAATTGAGAGGACTAGAAATATTGTTACACTTCTGTACTATTTGTTTGGCCTAAGAGTTTATTTACATTCCCTGGAATGGTTTTACCTCAGAGTAGGACAACTATATCAGATGATTTAGGACAACAGGCAGACATGAATTTAAACTGCAGTTTCAAGGCCCTTTTCTGTTGTACTATATATTGTCCTGGGTATAACGTTCACAGTCCACAAATTTTGAGGTGAATCATTGAACCATAGAATGGTTTCAGTGGGAAGGGACCTTTAAAGATCATCTAGTCCAACACCCCTTCCACAGTCAGGGACGTCTTTCACTAGAGCATGTTGCTCAAAGACCCATCCAACCTGGCCTTGAGCACCTCCAGGGACAGGGAATCCACAACTTCTCTGGGCAACCTGTTCCAGTGCCCCACCACCCTCAACATAATAAAAAGTTATTTCTTATTTCCAATCTAAATCTACCCTCTTTCAATTTAAAATTGTTGCTCCTTATCCTGTCACTACAGGCTCTGGTAAAAATTCTTTCTCCATCTTTCTTATAAGTGCCCTTTACATATTGAAAGGATGCAGTCCAGTCTCCCTGGAGGCTTCTTTTCTCCAGACTGAAGAACCTTTACTCTCTCAGCCTTTCTTCATAGGAAAGCTATTCCAGCCCTCTGACCATTTTTGTGGCCCTCCTCTGGACATGCTCTGACAGGTCCATATCCTTCTTGAGCTGGGGGCTCCAAACTTGAATGCAGCACTCCAGGGGCAATTTCATGAGAATACGGTGGAGGGACAATAATCACCTCTCTTGACCAGCTGGCCATGCTTCTTTGTATTCAGCTCTGGATATGATTGGCTTTCTAGGCTGCAAGAACACATTTAAGATCCCTTCCAACCCAAACCATTCTATGATTTCCAATTCATATCCAATTTTTCACCCATCAGTACCCTCAAGATCTATTCCCTAGGGCTGCTCTCAATCTATTCATCAAGTGGTCTGCATCAATTGGTGACTACCCTGACTGAGATGCAGGACCTTGCACTTGGCCTTGTTCAAATTCATGATGTTCATATGCACCCACTTATCAAGCCAGTCAAGGTCCCTCTGGATGGTGTTCCTTCCCTCTAATATATCAACTGCATCCCTCAGCTTGGTGTCATCTACAGACTTGATGAGGGTGCACTCAATTACACAGTCTAAGTCATTAATAAAGATATTAAACAGTACTGGTCCCAATACAGACGCTTGAAGGACACCACTCATCACATTTCTCCATTTGGACACTGAGCCATTGACTGTAACTCTTTGGATGTGACCATCCAGCCAATTCCTCATCCATCTAATGGTCCACCTTTCAAATCCATCTCTCTCCAATTTACAGGCAAGAATATTGTGAGGCACTGTATTGAAGGTTTTACAGAAGTCCAGGCAGATGATATCAGTTCTCTTTCCCCATCTACTGATGCAGTCACTCCGTCAAAGAAGGCCACTAGATTAGTCGGGCACAATTTGTTCTTGATGAAGACATTGGCTGTCTCTAATCACCTCTGTCTTTCATATCCTTCAACATAACTTCCAGGAGGATCTGTTCTGTGATCTTACTGGGCACTTAGGTGAGGCTGACTGGTCTGTAGCTCTCAGGGTCCTCCTTATTACCCTTTTAAAAATGGGTGTGATATTTTTTCCAGTCACTGGGGACTTTGCCTGACTGCCATAACATTTCAAATACCCTGTGCAGTAGAATCTACATCTGCCAGACCTTGGGTTGCATCTGGTCAGATGCCGTGGACTTGCATATGTTCAGGTTCATCAGGTGTTTTCAAACCTGTTCTTCTCTTGCAGAGAAATCTTGACAAAGTAGAGTGCTGGGCGATCACCAGTCAAATGAAATTAAACAAGAGTAGGGGACACATTCTGTTCTGGGAAAGGACAACCCTGGATATATGTATAGACCGGGGAACAAGAGGATGGAGAGCTTTAGTCTTCATTATCTGACCATCATACCTGTAGAATCCCATCTTGTTATTCTTCACGTTACTCACTAAATTCAACTCAGACTGTCCCTTGACTTTTCTCATCCCATCCCTACACACCCAGGAATTATCCCTATATTCTTCCCAGGATACATATCCCTGGATCCTGTGCATTTCCTTCTTACCCTTTAGACCTCCAAGAGGTCTTTACTCAGCTATGCTGGTCTCCTGCCTTCCTTGGTTGATTTCTTGCACATGGGAATTGAGAGGAAAAATTCCACTCCTTTATCCCTGAGGGCAGTTTCTCATTGGGGCCAATCCACTAATTCTTTAAACAACTGAATGTTTTGTCTCCTAAAATTCAGGGTTGTGACATTACATTGAATTCAGATTTGATCCATTCATTCTTTCCAAGTTCTCAAATAAGAACCAGAAGAAAGGAGCAGAAGAGACCAAAGGAATCACCACATATGGAGACAAAAGATAAAACATAACCTGGACTCAGTCCTTGAAACTGCTGTGTTTCACGTTCATAGTTAGATAAATTGCCAAATGATTCTGCAGCATAGATCTTGCCACACTACAAGGTAACAACAGAAAACATCCCTACTAATTTGACAGAGGAAAATTCCTTGTGGACTCCAAATCTGCCAAGCCTGAAAGAGCCATTTCATAATTCTCATATTCTGCTTCAGAGAAAGAAAGTAAGATTTATTTAATTGTTTTTTTGTTTGTTTGGTTTTGGTTTTTGTTTTTGTTTTTAACTGTTTGTTTGTTTTGTAAGGAAGCCAACAGACCTTCTTAATCAGACCAGCATATTGTTATAATGAATGAATACATAAAATTGTGATTTTTGGCACAGCTGGAAGAACCTGACAAGTAAACATCACTGTGAATGCTAAGTCTATGTCTTACACATCAGGGATGCAGACATTTGAAACGGCTCTGCTTGTACTAAAACCAAAAGCAGAGGTTTTGATGAGTACAGAATATATCCAACCCCAAAGCCACTGCAGCACTGTGAAGACTTAATGGTGCACAGCTCCAGGTGCTGAGGGAGCTCTGCAATACCTCCTCTCAACTGCACAGACCCACCCTCAGGTCATCACTGTTCCTTAACCTAGGAATGTGCTGTCATTGTTTAAAGTTTGCAATCTGAAATACATGCTAAAAATAGAGTATAAAAATGTAAAACTCAGGACACAGCTATGTGTACCTAACACAATATATCAGAATTTCTGTATAAATAAATACAACCCATTGCAAGCTAATTCTCTCCTCTCACATTATTTATGGTCAGTTATTTGCCTCCACAGATAATGCCCAACAGATCTTTCCCTTCAGGAAAACTGGAACTGTCTGAGAAGCAGAAAACATTTGGCAGAAATAACCATAATGAAGATAAGTGTTAACACAACATGGTAAACTCAGTCCGGGACACAGGCTTTCAAACTGTTATTTCCAGCTTGCAGTTGAGAAACTGTTTCAGACAACATAAAAAGCTGTATCTAACACTTTCTGACAGTGCCATATTGGCTGGGAGTTGCACAGAAAGAAGGTGTACATGAAAATGCAAGGATGATTTAACCTTCATTGCTACAAAAACTACTAAGCTATCAAAATAATCAGAAAATTAAAAACCAAAGTACTGAGAGAAACCAGCCAGCTTATCTTCCAGCTGCTTCAGCTAGAAGATCAATGGGATCTTGACAGGATTGGTATCATCAGCCCTTTACAGCTATTCAGATGTTTGTTTAAAGTGAATTAAGGAAAGCCAAGCTTTAAGAGAGAAAACAGAAATAGCGATAATAGAACAACTCAATCAAGCGAACAAAACCCTTTTATAGTCCACAGAGAGTCCAGAACAGAAAGGTGTGCACTTACCATTGATCGGGACAAATGCAAGCCAGAGAATAAAGGTTAAATAAAGCAATAAGAAGGGTACCAAAAGCCACTGAAAATGACATGAAAAAGAACAAGCTGTAAACTGGCACAGACCTTTAAAAGAGGGCTGTCCAAACTTTGTCTAACTGATGTGTATATTGACAGCAAGCAGAGAGCTAATCTGCATTTAACAGAGGGGAATTCAGCCTTCCTCCTTCCTTTCTGTTGGAAAAAAAAAAAAAAAAAAAAAAAAAAAGTATTGATTTAAAATTGGTGTTACATGACATGAAAAAAAAAAAACCTTAAAAAAACAAACAAAACAAAACAAAAAAAAAACAGCTAAAAGATCTTCCAAATTCAGTATCTCAAGGCCTGAATACCACTCTGTGCCTCTATCAATTATTTTCACAATGTACTTCCACAGCCTGCAGCAGGGGCAAAACCTGCCTCTGGGGGTAGGTACCAAGAGATCTGGATAATTGGGTTGGAAGAGTTTGCAGGTGCTGTCCCTCACTTTGCACAATTAATTCATCATAAATTGATCTTTTATTTGTTTCAGTTGTGCAGGCAGACCCACAGCTTTGACTCTGAGACATGCAATTAGAATGAGCAGTGTGGGAAGTTATATAGTGTACCAGTTACAAAACTAAGATGAGCCAATGAAAAATAAATAATATAGTTATTCACAGGATGTGATCGACCTTATTCCTCAGCAGGGCATTTGTGCACTTGTGAGCTGGAGGAAGATTTCAGTGCCTAAGACAAACATGTTAAAAATAGAATAGAGAAAGCTACAGACAAGGAGAGCCTAGCTGGTGGAGTATGCTTAGTGGCATACAAAGAAAGAAGCCTTTAAGCCAATGCAGATGCCTTGCTACTAACCCTCAGTTTTTGTTTTATTCGTAATGGCATCATTTTTTTTCTAGGAAAAAAAAATAGAATTTTCTGAAAAAAAATTAAAAAACAGAAAGTTACTTGGGAAGTACCATTCCTCAAAAGCAGTCTTTCATAAGAACTGGGGTGTCTGCCAGAGTCTGACCAGGGTCCTATCAGACATATGTCTGACCTCATGCTACTTTCTTACTATGGTAACTCTTCCCTATATTTTCAGGTCTCCAGAAGTTGAATAACTTGGAAGTTGGAAGTACAAAAAGCTAATTTGTCCCACCACCAATTTCCAGCTCTTTCAGCTGAGTCTCGAATGTAGTATCATTTTCAAAGCTAATTTTTGCAGAATCTAGAGTCCATCAACAGAATAGTTAAGAAAGTTCTTCCTTTTTTTTTTTTTTTTCTTTTTTTTTTCTTTTTTTTTTTTCAAAAAAGAAATGCAGAGGCTTTAGGAGACAGAGAGAAAAATATTTTCTCACTCTTCTAAATTTTTGCAGGAAGAATATCCCAAGTTTGCTCCCCTCCTAGCTTTACCTTTATTTTGCTGCATGGAACGTAGTTATATTTAATTCTGTGTAATCAAATTTTATATGGGAAGTCATATCATTATATAACAGATATTTAAGATACCTTTTCATATAAATATGCTAAATGCTCTGGAATCACCATATTCATAGCAGCTTTAGTCACAGCTGGTAATATTAATTGCTCTAATTTCTGCTTCCATTTCTCTCTCTCATCTTTTATTTTGTGCTTACTCCTTTTTGGAGATAAAATTTTGCATTCAAAGTAATGTAACATTTCAACAGGAAAGAGCAGATGAGGTTATCGTTAAGACCTTCAGCTTACTTACATCAGAATCAAGCTGTACTCCAGAGAAGTATGGTGAATGTATTTGCACCTGCAGATTATGACCTTTTGCAGTTTGCACACCCTAGAAAACAGATGCATTAAATAAGCCTCTGAAAAGGAAAATTCCATTGGAACCATGACCACTTGAAAAAATATTTTTTGTGTTGCTTTGGCTGTAAGAGATAATTTAAAAGCTGCATCCTAGGAGAAGAGCCATCACTTCTGTTTCTTGCATTGCCACAAACACATGAATCTGTTGGGACACAGGAACACTATTGTGAGCAGAAGGCAGACAGCATCAACAGTGGAAATATATCATATATAAAAGTGAAATGCACACAAAAGAGCTATAAATCAGAAAACAAATTAGCAACAAAAACAGGCAGCTTGTCAATATCCATCATCACAGGAGCTAGGGAGGCATTAGACCTGCAATGTGTTGCTCTGATTCAGCAAACCTGCAAGTCCCTGATGGCTCTCATTTGATGGTCAGCACATATATGTACAATAGTTCTCCAACATGCAAATGAGCTCTGAGGAGACTGTTTCTGTGCATGGAGTTAATACCCTGCATTTTTTTCCTTTACTAGAAAGGAAACTTGAGGCATTTATAAATGGCCTCATTCCATCTATCTGATGTAGCTAATTCCCTAGATTTTATTACCTGAATTTCCAGGTGATAAAATTTATTGCTCTCTGAGGCTAGACAAAGAAACTGACATGAGTGTATTCATGTACATATGCAGATGTATGTGAGGAGAGGAAAAAAGATGATATAGCATAAGAAAAAGGGCCTCTAGATTTCATAATCTTTTTTTTTCTTTTCCTCAGAAGCACATCATTTGAAATGATTTGCCTGATTCTTATGTATTTACATAGCAATGAGTTCTATTATTCTATATAGGAAATCACAGGGGGGAAACGAAAATAACAATCCCTTCTTGCAGATATAATTAACTGATGAACAGTAGTGAAGGAAAAAGTAAGAAAGAAAGAGAGAGAGAGAGAAAGAGAGAGAGAAAGAGAGTGCTTGGAACAGCAGGGTATCAGCTACTTCATAGTAAACAAGTGATTATTTTATTCTATAACATCTTGGACCATGAAGAAAGCTGGTCTCCTATGCTACAGTTAACTTCATCACTTTCTGTCTATAAAATCCAATAGCAAAAATGACTACTGATACATTTTATAATTTGAATATTACAAAGGAAGTTACTTGAAATGCAAGACATGAGTATGTTCTTCATCTCAAGTTTTGAGAGAAATGACATTGCTAAGAACAGGCCAAAAGACTAGGTATCTCTAATATTTTAAAAAGAAAATGTTAAATCTATTAATATATTAAAATATGGTTCGTTTGGGGATCTATTTTTTTTCTGAAGTAGCATTTACTTTTTTTTTTTTTTTTTTTTTTTAAGAATGAAGAACACAGAGACTTTCTTATGTATTTATGTATACACACACATATATGCGGGGAAAAAAAAAAAAACTTCATTGTTTACACAAGACACAATACTGTGACCAAACACTGCAGCTACTCCAAAGGTGAGACAATTCAAACAGTTCCTGTATATGTAAAATTAGAAGATATTTACATCAGTCTATCCAAATATTAAAAGTGTTTTTTTGTTTTGTTTTGTTGTCAAGCAGATATGGGCATATCTGCACATATAAAAATATTCTGAAAGGTCCAAGACTTTCAAAAATAATATCATTTACAGGAACTGTGGTTTTAACTGCTTAACTACAATAATGAAGAAGATAATACAATGTTTGTGGGCTTGTGTTTTTTTTTTGTGTTGTCATCACCCCATTCCCCAACCCTTTGACAAAGGAGAAAATGTTGCTGTGGTACAGATCTAGCAATCACATCTTCTCAAAAAAAAAAAAAGAGGTAGAACTAGAAAAGTGATGAGAGACAGCATTATGTGTTGAAATACAGTTTGTAGATTTGCAGAAGAAAGATGCATCAGTTATTCACCACAGTATTGTGAATACAACAGATTAACAGGAGTTGGAAAGGCTCATGGGAAGAAACTTCACTAAACACTCGCCCTCTTCAGAAACCCTTTACCTACATCTGTGCTACCAGCTTCACTCTCGTGGGAGACACTAAACTCAGCAGACATTCAGTGTAATCCAGTACAGCCAAATACAAATCCTAACCGTATGGCTTTAGACTTTATTTGGAGAATTTTGACAGAGTATTTTAGGCAAACAGGCCATTTTATTTATTTTATTTTATTTTATTTTATTTTATTTATTTTATTTTATTTTATTTTATTTTATTTTATTTTAATAGCAGTGCATGCCAAAAGGAAAACCTGATATTCCCATAACAATATTTGGGGATTGTTCTGTATGATCTGTGGCTGCCTTCTGCTATTATCTGCAGTGGTTGTTCACTGGTGGGAATATCATCTGAAGCCATCTACTGTTCGTTTTAAGAACACCCAAAACCCAGAATATCTGAGTTTGAGTCAGTATTTACAAATCAGACCTTGTTTTCTGTTAAAAAGTTTCCCACAAGATTTCTTCACCAGATGGTGGAAAAGTTTCACATTATTAATGCTATCCAATTCTATTAGAAATAGTGGATTTGTTATCTAGGACAAAGAGAACATTTATAATCTCCATCTGTATAAAGTGTTTGATTCTGAAAAAAAAAAAAATTACATAAACAATGAAAACAGGTAAGTCTACTCAACAGTTATCGCAGAATCTGAGCATGGCATAACAGACATCTATTTCTAAAGCCATTAAAAGTTTTTCATTCTTTATTTTCAAACCCCAAAATGTAGACATATAATGGAACTTAACAATTTAGGCTGCATTGAATACAAAATCATACCACCATTTACAAAATAGATTTCTTTTCCATATAGTTCAGAACTATCCCTAAGAAATCTGCTTGTTTTGTAACTGTGGGAAATGTCACAACCACAAAATACTGGTCTTTTTCATCCAAGAGATATTGATGTTAATATTTAAACTGTCTGAGGCAAGGCATTTTCATCTATATTTCATTTCACATTTAGATTCAGAGTCTCCTGTTTTATAGAACCCATCTGCATCTCTATCAGTCTTTTTAAAATGTTCAGTGGGCAGAATCCTCCTCTCTGATTTATACCTTGATCAAGCTGAGTAGAACAAATGCATGCATTTTGGAGAGCAGCTGCATATACTGAGTTTCTGATAGATGCTGAGGTTTCTAGTTCCTATCAACTGTACTATTGTATCCATTTTGTTTTTTTGTATAGCATCAACTTGAGAAGATGGGTTAACCGAGACACAGAAAAAATAAAAGCTGTAAAGAACAGGGTCTGAAGTAAATATATATATATATCTATCTTCCAATGCTACAGAAAAGAACATTAAATCCAATATGGATGTAAATTTGTATTTTTAAAAGATAGGGGAAACAACTTTTTCTTTTTTTTTTTTTCCTGGTATTTTGGAGCCAATAAAAATAAATAAAATGTTTGAAACCTATCATCCCAAATACTCTGTCCCTCAGGCACAAAAGTACCTCACACTTGCTCAGTTTATTGGTGTGCCTGGTTCATTCTACTTCCAGAGAATCTGAAGGTAACATATTCAAGCTACCCACCTAAATAGACATTTAAATCTCTACTTAGAAACCTAAGCAACTGTGTTTTAGAATGCATAAAATAACTACGGCTACACTAAAACTTAATAGGTGCCATTACAATCATTAACAATTCTACAGGTTTTTTACAGATGCTTTATGAGACAGACTCTGCAAGTGTGTTATGCTGCAGATTCAGCCACCAGCTACCTCCTAAAAGCCCTGATTTGCATTTTGTCCTGGCCAGACAGCAAAGACTGCATGTCTTTCAGTTTTTCTACTGAATAGTCCTCAACTGGTAGCCATGAGGAGACATAAAATAAGGTCAGTTTGGTGTCAAACCAAGCAAGTGCAGAAGAGAAGATGGAATTATTTATTTGAAGTACATGTGTTACCTCTGGGTTTACTTCAGTTTTCCTTCCTGCTCTGTTTACACCAGGCATCCTAAATTTCTCTGTATTTATTGCTTTCTACAACATAGCAATGATACCATTCAAAGTCACTGCAATGTTAATGCAAATGACAAGACAATCACCATTAAAGGGGGACTGTATTTTTACTGCTCAGTCCCCACTGAAGCATCCCAGCTTCCCACTTGCCAAATCATAACTATGTCAATGATGGCAGCCTGGAGCTCCATGTGGGTAGCACACATAGGTGGATGACTAAGCCAGTAGCCTTCACAGGTAAACAGAAATGAGACCATCTACCTTTGAGCAACACTGTATATACCAGCTCACACATAATATATCAAAACAGGATTTCTCCACCATTACTCTGAAAGGAGATCACCCTCCCACTGGAGTGATATGGCAGGGGTGTCTCAGAGATATTAACTTGTCATAGTTTTGGCTGGGGCAGAGTTAATTTTCTTCATAGAGGCTCACACAGTGCAGTGTTTTGGATTTTTGATGACAATAAGGGTGATAACACGGGGATGTTTCAGTTGGTGCACAGCAGTGCTTGCACAGAAACAAGGCCTCTCCTGCTCCTGGTGCTGCCCGGCCAGCGAGGAGGCTGGGTGTGCCCCAGGAGCTGGGAGGGGACGCAGCCAGGACAGCTGGCCCAGGCTGCCCAAAGGCATGTCCCACACCATGTGGCACTGTGCTCAGCGACAGCAGCTGGGAGAAAGGAGGAGGCAGGAGGGATGTTGGGGTGATGGCATTTATCTTCCCAAGGAGCTGTGCTGTGGGGTGAGCCCTGCTCTCCTGGAGATGGCTGAGCCCCTGCCTGCCAATGGGAAGCAGCAAATGGATTCCTTGTTCTCCTGGTCTTGTGCATGGTTTTTGCTTTGCCTAGTGACCTGTCTTGGTCTTAACCCATGAGGTCTCACACTTTTACCCCTCCAGTTCTCTCCCCCATCCCAGCTGGGGGCAGTGGTCAAGTGGCTGTGTGGGGCTGAGCTGCCTGATGGTGTTAAACAACAACCACAACACTTCTTGTGCTGTAGATGCTGACTGCACAGAGATGCAGTGTCTTTGGGGAACAGGTATCTTCCTGGTTATGTCTGCATACTAACTTTTCAGTTCATGAGTAGAGCATTTAGAAATACTGATTGCAAAAAAAAAATAATCACTAATAAAACAATAGCAGTGCACTAAAATATGTAACCATAATTCTGCTCAGGACTTTTACTTTATTGCTATTGTATTGATATATTTGTCTGTAAGTACTGGAATGCAGTAACACAATGTATTTAAATCACACTTATTATGGCATACCTATTCAACTTAAGCATCTTGGGAAATCTCTCTTTGGACCTTTAAATTGATTTCAGTGAAAAATATTTCCTTTACTCTTTCAGAAAAGAAATGTTTTTGAGTGAAATAACATTTCAATATTTCAACCTCTGCAAATTAGAACCTTGAATATTGTATAGCATGTGATTGTTCCTGATAGTATTGTGGTATAGATGGCTTCTGCTAACCGTGAACTCATGGGCCATACAACAGCTGACAAAAGCTCTTGAGGAACAGCTATGGGTTTGGACTGTGAGTTTGCCAATTTAGGGCTTAAATAGGTGGGCAGCACCCCTCTAACAGAACATATTATATTTTCTACAGCACAGTTTTGAATGTATGAGAGTTAGGATAGCCTTAGCCTGAGCAGAGCTCTGCTCTACAAATACTGCATCTTGGTGGGGCACTTAATTCACAAAGTACTACACAAGGTAAATGCGGGCTTCCAAAGCTTATTTCTACAAGTACAAATAAGCACGAGAGCTTGTTTTTCTTTGATATGAAAATATTGATTAGATTCACAGAAAATGTCAAGGAATCAACTTCACAAAATTGTTATGCAGAATGCTCTGGGGAACTTCAGTTTCACAATGAGTCTGAAGTAACACAGACAGCAATGGGGAAAAAGAGAGATAATTTCCCTACGAGAGTTCATATTCTCCCAACATCTTTACATATATACCATATACACTTGCTAAATAGAAGAAATCGTATGATGAATGCAGAGAGGTATTTTCTCCAGTATTTAAAAAGAAATCAATAATGAATTGCCATGGAAAAAGAAAAGGGTGATGTATAGCTGGGGAAAATAAATGATTCTTTCATGCATTCACATTACGAACCATGCTTTTCTGCATGTGTCACAGCAAAATTATAAAATTGCAATTTTTCTACTGTAGCTAAGGTAGGTGAGCCATGAGTTAAATAAGCAGAAAAGGTTTTAAGAAATGTATGGTGTACTTTCCAACATTTAAAAGCACTTCCTGGCACAGCTCTGAGAAGTAATTTAGAGACTGTTTGTTGCCCAAGGGAAAAGGACAGTTCAGAGGAACTTTATATAAGTTTAATATAAGTAACTAATTTTTCAAGGCCTCAGAAAGGTTAGCAGTGTTTCAGCTAAGCAGCCTGCAGCCACAAAAGCAACAGCCCACGTGCCTTCCTACAGCACGATGTTACATATGGGTTGGCCTCCAACTTCAACCAATTTTGTCTTTATTCAAGTTTGTGTACTTCATCATGATCACTTCTTATGAGCATCTGCTAATCCTTACTCATCCCACTTACCAGCACCTTAAACATCCTGAACCCTCTTTACTATGTTCATCCCAGGTAACGCATCTTCCTTCTGCTTGTTACTCTGGAAACCTGCAGCATTTAGGTGTGTGTATGGCAGAGGATCCCAGTGGCAACAAAGATAACAAAGCAGGCAGTGACCACCAGTCCCATGCATGTTGAGTGTACCTAATTCCTCACACAGCAGCTTTTCCCTTAGGTCACTGGGGCCATAAATAAATCATTCATATTGACAGCCCACAGACATGGCCAGGGCATCTGTTCCTGAAGTGACTATATGCTTGGAAATATTTAGGCATAGTCATGCCTAAATTATAAGTTCCTTTGGAAAGGTAAGGAGCACTTATATTTTCCAATGAAAATAGAAGCTGCGAGTAAACTAGAAAAAGCTACACTGCAGTACAGATATTTGTCCTACTAGTTTTCCTTGGTCTCCCCAAATAAACCAGTTCTAGTAATGGAAATCCGTCATAATGGATCCATGGATCTAAAGGTCACAGTTTGCAGTTCTGTAGCAATTTTATATGTCATAACATCATTAAAGCAAGGAAAAGGAACATGGTATAGGAAAATTCTTTTAAAAAATTTCTAGCACATAGATTTTTGAGATTTTCATGGGTTCATTATGTGATACGATATTTGACATAATGGATAGGCAAGAAAACTAACACAATATTTTTTCGTAATGTATGATGTTTTCTGTTGACCTTATTTGCCCGTTATTTTTCTCCAGACTGCTCCAAAATGCCACAGCACATCAGTTTACCCAGATGGGACAACAACTGTTTTTAATGCATAAGAAAATAATGTCCAGAAAACTTCACTGATCTGGGGGGGAGGGGAGAGAGAGAGGAGTGGTGAGGGACAGCAATGCATTAGGTTAAATTCACACTGATGTTTACCCCAAGCATTAAGTTGTCTGTGTTCTGAGGAATTTAACATTACATTCTGACCTAACCTTTCTGCCACATTTGACATCAGCCAAAAGGGTCATGATAAACAATTTTGTCAATAATTTCCTCTTCACACAAACACAGGCTCTTAGCCAATGTCTGAGAAAATTAAAAACAAAACAAAACAAAACAAAAAAAACCTGCAAGAGCTGTCTAGCAAGGGGAATATCATCCATACTGCCAGGGTAGGCAGCCAGACATGAAAGTCCTATGCAATTCTCTTCACTTTCTGTTGCACTATCTTAGAGTTTAGAGTGCAACATACAGCCATTTGCACAGCAATGTGCCTCCCTCCCAGAAGGGTAAATAAACACCTTGAGGTGAGTCCTCATAGGTTGGGAAAAGCTCTTCTTCACAAGCTTCTCTAAGACCTGCTATTTCAAAAAAGTCTGAAGTTCCCTTAGAAGTATATGAGTATTTCTACAAGCATCATCTTGTGAAATTTTCTCAATTGCACAGTCTCTGTTGTTCCTTGACTGTAAATGCAAATAAGGTCTTCTCTATGGAAATAAATCTCTCCTTTTCTTTCTCAACAGCTTCTTAACACTGAAATTCTCATGGGTTTGATTCATACCTAGAAATCATAAGAGATGGTGAATTTGGAGGATAGAAATGTTGTTCACAGGCAAAAGCTTTGGTCTAAAAATATCAATCAATGGTCAAGCAGCATGAACTTTCCTTTATACCATGAGCTATTAAGTATGATCAAATACTGATCTGGAACAAGAAGCATTATTTGAATAATGAATAACAAGCTAACACCACACAGAATTCTGTTTTACCCTCTCCTTTTTTCCCCATCTTTACAATATAAAAAATACTTACAACTTTGTGTTAAACATCATACTGATCCTGATAAAGTTTTTGTTTGTTTGTTTTTTAATCTTTTGTGTGTGCGTGTGTCTCCTTATGCATATGTGGATGTGAAAATTACATCCCACTGCAGGATGTCACTAAAGAAAATCTTGAAGACTAACATATCTGAACCTAGTTTTAAAAGAATTAAATGGATGTCGGAAAATCATTGGGGAACATAAATAAGGGACATGTATACTCAGCAGCTACAGAATCTTAATATGAGCAGATGTCCCACTCATCCCCCCTTTCCCACACCCACCCCTGCCCCATCATACCTCATAGCTTTACCGCGTACAACATATCCAATAGAACACCATCCTTCATAATAGCATTGTTAATGTATATATTGATAACAACTATAGGGATTAATTTTTTCTACGGTATTCTTGGCAGAAACATATATTTTTCTTTCATGTGACTCATAGGTGCAATGTTGCTGCAACTTAGTTTTAGTAGTAGTAAGTACCAGAAGGTAAAGAATTTGCTTCTGTTTTTAACAACAACAAAATCCCCATCAAAACCAAACCAAAATAAAAATTTAAAATCATCTCCTCAATTATTTAGTGTAGTCTTAATACAAAGAGGTCTTAGATTGTAAAAGATAAAATGTTTTCTAGTAGCTGATAAGTCTCTCTGCTTGTATGCAAGTAAACAAAGCAGTGGGTAAAGCAGCTCCTGAATGAAATCCTTAAATTTCCTATTTCTCTGTAGTGTAGAAGTCCCTTATTCAAAACAAGTTTTTGGACCCTTATACCCTTTTGTAACCCCTCTGCAGGAGAACCATATATATCAGGAGCATAATACAGAGATGCAGGGTTGTACAAGTTAAAGACTGTTGGATCGCAAGTTTCTGCTTTGCAGAGAAACTCAGAAGAGCCCCAGATAGTGCCTGGGGACTAGTAGCAAGGTCCCAGACATGGCAAGGTGGTGGTGCATGTCCCAAGAGCAGCAGTATAGCTCAGGCAGGGCCTGGGGACTCTGCTGCAATAGGGTTCTGGGGCTGTGGGCAAGAGCAGGGGCACCATGTGAGCAGGCAGGGCTATTAAAGCCTATTAGTGTGCTCAGTGCACTGATAGTGAGAGGAAAGGTGATAGTCCTGCAGTTAAGTGCATACAAACTTGTAGCTGTTGTAGTTGAATAATGCAAAATGCAACTTAAAGATACACCTGGGATGGCAAGACTTCATTTTCACTACTAGTCTATCCCAATTATGCCATAAGTTTCTGTGAGCTGAGTCACCACTGCATCAGTGAAGTGGCTTTGATGCATGGACTCAGAGAGGCTAAACATTAAAGAAAAGCAAATAAAAAATTTGAAGAAGATGACAAGTGAGCTCACTTTCTAACAGCTCTATGATACTTCTTTTCATTTGGGACACATTCACAAACAACAAACAATTTATTAATGTCCTTCACTAAACTTAAAATGCTGTTGGATAATTTAAATAGAGAATCAATTCAGTTAATCCACAGAGAGAGATCATTTGAGAAATAAATCAGATCTAATGACTTGACAACTTTGATAGATAATTCCTCTGAGAGACAGAATTCTTCTCATCTTAGGCACTATTTTCAGATGCAAAACCAATTCTTTAGTCCCAGATGACTCCCATCAAACACAGAATGCAACTTATATTTACTACTGAAGTTACCTTACTAGTAATACTTTACTATTGTAATGTAACTTCATCTGAAATAATTTGTAATAGATGAACAGCATAAACCAAAATCAGGAATGCAGTCACTTGAAGTAAACACAACTATGAAGATAACTTATATAAGAATGAATACCTGTGACAATCACAGGTTTAAATTTAAGTAACAAACAAAAAGTTAAACTATGAGCCTTATTAATGGAAATGTACAGATCAATACAACATTCTACATAAATAAGCAAAACTATCTTTGTCTGAGAAGAAAAGTTTGTCTGGTCCCACACTCTGGGAAAGCTGGCTACCCCCTGCCCCATGCAAGCAGAATGTCCTCAACCTCATTGCCTCAACCCGCAAAAAATGTGTAGGAAACGAAGAGCAAACTGAGCACCACCTGGCCTCTACTTACCTTCTTCTCCGGAGAGCTAGGACTGAGCAGTTCAGTCCCATGCCAGGGACTCACTGTTTCACTGTGAGTGCTACTGGTTTATATTCAGGTGGTAGAAACTAGACTAATCACAAACTGCCTGCCACTTCCTGACCTGCAGAACCATGCAGGTTTTGACAAGGGAAAGAGGACCTCTCCTGATACAAGATTTTCATCCTCAGTTTCAAAACACGTTATGATACAAAAATTATTTAAATGCTTAATGAGGTTCTACTCAGACAGAAAAGTCATATCAAACCCCCCATTGTCCCTTGATGTACCTCACTGAATTTTAGAAATACATTTGAAAAACTTCAGTCGTCCAAGACCCTTTCCACTTACAATGAAACTCACAACCTTCTCAAAATGAGATTCTGTTTGAAGTTGTGTCTCTCTATAAAAAACACAGAGTTTTAACCTTACAAAGATTTTCTTTATTCCCCTGTAAGGCCCCAAAAATGTGTATTCAGGCCGTTGGGATGTCCTAAATGTCTTTTACGGCAATATTTCATATAAAGAAAAAAATGCATGAAGTTTGTTTCATACATGTACATATTTAAAGTTTATTTTTAAGAAACATTAAGTGCACACAAGTGCATAAAGTAGTTACATTCATTTACATATGTTCAAGATGTGGGAATAAAGTTCTGAAAAATACTATATCTGAAGTTCCTGGCAGTCACAGAATCACAGAATGGAATAACTTTTCTGGGCAGTCTGGCCCAGTATTTGACCCTCCTGCTAAAAAATAAATAAATAAATAAAAATAACAATAATTTACAAAATAACCATAATAAAAAATAAAAAATAAAAAGTAAAACCAACAACAATAACTTCATATCTAACCAGAATTTCCCATGTTGTGACTTGTGTCCACTGCTGCTCCACCTGTCCCTCAGTATTTTCAGGGGGAGTCTGGCTCAGTCTTCTCTATCACCTGGTTAGGTGGTTGCAGACAGCAACAAGATCCTACCTGAGCCTTCTCTGAGCAAACCCTGCTCTCCTAGCCTGTCTTTGTCCATTGTGTGCTCCGTCTCTATCCAGGATCTGCTGACTCAGTGGAAGGTTTCCCCTTAGCCTGTGAGAGTTGTCTCCCAATGCTTCCCAACCACCATGTACTGACTCTGGATGCTGTTGTCACCACATGCTGTCCATGTCTTCCTGTAGTTAATGTAGTAACTAGTTAACATAATTAATATAGTAATTAACATATAATGCAGTTAAGAAGCTAATGACCTTACAGGAGATTGTAAGAGTTATTTCTGAAACACTCTAAGCAAAATGGCAGTTCTTTTTTACTTCTCCATGATTTTAAGTAAGAAACAAGTACAATATGCATTATAATGCATTATAATTAGTTTGCATTTCTTCGTATGCAAAAAGGAAAGATAAAATATTTTTTCTCCTTAAGGTTTAGGATCATGTTTTAATTGAAACATGAATATACTTGTTTAAAGGAGGAAAGGCATTTTTCCAGCTCTATTTTTCTTAATAAAATAAATTTACAAGTATACAAATAGATTATACAAATAGCTTACAGATATTTTTAAAGAAATATATAAATCTGACATAGGCATACTTGAAAGAATATGTTGAAAGAAAAAAAAAATCTGTATTACTCTATACTGGAAAAGAACATAAATACATAGAGTGAAGATGAAAGTAAGTTTCAGGGAAAAAGGTTTCAAAACCTTGATTATAATTTGTACATATACTTTCAAGGAGAGGAGATTGCTGTTTCTCAGAATCCCTTCATACTTGTGATGTTTTAACATATCTTCGACATAGGTGCAATTAAAGTACTTTAAGTTGATAAATACAGTGAAATTGAGAGAAAAATAAACACTGTGGACACACAGTGGACACAGAGGCTCCTCCACACCCACCTGTGCCAGCTGGTTTCTTCATGTATAGAAATGGGACAGACCAGTCTAAATCAGTCAGCCTTGACACATGCAGCAGATATTGCCCACATTCTCACATCTCCAAACACACACTGGTCCCAATTCCCAGTGTTATTCTAAAATAATTAAAGCAATGTACTTCCACACTGTCCTTTTTCCTTATTATTGTGGTATAACAGTACTTCATAAACTTACTTCTGTATGTCTTATTCAAGGAAATAGAATGCCAGGATGCAAGCATGTCTCTCAATGTAGGATCTCAATGTAGGATTAATGTGTAGGATGTGTAGGATCAATGCCATCAAAATTCATTGTGTCAGTGTATTAATAAGAACAGTTTGACAGAGAAGCTCAGGAAGGGAGAAACTAGAAAATCCTTCAAAGAATGAATCCGAAACATCTTCCTATATTGGTTTTTAGTCTCTTTTTTATTACTTGTGAGCTGACATTTTGTGAAGCATACTCTAATGGGTCATCAGAGTGGACAAAGAGCAGAACTGTTTAACTGTTTGCCAGACTTTGTAACTTCAAAGGATATCTGCCCGGTTCTTTAAAGTTCTCTGTAGATAATAGAGGCTTTAATTTGTGGGTAACATATTTCTGCTGCCTTTGATTAATTATTGCACGTTTTTCTGGGCAAGGTTATATTGTATTATTGTTTGTTTCTGCTAGCAGTCTGTGTGACAGTGATTATAAAAACATTAAAAGGAATGCAACCTGAAGAGGTTCTGTTCTAAGCAGCAAAAAATCAAACAGGAAATAACACAGAGACCAGAGGAATTTAAAACTGAAGGGATCTTTTGGTAATGAACTGCATTTTGATTACACCAAATTACAATGTATCTCAGTTTTTGTTTAGTTATATAAATCCTGTATTAGTTTACCACAATGCCATTAAAACTGAGTACCAATTCTACCACCAGACATGGAATGATTTAAAATACAAGAGACATAGCATTTGTAGAAAAAATAACACCTTTGGATCTCATTAGATACTTCAACTCATTACTGACAACAACATATAAACTCTGAGTACATAATATTTTGTGCTAATAGAACACATTATTGTGTATTCTAAGCCTTGCCTTCATTTCAGGTGGCCTGTGTACATGGAAAAAAAGTATAAGGGCAGCTATCAGAGAAATTGGTACACCTGTAAAATATGTCATACATGATTCCCTTTCTACCTGCACTGAGTGTTAGTCATATCCCACGAGATGTCTAAGAGTGAACTCCATAACAGGGTTCCCTCCCTGATAAATAAATATATGCCTGAGCTTACCTAGGTAAGTATCACTCATACCTTGAAAAACTACTGATTTGGGAAAAAGAAGTATGTAAAATTATCAAAGCTCAGATGTATATTGGCTTTTGTAAAATGTATTCTCAGAGGATTGCAATCCCAGAGATCAATCCACATGTCATTTACAATTGTTCTTCCTTGTGCTTGATAAGAGATTGTGCAGAGGGACAAGTTAAATCCGTAAGGTCAGGTTATTCTTAATACATGTTTCATAAAGACTTAACACAGAATGAGTTTGCTAGTAATATGCTCTTCCTGAAAAACTCAGGTAACTCATTCTTCCAATATTGAATCTGGCATACAGAAATAGGTATAATTTAAAATATTGTAGTACTCATAAATCCTACAACAAAGTTGTACTGTCAAGAACGTTGTCAGATCTCAGGTCTGTTAGATAGCAAGACCTCCTTTTTTTTTTCTTTTTCTTTTTATTATACTTAAACCTTTAAAATATGGTAAGGTTTATTAATGCCTTCCCCTTTGAATTTTGGGCATCTTACTGTAAAACAGTCATTTTCATATAAGAGCAGTAGATATGATCTGTATATTTGAAAGGATAAAACTAAGTTAGCGATACTAGTATGCAGAAGTGTAAAGATCATGTTATAATCTAAGAGACATTACCATGACTCAAAGTGAATTTTGATGCAAGGAACTCTGAGGTTACGAGAGAGAACACAATTTACTGGCTCCTTTTCTGGGTTGATTATCAGGCTCCTTGTGCATTTATGTATGAAAACAGAAAGTAGGGAAAGTTCCTATCTACCTTTTTCTATCCATCCATTTTCATAGAAAGAAAAGAGACATACAGGCTATACTGTAGATGTATCACATTCAATATGTGCATGTTAGGCTGGCAGGTGAAAGACTAGGCTATTGGCAAAGCCTTGCCCTGAAGTGAAGCTAGCTTAACAGGATGTGGAAAATTACAGGATATGATACGAGAAATTGATATATGTGCCAGACACCAACATAAGAAACTGATGAAAGCTCCAGGTAGTGGAAGGGACAGACGGGTTTGGCAGATCATTAACGAGGAATTATGTCAGAAATGATTGAGCAAAGTGAGGGGGAATACCAAGGCCTTCCAGGAAGCAGGTTCTTGCAAGCCCAGCAATGCCTATGTGACCATATCAACAATACCTTGTAAGACCCAAATTGTGTTCCTTACAGCATTTGAAGTATTGAATTTGGGTACAAATGTATCAAAGCTGGGATCTATGTGGAAAATGTATTTAACTACAGTTTGCCAGACCACTTGTTTAGAGGAAATTGGTGTAGAGAAAGGGAGGTACAAGAACAGGAAAAAGGAGGATCAAGTAACAGGGAAAGGAAAACCAAGGGGTGCAAATACTTTGACTGGGGCTGACAACTAGTCCTCATCATAGTCTTGTGCTTGTTCAGTATCAGCAGACAAGAACAATAAACCAGATGTTTCTCTGACCACCTCCCAGGAGTCAAACCTGTTTCCGTGGTCAGAAGGACAGGGTGTCCCAAGCACAGGGTGTTTTCCGTGTCTCGGACAACACCTGGTTGGACAGATCAAGCATCCTGGCGTTACTGTGTTGACACCCATACCAGGCTGACAGAATTGGCAATGACCTACCACTTCATGACAGTCCTCAGCTATGCCTCTTAGCTACTGCATCATAGTTTATTCACTTACTATGTTTATTCATGATCTTGAGGAGTCAGTTTACAGTGTATGTTACTGGATTGTATTAAGACCAAGCAAGCAGGTTCCCCCCTCAGGAGGAGTTGCTGAACACTGGAGATGGCAAAGCTACCTCCATAACCTTTATTTTATGTTCTCAGCATGTCCAAGGGATTTTAGAGAACACAAAATCATTCTAGGAGATTGAAGACTTTAACCTCCACTCCAGATAAGGACCATGGCATTTTAATTATGTCATTTGGATGACTTGCCCCAACCTGGTGACACATTGTGAAATTAGACATTTCTGTCTACACGATATGTTTGCTCATGAAAGCATAGTAACAGTAAATGAGATCAGTAATCTTTAAGTATTTACAGACAGCTCTGCAGTTTCAGTTTTTCTGCTTTAACATTTTAGATAATTGATATGCAGTGCTTTACTAAAGATAGTAACGATTTGTTGAGTTTTATGAAGAATGACAGACTTTTGAGTTTCCTCAAACCTTTTAAACAAGGGATGAGTATAAATGTGTAGACCTTGTTAGAGAGAACTTTGGTGGAAAACTATCTCAATCAAAAGAGTGGCTTGATAATGCAGCTGAGTCAGGAAGTTATCTCGGAATGAGCAGTTCCTCATCCAGTTAACCTAGTATCAGAGTGGAACTTCACCTGAACACAAAATAAGTAAATACCTTACTGGCTGGAGAAGCTGTTACTCCAGAGGTTTTCTTTTGCTACAGCTTTTGCAAGAACAAGCCAGTGAAGATGATCAGTACAGCAGTCTGTTGTAAAGCTCAATTGCTATTTGATAAGGTCAAGGTAAAGCCATTTTCCTTCCTTTCAAAATATAAAGGTCTGGTAAGAGTAGCTTGTTAGCCAGAATGATACTGTCTAATTATGAAGACTGTAGCATCTCTGGGCAGAAACTTTTGAAAATCCTGGGTTTCAATATAAAAAATAAAAAGACCAGCAAATTTTTATGAAGTTTTGCAAAAGTTCAGAAGAATGATTCTTCATATGAATGCAGTGCCTCAATGAATAAAGTCTTTTTATGTCTGAAAGCCCAGTGCTGCATGTTTTTCCCTTCCTTTACATCCCCCCCGCAAAGAAAAAAAAAAAAAATGGCAATACTTCCTATGAAATGAAATAATATTTGGCTTTCTAATATTGACAACCTGAAGGCATAAAACTGAGCAGCATGACATAATTGAAATTAAATGGTAGGTCCTATTGGTCACAGTGAGACAATCTTCAGCCTCTCTTCAGCTGAACTGAAGTAGTACACAACATCTGTTATATTTACCAACCCTAGGATCCAATTAAACCTCAAGCAACTGATCTCCTTTAGAAAGTATTTTAGACTGAAATTTACGTTATACAATGTCAGACTATAAAAGGCTTTATACTTTCCTAATTAGCACCAACAAACTGACAATAATACCCTCAACATTTAAACTGCAATTCAGCTGAATTTATCTAGGGATTTGTGCACTGTTCTTTCTCTTATGGTGTCCCATGATTGCAGCAGTGCTCTTCTGAATTGGCTGCAATTTGTACAGAATACATGTCTTTTTGTGACATGTGAGACACTAATTCTACAGTGATTTCTCATACGTGAGATAAAATTGAAAGAGGAGCTAAACATGCTATTCTTGTTCCTATACTTCTGAATGGGAATGAATGAGATTCCACCATAAAATCATAGGCATAGAAGTGGGGAAAGGAAAGGAACCCAAGACATGAATCAACTACATTAATGGAGGCCAAATCAAGTGAAAACTTTCTGTGACAGTAGTTTGCTTACAATTCTTAAAGACAGACAATGAGAAGACATTTTCTAGATAGACTGAGCATTTACCATCCAGATAGCAATAGTTTCCTGGTATTCAGTTTAAACATTCCTTGATCCAAATTGCGTTAATGTCATCTTGCCCTTGCCCAGAGAACAATTGCTCACTATCTTTTTATAACAGCTTTTAAACACAAGAAGATCATTTCATGACTCAGCCTCTACTTATCTAGACTGAGCAAATACTGTTATTTCAAGCTTTCCTGGTAGATCATATCTTTTAAATCTCTGTACCGTCTTTGGGCTCTCTCCTAGACTGTATTTTGTTCACATTGTATTTTAAGACTTTTAACCCAACAGTGGAAAAAGCACTCTTCTCGAGGCATTACCAATCCTGACCAAGGTACTCATGGTCTTTCATACAATATTGCTAGTTATACTTGCCAAAGTAACTAAAATTTACATACTTTTCAATAGCATCTTAAAGTTAGCTTTAACTAGTCCAAGACAATGCCCATTCTTAGATCCTCTTTCCATTTTTAGGATGTTTTTCAACAGGATCTGACTTATATTTCACAAATGACACATTTTCCAACTCACTTGTCAACTTGAATTATCAGCCTTTCAGCTTAGAGCAGGAGTACTCTGGAGATTCTTGAACCAACAAAGGGACCATGGTCTTCTGAGAGTACTTAAACCTGAATTGTTTTCTACCCACTGTGGCATGAAAAAATAAATTGATTAGGAGCATTGTACTCCCATACATGAAACAACATCCAGGAATACTGCTAGATGCTGGGACACAATTGCCAGTATCGTTACACAGCCGTACCAACTCCTTGGCATGGTCCGAGAAAGAATTTCATCCCATCCTATCTGCGGTTCTCCAATCCAGTTCCTGTGCATGGTTTAGGACAGGTCAGGCACCCATTATTAGTTTTGTTGGAGATGTATTGGTCTAGAGTAATGAAGTTACTACTACAGGCATAGACTTTGGTGTCTAGGAAATCAATGTCCGGAGTGCATTGGATTCACTGTAATAGACACAGCCAATATTTACTGGAATTTATTAATTCATTCTTAATGCACATAAAAGATTTGCAGGCAAAATATAAACAAGTTCATTCAAGTGAAAAGCATAGTTAGGATGTGATGACAGACACAAAGAGAGAAGCTCAACAGCTCACCTTATTACCTCTCTGATACATTGCCTTAACTTTGGGATTATCTCTATGTTTCTTTCAGCTAGACAAGGTAATTGAGCAGATGGAATAATCATCACAGCTTGAGAAATGTGCCTTATTCAATAAGTGGGAAAGAAGGTTTGAGACGAAAAGTATGACTGAGCCCATGACACTGATTTGCACATACTTTGTGAAAGACCCTTTGCTCCCCTATATTGCCTTAGCCAGTCATTTCCCATTTGTGCATTTGATTTATCCTTGATGAAGTATAGACATTTCTACTTGTCTTTTGTCAAGGTGTAATTAAAATTTGAACTAGCCCTTGAAAGAGGTGGTAATCCTCCCAGTTTGATGTCAGACATAACATATATTGTACCTTCTTTTCTACCAACCAAGTCATTAGCAAAAAAATGGAACAGAATTGGCCAAGGGCAAATCTAGCTGTGCACCTGCTTGATGGTAATTTCTCCTAAGCTGCTTTTCCTTTGGGATGGGTGGACGCATGAAAAGAGCTGTTTGGCAGAACAATAGTGATATCTTTCACAAAGTCAAAGGACTACAGAAACTGTTGCTCAAATGTGATTTAATTTAAAGCAGATTACTACAGATCACGCTATTATATCAAGAAAATATGAAAGAAGGGTACTGTAGAAGAGTGTGTTCTTTAGTGTTCTAAAATCCTATACAAAGACTGATAAATTTTTCCCCATAGGAATAGATTTAGATTTCAGATGCATAAACTTTACCCAGAAAAGTCAGTCAGGACCTACTCCACTTTAGCACAGATTTGTAAAGACAGTTAAGGACATAAATATAGTGATTTAGCAGAAAGTCATTTGCAGACTCCATTTTATTGTGTGTGTGTGTTTGTTTGACTGATTTTTTTTCAGGGTGAACTTTATGGGAATTGTAGAAAACTGTTTGTCTCTGAGGATTTTGTGCTGAAATTTTGAAAATCTTACTAAGTAACCAGCTTTCTACATTTGGCTTTTGTACTCTGTCACTTGTCACTGCATGAGAGAATGGTATCTATAATTAGTTTACTGGAATGGGTTACAAAGTGTAAATACTAACAAAAAAAATAAAATCTCAATATGAAATAATAATAATAGTAATAGTTGTAGCAGCAGCAGCAGCAATGATAATAACATAGCAGATGAATGCTTTACCATTCAAGCATTAAAATTACAATGAGCTAAATGCTGAAATATATAATCGAAAAGAAAGAAAGAAATAAAAAGAAAAAAGAAAAAAAAAAAAAAACACTAGTGCCTAATTCTCTTATGGTATATATTAATTAAATAAAAGTAGAGCTGGAGCAGCAGAGAATGTAGCCAAATTTTACTCACAGACATACAATTCCCAGTCTAAAAATTCTCATACATGGGCTGATATTATTCTCAGATCTAATCTTATTTAACAACATACCTAATCTTTAGAGGCTTAGGTAGAGTTGACATAGAAATTTTTCAATTAATATATTGTTATTGTTATAAGTACAGCAAGTCTTTTTGTTCAGAATTCCTTTTTCCTCATACAGGACTTTCAGCTTGCAAATATCCATTCCTGAAGATCACTAAAAATTCTGTTGTGCCAGGACCAAGCGTAGTCAGAAGTGGAGTTCTGTTTTTTCCACTTGTCAAGATCAATATTTTAATAAGAAAACAAAAATATGGAACATTTTCTCAGGGGTTAGTCCCACTCAAAATCTCCAAATAAAAAATTAATGTCATTAGTGCAAACTATTCCTGTGCTTAAAAATATCCATATCTTCAGAAATCTTCTGAAGTGAAGAACTAAGAGTCTATTTTTCACATTAGTTCACATCTTGCAGGAAAGAACCAAGTAAGCTTTCCATATACAAAGAGACAAGGCACATCCTTTCTGTTGATTACACTTTGACATCTTAAATACTTTTGAAGAAAGGATGCCTTTAGTCCTTAAAATAAAATAGAATTACTGTTGGATTTAAACTCAAAGATTGATTCTTTCCTTTCCTCGGTTCAGCTATCATACAGCTCCTTACTGGAGCATTTATTATTTGGACAGTATATCCTTGTGCCATTTTGTGTACTCATTAAAGCTTAAAAGTACAGGGTAGCACTTAACAGTTAGTAATGACTACCCACTAAAACCCTTTTTTCCTCTTTTTTATCTTTTTTTATTGCTGTTGTTAGCTTGTGAGCTAGATGTTCTAAAGTATTCTGCAACTATTTTTTAATATTAAAACTTTATACAAAGTGTTTTACATACAGGTTATGAAAAATACAGTGTTTTCCAAAGTTAGCACTTGGATAATCAGCTGGTGCAAAACAATACCTCTAAAATGTAAGACGAAAGTAGCAGTATATCACTTTTTCTTTTTTTTTTTTTTTTTTTCTCTGTAATTAAAAATATGCTAAGAATATACTTAGGAGAAGTTCTAGGAAACTCAGACATGATTTTCTTCTGGTGACCCTGGCCATGACTCCTCAATTAATTACAAGCATATTGAGAAAACCTGGACTGCTTAAGGAATTAGTATTCAATTTTGGACAAGAAAGTAAGGAAACCAGCAATTACATATTTGCTGCCTGACCTAAACAAAAGGAAGGAACTGCTCTATAGATACATTTTAACAAGGTAAGAAGTAATGTTTTTAATTTGCAAGTACTTGGTTTTATTAACATTTGAAACATTTCATATTTCTAAGGCATGCATTTGTTTATAACCTGCATTGTTCTGAAAATTACATTCTTTCCTGCACAGTAACAAACCTTCAATTTTTTCATAGGTACAAAGGCCAGAATTAAAAAAAAAAAAAAAAAAAAAAAAAAAAAAGTGCTTCCCATTATCCTTTAAATTCTCAGGCTAGGTGGCCTACTAAGCTTTTTTGGAAAGCCTAGCCAAAAAAAGATGTCACAGTAGTATATAGATTTCTCCCTTCTTCTCCAATAAGCTCTCCTACTTTCCTAATTGACTTCACTCAATTACCTCTTGTACTCTGCAAAATGTTACAATCCATCACATTTAAAGTGTGATCCTCTTAGGCAGATGACTCAGCCCTGATGTTCTTCAGCTTGCATATATCACAAATACAAACTGCAATGAGCAGAAAATATTATTTGCATAATAGAGCTGGAAAATGACTCAGAGGTGAGTCTTAGGGAATTTACTTGCTTTACTTTTAATAATGTTTACCACCAGTTTAATATCAGAGGTCAAATAATAAGAAAAGATCGGATTACCTGTACTACAATTTACACTTTGTGCTGTGTCCTTTTTACCAGTAGTTTTGAAAGGTGTGTCAGATCCTAAGTTGCATTCTCTTTTCCCTGTTTTATCCTGGCTTAGGTTTTTTCCTTCAATTTTCATAAACTGTTAAACTCAAGTAAGACAAATGAGTTAAAATTGTAAACTTAATTATTTGCTGTCTCTTTCATGTGAGAAAAAATATTACTAAAGTGATTTCGTGGATTGGTAAATCCTTCCCTACATTATAGCATTTTTTCCTTGTTTACCCATTGTTATTTTACTAACTCTAAATCTTAGCTTGTTGAATATGCTCTGATTGTCAATTGGTGTGGGTCTTTTTCTTACTTTTCATGTGCAAATTGTCTACACTGGCTAAGTAAAGCAATAGTCTTTAATTCCTATCCATGTTGAAGGAAACAACAAAGTTGTGTCTTCCACCTGCAAACAAATCTCCTTTTTGTAAATAATAACAGGTCAAAGCCAAAACCACTTGCAGTAAATCTTCCACATGCTGCCATTGACTCCAGTGAGTTTACTAAGATGAGAAAGCGCTGGTGCACTAAATAAGGGTCTTCACATTCTTACCATATGAATATTTACTACACATTGAAACCAATGTATTTTCTTGGACCAAAATATCTGGCTTCTACACCAGACCACCAAGGAGCTACAGAGTGAGCTGGCTGTCCATGACAGATAAAAGTCACTTCTCAACAGAGTTTCTATTAACCACAAGCTGTGAAAAGTTAAAAACTGAAATCACACATGATGTTTATAAGCCAAGGCTGTGATGAAATACCACTATTTCTGCATTGACACTTTAATCTTAGCCAGCTGTGGATAGGTGAGAAGGCACCATTTGAGATGAACAACGTTTTGCACTACAGGCAAAATTATTACCATTTCAACTGTATTATCGTTTTAATGAGATGGAATAATTACAATTTAGAAAGCTGTGCCTTTTTGCACACTTAGGTTTTGGCAACAGAGACAGGATCTCCTAGGAGTACTACAGGTCTGATACCTTGAAGGTGTACCTTGTTATGCTTTGCATTTGGACCCACATTCACTCAGATGTGTATTATTCCTTTTTGTTTCTCAAGGAATAGATTTTTCTAGCAGAGGGTTAAGGTTTTAATTTTTCATTATTGATTTTCCCATCATTCATCAAAATTCATTAATATTGCAATATCTAGCCTCTGTGGTGTAGGAACATCATTATAGAATTAATGCTCTTACTACAGAACTGATTGTCTTAACCACACTCCCAGAAGACTGCCTTATTTCAATAAAAAGGAATTCTCCATTCCTCACAGATGTTTCTACTAACCCTTTCAAAGAACCTTTTGCTGATACACAGAATTCATTGGTGTACTTTTGGAGGATATGCCAACCTCTTCTTAGTTATTGTATTGTCTTAGAAATCACTGTCAAAAATGAGAAGGCAATAAAATTTAATTAAACATTTAGGGTTTTGCCTAGCGTTAGTCACTCCACATTCCCTCAACAGACTTTTCACTGCCTATGCAATAATGACATCTCTAATTTGGAGATTGAATTGAGAATGGTTTATTAAATCTACTTCAGCTATTGGAAGATTATTATGATTACCATTTCTAATGTAAAAGCACCTCAGAGCCCTAAGCATGTACATGTCACTGCACTAGATGCTGTACTAGCAGAGAACAAAAAGATGGTTCCTGCTCTTAAAAGAATATTCATTCTATTGCTGAACAACAATAAAATTCATTCTTGTTTCAGTCATTCTGAATTCTTACCCTATGTCTCTAAATATATTCTCTAAACATTAAAGAATTCAAGGTGTCTATGAAATGCTAACTTCAGCTGTTTACTGTTTATGATGGGTAACAAGTTATTAGGGTCACATGTGAATACTTCTACTTTGTTTTGAGGATTTAAACTTCTTAAAGAAATAGAAGGAATTGAAAATGCACCTATTTACAAACAGATGCATTTGTTTAGAAAGTATATAGCTATTGATATGCTGAAAAGATGTTTTTTTCCTAACATACAAAAAGAAAAATATGTTTTCACAAATATTTCTGAAATAGAAATAAATAGACACATCAACAAAGAGAACACATGAAAAAACACAGCAACAATGAAATATTGTGTGGCTACATCATCATCAACTTTTGCAACTGCTCAGAGGATCATCATTTTCCATTCTGGACATCTTTTAATCCAAACTCCTTCTGAAAGAGAAATACCTTAAGCAATGTTATGGTTTCCATAGCCCAGGGGGAAGTACTAGAATTACACTGACACTCTAATGGCACTCTACATAGTGCCATTGAATTTCTTTCTTTAGGCTGGTTGCTCTGAGTTCAACTTGTATAACTGGGAATGGGAAATGGGCTTTTTTATTGTCAGGAATGCTTTAAAAATCACCAGACTGAGCTGTACTCAGCATACAAAATAGATTTTTTTTAAACAATAATATTGTTCAAATCACAATAAAATGTTAGCATAATTCTATATTAGACCAACCTGTGCTACTGTCTCATGAAGAGACAAGAGAGATTTTACAACTTTGAATTATATGAGGTTGACTGATGAGGTAAGGCTTTTGTGTCACTGATCTGCTAAACCCAATAGATCTACAAAATTTTAAAACAATTTCACACGGCAAAAAAATCAAAACTGATCGAATACTCTTCCTCCTTATTGCAACCAATAGGAGACCAACATTTTGACTGGAATTGGCAGCCTACCTTTGAATTTGCTAGATTTCACCAGTAAGCATCAATAAGTCTGCTCTGCCAGAGACAGAAACTCCTTTCCATAGCACTGGATATTTCCATACATCTGGAGAGCTCCTCGGTGATCCAGGGACTTACCTGCTATTATACCATGGGAAGAACTCTCAACTGAGTGCCAAAACTGAAATTAAGCATAGGTTAGGGTGGAGACTAGATTAGGACTTGTGGTGGGCTGAATTTCAAGCGAGTAAACAGAGGCTCCTAGTATCATTTTAGAAGCACTGTAGTGTCATTTTCTGGCAGACATACCAGAAAGTCACAAACTTGTTGCCTGATGAAAGTGAATCAATCTCCATCAGTAGCTTTAGAATTAAAATACTTAATGTTGAATCTTGAAATGTCTTAAAGATCAAGAAGGAGCTGCTGCTAACAGACAATACCCTTAATTTGACTATAGCTAGGGTTGGGATTAGGATTAGTATCAGGGAAGCAGTGGCTGAAGAATCTTATTAATTTCTTGTCCATGCAACATCTCAGAGGTAGATAAATATAAAATGACAGAAAAGGAGAATAGCTTGTTCTAATCCCAGGCAGGATCACTAGGTCTCTCAGTTAAACTGGCAGCTGTCATTAGCATTTATAGACAGAAAGATTTATAGACAGAAAGGCTATAATTTAGGTTCTCACAAGCTCCTTGGACAGAAGATTGGTCCTGGCTGTATAAAGAGCTTATTATATATTCTGCTATGGGTTCCTCTTGCAGTTAGGGTTTTTCTTACTACTTGGAAGTCTAGTATAAATGTTTCTTTGAAGATGTCTTTTATTTGGGCACCTTTAACTGGTGTAAAAGAAAGGGGACTTGCAAACAGGATTACATAAAACTGAGGAGTACAAATTAATTATCTTCTATACGTGAAAAAAAAAAAAAAAAACCTGTGACTAATGATAATGGTCTCTGTCCTGGTGCTCACTGCTCACCCAGTGGCTCTCTGCTGGCCAGATGTCATCAGCCAGCTGGGGCAGTGTCAGTTTTAGTGACTTCCTGGGACAGGGTGATCCTTGATCTTGCTAAAGGCCATTCTCCTACTCTATATTTTCTCTCAGAAATTTTTATCCTTTCTTCAGGCCAGTATTTTCCTCCTGAATGACTGCTATTATTTACTTAAGTGATTTCACTTCTGGCTTGGTTTTTATTTTTCTTACCTTGCAGAACTGACACACTCTCTCGAAGTTTGGGGACTTTCTGGCGTTAAATTGAGCCAACTGCATTTCTCAAAACTGGACCTGAGTCATACAAAGCCAAGCTTTGCAAGTCTGGACTTGAAAGTCTGAAGAGCTTCTCTCATTCCTACCTCCTGAAAAGTTCGCCTGACCAAAGCAGAGCAGAGGAAAAGTGGCTAAACTGTCCTGTCCTGTCTTCCTGTGTGTCTCTTAATTTCAAAGATACAGTATCAGTTACAGTTGGGATTAAGACAGGAAGAAGCAACCCAATTTTACATGAAGTTAACAAGGATCTGCAGCTTTCATTATCACCTTAGTCTGCATGCAGCAGAGCACACAGGATGCCAAACTATGCAAGATGCAAAATAGGAAATAAAGTACAGATAGGTGAGACTGCTGAGTCAGTGCTAGTTAGTAAATGTTCAAAACAAAGTGAAATTATGGACTATTGAGGAAAAATGAATACATAAATACATAAATTTAAGATAAAAAAAGATTTTTAAAAGGACTTCTAGAAGGATAGAGCAGGAGGGTGGCAACTAGGCCATCCAGCAAATGATCAGACTATTTTTCCAGGGGTAATGGAGGCTAACAACTCCCCACATGACAGACAGCTGCCTAACTGGAAGAAATTCATTGTATGAATGCTTTGGACATAGCAGACATATCTATGCCTAGCTTATACCAACATATCATTGTATTAACAATACAGAAGTTGTTGTATACTCAAATTCTGAAATTTTACACTCAATATAAGATACCCAAATAAAAGTGACCTAAATATACAAGGGGCATAGTCCTATTAACTATGAGAAATGGTGGCACCAGAAAGAGTATTCAGTAACTCTGCCTTCTCTGTACTGTTCATCACAAGAGCACCCACCCTATTCAGCAGGCCCACATTTCCTCTAGTCTTCATCTTGCTACTGATGTATTTGAAGAAGCCTTTCTTGCTGTCCTTTGCCAGATTGAATTCCCAATGTGCCTTAACGTGCCTCATCACTTCCCTGCATATTCTGACAACATTCATATATTCCTCCCAAGTGACCTGTCCCTTTTTCCATATTCCCTATACTTTCTTCTGTTTGAATTTTGCCAGGAGCTCCTTGCTTAGCTATGCAGGTCTCCTGCCCACTTTGCTTGACTTCTTACTCACAGGGATGCACTGATCTTGAGCTTGGAAGAAGTGATGCTTGAATATTAACTAGCTCTCTTTCTAGAGACCTAACCCATGGGATTCCTCCAAAAACGTCCCTGAAGAAGCCTAAGTTTTCTCTTCTGAAGTCCAGGGTTGCAATTCTACTTACTGCCGTGCTTCCTCCACACAGGATCCTGAACTCCACCATCTCATGGTCACTGCAGCCAGTCTCTACATCTCCAACCAGACCTTCGTTGTTAGTACAAGGTCCAGCAGCACATCTCTCTTTGCTGGCTCCTCCATCACCTGTATCTGAAAGTTATTGTGAATGATCTCCAGAAACCTCCTGGACTGTATGTGTTGAGGTCCCCCATAAGAACCAGGTCCTGTTATTCTGAGGCTACTTCCAGCTGTCTGTAGAAGGTCTCAGTGACTTCCTGTTCCTGATCAGATGTCCTGTAGTAAATACCCACAACAATGTCAACCACATTAGCCTCCTCTTTTATCTATATCCATAAGCTCTCAACTCACTCATCATCCAACCCACGTCAGAGCTCCATACATCTCAGTTCTCTCACGTAAAGAGCAACTCCACCACTTTGTCATCCTGGCCTGTCTTTCCTAAAAAGCATGTAGCCATCCCAGTCATGTGAGCTATCCCGCCATGTTTCTGTAATGGCAATGAGATCAAAGCCCTGTGACTGCACACAGATCTGTAATTCTTCCTGTTTGCTTCCCATGCTACACACATTGGTGTACAGGCACTTCAGAGAGGTACTCAAGCATGCTAATATCCCAGGAGGGGTGCAAGAGGACACCCCATAGTCATGTCTAGTAGATACTTCCTTAACTGCATGCACTTGATGAAGGTATCCCACTTGAGCCTTGTTTTGCTGCCTAGGTAGTCTTTATAACTCTCCCTTTTCCCCACCTTTCCTAGTTTATAGGATAATAATTTCTAATTTTTTTCTAATAACAGTAGTGACTCTGCATTATAATGTTAAAAACACAGTGAGGATTGGGTCAGAATTGCAGAAAGACTTTGCTTTATTACTGCATTCTTCAAAGATCCCTTGTATCAGGTATAATGATTAATACCAGAAATGCCCACTGGAGAACAAGTTTCGGAGTTTTCAGTTTTGGTTAAGCAAAACTGTGTGTTAAGAGCTACAATTACTGCTGACTTAAGCCCTTCAACCAAGACAGAGAGTGGTAGTGTACTTTGAGTTCTCTGGTTTAAGCCCTGATTTAATTTTCGGGTAGGCTCAGGGGCAGGGGCAGCAGGAACATGCTGATTCTGCAGGACTTCCTCAGATGTCATAAGGAGTGATTCAGGAAGAAGATGGTACCTTCTGAGATCATTTTCCTCTTGATCTTGGCAGTGATGTGAAATGATAACAGATGTCAGAGCAAGAAAGTAGCTCCTATATTATTTTCTTCCCTGTATAGAATCTCTATATAACTGGTAAACCTAGGGTAAAGGATGACTCAGGGTAAGTGCTTTTCCCAAAGTGGTTTCTCTTACTAAATTTATAGCTAGGGTTAGGAAAGGAGAGAGAATGAAGTGCATACTTTATTACTGCACCTTTCAAGGCTCAAGAATGTAAAACAAGATCTAGTGCTACCAAAAAAAAAAAAAAAAAAAGGTAATTCCTAGTTCAATCACCACCAAAGAGTGGAGTATCTTAAGCAAAGCATAACTGGTCAGTTTACAATTGCAGATGAAATATTGGAAAGAGGAATATGTCTGTTGGTGAATGGTTAATGTTTCAGCTATATGGAGGCACTCCTCCTACACAGCATCCTGAAATCTTGCATCCTCACATCATGGGGGAAGAATACATCATGTTTTTACTGAAGTCTGTTTTGGTATCTCTAGGTTTCTGCTTAATTTTGTTAGGGGGCTGAAAGCAGATATATGTTTACTAAAGCCTCTGAGATGAGGTTCTTTTGCTGTTCTTTCCCCTGTAGTTGTGTCTTTCTCTAATAGAGAAGAAATAGGAATAGAAGGTTAAGCTTAGCAGTACCTGTGTCATGAATTAGCATCACCTTACAATAGTGACTGAGAAATTTTGTTTATCTTGGTCCCTTCCTTCTTCTGGGACTAAAACCAGAAGTAATTTAATTTCTATTTTGGCTTAAACTGTCTTGGAGGCTATGCTGTATGTTTTTAAGCATAGGAAAACTGGGGAAGAGATGAAGTGCAGATTCCTGGCAGATTTCCTGAATGAATAGCTAATATTATTTTTCTAGTCCAATGAGAAGCTTCTTACATTTTGGCATACATAGTTACGGCTCTGGTCAGGACACCAGATATGGTAACTTAGGACATCATTTTCTTTAATGTCTTGTTCTTAGATACAGACTGTTGCTAAACATGTACGGTTTATAAGGCTTCTGAGAGCTAGGATGAGACACCATGCCAGATGTATAGGATCACTTAGGTCTTTTGGATATTTTTAAACTCTAGCACTGGCAGGGTAGAAGAGAGAGTGAATGAGCCTTCCTGAGAATGACCTATGATAAAAATCTGTTAGAAAATTTTCCTCTAGTCCTACAAGCTTATATACTCTCAAACTATCCTTATGGTTGTTCCATTTTAACATGAAAACCCAGTCTTTTTGTTTGATCCTGAAAGGTTTGATCACCTATTTTGAGAAAAGTTGTTGTTGTTGGTTGGTTGGTGGGTGGGTGGGTGGTTTTGATTGGATTAGGTAGAGATGAACCCTACTGTACTTCACTATTTGAGTTCTGGTTAAGTTTCCAAGAGCAAAGCATGGAGAGTAGGTTTTCCTGAGGGGTCCTCCAATGCCTGGATCATACATTAACAGCTTATGTTTTGTTTTTCATCAAATAAGGATCTGCCTATATTTGGGAAGCACATATATTTGTGAAGCACAAACTTAAGATGCTGACTCTGCTGTGATTTACAGACTACCACATGGCAGTCAGTCTCGGGGTGTTAGTTGATCCAGAATTAAGCCTCTTTTCACATTGGAACTTTTGTTATTGTTATTTTGTTTTATCCTTATAAGGAAGACAAAGCTATTACTATATGAGTAGAGTTGTGCTCCTGGGAGCAGAACCTGAAGTCATGAAAGTAAATTCATGTTTCTCCATCCTTGAGGACTCACTGATTATTTTTGTCCCACTGTGCCAAAAGAAATAACTTAATCTACTCCATTTTAGAATCTAGAAATTAATTTATAATTATGGCTAAGATTATGGACTAGACAAGCCAAGTACTTAAATTTATCTGGTATCCTGTAAAGCTCATGACTGAGGTTTATTCCTCAGTGAGCTGGAAATTCTTAATACAAACAGCAGGTCTTGAAAAATCACAAGACCTTATTCTTGTGGGTGATAATAATCTGGAATAACAATTTCAGAAACAAAAAGTCCTTAATTTTCCTGTTCTCAGTGATGATTAGGGCTCAGACCTGTGGTTGATGGGAAGTTGGGTAAAAAAAAGAAAAAAGTAAAAAGAAAAAAAAAATAAAGGAAGAAAAAAAGAAAAAAGAAAAGAAAAAGAAAAAAGAAAAAAAAAAAACATGTTTATACACGTAAATTCAAAAGGACTCTGGGTTAGAAATAAAGCAGTTTCTGGGCAGGGACAACAGTTTGTATTTTAATCTAGTCCATACGGGAGCTTCTAGTTACATTTATAATTAGCATTTCAGAGGACAGGGACTGAACAAGTCTGCTACTGAGACTTCTACAAAACCCACCATTAGCAGGAGGAAGGCTCATTCCAGAAGACAAAATATTTTCTGCTGAACAGAGACTCAGTTCTCTTCTTAACTATTTATCAATAAATAAGTCTTGAGTAAGAGTTTGGTTAAAAAAAAAGACAGCAGGAATGACAGAACTACATAGTTTTCTGGTTGATAAAAGCCCTATTAGTCTAAATTGAGGGACTGTGCAGAAAAGGAGAAAAGCAATTTTCTGGGTTCTGTTTATCTGTTTTGTGACATTCCGGGAAGTCTCTGAGCCAATAACCTAGTCTTAGGTTAGTGGCTCATATAACATGTATGGTTTGTAAAAGCAGCATCTGAAAAAGATTAAATTAGCACTGGATGGTAATGTAAAATGAGGGGTGATTTTCATTTTGTTCTGATATAGATACAGTTTATTAATTTTTATGACTAGGGTTTGGGACATCAAAGCAAAAGAGGAATACTGATATGAAAATTTTGAAGGGCTGTTAGTTCAGAATAAGAATTTACTTGAGAAAGAAATAATAATTTGCATATTATAGTGTCTGGGGTAGAAGGTTTTGGCTACAGTTAGGACTGGATTAGGGAAGGTAAGATAGGGAAATTCACAAAAAGTCAATTTAACGTTTCAGAGCTCCCTGGCCTACTTTAAGAATTGTTTTTAAGGCCAAAGTGGTCTTTTCTCAACAGAAGATTCCATCAAGTGTGGCCATAAAATTAGAGCTGAGATGGCCCAAAGAGATCCATTTTATTTTGGAGTTTAACAGATCTTGTTCAGGATGGCTACTAGTGATGACAGTGGCATATTGTTCTCTGAGTAGCATCTGGCTTGGTAATAAGTTTTAGAATCATAGAATCATAGAACAGTTTGGGTTGGAAGAGACCTTAAAGATCATACAGTTCCCTGCCATGGGCAGGGACACTAGGCCAGCTTGCTCAAAGCCCTAGCCTGAAACACTTCCAGAGATGGGACATCCATAATTTCTCTGGGCACTTTTGGAATAACCATTTTATTTAAGATTAGGAATACACATAGCAGGACTAAAGTTTTGGTTTGCATTTTTTTCATCTTGCAAGAATCCAGAGGATTCAGTTACATGTTCGTGCCTATACTGTTGTATGAGATCACGATCTTTTGAGTACCTGTTAGATTTGGGATGAAGTTGAATATATTTTTCACCACAGAGTTAAAAATTTCCTAACCCTCTTTCTGAATATTATGTATTTATTAAATTCAGATGTTTATATGGTTTCCAGTATTTTTTAGTTTACATGGATGTCGTGGTTTAACCCGGCCGGCAGCTAAACACCACACAGCCGTTCACTCACCCTCTCCCCTCCCTCTGTGGGATGGGGGAGAGAAATGGAAAGTGAAGCCCGTGAGTTGAGATAAAGAAAGTTTAATAAGACAGGAAAATAATAATAACAAAAGTAATAATAACAATAATAACAATGATAATAATAATAATAATAATACAATGATTATAATAGTACTACTAATAATAATGTGTACAAACAAGTGATGCACAATGCAATTGCTCACCACCCGCTGACCGATGCCCAGCCTAACCCCGAGCAGTCCGGCCCCCCTCCCCCGGCTAGCCACCCCTATATATTGTTTAGCATGACGTCAGATGGTATGGAATACCCCTTTGGCTAGTTTGGGTCACCTGTCCTGGGTCAGTCCCCTCCCAGCTCTTGCTGCACCCCCAGCCTGCCCATTGGCAGGACAGAGCAAGAAGCTGAGACGTCCTTGGCTTAGTATAAGCTCTGCTCTGCAACAATTAAAACATTGGGGTGTTATCAGCACTCTTCTCATCCTAAGCCAAAACATAGCATTCTACCAGCTACTAGGAAGAAAATTAACTCTGTTCTAACTGAAACCAGGACAATGGAAAAAAAAAAAAAAAAAAAAAGTGTACAAATTCCTAACCTTCAAGCTCTTGAAAAGGTAATCTTTTCAAGATGAATTAGTGGCAGTGAAAGATCAGGTCAGATAAATAGTTTAGGAGATTTTAGGAACTTAGTGACATTTGTGCTTTAAAAATAATAATAATAATTGCAGAAAAAGAAAATATAGACATACAATACCTATTGAGTAACCCACAAGAGAATTTTTAGATGATCTCCTCTATATATATATATTATTGCATTAGCAATACTACATGGCTCTTGTTCCTTAAAATAAGTAACATCTTCAAATTTAAAAAAAAAAAAAAAATGAAAGAGACGGTTTAAAATCAATTCCAGCTGCAAACAATCCCTATTTATTACTGGCATGGTTACATCCAGCTCTTCAAATTGGTTCTTTAACACCATTCTTCCACATAAAAAATAAGTGTGCAGTACATTTTGGATAATGATGCGTCAACATTGTGACATTTTTATCTTGGAAAATTAAGCCTACTTCTCAAGAGCAACACTATGTAGAAGTATATTTTAAAACTACAATGCTATTTTAAACTTGTTTGAAACATGTACTGCTGCAGACTTTGAACCCTGAAAATGAGTTCAACAGAATGTCCAAATACCAATGTCTTAATCCTAAGCATTTTTAACACATAAATCATTTGCACTTTCTCTGAATTTTTATGTCATCATTCAGGAAGTGATCATGAGACTCAGTCTTATCAATCTTACATGAATTCTGCCTGATGGAGAACTATCTTTTTTTTTTTTTCTTGTTGCGGATTATCCAGGTATAATGTGTCCCTGCCTATGTTTTTTTTACCATGTCCTAGACTGTTTTCCTTTTTGTTGGTCTCACCTCTTAAGCATTGTAAGAAAAAGAATCAAAGCGATAAAAAGCAAAATGGCATTAAAAAATCCACAGGGAGCTTGAGATTCAGAAATGTGTGTATGTGGCTGTTGTCATTTAAATCACTCTAAATGCCAATGGAATGAAGCATGTACATGAAGTGGTAAAGGCAAATGCTATTGTTTAATAGGTAGATTCGAGTTTATATGTAAAATTATATAAAGATTTCGAAATGAATTATCCACCTCTGCTATATCTTCCTCTTCTCACTGTCATCTGCATAGATTCATTGCTGCAGTAAGACATCATCCTAGATCTCACAGTACTGAAATATGATATCTTTTAGCATAAGAGAATCATAAATCCTGCAAAGAAGGAAGCATAAATCCTATTAACTAGAAAAGCCCAAAAGATTGCAAAGTAACCAAGTAATACTTATTTGTTCACAACCTAACAGAACCAGCGTTCTTTTGCTGTGTTCCCCCCTCACTTTATAGAAGTCCAAAAGTCAGAGTAGCTCCCTCTGTGAAGATCAGTCTCTTATTTAGGAAGACTGTCTGAAAGTAATAAGTTCATATAAACACTCCTATGTCGCTTCTCCTGCAGGTTTCCAACATCTTGCAGCTCTGAAGGTGAATAAAACATAACTCCTGCTGTCATATTTCAACTGTAGCATAACTAGCATAAATAAACATTTCCCCAAGCAGCAGCAATGATGGCAGTATGCTTTATATTTAACTCTTCAATATTGGGAAATGAAGCAGTAATCCAACAGTTCTATCAAGCAGGCTGCAGCATCCATGAGAGCACTACAATGTCTTTGAAGCAGAAATGATCTTGAATCAGAATGTAAGATCAAAGTTCTTGGCTTGAGCCCTGCCCTTACTAGATATATCTGAGCTTGCATTTGGAAAATAAAAGTCTTCCCAGTTCCTTGGAAGTAGCTCTTTATTTGGCTGGATTTCAGAGGTACTACTTCTAACTGATTTGTAAAGTTAAATTCAGTTCATATTCCTGTATCATTTTGTTTTATGAAGTTATTCAGTAAACCTAAAATCCAAAAGAAAAATATATGTTGTTGTCTCTTTTATTGCCTGACCAGCAGTTTTGGTCTAAATTTGAGATACCTCTAACTTGTTCTTTAGTTCTTTCAGATGGTCTCCAGAAAGGACACAAGATACCTTTGTGGTCCTCTCCTTGCATCTGATTACATTAATTGATTAAATTAATAGAATGTTTTCTATCCAAGTATTTAACTACATATCCAGCACCCCAGAATTTCCACCACCATTTCTTCCCATTTTCTTCTTAGACTCCTTTTTTTCACTTTTGATTAGATCCACAGTTTATGGCAATATGTGTAAACAGAGATTTGGCTAGTTTGGGGATAGCCATAAGCATACGCATTTTAGTCCCTCACTCTTTATCTTTCAGGTACATTTAACACAGTAGTCAGAAGGGATTTACCTTGGCCTACTTATCCAATATAGGAGGAATACTCAGACTATTCCTCTTGGGCATTCATACATTTCAGCCTCACTGATGACCTACTAATCATCATTTCACTGTCATTAAGCTTGAAGTCTGACACAGATTAAAAAAAAAAAAAAAAAAAAAAGCTGAATCAGTATTTGCTTCACTTCTTTCTGCTGAGGGTATACTTTCTTTTTCTCATTCCTTTCTTGTAAAGTATTCTAACTTGGGTTCTTTACAGCACCAGCTGAGATTTCAGGAGACTTCTGAAATTCCTTCATCTTCTGGCACCTTATAAATCACCAATTATTTTACTTTGATGGATGACTGCCACATTTACCTATTTTTAATAAATATGAAGTGATTTACTACCATTAGCAGAAAAAGGAATGACAGTAGCACCTAGATAAATGATCTCAAGACTGTCACAATTTAAGTTTGATTTCCTTGCTTTCTGAACTACTATTCTTCCTTTCACAGTTTTGACTAAATACACTATAAGCACTGCTGGAAGCATAATTCACTGTTAAAGTTTCTCAATATTTTCCATTATACAGCCCTGTTTTAACATGCTCAGACCTTTGACTGAACCATTCTACCATTCTGTTTAGACTGGTTTTCAGTTCAGACTCGTTCTGACTGAGCTAGTCTCAAGACTTTTTTCTTAAAATAAATAAATAAATAAATAAATAAATAAATAAATAAATAAATAAAAATAAAACCAGAAATCTAGCCTTAAATTTAGTTTTAGGTAAAAGATAACAGCTTCCTTTATTATGATATGAGGAAAACAATGTCTACAGATTCCATTTTGATAGCTTTAATTTGCCTTTTAACTGTATTCAGCTACTGCTTGTTTTCATTTATTGCAGGATTTTCCAGCATTCAGTAAGGTCACTGGACTTTGGTTCTGGTCCTGCATATAAGTCTGCCAGATAACCATAGATGGGACGGGTTAGAATGCCTTCCTCCCAGTACAGGCACAAATAGTTCAAACCCTTATGTACTATCATACAGAGAAAGAATAAGATGTTAGGTACCCACAATACGATGTTTGCCACCTGCTTTTCAGATGCTGTCAGCTCTAAAGACAGAAACATTCAATGGCACTGTTAGGCTACATGAAAGCTAACCCACGAGTTAAGGACAGCATTTTTTTATTCACTTATCATAATCCACTGCTGGATTAGTCCATTAGTTCCAAGGAATTCCTCAGTCAGGAGAAAAGAAGGTATCTCTTTCAAAAGTAAAAGACTGGATGATCATAATGTTTTAAATGCCATTAGGTGTTTGTTTTTGTTTTTGTTTTTTCTCAAGAAACATGTACCTTTTTTATATATTTATACCTGTAAAAATCTGTCCACTTTTCTCAATTACATATTCTTGTGTAAATAAAACCATATAAATCTGAGCAGTTTGAATTCGCACACACACACACACACAGAAGTATCTTTCTAGGTTCCCAGGCATACTGTTCTGGTGAGTATAATATGTCCATTATGGCAGTACCTACTGAAATACAGTATTGAACTCAGTAGGCAGTAAGTAATATGGTTTCTGCCACAGAATTATAGAAAACACTAGGAGGCACACTGCAGCAGCAATATACATTTACAGATGTCATTGCAGCAAGACTCATGCTAAACTGCTGGAGGCCTAGACACTTGCAGTGAAATTGGTTGTCCTTTAAATGGTTTCTTCTAAACGTAATTGCTTGGTACTGGATAAGAAATAGAGAGGAGGAGGGGCATGGATCCTTTTTCTTTTTGCAGCTTTGTGAGACAGAAGAGTTACAGCCAAAATTCTGAGCCAAGATAAATGACAAAGTCATTGTGCTTTTAACTGAACACTAAACAAATTTTCTTCTGTTAGGTTTTAGACAAGATTCATTTACTACAATAATCTCTTTTAGACTTAAATACCTCTATGGTCACTATCTAAAACTTTTATAAATGATCCTTCAGGTTTGAGACAATTACCTAGGTGCAAATCAAAGCCTGAAAAAAAAAAAGAAAAAAAAAAAAAAAAAAAAAAGCACTACGTTACTGTTTTCTTTTAAAAGTAACATTTTCAACAAAAGCATATAAACTGGGTATCCAGCAACTGAAATTGCAAATGTAGATATGCATTTTTCCTCTACTACAAAACTATGGAGCATTTCAGCTTAAATGTATAGTTCCATCTTCTACATATGACATTTGTGTACCAATTTTAAATGAGTTATCCTACCTATCAATAAGCTATATAAAGCATGCCTTCAGTCTGTGTAAATCAAAGTATACTTTTGAAATATATAATAGCTGTGATTAAGCTAGCACACAGCTCCACGTCAGATTCACATATAGTAATATTTGTGCCACTAAACTACTCAAACATAAATACAACCAAGTTATGACTGTATATCTATATAAAGAGCTTCACAGCTCCAGAAAGTAGTAATAAGAGCCAAGCAGAAGTTGCAGTGTAAGTAATGAAATAAGCAACTAATTTCTCAAGAACATAAGACAGATATAATAAGAGACTATAGCCAAAAGAGAAGTGTGAGTGATATACAGAGTTTTCAAGGGAAAAGAGGTGATAAAACAGAAAAGAGAGTACCTGAGATTCATAAGAAGAGTCAAATCTATGCAGCTTGGGACTAATTATGAAGGGGAATTAATGTCTGTCACCAGTGCAAATCCGGAAACTGGAATAGCAAACTAACCACCAGAGTAAGGATGTAAAATGGGGTTCTGAACTTGATGGAAGGTAGGGAAAATTCTATAATTATCCTTTATCTATAATTATCCTTAATTATCCTAATTAATCTTGATTGCCTTCCATGATGGTTCTGCAGACAAAAGGAAAGCAGTGTGTGTCATTTACCTCATCTCTAGCAGGGCTTTGGACACAATGTCCCATAGCATGCTTGTAGGCACACTGAGAGGACACAAAGCAGATGCATCAGCTTTCAAGGTGAGTGAAAAGTTGGCTGGCTCATTGCACTCAAAGGACTGTGTTCAACAGTTTAGAGCCTAATTGGCACTCCTCAGAGCTCAGTACAGGGGCTGATCTTTACTAAACATGTCAGGGATAGGACCATCTAGTTCACAAACAATGTCAAACTGGGGGAGAACAGTCAATAAACTGGAGGAAGAGGGGCATAGGACTACAATAAGCTGGGAAAAACAGATTACACATGAAGGTTTAGAAAAGCAAAGGCTTGCTGTTGGTATGACCTTAACCCCAGGTAGCAGAAAGACTGAAGGTGACCAGTTAGAAAGCATCTCTGCAGATGAGGATGTGGTGGACAAGTTGAACACAAAGCAGCAGTGGCCCCTGTATGTCTACCCTTGTGGCAGGGAAGGACAATAGCATACTGGACAGCATCAGCAAAAGCCAGGAGGTATGGGAGAGTCATTATTTCCTTTTATTTTCCTTGTGAAGCCACAACCAAAATAGCATCTAGTTTTGGGAGCCACAGTATCAATTGGTGACTAAGGTGCTTGGGGAACTGCAGCATATGACTTACAAATAGAAACCAAGAGAAATGGGTTTGTTCAGCCTGGAGAAAAGAAAGCTAAGGGGGCTTCAGATTGCTGCCTCCAACTATGTAATAGCAAGTTATAGAGAAGACAGAGTCAAGCTTATCTCAGAGCTGACAAGCAAAACCATGAGAGGATTTTCACATGATGCAGCAAAGGAAGAGTTGCCTGAGCCAAAATAAAATTATTTTCATAGTGAGAGTGAATAAACACTGAACCCGCTTCCTGCAAAAGTTTTGGGATCTCTGTCCCTGGAGATTATCAGACTTGGTTCAATGTTGTCCTGATCAAACTTTGAAGCTGAGCTTGCTTTTAGTAGGACTAAATGACAACCAGATACCCCTTCTGAACAAAATAATTCAGTAATTCTATGTTTGAGATGGATATTTGAAGAAGTGAAACCTAAACTAACTTTTAGAGGAATCTACTTTCTAGTAATGGACAGAAATAAGTGAAAAGAATAAGGGAAATTATGGCTAATGTTAGAAAAAAAAATGTAGATCATGATAATGATGACACCACTGTTGAATCACACTCATCCAGGTGAAAGGAGCATTTTCCTAGGTAATTCCTAATTAATTTTCCTAGGTAATAACTAATTTGCAATTAGTTATGAACTGGCAATTAGTTATGAATTTGCATTTAGTTATGAACCTAATACCGAGACAACCAGTGGTTTTGAAAATTATGCCTAAAGAACAACAGTGTTTCTGAAAGTTAGTGAGCATGGTAAATAATGTTCACCAGTTCATCCAGACAAGCATCCTAGTTAGACTCCACAGGAATTCTTCAGGTCTGAATATGAATTCTGAAGATCTGAATTCTGAAAATCTGAATCTGAAATTCGGAGAGAATTGATGACATACAAGATAATATGTATCCCAAAAATAAGGACACTCTTTGATGAGACTAATATTGTTGGAGAAAGTTTTTGTGTAATAAAACATTGTGTGTGTAAGTCTGTCTAAGCATCCTGACAGCTTGTTTGATCAAAGAAGGAAAGAAACCTTTTCGAGATGATCTAACATACGGATTTTCTTTTATGTATGTGCTCTTTTCTCTAAACATAGTAACTGAGATGTTAATATTTGAATTTTATAAATGTGTTCTTTCTGTTATCTTGAGTTTTGTTGCCTATAGGGGTAACTGTGAGGGAATGGCAAGCAAGATATTTCACACATCTGATGATTATTAAAACTAGATTACTGCCTAATCCACCAAGGCAATGCTAAAGATATTTAAGAGGTAGGGAAGCTCTTTCAGAAACATTCACAGACCAGTTTAGAAAGTGGCAACATAAAAAGCAGCTTTGCCAGAGGCTCTTGGGTGTGTGATATGTACAGGATATGAGCAGGGCCCTGAAGGGCCCAAGCCCTGAAAGTCTATCAAGGACTTTGCAGCAGAAAACATAACACTGCACCTTCTCATCAGGATGATCTCTGCTAAATCCTTGGACTTCTGAGATTCTAAAAGCAGCGTAGACAGGTCTTATGAAACAAACTGAAATTAAGAATATTGTTGGGAAAGAATAGGAATACCTCCACACCTGTTTTCAGTATACAGAGAAAAGAAGAGTCAGGTAAACAAGAGTGCACTAATGGATAACAAGGTGCAGAGGGCAGGAAAATGAATAACAAAACCAAAATCTCTTCTTCCCCCCCACCCTACCCACCCCCTCCATCCCCCCCAAAAAAGGCAAAACAAGAAAAAATAAACACAATATGAAAATAGATGACAGTAGAAGTTAATACAGCTAATGAAATTTCCTGCACTTAATTCATAGAAGAAATTGGATGAGATCTGAGATAAACAACTTAAGTGTTCCTGGATTAATAGAAAAAGCCTGGGTGACTGAGAAAATGCATCTGCTAGTACTGGACATTAAACTGCTGTAACAGCTATAAAAGAAAAATGGAGGAATAGCAATCCTGATGGGAAGTAAGCAGTGTCTTTCTTCAGAAAGCCATAAATAAAGGTAAAGGCAGTGTAGTTGCACTGTACATTAGCAGTGTGACAGACTAAATGGGGAAAGAAAAAAAAAAAAAGGAAAAAAAAAATAAAAGCACAGGTAAAATGGAACTGATTTGTATAAAAAATGATTTTGAGTAAATACTGCTATATTTTTCTAAAGCCCATGACTCAGATCTGTATACAGATGAAGATTCCATTTTATTATCATAGAAAACAAAAGATATCTGGAATTAAGTCAAGAAAATAAAAAGGCCAGATGTTTCTGCATAGCATACTTGAGAAGTTTCTTCTGTCACAATATTTGGAGTCAAAAAATGCTGTCATCTTTGGGTTGGCATTGAAGAGCTAATCATGCAAAATACTCTTGAAAGAAGTGATCACATCTGATTGAAATGAAGTTACACAAAAATATACACACAAAGAATATATAGCTGTAGCTGAAGTTTTCAACTTCAAAAGCTTTGAACAGTAAGAATTCCAGAGAGCTACTAGGTGAAGTCTGGTTGCTTGAAAAGTTCAAAGAAGTTTCTTCTATGTCCAAATCCTCTGAAACCAGTAGTATAAAACTATCTTTAGCTTATCCCAAAAACCATGAAAATCTCATGTGGAGAGTTCCTGTTCTAATAGAATAAATTGGTGTCTCAGAAAGGTTATTAGAAGCCAATGGAGAGCTAACAAGCAAAGGGAAAGACTGACGGTTCACCGAAGAATGATATAAAGACCTTGCCGTCCTTCAGAGCTCTCAGGACCTCCATTTCTGTAACTAAGTAAAAAATCAATCAAAGAAGGTGAAATGGTCACTGCTCCCTGTTCTACTTCTATATCCTCAGTCCTGAGAAGGCTGCCTCATACCCAGAAGAAGCTTCCACTAAAGAAAGATGAGAGTATTTGGTCCTGGTTAGTGAAGTCTGATGATAGGAACGAGACTATTTGGCACATTTCCCTGGGTGGGGACAGTGGAGGTGCAGGGAAGGGGGAGGAATGTGTTTTGCTGTCACTGTGAGGATGTCACACAGTTGTGACTGACTTGCTGACCCTCCAAGAAGGCAAAAGAAGTCTTTGTTCTGTACGTAGGAAAGGTGCACTTATGACTGATGCTGTTTAGGTTTTCATACACAGAGTTTACAGATAAGATAATGTTTAGAGTATGAAAACACATCCTGCAAATCAAAGACTTGTTCCCACATGCCCTCATTTTGGGCCTCTAACTGTTGTTGTCTGAGTTAATTTTACTGTTCCTCTTACTAAACAATGACCAGTTTAAATTAACACTAGATGGAATACTTTCCATCTAGTCAAGTACAAGTGTTGCTTCTGATCAAATCAGTGCTTTTTCTATATAATTTAGAAATAATAGCTCAGTGTGTACAACAGGATTAAAAATGCTTGAACTTTCCAAATGCATTTCCGCTTCTGCTAGTTCAGCTTTGTTTCAGCAGAAGATTAACTATTAGGAGCTCAGGGATCTGAATGCCACAGTTTTGCATATTAATCTGCATTTTTATTTATTTGTTTGTTTGCTATTACTTGTGTACCACAGGTTATGCCTCAGGAAAAAAAAATAATAATAAAATAAAATAAAAATAATACCCATCATGGAAAAATAGCAAGAAACTGAAGTGGTAAAAATACTTTTTTATGCCTTCACTGATTTGGTTTATATTTTAAGAACCTGCAGCCAATTACTTTTGCAGTGGGCATCAGTGGAAACTTCTCTTTTCTGTGTTTCTTCTCCCTCTTCACAGCAATTTATATTATTTCTCCCCTATGGCAATCGTTTTCTGTGTGAATGGACAAAAGTGGTAAATCAGGTGCAGAGCAAGTAAACTGCCCTCAGCACCGTAGTGCTCATGCAACACTTGTCAGACTTGAGTGTCCTTCAGTGTGTCTTTTGGTTCAATTTGAAACAGGTCACTTTCTATGGTGGACTTTAAGGAAATAAAACAAGAATTAAAGTCACCTAATCTTTTGATTTATGGCATTTGCAACTGTTCTGTAAAAGTCTGTATCTAAGTGACCTAGAAAGGTCTCAAAACAGCTCAGGAAACAGAGCTGTAAGTGAGGGCAACTGTGTTGTCAATTAGAGAAGTGAGAGCTGTCTTTTGTGACAATTGTCTTGTTTCACCATCCACACAACACTAATTGAAAAGGTACACACTCAGACAAATTGCAAGTGTTTCTCTTACTAATTATGTATATACAAAATAAAGCAGTTTTGCATACTGTAAAATAACAAGCAAGAACACATGCTTTTTTTTAACACCTACTTTAAAACCATGCTGTTTGTGACAAAAACAACCCTGACAGATCTTTGCACCACTGAAATCAACAACCATGTTACATAACCTTATTCTCTGTGATATGCAAATGCCTTGGCTTGGGGAACAAGCTTCACAAGACAAGTTGTTCTGGTATTAGCCTGGTCTGAATAGAGGGCTGGATAATAGCACAGAGATCTGCTCTGTTGTCTGTATTCAAGTTCGGGGATCAGAGAAAATGGATGCAAGTCATTAATCACGTCATTGTGGGGTTCTTTACTGTTTCATGAGGAAACATCAAGCTGCATGGTTGGCAGACTTGCCCTTTTTGTCAGTTAGAAAATGATAAAAGTGTTTCTTAAAATAATCTTAGCCTAATACTGTGACTTTCATGCACAATATAAAATTGCCAGGTCTCTACCATACTTCAAAGAATATGATTAGTGATGAATACATTCTTTCTCTTTTGCTCTCATTTTGCAGAGACACTTGAAAATGGTAAATCTGCTCAATGTTAGTAGTACTTGGCTATTTTTTCTTCTTTCTTTGTGAAATGTTAGTGTTTAATCTTCTAGTTAAAGGCAGCAATAATTTGCCTGATACAAGAAATAATTCAACTAATGAGATATGCAAAACAAACACATATACATACAAAAAGCCTTCATTCCTGTAAGATTCACTTTCTGAATTGGCAAAAAATAATGAATCTTTATGTCAGCAGTGATAAAGCGAGACTCTTCACTCTTCAGTATCTCCATCTTCAGTTAGATTGCTTGCAGATCTACTGAAATTAGATGTCAGTGTAAATTATGGTGGAGGCCAAGTTACTAGCCAAGGCTATGAAGGGTAGACACATAAAAACAAGGTGCTATTGAAGGTAATTGCTTCTGATCTTAAAGTTCTTAAGTAACAAAATTGGTGCTGATGTGGCATTTGCATCAGAAGCTCCCTTTTAATTGACACTGACTAGATCGAGGGCTTGCTTTTTTTTCCTAGAGCTTTTATTTTTTCTTCTTAATTCTTAAAATCTACCTTGTAAAACAGTGGCAGACTGCAGAGCACATCAGCTTAGCAGGAAAAGTGTATTTGCTTCTTTTCCAGGATTCACAGAGACCCTTGTCAAAAGTGTGTGCGTGTGCCTGCACACACATGTATCTATGTACATGTGTACATCTGCATGCGTGTGTGCATGTGCACATGTGGAGGAGGGAGAGGGATGTTTTTTACAGAGGGCCAAAAAGAGCAGCTTTCAATTCATATGAAAAATGGTTGTGTTTTATACGCAAACTGTTTGGGGTTAAATCTGAAATGGGTTTGGGTTCAATCTGAAAAAGGTTAAATCTGAAACGATGATGGCTAGACTTAGTATTGCAGTGCCTACCTCTCAGACATGCTATTGTCTGGTGGAGCACTCAGCTGGACTTACCTCCCCAGGCTACCCATGTCATCTGTGAATAAAAACTCTAACTATTCATTGAAGCCATCAAGTTAAAGAAGGTACCACCTGAGCTAGCCAGAAGGAAATGTTAGGAAAAGGCCAAAAGTAAAGCTTGATATATTTAATGCTTTAAGCATGTTGTGACAGAGAGATGGAGACACCAGGCTTCTGAGTTTTCCAGAAAAATCTTTTTGAGAAGTGTTCTTCTAACAGAGTGACCCTTTCAAAATGCAGAGGACATATATTTCTCCCTCCTTAAGCTTCCTCTAGCCAGTTCTCAAAAGTCTTGCATAGTGCTTGGATGTTTTCACCACATGTGCACAAACCCATTATAATTGTTTCATTTAACACTGAAGTAAGATTACATCTTGACAATAAGAGAGGAGGGCAGAGAAACAGCTGTAGCTGTCAAATACAGAAGCAGAGACCAGGCAGCACATCACAACTCCTTGCGCTGCTCTGCAAACCTCACCATAGAGTTTCTGTTCATCACTCATCACATCCTCTTAAAAGAGGCAGCACTGAGGTGGGATTCACCACAGATATTTTACCCATCTAAAAAACATCTGGACTAAGCTGCCAAAGAGCCTTTTGACTGTGGAGGGAGACAAGCACTTCCTAATGACAACTTTCTTCTGGAGATGACAGCTGTCTCACTCACACTGGAAGCAAAACTTCTTGGTAGCAATAGTTACTAGAAGTGACAAGGCTGTTCTCTGCTATGTTTCCTCTGGTGGAGAGTGGGTGCACAATCATATCCACATTCATTACCCAAACGAAGAAACTACCTACAAGCATTGTTTTATTACTGCTTTTATGCTAACACATGCAAAGTAAGAGGACAAAGTAGTGGAGTTAGCTTTCAGTCATTCTCCAAAAGCAGGACTGGCTGACTTTGTACTGCAGAATTTAAATTGACAGAAACCATAGGTATCTGCTCTGAATATCCCTCTGGAGAAATCGATCTCTGGACTAGGTAGGAGACTAACTTCCTAAATTAGCCCGGTGCTCTCCTAAAGGTAGCTAAGCCCAGATTTGGCCATTGAAAACTGTCCCTGGAAGGTCATCTCACTGCTGCTACCACAGCCATGTCACCCAAGGAGCTATGCCATCTCCTCAGCTCTGCAGGCACTTCAGCATCTTCTATCATTTAAGCCAACTTCCAGAAGCACCTAGCTTCCCAACACACAAACACAGTCACAACCCTGGGCATTGTATTCCCACTCCATGGCCAACAGATACTCAGCACAGTTCAGTATTAGGCACCTGAGACAACTCTGAAGGTTCTGTACAGCTATATGTTACATGGAGACTTTCAACATCATCACTCACAGGGGATCTATTGATAAAAGGCATGTGTGCTGGCAAGAAAAAGTAGTGCTGCCTAGACAAAAATAGAAAATTACGGTGAAGTTTAGGGACCTTTCTGATCCATCATGCTAATAATAGAGCATGTGAGTCACTTGCAAAACATCACCAAAACCGCTCCAGTGAGCATAGCTACTCCTGGCCCAGTCTGGACATAGTAATCTTATGCTGATCCTGTATATAACTGGAGAAACATTTTGAAATGTAAACTATTTTTAGCATATTAACGAGCTTGGTGTATGGCATATTTTTTTCCACTACTTATTTTTTCTCTTCAAAGAAGCAAGTAACAATGCTTCCTAAACATCACATTTAGTAGCTTATGCTGAGGAGCTGCCAACACCTACACAGTTTCTCCTCAGGCTTTACTAAGACTAAATAAATTTATAAATAGAAATGTAGTCATCTTTATTTCTGCTTTCACATCTTCTGTGGTCATCCATTCTCATTGATATGCTCACATAACAATTAGCTAGCAGAAAATTCACAGAATGCTACTAGCACCTATGTGTATTACAGAAAATCCATACAAACTCCTTTCTTAGAAGCAATGATATGATCATACGAACAGAAAGCAAAACCGGAAACCTCTGCAGTTCAGGAAAATAAACTAATCCCATCCCTGTTTTGTATGCATCTGAATTGACAGGTTCACTGTTTAAAAATACTCACAAGAGGGAAAAAAAATAACAGAATTCACTCACAAATAGGTTGAACTGTATGCAAGCATTATTTTCTCAGACCTGTTTAAACTGCAGTAATGTATGGTAAAGGTATTAGCAGCAAAAGTAATTCCAATTTCCTTTAGACCTTTTTAAGGCTAAAGTACCGGAATTTCTCTAAATTTACTCAGGTATAAGTATCAGGTAGAGTTGGCATCAAACTAACTTACTCTATATTTTCTTATCCTTAAGGATCCTATATTCCATATCACAGCCTTTTTTTCCCCACAGGCAGTTTTTCAAGAGGTGTAACAAGCACATTTGCATTTTAAAAACTGAAAACTAAGTGATATAGAAAGCACAGTGAAAACTATTTCTACAGATTATACAAAACCCTGGACAATAGCTAATCAGTTAGTGTTCAGACTCTGCTACTTAGCACACCCAGTGCATTGGCTTTCTTGATAGCTTCCCCTCCATTCCTCCCCAGCAATTGTTTGTTCTCTTTTTCTGTTGTGCCTTGTCATATGTCAAGATCATAAGCTCTTTACAGAAGAGCTGGTTTTATTATGCACATGGGTGGTGCCTAAAATAATAGGGTCCTGAACCCTATTTGGGATCCTTAGATGTTGCTGCAATAAAGAACAATTATTATCATAATAAAGTGAATTGGGGCGAGAATGGTTGGCATAGTATAAATGCATGGAACAGAGGCAGTTGAAAAGAAAGACCCTATTCCACTTGCACAAGCAGGTTTGTTCAGCCATTTTTTTTTAAATCAGTGCTTTGCTTTTTCCCCTTTAGAATACATAGGTATAAGCTGCCTCCTAGTTTGTATTCTGAAAACAAAGCAGGTTCTAGTTAAAGGTGGAAGAGCCACATCTGGATGTGGCTAGCAGATAAGCCAGGAGAGTACATGGTTTCCCATATTAATTTTATTTTTTCATCTTCTGAGTTGTTCTATTATATTTCAGAATGACAAAGAAATATGCACTGTAGACTTACATTTTCTCTCTATTTTGCTTTTAAATAATATATTTCCTTTAAGTGCCTTAGCTGTAATAGAAGCATGTCCTGATAAAACTATTAGAAAAGAAAATACAAAAAGCTGCAAAGTAACCTTCAAAGCCACCATAAAAATCACAACAAAGGAATTAGAATTTAAAACATCAAAGAACCCGAAGTATTTCAATCGCTGAAATGGAGAGTACAGGGGAAGGAGGGAGGGGTTGCATTTCCTACGTTGTTATATTTTGGCAATTTACAAATACATGCATTTCAGCAATAAACTAAGAATAAAGCAACTGCATTTTAAAATACACAAACAGATGTAAATAAGGAATGTCATTTTTATTTCTTTCTGTCTTTTAGCCATTCTTTCTCTTAGCTTGACATTCAGTGTTCATCTGAAGTCAGAAGAGCCTGCACACACCTCCATTCTTTCTCAGCTATTGTGATTTGCCTCTATTTTCTTGTTTAAAGTAGAGCATGCAATTTGCTACCTAAGGTGATTCAAGTGCAGAGTGGAAGAGTGAACACTCAGTGACCTTAGCTCAGTGCCCTCTCACTGCAACGAATAATGCAGTTCCTTCCAATTGTCACAAGAAGGCAATCACATTAAAACCCTAATCTTGCTCAAAAATTCTCCCTGGATAAAAGCATATAATTTGTATACTCCAATGTATCTAGCTGTCAGACATGGATTTATTAGCTTCACCTAGGACCACTTTCCTATTCTGCTGTTTCTGTATCTTGCTTTAGTGATTAGAATTATTTTCATCATCCGCTTCTATTTTCAGCTTCAAAACTCCTGTCTGACATTTATCTAAAAAAGCAAGATTCTAGCAAGAAAATGTAGCTGGAGTCAGAACTCAGTTTCCTTTGGGAACTCCACCTCCAAAACATGATTTTTTTCCCCTGCCTACAGCATTTCAATTATATTAAACTCTCTACAGCACTTCTGTAATGGCTGTAAAAGTATTTTCCTGTTGAAAAGGGATAAATAAACATGCATAGAAAACCACTTCCATGTTTTGCAGGCAGTGGGAAGCCTTAAAAATCTCAGCCTCCAGCAAAATTTAATTCTTACTGGAATGCAAGTTTCATGACAGTATGTAATGCTCAACACTGAGAAGTCCCTCTACCCTGTCTTACAGACTTCTCTCTAGTTTTGTCAATACAAAGCATTCACTCACCAAATGCCTGACTTAAAATCTCTCTCTCTCCTTTTGGATCTAGTTTAATTTATTTTTGTTTGGCCACAATTTGGAATTCATCTCCACAATCAGAGTAGCTAGAAACTTTCTTTTCTTGTTAAACAGTTACAGTCCCTGTTTCCAGAACGTGGTACTGCAAGGAAAGCATAAAATGTCAAGAGCTATGCAATAAATTCTACAGTTTGAGATAAAAATAATCTACAGGAAATTTAGCAGGTCATCTAGCTTATCCTATGCCAAGGCAAGATAAGCTTCATTTATGTTATATCTCATAGATTTTTGTCTCACCAGTTCTTAAAGATTTCCAGCTCTGCAGATTCCATATCCTACCCAGAAAATCTTTTACAGTACTTCACCATTTCTGCCATAAGAGAGTTTTTTCCTAAAATCCATGCTGAATTTTCCTTGATATAGGTTCATTGCTCTTCTCTCATCCAACAAGGTTATTCTTTCCTTCATTGCAGTAGCCTTGAACTTACTTCACCATGGCAGAGCTGCTTTTCTTTTATGGACTACTCATGAATCACCACACGCAAGATTAGGTCTCACAGATTGAGGCTACTTTTGTGATGTTAAACTGCATCATTTTCTGATGTCTACCTTACCTTCCAATGACCCACTAAATCCCAGATTTCCACAGTAATGCATCTTTGCTAGAAAGGCTTTGTAGTAACGTTAAACTGGTAGCATAAAACCAGCTGCCTTCTCTCTCACTTCATAAATTACTGTTGGGGGGAAGTTAGCATTTCTACAGAAGAAATCCAAGTAAACAACTCTACCAGAAACAACCCATTTGAACCCAAATTGCACTGGTGGCTTTCAAGGCCTGTTAAATTTGGAGGCAAATATGCCATCAATTAAGCTATGTGAATACACTCCCTGATCAATCCACAATTACTTTGAAACTAAAGCTTTGAAGTTTTAGTTCTAACCAAGATGGCAAGAAGGGAAAATTGCCCCTGCACATGAGGGGATCTGGGGAGCTCTGTGCCTCCTCATTGCTTCCAACAAGAGGGGAGAGGAACCCTGCAAGAGTATGCCGCTACCCAGCAACCATTAGGGCTGCAGCAGAGGAGAAAATTAATACAACCACACATGCCAGGCTATGGCAGAGGAACTATAAAAGTCAGCTCTACTCCCCAGCAAACCTTTGATTTCCTGGAGCATATCACAGACACTTGCAATTTGTCCTAGCTGGAATTTGGTATATATTATCTAGAGAAATGTATAGAAATTATAAGCATGGTTCTTATCTCAGCATTGTTTCTTTGGGATGAAAATTTGCCACTCATGTTCATTATGGGGCTCAGTTAAAAGACCCTTATCTGACAGGTGAGGACACAGAGATATACTGGTGCCTGAAAAGAGCCTTCTTATTTTGAAAAGCAACAAAGCCATATCACTTAGCCCAAACTGTACCATACTTATACTGCATTTGTGCTTAGCTGTAAGGTCACTAGGAATATTTTTCCAGAGCCAACTTGATGCTCTTCAGCTAGTAACCATAGCTGAACTTTGCTGCTAGACCTGCTGTCCTTAGTCTTCAAAGACTAAGGTAGCACTCTGAGGGAGGTAACAGGTGGTTGAGCATCAGCCCTAGGACTAGGGATGAGGACCAGGAAAAATCAAGATCTCTGAGAGGTGACAGAAGGATATGGGTATTGGGAATGTGGGCAGAGGTCTTTCCTTTCCCTGTCTCTGGCCCTGTACCTCACCCGTCTGGCTGACTTCAGACACTGGAAGTCCTTCCTCATCATCCCAAGGTGTGGGGTTTCCACTCTGGCCCATCCCTTGTCCAGGAACCACTGTTCACCCTCCATCCCACAGCAGCTACTCTTCTTTGGGTCCCTACAGTGTCTTCACTCCCTTGGCTATCTCTCACACTGTCACTGCTGTTCCGACCAAAATAATATAAACCAATCTAGAAACATAATTTCACAGAATCACAGAATCACAGAATTTAAGGGGTTGGAAGGGACCTCAAAAGATCATCGGGTCCAACCCCCAAATTTTCTGGAAGTACCAATGCAAGATCTGTGTGTCATGTTAGTTCCTGTTAAGTGTTTCGTATAGAGGTTAAGTGGGACTCCAGTGGACTAGTGCTGACCTACTCTGGTGGCATATACATGTGCCACAACACTGCTCAGACTAGCACTTCATGGGTGCACCAATTGGTCACCTGCTTAAACATTTGCCAATAATCGAGGAACAGAGCACACTATCTTCCACAGCATGAAAACACAGATACACTAATGTATTTGGCACACTTTGAACTGAAAGACAATCAGTCAGAGACCCTGACAAGTATACAGACAGTAAACAGTTATACCTTGGGACAGCACAGGGGAGCAGCCAGGGGAGACCTAGGACTGCCTGCTGGACAAGGTGGACACAACTAGTCTATGGCACTTGGATCAAAGACTTCATGTGGTTTTAGAGACTGAGAGGGGAGAATAGTCAGTGAGCAGAAAGCAATGTAACAAGCTAAAAGGATGTAATCTTGAACCTCATTTTGGTGTTTGTCTCACATAAAGCAGTAACATAGCATGAGGGTTCTCATTAATTCCAATAATTTTCAATCAGACCACTGCATTAAGTTGTTTAATTTTTTCTGTCTATTGTTTACAATAAGGGAAAAAGCTTCAAACTGTTGAGGAAACATTTGACTTTTCTACGACTGCTCTCAAATGAGTGGAAAATGAAAAGTTGGTAAGCCTTAGGACTGTCAAGTCAGGAAAAGGTTTTACTGCCTTACCTTGAATGGCAGTAGAGAAACTGTCCTATGATTGCAAAATAAGTTTGAAGTTTGACATAAGGTTATAAGCCACACTGTTCAGATAAGAAGAAAAAGCAGATTTTGGACCCATTGGTTCACCTGTGAAAAAGTGGCAGTCTAAGCAGCCTTGTGGGGCACCCATATGCCAGTACCTTGGGTCAGCAAAGGGTCGGGTCTACCTAAGTCCAGCTTAACCTCTGTTTTACCTGCTTAAGAGGAACGAACATGGCACAAGGTCCTTGTTTTCGCACTTGCAGAAAATTACATTTCTAGATTGGTTTACATTAGTTTTGTCTCACAACCTCACTAATTTGAGCCTTTTAATGGAAATCTGATTGTTCTTTTACCTCTGTTTTTTGTTTGTTTGGTTTCGTTTCAAGCTCATTAATTTACTGCTATTTCATATGTCTTGAATGCAAACTTTATATTGCACACCGAGTGGTTAATGATCTCCTCTTAAGCAGTTATCATCCATCAATACCATTTAGCAAAGTCTTCCTTTTCCTCACAGGAAAAAAAAAAAAAACAAAAAACACCATTTATAACAATCCGTTGGTGTTCTTTCAGCAGCAAGAAAATTGGTACACACACACACAGAGTAGCTCTGCAGTTCTACATTGGTTAGACAAAAATGAGGGGAAAAGAAAAAAAAAGACAAAAAGTGCATGGTATGACTAAGAAGTTCAGGAGTAACGGGGCCATTAATCTATTTTCCTTTTTATTTTATTACATTAACATCTCTATATAAATCTTCCAGGACAAAAATATTATAAAATGTTTTTTGAAGGCAGTTTTATCTCAAGGCTAAAGGCGTCAGAGCTTAATATTCTTTACTTACTAGTGATAAGGATTATAAACAATACTGATGCAGTCTGTACCATTCCACACTTCTCTATATACACAGAAATAGTAATATATAAGTACTTTTCTCACCCCTCAGAACTGAAGATTACTCAGTGAAAAAGCTACAAAAAAAAATCAAGAGCTGTGTGATGGATTTGAATTCAAATTAAAGATTTAGCTTAAACTTAATCACCAGTTGGACTGCCACAGTTCTTCCACAATGATGTGCTGCACTGGGAAGTAAAAGGATTGATTAATACCAAAAAAAAAAAAAAAAAAAAAAAGGAGAGAAATTGAGGGTGGAAATTAGGCTAAATTACAGTTATAATTTTGTTTCTGGTAGACAATGCACTATTCTGAATGTACTTATTAATGTACAATGAATTATTTTCATGGTACTAAAATAATTTACAGTTTTGGGTATTTTGTATTAACTTTTTTAAACCTAATATACATGTACTCTATTAGAAGTCAACTTTTCCAGAGACATCTGAAAAATATTTTTGAGCTATGATTGGTTCATATCTTATAGTCTTTGGTATATTTGACAAATTATAACATTTTCATTTTTTATTTGTGTAAAAAACTTGTAAGAGGGCAAAGGACAGGGCAAAGCAATATGTCTTCTACTTCACTGATCTCCAGGGTACCTCAGTAAAAATAATGGCTTTTTTTAGGATACAGCATTCACTGTGTTGTGTTCCTTATTTTGTTTTCTGCTAATTTTTGTAAATCCTAAGCACAGAATATAGTAGGTGCTATTCAGAAGTCCTTACACCACCGCACAACTCAGAGTAACTTCATAATTTTTGGAGGTAATAAAGGCATGAGAATGTTAAAAATATACATAAATACGTATTGGCAGCTTAGTTTTCTGAAATCTAAAGACAGTCCTTGTCCAGGATTCCCTGCCTACCCGTTGCCTGCACAGGAAGCTGTCAAGTGAGGTTTCCTAGAACAGGGCACAGCCCCTGATTTGAAGTGGCCTCCTGATGAGCTGCTATGTGGGGATGTGCTGTGTGTAGGAGTACCACAGCCATGAAATGAGAATACACTACTGTTATATCACTGGGACATGTAAAAGCTAGTTAGCACTGAAACAGACAAAACCTTAGATGGGTTATGAAGCCTTCACCGATCTACACATGTACCTGTATCTGAGGTAGCTATTTTAAAGCTAAGTTGGGTGTCTTGTTTCAGACACTAGACTGAATTTCTGAGCTTTCAAAGAGGACAGAAATGAACACTGAGCATCCATGTATTAAAGAACCAGGACAGGTCAGTATTACTATCTTCTTCCTTCCTTTATCTCTACTGCTGTCTCCTTCATCGATCGTTCTAAACATTTTCTTAGGAGGGTCATAAATCTCTCACCCTTACTGTTCATAACAAACCCCCTTACTATCCCTTTCTTTGGCCTTGGACCATTTTCCTCTGCTGAAGAACTTTATTGGCTTTACATGGCAAGGGCTTGGTAGCAGAGGGCTGCAGGGGTGGCCTCTGTGAGCAGAGCCCAGAAGCTGCCCCATGTTAGATAAGGGATAGTTTCAGCCAGCTCCAAAAGAGACCTGCTGCTGTCCAGAGCTGAGCCAATAAACAATGATGTCTGTGCCTCTGTGAGAGCAGATTTAAGAAAGAGGAAGAAAAACCTGCAGTACAACAGCAGCTGGGAGAGCAAGGAGTGAGAACCAGCCCTGCAGACCCCAAGGTCAGTGCAGCAGGAGGGCAGGAGGTGCTCCAGAAGCCCCCAGTGGAGCAGGTGGATGTGGCCTGGAGGAGGCTGCAGCCCATGGAGACCCCGCAGGAGCAGGCCCCAGGCCGGAGCTGCAGCCTATGGAGAGGAGCCCATGCAGGAGCAGGGGGTCTGGGGGGAGCTGCTGCCCACCTGTGGGGGACCCGTGCTGGAGCAGTTTGCTCCTGGGGGATGGACCCCATGGTACAGAGCCATGTTGATGCAGCTCTTGAAGAGCTGCTGCCTGTGGGCAGCCCCCCAGGCTCAGTTCGGGAAGGACAGCATCCCGTGGGAGGGATTCCATGTGGAGCATGGGCAGAGAGTGACCATGAAGGAGCGGCAGAGACGAAGTGTCAGGGACTGACCGCAGCCCCTATTCCCTGTTCCCCTGTGCCACACGGGGGGAAGAGGTAGATGATGGTGGATGAAGAGAAGGTGCTTATAGTTCGTTTGATTTTGTTCTTTCTCTCTGCTCTAGCTTGTTAGTAATAGGTGATACATTTCATTAATCTCCCAATGCCGTGTCTGTTTTGCCTGTGATGGCAATTGTTGAGTGATCTTCTTGTCCTTATCTCAACCTTTGAGCCCCTTTCCATCATATTTTCTCTCCCTTTTCCTTTGAGGTGGAAGAGTGAGAGAGCAGTTGTGGTGTAGATCAGCTGCCCAGCGCGGGTGGATGCCAAAATCCCTATTCCAGGTATTGCCTATCTCAGTACAAATTGCTGTGCTGCATACAGGGCTTTAACTAGGTTTGGTTTTTCAAAAAGCAACTTGGTAGGTTCTTTGAAAGCTTCTTCCAGCTCCCTTTTGTATGTATTGAGATGTGGTTTTCCAAATATCACTTTCCAAACATGCCTAAGAAACATGTCCAGATATTTTCTTGAGTACTTTAAAACAGGACTTTTTTTTTTTTTCTCTCTCTTGCACTTTGATATCTTTGCAGTTTACTGGAGGGTGTTCGAGCACTGGAACAGGCTACCCAGGGAAGTGGTCATGGCACTGAGCCTGATGAACCATTTGGAAAATGCTGTCAGACACATGGTCTGATTTTTTGGGCAGTCCTTCGTGGAGCCAGGAGTTGGACTTGATGGTCCTTGTGGGTCCCTCCCTTCCAGCTAGGTTTACTACAGCATCTGCTCCTGCTTCTTTCAGGAACATTCTGTAAATGATGCCTTCACTCATGTAAATACTGGTAAAATAAGAAAATACCAGAAGATGGTGCTCAAGAATACGTAGCAATGTTCTTGTACATATTAAATGGCTTCTATTATTCAGTTTTATGCACAGCCTTCAGTCTGCATCAGAACCATACTCTGATGTTATTTTGATGCTGGGCTGATCCAGGAACAGACACACAGTATATGCTGCCTGAAAGGCTTCTCCTGCCTCCAAACTGCCTGTGCTCAGACATAACGAAGCAATTTCAGACTTTCCACTGGAGTAACCATACTGGTAGTTTTCTTAAAAATTATTAATCTGAAAGTTATTTGGGGTTAAATAGTATTATTCTCTTTGTGCAGAGTGGGGCACTAAATTTAAATGAATCCAACATCAACAATTTGTATCCATGTCAGGGAAGCACTTCTGGCTTCCTATAGCTTCACTATTGCATTAAATATCATACCAACAAGCAGTTGTAATATTCTGAAGGACACAATTTGACCAAGAACAGGAGATTTCCCATTTTTCCTCATGATGCCCTTCACACACATACACACTTGAACATGTGGCTACATAGACTGTTATCTTTTGAAACTAATAAAAGTCAGCCACTGAGAAAATGGACTAACATCCATCAAAGGCAGAACTGTTCAAGATCTGTGAAGCTCACCATGAGCTGCAGTACACAGTAACAAAAACTCACCCAGCAGAACTCATGAACCATAAAATCTAGCATGGGAAGACTAAAAGAGCCAGATTTTGAACAACAACAACAAAAAATCACTGGGCAAGTCAGCATTTGAACACTTCTTAAAAAGGGAAAACAAACAAACAAACAAACAAACAAAAAAAACCACTAATAGTATCAGTCAAGCAAAAAATTTGGGAAGGGCAAATATGTTGTGAATTATATTTCTTTTGTTTATGCAGTGGCATTTAATGGCAAGACTTTGTAGATCTAGACCATCTTACACAGAAAAAAAATGAAACCGTGTAACTGAAAAAAAAATATTCATGATGACTGGCTGGCATTACTAATTTAATACATTTGGTTATTGGGTTTTCACCACAATTTAGAAAGTAATTAATGCATTTCCAAGCTTCAGAGATCCTTGTGTGGTCAGAAACTGGAAATTACCGAAAACAAGGAACAACATTAATTGACTGCATTAAACATGAATAACTCTGTAGCTATCCATGAGGAGAGCAAAAAAGACAAGTCTCCTGCATATCTCTTCCACAACATATAAGAAATTATTCCTATAGACACGAGTGATAAGGTACATCTGCTCTGCAACAATCTTGAGAAACTGAAGAAGTGGACACATTCCTGTGGATGCTTGGTCTCCTATAGGCTCGTTTATCCTCTGTCAGCACCAAACTTACAGTTCTCATGCCTTTAGTTTAGTCCTTTTTCCAACAGTGGCCACAATAGTAGATACTTCATGAAGATCTTGAACAGCATTTTGCTTTTGATTAGATTTCCAATACAGAAATCTTTTTTGGGGGGGGGCTACAAGAGACAAAGAGTTACTGATGCTTCTAAACACTATCATGCACTGCAATGTAAATTCCCAGAGGAATTATTCTGGTGCAGTGTTTTATATAGCTACTTTTCATTCTCTAAGCCAGATTGGTGAGCTAGATCAAGACAGAAAAAACAGTTTTCACTTGCATATGACAAATGATATAATTGACAGCCATGCTCCCCAGTGCAAGCTAAAATAGTCATACAGTTATTCTCTTTTGCTTTAGCTGTTAACAGGCACAGAGAACATTCCAGCAAATTCTCACAGTAGCTGAAATCTGCAAAAATGCATCCTCATAAGTTTTTCCTAACTTCTTGGGGAATCAAATAAAATGTTGCAAAGGATGTGTTTGCCTTTTTGACTCACATCTGTACCATGGTCTCCTGCACTCACAGAATATGATAAAGCATTTCAGTACTATGTAATTTCATTGGCATTTATAAATCCACAGTTCCATTTATAAACAGCAAGTTTCAGTGGCCTTATCAGAAGAGCTCTCTGTTTCAGCCATTCCTAGTGCCACAACCTGGGCCAGCACAGCTGAACAAATCATTCACTCCCCTAAACAAGCAAGTTCAAAGAGAAATTTCATAGAAGTAGCAGAAGTTACAGTCCCAATAGTGCAGTTTCTCAATATGGAGAAGAACTTACAGAAAATTTTCTATGCATTTGTAGAAATAAAATTATCCTTTATTCTACATCAAAATAGGTATTAGATATTTTTAACAATATAATTTACATTTATTTCATGGGTACACTGTTATAATCATTTAAGAACCTCTACCAGTGTGTCACCAACAATATACTATTCTGCTGCCACATAACTATGATGTGAGTAACACAGATAATAGCTTTTGGATTGTGCCATAAGCTGATGCCAAACAAGAGCTGGTGTTATCTGCAAAACACTTTTGTATTTTGCACACACAGAGCTCAGATACTTTGGATTTAGACAGAGAAGATAACATTTCACAGTGCCTTGTTGATTCATGAAAAACAAACCTAAATTACCTACTATTCTTTATGCACTAAAGCTGGACTCCAAACATAATAGGTACAACACGAGCAAATAGATTATCTCTCCCTGCCCCCAGGGATGAGTTTGCCTTAGTTACTTCACTAAGATGAACATATGGTGAGCAGAAGACAACTGTAAATGAAACCATTCTGTGTTTTGTAGCCACTTAGCATTCTCTGGACCACATTCCCTTGACTGTGTATGTGGTTCCCACCATCTACAGAGCCTGAGGAAAGTCCATCTCTGCATCCACCACATGCTATGTACAGATGCTAACAGACAGGTGACAAACAGAATAGCAAGCAAAAGAAGAGTGCTAAAGAAGATTTTTGTATGACTCTTGCTGTCTCTGGGTGACAGGCCAGTCAAGTTTCGTTACTTGGATAAAACCACTATGAAAAAAAAACAATAAATATTTTTGGGAACAGATGGTCATAACATCAATAATGGTCCAGTTTCCTCACAATTTACTGATATTAAAAAATAAATAAATAAATAAATAAATAAATAAATAAATAAATAAATAAATAAATATTATCCCATCTTCCCTCCTTCTACTCCTTCTAAAAAGCAAATTAAACAGAAGCAAAGATAATAAGGTTACTAGGAAAGCTGAGAGTGAAGCAGAAAACCTGAAGGACAGTGAAAGCATATATACATCCACCCAGTACTGAAGAGGTCAGGAAAAGCATACAACTCCATTAACATCAAAGTCATTAGAGTACAAGATAACAGTTTGTTACATTATCGTTGTGAACAGCAGACAATGAGTTATTGTATTCCCATATATTTCATTTCATACTTTTCTGATAAATTCAAATTAAATATACTCTAAATGCATTGCTGAGTAGAAATTAGTCTATTTAAAATTTTAAATTATAGACACTTATCTAATTTGATTTGTGATTTCCTTCTGCTTTTTCCTTTGAAAAACTATGTGTTAGGATATCTTCTGCCAACTGAGATATTCCATTTGAGGAAGCAATTTGAGGTATGTGACTAACTGACTTTCTGTCCTCTGGTGGCTGTACCATCCCTGTTTCATTCCCGACTATTGTACATAGATGCCACAGAAATGTTGCTAAAGGGGTGCTCTAGTTTACAAAATTGAGAAAGCATTACAATAGCCTGGTGAATATTCCCATAATGAGTTACAGAAATGCAAACTAGAACTCCTGATAATGCTCTGTAGCATTCTGAGCTCCTAACTTCATGCTCTATCACAAATGTACACACTTTTCTCTTACACTAATAAATTTTTACAGCAGCAATATGGTAATTCCAGGTGGTGAGGTTATCGTTAGATAATCAATCCCCTGGAGGACGCCTCTTAACACCCCAGAGGTGGTGATAACCAGGGCCCCTGTCATGCCTTATTGCTAGTATATGTGCTGATGCCAGCAACTAGAAAGAATTGTTAAACACAAACAGCATGCAGGATTAATCTGTACTGTCCATTTGTTAATTATAAAGGCAATGAACACTGCCAGTGAACACCCTCTACACTTTTACATTGTCATCATAATTAAAAAGTTTTAGTATGTGGTTTTGTGTTGCAACAACATCGATCAAAGTCCATTTCCTGACGTGCAGCAGAAGCAATATGTTCCGCATAGGTTATTTCTGGAATTGTATTACTTACTGTAATAGAGCCCTGTCATGCTACCTCCATTGCACCAAATATACCTGCCATGGCTGCAGCAGCTTATTCCATTTCCTGGCTCAGACTCTCTCAAGCATGCACCAAATGGAATTGTTGCAAAAAAGGGTGAATTTATATATACTCTGCAGGTGTTTTTTTTCTTTTTATACACTGCAAGACTGATTTTTGTCTTTGCCCTAGCCTCTGAATATCCTTGAATATGCTGCCCAGAATAGGGAAGTACTTCCTACAGGGATGAGCAGGAGAAGGGCTGGTAAAAACAATTCAAAATGTCAAACCTGCATGCAAAGTAATACTCCAAGTGCAAAGCCAAAGCGCAGAAGGCATGGGTGATGGCTTGGGATGTTCATGGTTGCAACGTAAAGCATATGCCACAGGATAACACCACTGTAAAACACTGCAAATTCTGCAGTTGTTGCTTACTCCAGCCCCGGCCCCAGGAAGCTTGCAGGCAGTACTAAGCTACAAGAAGCCAAATTTCTTCTCTTAGTACCTGCACTATACTTTCTCAAGAAAGACAAAAGCTTATCCACTGAAGTAGGAGGAAATTACAGAATTACAGAAAGTCAGGCTTTCAAAGAGTTAACTATTTATAAAACAAAGTAGTTAAAAAAATAAAGTAAAACAAAATATATCAGATATCCAGGAAAAAAAAAATCTCCTCCCTTACAAAACTACTATAGTAAAGAATGTGTGAGGAGAGAGGAAGGAGTGGGAAGTTAAATACCCATTTTACATCATTGTCCCACTTGTTTATTCTTTGTAAAAATGTAGATGAGATTTCTCCTCTTCATGTTTTACTGTCTAGCAAATGATGCTTCTCAGCACCTTGTTGTCTGCAGAAGAAAAACAAGAGAAAAGTTGAAAAACTGTAGTGCCTTGACAATAACACCTTTCTTGCTTTTGATTTTCTATTCAGGTTCTATAAGTATCGTAAAGTGGAAAACAGATAATGGGTCATCTTTGAGGTTAGCAAAAAGAAAAGACAGTCTAGGCAGGGAACTTGACGGGAAGATGATAGTATCCCTAAATGACACCAAGTATATATTGCAGATGGAGCACTGATTTTTGGTGTTCGTGAGAGAAAATACCCCATAACATTTACAGAACTTGATTTCCTTCCCAGAATTTAACTAACTGTACAGAATTAACATACTGCTCTGGTACATTACAAAAATCACTCACAGTTGCAGCCAAGTGCACAATGTTCTATCACAAAAGCATATAAATGAGTCCAGTTTCAAAATATACAGTAAAATTTCTTTCTGGATTGATTTGTGCCACAGGATACTTGTCAGAAATTAACCTCCTCTCCTCACATCTCCAGTTCTTCAGGTGTAGCTTTGCACATGTTGTCTTTCAGTTGTACAGTTGTGCTTTTGAATAGTAGGGATTAGAGTATATAGCAAGAATACAAAAACATATGACATATATGCATAAAACCATGTACTATTGCTGTTGCCATGTACAAAGATGCTGTTATACTTATTAAAGGATATTAACAATTCTGCAGTGGAGGATGAAATCTTGGTTATAGGGAGGAGGAACGTACAGAGTACTCATCTGATGTATTGACAGTCAGGTCAGGAAGTTCAAAAATGTACAGGAACCAGATACAACCTCACCTTGAAAATCTGTTCCTGAGCAAACACTGGTCTGAGCCAACCTGACTGTATAAAGACTTAATTTGGTATAAAATGCTGAATTCTCATGCCTGTTCACACCACCTAATTTGCTGGTATGGAACGAACCATTGTGTCCTGTGGTTGTTGCTCCCTATCAAGGACATGGCATAATCTCCTAAGATATCAGACCATCAGTCCCTAAAATGGCAACAAATATATTTGCATAAATAGGATTAAGGATATGTAAGCATTTTCTATGGCAAGCATCTTATTACATACTCAAGTGACAGATAGCACAACGTGTCCCAAATATGTCACATGCTGTGTGTAGGGTTCTTAGTTTTAACACGAATAAATATACCCCCAACTGCTCTGTAGACTACATAATTTAGGGTAGGGAAAAAGGGGCAGAAACAAAAGCTTGTCTTCCTCTTTTATGTTCTTCCAATTCAAAAGATAACAAAATAACTGTCACCGTGTCAGGAGATCTCAAAGTTCTCTCTTAGCAGCTTTCCATGTAAGTGTCCCTATGAAAGACTAAATCATCATAGCTTCATATCCTCCACAGTAAGGCACATTTATAGACTATTTAAATAAGTGGGAGGTTCTGTACATTCTGCAGTGATTTTTAAGTACACTCTCATTTATTTAGCCAAGAGGTACATATATGTAACACCAGAAGTGGTGGACAGTATACCTATTCTTCACAATAGTAAAGATAAAGCACTCACACATAAAATTTCTTGTAAAAGGAGAGGGGAAGGAATAAACAGATTGTCTACTAATTAGACATCTTATTTTGAGGACTCCAACTCCCTGTATTGAAAGAAAAAAAGGAAAGGAAGGAAAGGAAGGAAAGGAAGGAAAGGAAGGAAGGAAGGAAGGAAGGAAGGAAGGAAGGAAGGAAGGAAGGAAGGAAGGAAGGAAGGAAGGAAGGAAGGAAGGAAGGAAAAGAAAGAAAGAAAGAAAGAAAGAAAGAAAGAAAGAAAGAAAGAAAGAAAGAAAGAAAGAAAGAAAGAAAGAAAGAAAGAAAGAAAGAAAGAAAGAAAGAAAGAAAAAAAGTACAGTTTCTAGAAGATAGTAGAAAGGCAACCTGGAAGCATTACCATATTTCAGTGGTAATGTAAAGTACCTGTAGGGAATGGATGGCTTAAAGGACCAATAAAATAGCACAGAGTTTATATCTGGACACTCAGTGATATTGGATCAGTTACTGACCATAATTCAGTCTGACAACTCTTCAGAGACATATACAAAATTTCTCTTTGTAGTTCATGGTGTCCATCCAGATAGGAGCTAACACCCCCCTCGTCAGTGAGATCTGTACAGAGAAGCAGTAAATTGGTGTTACATAGCTCATGCCCCTCCTCATTAATTACAGGATCTGCTGCTGGGGAGCAGAGCTGTTAATTTTGCCTTCTAAGTACAAGCTATAATTACTTGGGGGTTGAGGGAGAGAGAAAGGGAAGCAAAGAAATTCATTATCTTCTCTGTTTGAGGCTTTCAGCCCCTCAGCAGGAGCAGTGCTGTACAAATGTTTGATTTTACTTTGGGGACAACAGAGGGGCATGAATGAATGACTGCCTCTAGAGCAGATCTCCTGATAAAGGATTAATTGTCCACTCCACTGGCAGCAGTTCTACTTTTGCAAGGTCTTTCCCCAGTTTCTGCTTTTCATTGTCTACATCTCCTCGCTTTCTCTTCCTCCTCCTCACCCTGACAGAGGGTATGACCCTTCAAAGTGTTGAGAAGACTGAATCAGTTTGTCATCAGGCTATGCTCTGTCAATACAAAAGAGATGAACAAGTCATCGCTCGTGAAAATGGTAGGGAACCCGGTCACATTTTACCAGTCCCACCAGGAGCACACATTGATGTTTAGCATGGATACCAGCCCTCAACATCATTTCTCCTACTGTCCTTGTGTGGCTTTGGGATGTAAGCCCCAAACACATGGAGTTGCCACATCAGCCTGCAGTCTGGTATATACTTATATTATTCTCCAATTCCGTATTTATTACAAAAAGCACAGCCTATATTCTTTCAGTTTCCACACCAGAAAACTTATGAGAGTCAGTGCTCTGTTATTTTTGCAGAGATTCAGCCTTAAATGTCTCCAATTTGTACCTGCCTAGAACATTGTTATGGTTATTTTCCTCAGTTCATAGGAAAAAACATGGTACCCACCCTATAGAGTTACACTTTATAAATTAAAAGGACATTCATGATAGAAGTAAGTGAAGTACTGACAGTTTAAGTAACTCTAGAATTATATGCTAGAAAAATATGGCTTCTAGACTTTGCAGATGAAATATGTTACAGCTTTTCACTTTGATTTCTTTGCATTTTTTTTCTAAATCCCAGAACATAAATGTTGTTTATTCCTGCCAATAGGGTATGATTACACAGAGCCACTACATTTCATGTCTCAATTATAAAAAATATGTATAAAATAACAATTCATTTACATTCATCATAGTTCTGAACTGTAATGTGCCAAAGCCCTTCAGACACAAGACAGCATAGCATTTGAAGAAGTTTCCTTTTTTTTTGAAAAAACATATAAATCCTATCTCTACTGAAATGAGTCATATTTCATCTTAGCTTCAAAAGATTAGTACCTAGTTCTAAGATAGTATAATTTAGCCATGACAAAAAGGTTGTTCAGTATATATCAGTTATCAATAAGTTTCATAACGAATGATTAACTAAAGACCTGAAAACTGTCTGTGAACCGCAAGCCACCTTTATCTTGTTAGCCAAAAAGCACACCCTTGTCCAGTTGGCTGACCACCACTCAGTCCATGGGTTCCACTCGGTGAGCAGCAAGTGAAAGACATCACAGTAGAGGTAAATAATATAGATCCATCTCAGATCCACCAAAGGTCATCAATGCAGGTACAGCACTGTCCAGGTATGATCTGCTATGACTTGTGTTCAGAGTTGTATTTATTGTTTTTAGCACCAAGTCTAAGGTCATAAATATCAACTCTGTGACAAAACACAAATGCATGACTGCTGAAGAAGGTATTATTAGTTGGTGTAGCACATCAGGGGCAAGTGGATTCAAGCAAAACCCACCTATGCTCCTTTGCCTTCCAGGCTACAGCATTTAGCACAGCCCTGATTCTGCTGGACTGTGCTGCTCCTGCATGGAGCATGGCCACTCTGTGCCATGCTCTGCAGTGCTCATTGGTTTCTTGAGCTCTGTATAAAGTGAAAATATCTTGAATTTTGTGTTCCTCCTAAAACAATAGCCTTCACAGAATGCAGAGAATAATTCAAAAGCGTTTTCTGCATTACCTTCCCTGTGATTACAAGAGCATGTGGACATAGCACTTAACTGGCTCCAGTCCACAGAGCTTATGAACTTGTGAGCTTATAGAGCTTGGTGCCTTGCTGTAGTACTTAACAGTACTTAATTTAACCTGAATTCACTCTGGAAACATGCCACTTCATTTGCATTAACTATTTTTGACAGCCCAGGCCTGTATCCACATTTTGCCTCTTCCCTCTTTTCCTATTGTATCTCCCCCTATCTAGGTTTCCCACCTTTCCTATCTCACTTTCCCCACCCTGTGCCTCTACCTCCCCACTTTTCCATTATATTATCCCTAATTGGTCTTGGAAGAAAAGAGACAGCCAGGCAGCCTTGCTCTGTATATGTTGTAGAGACCTGAGTAGCTGTCATTATGCCAGAGCCAATAAGCAATCAGGTCAGGAATTTGGCTCTGATTCCCAGCAAAGTGTGGGGATCAGAGGGACATTTACATTATTTGCAGTGCTTTCCATCCCTTTCCCTTCTCCTCCCTTTTTCTCACTCTCTATCTAATCCTGCCAAGTAATAAGGAAGCAGACTATGTTGCCAGCCTGTGGTCTAGTCCCTGAACAAATGACTCGTGAAAACCATGGCCTTGTAAGAGTAATTAAGATGGTGTTTAGGATGGTGCAAGTATCAGTTCCATTACAGGGCAACTGGCTGATTGACCCTCTTCTTGCTAGGCATTTCTGTCTTTTCTAGTATCCTTAGACTGGTCTTAGCGTTGCAGGTGGCAATCAGTTTGCACAGCCCTGGATTCATCTGTACTAGTGCTATCCTTGCCCAAAGTAGTTGTGCACTATCATAAATCCAGCAACAACAGGTGTACTGTTTTGGTTAAAAGAACACTGATAGCAGCCTCAAGACCCCAGAGAGCCCAAGTTGGGATTTGCCCAGGGATTTTTCCCAAAGTATGGTAAATGGTTACTGTACTATACCATTGATTTTCTAACAGATTCCTAATTGAATTCCCAATCTGAATTTTAATAGAAAGAAAGAGGGAAAGAGAGAGAGAAGAGAAGAGAAGAGAAGAGAAGAGAAGAGAAGAGAAGAGAAGAGAAGAGAAGAGAAGAGAAGAGAAGAGAAGAGAAGAGAAGAGAAGAGAAGAGAAGAGAAGAGAAGAGAAGAGAAGAGAAGAAGAGAAGAGAAGAGAAGAGAAGAGAAAGAGAAGAGAAGAGAAGAGAAGAGAAGAGAAGAGAAGAGAAGAGAAGAGAAGAGAAGAGAAGAGAAGAGAAGAGAAGAGAAGAGAAGAGAAGAGAAGAGAAGAGAAGAGAAGAGAAGAGAAGAGAAGAGAAGAGAAGAGAAGAGAAGAGAAGAGAAGAGAAGAGAAGAGAAGAGAAGAGAAGAGAAGAGAAGAGAAGAGAAGAGAAGAGAAGAGAAGAGAAGAGAAGAGAAGAGAAGGAGAGGAAGATGGTAGTACATGGTCTCTGCATTGGGCTATGTTGTACAAGATCTGAGAACAGATAATTCCCACTAGCTGTGCATCTGTAATTGAGATGGTTTGGGAGTTGGGAATGCAAGTAAACAGTTTAAAAGAATTGCAGTATCACAGCACAGAATCATCTCTAGTGTTGCTTCTCTTCATGAATCTGGTCTTAGTATAAGCATTTTCCATTTTCTGTCTCAGCACAGGAGTTTCTAACTTCCAAGCCATAATGGAACTCAGAAAACATTGATATTAGCGCCACTTTTCCAAAAGTATCTCTTATAATCACATTGCTGCACAGAACCTACCCAGAAGAGCAAAATAGGTCAGAAGTTAATCATTAATGTGCAGCATTTTCCACCTGTAGGCCAGCAGACCAAATAAGAAAAGGTCATTGCAATTTAAACTTTTGTTGTTACCACCTGTTCAGATGCTGGCACATTGTTCAGCCACATGCTAGTAAGCATCAGTGTTGTCTTCTTTACTTAGTGGTGCTTTAAATCCAGTGTGTATTTACTGTTCAGATATGTAAGCAGCAGTGCCACGCATAGAACCATAGTGGTTCAGAGCCCTAGCCTCTGCCACAAATTTGTGTTTGCTAATTTCTTCATAAAAAAACAGATAGATCCCTGGCCTATGTTTTATATAAAATGAAAACATAATTATTGATGTAATGAAAGGTTATTTTGCCAGAAGATTTAAAAAAAAAAAAAAAAAATTAAAAATGAGGTATTTAATGAGACATTCATGAAGCTGAAACTGTTTCTAAACCTACACTGTATTCTTCTTAGCTTTGTTTCCCCCACACCACCAATAAAAAATCCGTTAGGTAAACAATTTCAACACCATTTTATGTTTCAGAAACCAAGCCATTTTGAAACTAATTATGACATTTACTCTTTCAGGCATGTCTCTTTTCCTTAAAGTCGATCTTATGAATCACTTGGTTATTAGCCTGCTTGCTGAAAAAATTGTGCAGCATTATGATTCTGTAGGTGTTTCACATGCCATTAAGTACATTTTTGAGGTTTGCTATTAAGCTAATCTCTGAGTAAGAAGATGTGGAATATTAATGGAAGCATTTTGGAATTGTAAATAAACATGTTTGGAGCAATCTAGATGAAGAGCAGAACGATAAAAATGGTTATAAAAATCTAATTAACATTTTAACTGTAAAAAGCTTGCTGCTTCGATACCACAAGAGAATAGTCTCAGACAGTAGATAAAATTAAATATTCCCATGTGGGTTTCCAGCAGATGAAACACTGCTATCAATATTTAATGGAAAGTGTCAGAATTTACCATCATTTGAAAGAATGCAAATAGAGGTTACCATAGAAATCACCTTGACTGAATATTGCACAAAATGCAACACAAACTACCCCTGAAGCATCCTCAGAGGAGTTAGTAAGATCTTTGTGTCTGCTATCTTTTCATGTAATCTCTTGACAGGAAGGAGAAAAGGACTTTGTGTGAGAATGTGTGTAAATATAAATTATTATAAGTTATTAACTAGTAATGTTAAATAAGAGAAATAAGAAACCAAATAGATTTGAAACACTTTCATATTTCAGATACATGGACTCAGTTCAGTGCAGCAGATTAAATAATAATGAACAGGTTGCATGTCTCCATATAGTTACGATACACCTCCATATAGTTACATCTCCATCTAGTTATGACACTCAAAGTTGTGTGAGTCACACAGTAACATTCTCACATCAATTTTGATAGCAAACTTTTGGAAACATTTTCTCTCAAGAAAGAATTATCCATCACTAGTGTTCAGTTAATCAGTGCTTAAATACATGCATGGCCACAAAATATAGACATTTTGATTATTAGAATAAATTTGGTACTCTTCACATTTCCTCTATAAGAAAAAAAAAAACTGTATCTTAAAGATACAAAAGCCATTTATCAAGCTTCACAAAAAAAAAAAAAAAAAAAAAAAAAAAAAAAAAAGACAATTTGTCAATTATTTGTCAGCTGCATATCTATCCAGTCAATTTTGTAGTGCCTGTACCCAAAAGATGCAGTCCTTCCCAAACTACCACATTTTCTTTAGAGACCTTTTTATCTGACTCTTGCCAGATAACTTGATAACTTGAACTGGAGCACCTGAGCATCTCTAGAACATGTACAGTTCCCCTCAGCTTCTCAGAGACAACACTATCTTGAAAGTAGTTGTGTTCTTTGACTACTAAAGAGTATAATGTAGTAGTAGAGAGTAATGAGGTTGTCCCCTCTTCTCCAGAACAAACAACTCCTATTTCCTCATTCATTCCTCATAATTCTTGTTTTCTAGTACCTTCAGCAGCTTTGCTCAAGCAACTTAATATCTATCCTTCTTGTAGTGAGGGGCCCAAATCTGAATACAGTGTTACATGCACGGGGACAATCACTTCCCTGGCCCTGCAGGCCACATTATTTCTGGTGCAGGCCAGGACGCCATTCTTCTTCATGGCCACCTTGGCACACTGCTGGATCATGTTCATCTGGCTGTCATCCAGCACCCTCAGCTCACTTTCAGCTTTCCAGCCACTCTTCTCCAAGCCTGTACCACTTCCTGGGGTTGTTTGAGCCAAGTGCAGGACCCAGCAGTTACCCTTGTTGAATGCCATACAACAGGATGCAGCCCATTGCTCTAGCCTATTCAGTTCCCTCTGTAAGGTCTTCCTTCCTTCAAGCAGACCAACAGCCCCACATACCTTGATTTTATTATCTGCAGACTTACTGAGGTTACACTTGATCCCCTAATCCAGTTCACTGATAAAAGTGTTAAACATAACTGAGCCCTGGGGAATGCCACTTGTGACCAGACACCAACTGTATTAAACTCCATTCACTATAATTTTTTGTGTACAGCCTTCCAGCCAGTTCTTCACTGAGCAAACTGTACACCTCACCTCCAAGCTACACACTTAAAGCACTAAAGCAATGGACATTTCTTCTATTGAAACTGGACAAATTTGTAGCAAGGACTGGCAAAGTATGAAGCTGAGAAGAGGCAAGAAAGAGCCCGGGTCTAGGAGGCAGAACACATTGGGGAGACCCCTAGTGTTCGAATCCCTGGTATTTCAAAGGCCCCCTTCTGATGAGCAGACTACTCTTGCCTCAGTTTTAGTTGTGACAAGCAAGATGCAAGTATCTAGGCAGAATATTTTTCCATAAAATCTTTCTGAAAATATTCAGGATATGTTCCTTCAGGATAGTAGATCTTAGTGGAGCCTAATAGCCTTTCTGCCTATATGCTTCAGTGTTTTCTTCCCAGATTCTTCTAGATTTCATATCACAAATCAAAGCAAGAGCCAAACAGCTACTTCATACTTTTTCCCTACAGGAACATAGATGGTGTGAGCTATACAAAAATATACAGTAAGAATGGCAGCACGTTGTGGATTGTCACAAAGCTGAGTTTAATTATCTCATTGATACTTTTGCTCTTTATGGCTCTGCTATAGCCTTTTGAAGGCAAAAGAGAATATCCTCAGACTTGACTGACTTAAATTCTCCGGCCTTTTGCTAACGTTTTGCTGCATTAAAACTTCTAAAATCTTTGTAATTGGTTAAAGAGCATCCTATAACTACTACTGCAGATCACTGAGATACTGGGTGATGTTACTGACACCACGCATGCTATGTAAAAATAGTAATGGTCTTTCAGTCACAGAAATATGAGTCTTTTATAAAATGCATGACCAACATTAGGGTTTCTTGTAGCTCAGTTACACAGAATGACTTGAATCTTTGTAGTCGTGGAAGCAGAATCCTTTCTGAACTTCATAAAAGTTTCACATACATGTACTGCTACTCTGCTCACATCTGGTACACAACCTGGCCCAAAGCAATGTGTATGACAAAACAGAACACCTTCCAGAGTCATTTTTCCAAGCAAGGAAGCATTTAAAAATTCACAGGAAAGTTTATTCACAGGAGATCAGGTCAATTTTGTACAACAAAGGGTGATCCAAAGACATTTCTCAATCTATATAGGTTTTAATGCAGATCGTATCTTTGAACTCAGCAAATTTGTCGTAGCACATAATGAAATGAATGCTTTGTGCTCCTTCTGAGAAACTAAACTGATGAAAAGGTGTAGATGGAAACATTACTATGAACTTGACTAGCATAAAGAGCATATTGTCTTACTTATCTCATTCTTCCTCTCTATGCATCATAAAAGAAAAACATTTTGTTACATACATCACAATATTTTACTTATTGTTTTCTTTATTGTGCTTAGGTAGATACTGTTACTTTCTCTTAGCTGGAAGGAAGGGCAAAAGGCTCCAGGCTAGTTCTGCAATCAATGCTAATGCTGCTCTTTAGACAGCTTGAAATAAGACCAGACTGCTCCTCTGGAGTCAAAGATCCTGGAGTCATAATACTAACATCTCCCAGAACACATCACTGTTTTCCTAGCTAAACTTTTAGACTTGTAGGAAAAAAAAATAATAAAATAAAATAAAATAAAATAAAATAAAATAAAATAAAATAAAATAAAATAAAATAAAATAAAATAAAATAATAAAATAAAATAAAATAAAATAATAAAATAAAATAAAATAAAATAAAATAAAATAAAATAAAATAAAATAAAATAAAATAAAATAAAATAAAATAAAATAAAATAAAATAAAATACTTGTGTGTTTTTTTTGTGAGGGGGGTAAATGTTCTTATACGTGCAGATACTATTACTTTTCAAGAAACACAATTCAGCTGTATCATGCTACTGCACAGGCTGTATGTATAGAATACCAAGCAATTTATCTGGTGATTCAAGGAAGAAAAATGATTGCTTTATTTTCTGGTGAAAGCTAAAAAGAAAATTAATTACTGGCAATTCTAGGTTTTGTCCCAGGTGCCTGTTGCAGTTGAAGTAAAGATGCAAACTCATCTAAAATCTGAAAGACATCTGGGGAAGAAGATAATAATTCTCTTCTCATGTTGTAATCCCCACCAGCATATGGAACTAATGCAAAGGGCAAAATGCAAGGCATGTGGAAGCCAAAGTGCTCTTCAGCAGTCTTCTTGGGAATATGTCCATGTTTAGCCTAGAGATTCACTATCTACAGCCCCAAGAAACCTTTTCCATGACAAATATATTTCAAATGCATAGCAAATATAATTACAGTTGTTGGTCGTTTTGTAGTAATTTTATATGTATATTTCATCAAAGCAAGGTTGGCAGATGTGACTCAGGATCTTTCTTTACCGAAAGGTTTGTTAGGCATTGGAATAGGCTGCCCAGGGAAGTGTTTGAGTCACCATCCCTGGAGGTCTTTAAAAGGCGTTTAGATTTAGAGCTTAGTGATATAGTTTAGTGGAGGACTTGTTAGTGTTATGTCAGAGGCTGGACTCAGTGATCTTGGAAGTCTCTTCTGACCTAGATGATTCTGTGATTCTGTGATCCACAGGTGCCCTGTGCACTTCTGGAGCAAAAGCTAGACGCCAGCAAGGTTTCTCAGATGGGAGTGGACACATGATCTTAGGCACTGTACTTAAATGTCCTCCCCTTCCTGCATACCTACTTCTCTGTGAGCACTGCTGAATCTAGACAGGAATCATACATATACTATACATCAAAATGAGCATGCAGTGTGACACACACGGGAAGTCAAAGAGCTGAATGTAACACATGATCAGGACTTTCTGAGAGTCTTCATGTTGTAATGACAAAAGTGTTCACTTCCATTTATTCAGTACAGCATTTTATAAGAATCAGGAAAGCTAAGGTCTCTTCAAACTTCATAAAGCTTTGTATTTCAATAGTAAAAATTATCATTGCAAAAGCATTGTTAAATGCATGCTTAGCAAAATAGCACTGTTATTTGTATGAAGTCAAACCCAGTAATAGAGCTTCCTGTATCTGCCAAAAGATTTATTTTCAGGCTCATTTACCCCTGGACTGATAGAAAAGTTTCACAGAATTCTCAGCCTAAAACAGCTTTAAAATATAAATGCAGACTCAAGGGAATGAAGAAAGAAGAGTAAAAGCAGGTCTGAACTGTACCTTCACTTGAGTACATGCAGACACCTGAATTAATCTCCTGCTGCTAAGCAAGACCATAAGCTAAATTAATCAAGGAGGGATAAAAAGGTTGGGTCTGAATTTGAACCTGAAATTCAGATATAATCTGAATACTCTAAAGTGAAAGCAAAACTGATATCTTGAAATTAAACATAGTGTTATCTGTGCACAAGTTATGAATTTCAGCTGAAAACAGCTGAAATTGTCTCTAAAGTACCATGAGAGAGAAGCATAAGGAGAAAAAGTCTGTACTTGGGTATAAGTAAAAGAAGCAAATGATATACTGGGTCACCTAATAATAAATTTACCAAGTCTGTCCAATACCATGAAGCAGGGTGCTATATTTTTATAAAAGTCAAGTCCAGTGCTGGGTTTCATCTTGTCTTTTCAAAGGTGAATACAATTCTGTAACCCTGAAGAACATTACAGTGATTTCAGCCATGATCTGAACTGCATGCCATTCTGCTTTGCAATCTAAACAGCTTCTGTTTTATGAGTCCCAAAGACTGAACACAGATTACAGATAAATAAAAGAAAGTCTGTAATCTAGTATATGTCGTAGGCTTCATTCATGTCTGACTAAGGATGTTTAGAGACAGAAAGCTGCCTCATCATCAGTGAGGACACAGCTATTGGCTAGTTCTGTTGTTAAAAAGATGCATTATCTGTATAAACATAAATAATATATATTTTTGTTTATGCATAAACTTAAAGTAATGGCAGTGGATATATAAATCATTGTTCTGATCTCCCATGGGCTGTGTCTGGCATCAGCCTCCTACATGCCTCTTTTTCATAATCTTTACCAAAATTCTGCTCTGCTTAATGACAATTGGCACACTAGATCAATAGGAAAGGATATTGTTTACATGCAAAGTGGCAGCTCCTTGGCCCTGTTACAATGACTTTCCATGTCATTGTCAAATTAGGCAGCAGACTGAGAAGTCCCAGCATATTGGAAGACTTGGGCAGCAGTCAGGCCACCATGGTACTCCCCTTTGACACAAGGACCAATGCATGATCTCATCTCCAGGCTCTTGGGAGTCCAGCTTGCTGCATGGACTCCTTTGTGCCCATAATTACAGCACACTTGAAGCTGTCCAGTGCCCAGATAAATCCACTTAATGCAGATAAATAACAGAACTTTTTCCTCCCTTGGAGTTCAGCAAAAGAGAGGTCCTACAAAGATACATGTATGTTCTCTCCTTTAGGCTCTCTTTCTCTTGTGCATTGTCTAGTTGATGAGAGTAGCTTGTAGCACTTTATAGAACAGTGTTGGTTACCCTATCTGAAATACTATTGCTAGAAAAAATAGGAAATCTAGCTTCCCAAAATTACCATGGTGAACACTGAGTTTGATTGTTTCTGTTTTCCCAAGAACTCATAATGAATGAGAAAAAAAAAAAATCCAATGCAACAGAGAAGTTATAGTGAATGTTATACATGTATGAGGAGAAAATTGCCTTTATTACACAAAAACAAAAGGGGAGCATAAATCAAAAAACACGTCCTTTTCTCAGCATGGTGCTCAGTACAAGTCCTTGTACCATCCAGGGAGTACAGATGCTGGCTTTGCCAGAGAACAGTTGAAACCTTGGCTTTGCCCCTACCTGGAATGAGCCAGTATCCCTAGTTTATGAAGCAAGGAGAAACAAAAAAATAATAGAAAAAAATAGAAAGTGGTCATTCCTACATCCATAATTTTTTTGCATGGCTCATCCTGTGGCACTTTAGATGTGCCTCACTTCTTCCTAAGAGCTGTTGCCAAATAGCTAGAACAAGTGAAAACGAGTTGGTCTTCAGAGGAGCGTGAGTTGATATGAAAACTGGAAAGGACCCCAAAAAATCCAAGTCGTTAAATAGAATGTCTATAGCCTTAGCCCAGCGATCAAACAGGGCTAAAAAGGACGTGTTTCCTATAATTCTGTCTTTATGCAGTACCATTGAATGCATATAAAAGTATCCTCATTTAAAGTCCAATTTCTGTTGGATTTTACTTTGAGAGTTGTGCTCTTCAAAACAGTAACTTCATGTGTTTTGAGTGTTCTTTGTGTACAAATGTTTTGTAACAAGTACATTCACAGAATTTCTATGTACCATGTTTTTCTAAAACAGCCTGGAGAGCACTGGTTAGCATCACTGTAAACAAATGTGGAAACCACAGTTCTGCCCCCATCTCCTCTCAGAATCCGTGGAAACACCCATCAAGCTGACTTAAACATGAAGTGCATGGAGGAGAGTGGGTCAACAGTACCCACTTAGGGATATTATTTTATTTTAGACATATGTGTGCTGTATATTTGCTTAATTATTAACTGCACAATGGCATGACTTTTGGCAGGTAAAAGAGTAAACAGTTTTATTTTGTGGACCCAGTGTCCTTCTGCTAAAGCCCCAGTGCCATTGATTTATGTGGTTTAATGAAGTTCAGACAGAAGTTATGAAAATCTTTTTTTTCTGATTTTAAATTTTGAATTCTAAATAATAAAATATTTAAATAAACAAATGCTCAGAGTAAGAATCTTTTCTGAGTAGAAAGCCTCCATTTCATTAGGTTTAGCTTCCTTTATAGTGGAATCAGATAAAAAGCTAATGGATAAAAACTGTTATAAAAATCCTATTCTTGAGGATTTATTGAGATGAAATATGTTTTCAGCATTCAGTTCTTACAATACAAACTATTAGATAAACACTTTTTAAGAGGTATAGGTTTATTTAAATACTAAGTAATTAGTGAAGAGGTCTGCTATTCTGTTTAAATCAGTTCAGAAAGCTTTTAAAAACATTTATCCTCCATCTACAGCATTTTGCTTTATCAGCATGTGCATCTGAAAGAGGAAATGATTTTTTCCCCCTTACCTGTTTAGGAAAGAATATGAAAGCATGCAAGAAAAGCTATGCTTTTCACAGAAAATATGAAGCATTTGCCTCAAGAAAGTTTTGAACTTTTCAGATCAACTAGCATGATTGGACTTGGCACTCTTTAAGGTCTTTTCCAACCTAGATGGAAGCCTATGGTTCTATGATTCCAAGACAGAAGTTGCACACACAAGTCATAGACCTGAAACACCATGATAAGAAATGTCATGGTTTTCCCTGAGACAGAGTTCGCTTTTTTTTTTCATAGAGGCTCACACAGTGCTGTGCTTTGTATTTTTGATGACAATAGGGGTGATAACACAGGGATGTTACAGTTGCTGCAGAGTGGTGCCTGCACAGAGCCGAGGCCTCTCCTGCTCCTGGTGCTGCCCGGCCAGCGAGGAGGCTGGGGTGCCCCAGGAGCTGGGAGGGGACACAGCCAGGACAGCTGGCCCAGGCTGCCCAAAGGCATGTCCCACACCGTGTGGCACTGTTCTCAGTGACAGCAGCTGGGAGAAAGGAGGAGGCAGGGGGAATGTTGGGGTGATGGCGTTTGTTCCCAAGGAGCCGTGCTGTGGAGTGAGCCCTGCCCTCCTGTAGGTGGCTGAGCCCCTGCTTGCCGGTGGGAAGCAGTGAGTGGATTCCTTGTTCTGCTGCGCTTGTGCATGGCTTTTGCTTTGCCTAGTGACCTGTCTTGGTCTTAACCCATGAGGTCTCACGCTTTTACCCCTCCAGTTCTCTCCCCCATCCCACCTGGGGGCGGTGGTCAAGTGGCTGTGTGGGCTGAGCTGCCTGACAGGGTTAAACCACAAGCCATTAAAGGCCCAATTCCCCCATAGTTGTTTTTAACTATGAACTTTTACCCCTTTGGAGATAAGTATTTTCTAGTTTTCCGTTCCTGTGTGGAATTGCTCCAGAAATACTTTTAACATTAATGTAGCTGAATGGAACAGTGTGCAGGGCAACTAGCAATGTTGAGAGTAAAATATTTTCTATAATTATTTATGATGAAAAAAAATATTGCTCTTTAATGAAAAATATATTCAGTTATGTGCTAACTGGAAACCAAAACCATTTTGTGTCTTTTGTAGAAAGCTTCTACAATATTGATTTTTCAGGATTATTTTATTCTAATCAGTTATGAAAGTAGAAGAAGAAAAAAAATCCATTGAGTTCTGGGGATATTGATTTCATATGTATCTGATTGACTCTTAAATGTCTACATACAATATGATGAGTCCTTGCAGGAAAAGGATTTAATCCTTGTTGGAAAATAATAGGTATAGTAATATCACACCTGGCAAGAGAGCTGGGAAGGACACATTGTACTAAATAAAAAGGAAGTGTTGCAGGAAAAAGTCGGCACTGGCGACAGCTTCTTTTTTTTTTTTTTTTTTTAAGGCAACTACTTGTTGTTTCCATATAAATTTAACACACTTGTAGTCTGTTCTACCCCAGCATAGAAATTAAACTGGAATTAGATGAGTTAGTTTGACAAGTAAATTAAGATATTCCATATAAACTGAACATTCTTACTCCATTGTTGTTGTGTTTAAGAAATTAATTTCTCATATTTGGAGAGAATAAGTAAGAGTACAAAGATATTGACTTAAATACCTTTGTCCCATCACCCAGTCCATGTGAGAGAATACTGTAGTAAAGCCACGCTGTACAGCTGGAAGCAGCAGACCTGGAAGAAAAGCTATAATGATTAATCTAGATGACAGATTGGAGTCACCATTTTGGAGGACAGCAGATTCCAGTTATTTTCATGCCAGCCGCTGACAGTGGGTTGTTATTCTCAACATCTTATTGAAGACAGCTGTATCATTCACAGCACAAATTCATAATACAGGTTGTCCAGAGAGGCTGTGGAGTCTCTTTCTCTAGAGATATTCAAAACCTGCCTGGATGAGATCCTGTGCAGCGTGCTCAAGGTGGCTCTGCTTGGCAGAGGAGTTGGACAAGATGATTAACTTCCAACCTCAACCATTTTGTCATTCTGTGATTCTGTGTAATTTCTGTGAGAATTAGTACAATAACATTATCTGGGCATATTCAAAGGCAAATCAGAAAAGGTAGGGAAATGAAAGCAGTTCTAGTCTTGAAAAACATTTAAAATAAGAGACCATTAATGTAAAAAAAAAAAAAAAAAAAAAAAAAAAAAAAAAGCATAAGAATGCTTGAGCTTCTTACTACATAAATCATATAAATGTAAAAGAAATTGTAGCTGTGAATGTGGGTCCAGGCTGCCAGTGGAGGATTAAGCCAATTCTTACTTCATTCATTTTCTTCTACACAACAAATTACAACTCTGAACTCAAAAAATTATAAAATAACTTTCAGAGAATGTTACATATTTCTGAAACAGTTATGATTAGTGAGATTTCTTTAAAATAAAAAATCTTCTTTTCCCTGACTGAAGAATTAGGTTTATACAACAAAAACTAGAAGAATAATAAAAATAAAAAATAAAAAATAAAAAATAAAAATAATAAAAATACAAGAATGTTTACTGAAGTCAGTGGTCTTCTTTTTGGGTGATTACAATGATCTTTGTAACTTGTGTCTGGTTCAAATATCCATATGCAGAAAATTAGGATAGGAGACTGACATATGGTTTCTGTAAATGTTCATTGCAAGCTAATTGCTTGCATGACTGTTCATAGAAACTGAAATCATGCAAGAGTCACAAATGTATTTATTAAAAAGCTCAAATGCCTATCAAAACATTTTGACCTTCTGACCATCTGGATAGACAAATCCAGTTCTAGTTAAAGGAAAAAAAAAAAAAAAAAAAAAAAAAAAAAAAAAAAAAAAACCTTTTTTCTTTACTCAGTGCAGAGAATATTGTATATTTTCATTGATAATTCTTTACACTGTGAGTAGATTAGATGACCTCTAGGAGTTCTTTTCAACCTAAGCCTTTCTATGATTTCTTAAGTAAATTTTGAATTCTTACCTCTGATAACTATGTGTCAATTTTTTGATTTACACATATGTCCTTAGGTCTGAAAGCAGCCTTTCGCATGGTAATACAAAAACACCAGCTTCATATCAGCAAGATATAGCACCTAGATAAGTGGAGATACAAGCAATTATTTCAAAGTAAGTCTTAATTATAATTCAACAGATAAAACGCCATCACAGTCTGTGCTCACAAGAGTGATTATTAAGGAGAAGCATAGCTTAATCAAGTATTTATATAAGCCACTTAAAAACTACTTAGAGATGCATTGTACAATGGACACTAGTGAGTACTTCTATCAATATTAGAAGTATATCCCCTCAAGGAATTTATAACAAGTATTCTGAGAGATTTCTGTCAAGCTAGATATACCAGAAATAGATGTATATATTTGAATGTGTAGCATTTCTGTAGGCTAATATTGGATTAAGACTTTAGCTCTTATTCCTTATCTTATTTGTTGGACTCGTGGAATTGCTCTGACAACAGAGGTACAGCACTTCAATGTCTTGAAGGTCCATGCAATCTTGGCCAAAAGAGTGGGAAGAGTTGCTTTGGCAGAAATTGTCTCGGCAGATGCATTCCCTTCCAAAATTTACAGCCAGGCACTGAATCAAAGGAAGAGTAGCATTATGAGCATGCCCTCCCAAGTAGAGAATCTCTATTCAAGAGTAGCTGCATTGTTTTTCATAAAGGGACAGGAGAATACATCTGGCCTTCAGAGTGCCATTAAATCAAATACATTTTGTTTTGTCTAGTAAGTCATTATGGAGAAGACAGCTAGCAGAAATTACTGTTGCAGGAAGTTATTGTTTTCATGAATAAATCAATGACTTTTTCTGAACAACACTTAGAACTATCTTGGTGGCCTGATATATTTCATTTAGATGGAAGAACCTAGCTGCTAGTTAATTGTTTGTATGCAGGGATCAATCTAACTCTGATTTCAATCCCCATGTAATAATGAAAGTTATTGAGCAAGTCTGGTTAATAAACTAAGGCAACAAATCTCAAGATATTTTTTGATATGGCAAGTTTTTGCCACAATTTGCAGACAACAAAATAATTATACGAACATTTAAGTAGAAAAATATAGCCATGTAAGCTTATTTTTAAATGAAATATTGTTTGTGCTGGTTTAATATCAAATATTTACCAGATGCAACTGGGACTGAAAAGTCAATAACTCATCAAAGAAAAAAATAATAATAAAAATCTACTGGGACTTCAGATAGGACAACTAAGACACTGTAATATATACACATTACTGATTAAAATTTGTGGATTAGAAATCTTTCTTTTCTGGAAAGTCATTAAAGAACTTACAACAAGGATGGTACAAATTGTCATATTTACACACTATTTAATTCTTTAATATTAGATAATTTTTTAGGAGAAACATAAAAATACTTTAAATTCAATGTCAAAATATTTTTTTCATTTAGTATATACCATAAATTTATAGGGATTTCTAAATAATAAAAAAAAAAAAAAAAAAAAAACCTCTCACCATCTAACCTTCAACCTCTAAGCTTCAGCTCCTAGACAATACTTCCCACAGTCAGTCCAGTTTTAGCACTGTTAGATCCCAAATCAGTCACAAATAGCATGTCCTATTATTTTCCAGTCTGTTAAAGCTTATTTGTGAATCTGAACAAGTAACATGCACAAACTGCCTCAGCCTAGATAGAAAGAGCTAAGATTAGCATTGTGCACACTCCTAATATAAATGGAACTGTCTGGGGGTTACATCAGTATTCAGATTCATTGCTGTAAAGTCTGCTAGATTTAGTGCAGCAAGACTAGTCAAGGATTAAACAATCTGTTATCAAGGGAATAGCCAACATGTCCTGGAAGAACCACTGAGAATCAGTGCAATCAGCATGTGGAGGGACTGGAAAGATAAATGGAAAGATCTGAAGCATAAAGTGTACAAAGAAAAACTGAATTAATACTAAAAACACAAATGGAAAACTTTTAGTTGTTACTAAAATGCACATTAAAGACCAGAACATATAATTCTGCAATATTGGCTACAGTGTTCTGCTTTGTCCCAGAGCACTAATAAAAATCTTGAGTTAATCTAATAAAATATAACACTAAGAGAAAATTTAAACTAGGAAACTTTTAAGGATAATTAACTTAGAACAAGAACCAGTACAAGCTTTCCCCAAAAATTTTAAATACACAAAAGCAGTTCAAATGCTGTTACAAACAACACCGTCAGATTAATTATTTCTTTCACTCTTTTTCCCCTAAAAGACACAGCGTAATGCAAAAATATAGTCTAGAAGCAGAAAAGATGCATAGCCACTGAGAAATTAGCATCATATCCCCAGGACCAGGAAGCTGACAACATTTCTGATAGGATGCCTTAGAAGTTTCAGCTCTCTCCTGAAGTCCTGAGTACGAAGAAGCCTAAGCAATGATGTGTCTGTTTTAAATGAATAGAGCTAGGTGTTCATATTTGGTGCTTTAGGTAAAAAAATCTTACTAGTATTTTCCCCCCACTAAATTACTGGATGGCCAAAATGATTCCAAATGGAGTGACAAAATGCCTTAAAATTACCTGACAACAACCAAGTGTCAGGTATGTAAGTGACAGCTACCAAGTCAACCTTTGCCAGGATTTAAAAATACTGTGATCTTTTTTTCCTCTTGTACCTTTGAAAAACTCCTTATGTGAAGGAGTGGATAGGAGCTAAATCAGCTTTATTGCTATATCTTGGAAATCCTCAGCTGTGCCCTACAAAGTAGTTTTACAACCACTTCATGCTGCAGGAAACATTTGAAGACTCTTCCTGATTTCTAAATTGTTTACTAGTAAAAACTTCAGAAATTTTATTTAAAAGGAAGTTACAGTAATCATTTTGAAAACCGTTTACTTCTAAGGTAAGAAGAAAAGGAGCGTTACACTCCAGGAGGAAGGAGAAACATCTAGCACTGGCTTTAAAAAAGAGAGATCAGCTGTAAGGGAAATGTAGGCAAGCCCACTTGACACAGCACAGTGGGTGTGATATTTTTTGAGTATATGCTCCTTAAGGATATTTTGTCTTGATTGGGTTTGTATTGATGTGTTTAGTATTACAGCTGTTTTTAATCCACTTATAAACTCATGCCTAGACTCTAGAAATGCACAACAATTTACAGCAATTTAAAGTTTTCTAGAAGAAAGGAGTACTTCCTTCATAGAATTCACATTAAATATAAGCAACAAACCTTTAAAGGTGACTCCAAATTTTTTATTTAAAAAGATTGTTTTGAAGGAAGAACCTCCAAGCTTTTGATTAGTACAAAACTGAACAGTATAATTTGGAGGAATAGATAAAAGAAAAAAAAATGTAACAAAAACACTATAAAAGTATGTTTAGTTACCTCAAAGGAAGTCTGAGCTCCAGACTTTAATCTGAGTTTGCTGTAGGAAATCTGAACCTTCAGCTATTCCACCTGATTGCAGAGATTTCAGATATTGTATAAATTCTCTATCTCTGACTTCATTGTGGCTGTTTGAAAAAGAAATTTAATTAGCTTACTGGGGCAAACACTGTTCTCTTTTAGCATAAATGAACTTGGTTGCAATGATAGAAAACTCCATATTTTTTTTATGTCACATTAATCATATTATTCTCCTTTCTATTCATTCTTCCCACAGCATTTCCCAGATTCAGTGATTGGTGGATGAATCAGAAACTTTCTTCTACTCACTCATAAAGTAAGGTAGATGGACTCACCCTGCTCTACCTGATTGTTCTGAGGACCATCCTGAAGAGGAGATCTTTCATTACTTCTGCAGTACCTGCCGCTAAAGCATTTTCAAACTGTCTTTTCCCATTCAGCAAAATATAAGGACTCTCAGTTACCAACCAACACTGAAGCTGTTCCATCACCATCTTGTCTCATTGCCTTCAAGTAGTCATGAAAGAATAGCAAAAATCTATCATTAGCTCATGACCAAGAAAAAGAGCTAAAATATTTTACATGTTTTATATGGCATTTTTCTAGTATAAATGGTACTATTCTAAAATTGAACTTAAGATTCCTGTGAGATGGGCTCTTCAGCTTTTTTGTCTTTCAAGGGGTTAACTTGGTAGCTCAAGAAACCAAGCAAACACTGCGGCACTACCATTTGCTGTTGAAGGGGGCTCAAGAGGACAACTGACTGCATATCCTTTTGCAAATCCCTCAAGCCAATATTTCTGAAGTCTAAAGTGGAAACTATTTGTGTGCAGCTCATGGGTTTAACTTCCATTTTTTCTTAGCATCCATTTTCATGTGGGCAGCAGGAAACACATCAGACTCATTTGTCATCTGGATGAGACCTGGTTCTTCCTTTAGTTGAGAAAATTGAGATTGAAAGTTCTTTATGAGAGACAACAAACATCTTTTTTTATCCTCTTTTTTTTTTTTTTTTTTAATTTGAGAAGCTATTTCTTCATAGCAACACTTGACTAGAATAATCTTTGACAAAGAAACTATTCCAGGTCCTAATACACTCTCATACATAAAGCAAATATTGGAGGAAATTAAATGATCAAAAATTGCAAAGCCAAGGCAGACCTTTCTTGGAAAAAAATCACACACACGCACAAAAAAAAAAAAAAAAAAAAAAAAAAAAAGTGAGTTGAAAGGAAGCAAAGGAAGCAATAGGTTTAAGAGTTGTCAGCATAGCAATCCGTAAAATTTTTATGCAAAAGACTAAAACTTCACATTTGATTACTGTAGTCAGATAAGAAAAATATTGAGCAACAATGTAGTTTCCCCTTGTGCCATGGTTAGCTCCAGATGATTATACACACAAAACTGTGCAGAGAAGTAAAACTCCTTATTGTTTCACTGGCAGGTCTATATGAAATTACTCCACTTCAGTAAAAAGGTTAAAGGTAAAGAGGTTCCCAGTTACAGCCCTGTTTTCTGGCTAGCTTTGCCTGAGGACTGCAATGGTAATTTTTAGTTGGTAAAAAATTTTATTGGTAAAAAAATTGACTTGTATGCACACCACAACTTCTGAGGTTTCCTAGTGAACCTGAGCTGACCAACATGCACACTGCTGTGGGCCCATGGCAATATCTTAGAGCAACTAACTGCTGTCCTTATGACTGAAAAAACAAACTAACTAACAAAGAAACAAAAAAACTTTTCCACGTTCCAGTGGTATCTGGGAAATTCTAAGGTGTTTTCTCAGCTTTTCAATTTGTTTACTGCCTGGAGACGACCATATTTTGAGCTTTAATACCTCAGACATTTTAGAAACGAGGAGACAGGAGGGAAGAAAGAGGAGGGGAGCAGAGCGCAGAGGGAAGAATTTTTTCAAGACTAAGAAGAAAAGTTTTGAAGCAGTTTTTGTGCAGGACTGTTAAGAATCCCAACTGTGACTGCAATTCACTCACTCTTTGTTCCATTTATGTTTCAATACTATTTTGAAAGGGAAGAAGATGGCTTTGACCACATCTGCTTTTTAAAGGTAGTGATCATTTTTCTACACAGAACAAAAAATAAATAAATAAATAAATAAAAGCCCTTGGAGGTAAAGGCTGACCCTCACCTATTTCTTTGCCATTGCACGATCATAAAGATTTGAACTTTTGAACTCTGTTGACAATACATTTGGCTATACATTGTGCCTTTCTTCAGAAATATACTTATTTGTAACATTAGTACCACTTTTAAGCTATGGTAGCATAACCTGCTTCAGATCCTGTGTTAAACTCCTATTTGATTAGTGATTCCACATAAGATCACAGAATCACAGAATCACAGAATCACAGAATCACAGAATCACAGAATCACAGAATCACAGTACTGTAGGGGTTGGAAGGGACCTCAAAAGATCATCGGGTCCAACTCCCCTGCCAAAGCATGTTCCTCAGAGCAGGCTGATGAGGTAGGCATCCAGACAGCCCTTGAATATCTCCAGAGAAGGAGACTCCACAACTAGGCAGCCTGTTCCAATGCTCCCTCACCCTCACTGTGAAGAAGTTCTTTTGCATGTTAGTGCGGAACTTCCTGTGCTCTAACTTGCAGCCATTGCCCCTCATCCTATCCCCACAAACCACTGAGAAGAGGTTGGCTACATCCTTCTGTCCCCCACCCCTCAGATATTTATATACACTGAGGAAATCCCCTCTCAGTCTTCTCTTCTCCAGGCTGAACAGACCCAGTTCTCTCAGCCTTTCCTCATAAGGAAGATGCTCCAGGCCCTGTATCACCTTTGTGGCCCTCCGCTGGACTCTTTCCAGGAGATCCCTGTCTTTTTGTACAGGGGAGCCCAGAACTGGACACAGTACTCCGGGTGAGGCCTGACCCGGGCAGAGTAGAGGGGGAGGATGACCTCCTTTGACCTGCTGGGCACGCTCCTTTTAATGCACACCAGGATCCCATTAGCCCTCTTGGCCACAAGGGCACAGTGCTTGCTCATGGTCAACCTGTCATCCACCAGGACCCTCAGGTCCTTCTCATCAGAGCTATAAGATACATTATAAATTATATAAATAATAATATATAAATATTACATTATGTAAATTATATAATAATATTAAAAATAATATTGAAATATATAAATTATATAAATAATAATATATAAATTATATGAAGATACATTATTCCTCTGGGCCTCAACTTTCTCATCTGCAAAAAGGAGTTAATGACTCTCACTTTCTAGTAGTACCCTGATGAGAAATCATGTAATGGCACCAAATATTTATTATTAGATATGTATGACCAATACTAAAGAAGCTACCAGTGTAAAGCAACATCCTTGAAAATTTCTCACAACTTCATATTTTTTAAATAGTATCATATCATGACATTGAGGTAATGACGACTGAATATTCACACAATTGTCAGATTAAAACTGATAATACTTAAATATTTACAGTAGATTCCTGACAGAGTACAGTGATACTAGAAATTACCAAATTTGAATTGGCTGAGGACCTACTTACAGTGCTCTGTTATTTATTATTTTGAAGAACCTTATAAACACTGCAGGGAAGGTATTTCTGATCTTTTCTCTGAGGCTTTGCAATGCAGTTATCACTTCTATCAGTGTGAAGTGACATGACAGTTGCATGGTAGGTAGGAGCTCAAGGGTACGTTCACTTGGGTAATAGCCACAATTACACGTGCAGGTACAGTGTGGGTCCCTACTACTGGCTCTTCTCTTGCAAAATCATAACCACTGATTAATGTAAGGAACAAGCAGTCTCAACTGCTGATTATATTAGAATTCTTATTATTTTTAAAGGACTTCAGAGATAAAAAGTTACTAGGTTTTAGCACAGACCAGTATTTGCTGATTTACCAGTGGGTAATTTGGGGAATTTAAGATTCTTATAGACCTGATGTCTGAAGGACTGGATAGTATAACCTTTCTCTTTGCTTCCCAGAAACACTTACATCCTTGGAAACCGGCCATTTTGGCTAATTAAGGTCAAAAGCAAGTTAAAGCTCAACCAAATCTGTGACCTACACACTCTTTATTCCTCTCCTGGGCCCAGTTGTAGATATGGCTTGGAGCATTCATTAAATGTTTCAAACATCTGCTGGTGGCCTGAGGTGCAGGACAACCACCTCCGCCAGATCTGCTGTGCCTAGACAGCTGAACACTCTTGGTCTGCCTATGCCTTCAGGGGAAATTGACCTTGATCTGCTTGTGAGTGTACATTTGCACATGATTTCTGGACCTGGCACATATGCTTGAACTTGAGAGTGAATTCATCTCTCCATAAAAATAAGCATGCAAAAACATTTGTTGGCAATAACCCTGGTTCACAATGCTGTGTAACATTCTCATGTCCACAGTCATGTTTTACTCTGGTAGTAAAACAACTGGAGATAAGATGCTTCAATTTTTTTTCACTTCTTACTAGAGTACACTGGGATTTCCTTAACCACAAGCTATTTGCTTTTTCCTAGTGAACCAATACAATGTTAACTTTGAATCACTATTTCATATCTGTTACATATTAACGATCATTGATAGATATTAAGTGACATACAAACTTAACAGAAATATCACTTAGCAGTAGCGTTATCCAAAAAAAAAAAAAAATCTAGATATCCAGAGGGAAAAAAAAAAGTTTTTCTGAACACAAATAATCCTACAGAGGTTGCATATTTCGTAAATCAAACTTTCTACAATAATATTCAGTCTTTTCTAAAAGTCTAAAAATATATGTTCCTAATCAAATCATGTCGTTTTCAGAAAACTGAGCTGCTGCATTCTGCTCTGGGGAAAAAATCAGGACAGGAATTATCTTGGAAAAATTAGTACAGATATAGTAGCCCTATACAGATAACTCAGTTACACACCCTTTCAGAAAGATTCAGATCATCTGCCTTTGTTTAAGATTGGCGTTGGCAAAGTATAGGCAATGCTGGAGAACATTTGTTTACTCCTCAAAACAGTCAAGTCAGGATGGAACAAAATTCAGCTGGTTGCTATGCTTTGGACCACCCAATATTGTGTCATAATTTTAGTGCTTGTATCTGAGTAAAAGTGTTGCTTCTAGCCTGAATAGTAATTCAGAGACAGGGCAAGGCAAGGAGATGCCTAAACTAACCCTAATCCTGGACATGTTCCGTCTTCTAGCCATGACTGAAGCTGTGATGGCTCACAGCAAACGGCAAAACAGCCACAGTCACATTCCTGCAGGGAGGAGGTAGTACAGAGATGTTGAATAAAGGAGAGGGCAGAGTTGCCTCTCTGTTAGCCTGGTTTTCCACGCTGGCAGTAATAAACTTGCAGATTTACATTGCCCAAATCAAAAGTGGAAAAGGTCCCTTTACCTTTGGTTGTAACCCTGGCCTGTCAGAGATGCACAGAGGTGGACTTCATAACTAAATATGAAGCAAACCACAGGTATAAAAACAGAACTTATCTCCATTCTTCCTTAAAATTAGGATATTGTGCAGCCAAGAATGAGAGGGAAACAGGAGCAGAAAGCCTGACACCTGATGGTTAGAGATTACAGTTAAAATTGGAAAAACCTGTACCTTGTCACAGTCCTGAAATTTCCCTCTGCAAATACCTTCAGTTCAGAAGTCCTTCACTGTGCAACTGACGAACTTGCACTTTAAAAAAAAAAAACAACCAAATGTGAACAATTTTTGCAAGCATACTAACAGTATTTAGGAACTAAGCACTATGATCCCATTCTCGGTTAAAAAAGGAAACAAAAACAAACAAACAAAAAAAAGATACTTCATAGAATATTGTTTGTAAAATAATCTGTAGAACAGAAAAATTAAGTGCTAACTGCATATAGTAACACTAATATTTTCATAATTACTGGAAATAAACAAGTAGAGAAACAAGACAGATTAATTATAGAATTGATCTAACTCAACCTTACAATGAATAATTGATATACTCTCATTACTACAACAACTAATTTAAATGACAAAACTGAGACATGACACCTTCTTAGAAGCCAGTTAAAAATCATTACTAATCACATCATTCTGTATTATGGCAAAAAGGATGAATAAAAGCCTATTTGTAAAACATTTAGTATCAGCATTTTTCATAGTTCTCTGAATGAAATACAAATGGCCATCAGAGTTAAGAGTGAAGTGTCTCTAGAAAGAACAGAACTACGCACTCCTAACATAATAATACAAGATTCATAACTGTGAAAAATACAAGGTCTACAGCCACATCAGCATGATGGATTTTTTTTTTCTAAACTGAAAAGGAATTCATAATATTCATTAAAATAGGATGTCAACAGGACAGCCATGCCATGGACACAGACATTAGCCATTTTTAAACAGCAGTTGAATAATTCTGTCTTCAGTGCCTTACAATTTTATATTCTGAGGTGATTAAAACTAGTAATTTGTGACTTTGACTGGGGTAAAACTATCATTTACTTCCCAGGAGGGAAGCTGCATTTGCAATACTTTTTTTTTTTTTTTTTTTGCCTTTTCACAATCAACCTAAGAAATTCCTACATCCATGGAAAGGGCAGGAGCTTTTAAGAAGTCAGGAGAGGAAAAAAATGCATTAGTTAGTTATCCTTAAGAGGGGGCAGAAAATGACATTTTAAAAGGTTAAATTTGGCAAATTAATTGGCAGCACCAGATGGAGAAATCAGTCCAATCGAACAGGTAACTTTTCATACAATTCCAATGCATTCTGCAGTACTTTTCAACTGGCCCCAGTAGCAGCTCCCAGGCTTAGAAGCTTCTCTTCTGGCAGGTGAGGAAAAAGGACATTTATTTATTTAGATGAAATGTGTCAAAAATTATATCAACATCTTAGCATGTAGGAATGTCTGGAGGATCTAGAATGAGGATAGCCAACTTCTTTTGAACAGAAGTTATAAGAGTTTTAGGATATTCAGAACAAAGTCTTGTGGGCTTTCATAAGATGACAGAAACAATTTTAAAATCTAATTTTGGCACAGCATGAGTCAATGATATGCCTCCCGGGTTTTATACCATCATCTCCACTAAACCCATTTTCTCTGCTACTTATGGCATATTTTTTCAAGCCATTTCCCACCCCTACTTTTCCCTGGATGAAAGACAACAAAGGGTAAAATTCTTATCCTGATATGCCAGAATATACATATATAATAGAGTTAGTTTCTAAATATCTGCATTTGAGCCTGAGACTGAACATAAAACTTACTCATTTTAAGGGAAAAGCTCCTACTCTCATCGTGTATGCTGTTTATGCAACTGGCACGCCACTGACCTCGGTGAAATTTGTCCAGTATAAGAATGCAATGTCTACTTCAAATGCTGAGAAGAAAGCATTTTGCTCCTTTTGAGCATTGTCATTGTCAGAGTTTTATATAACAGATACAGGAAAAGAATAATCATAATAATATGTACTATGATTATTCCTTTTCAGTATTAAGGGATGTTCAATTCAATGCATCTCCAGAGCAAGGTGAAAAATGTTCTGATGAATATAATTAAAGAATTTTGTGATTGCCAAGCCAGACAATAAGATCTGTCCTTCCCCCAAATAAATTTCCCCAGCACAGAATTATGTCTTATCACTGCAATCATCTAGGAAAAAAGAATGCAATTTTGGCAAAACCCTAGAGCTGCTGAAAGCATTTTTAGCAATTCAGTCTTTCCCTAAGAACTCAGTTGTACCATGGCCTGGTGGGTCTCAGATCTAGAGCCTACCTGTCAGAGGGATGACATGACACAAAGAGTTACTTTGCTAGAATACTACATAAGTAAAAAATGATGATGTCCACTCACATGTGACTGCCACTGCTGACTTGCTGAAAGCTTTCTCTTATGGTTTTAGATAAGAAAGGTATACTAGTCATTGTAAGAGCTGTGTAGAGATTGTAGAAAGGAAGGATGCTGATCCTCAACCTCAATGGATTTCATTGCACCAAGTCCAGGCTCTCCAGGCTGATTGAGAGGTAAAACCCTATCTTTCTGCAGTTCACACAAGGTCAGTTGAAGTCCAACAAGTTTGATTTATACTCAGAGTAAATAATCAAAAATTTTGTTCACATTCTTAAATTGGGGTAGGAGATGAAAATTCTGCTTCACTATCTGAAGTATTTTATACGGCCAAGTTCCTTTACCCTAGAAGAAAGTTTTAGCCAAGAGAGAAGGAAAAAAAAAAATCCAAGGAAAATACTCTGAGCTTTTACATAGAGAATCCACAGATATGTTAAGAGGAAATACAGTATAAGGGCTCTTTTGGGTAACTCAGAGACATCTGAAAACTGTACAAATACATTCAGTGCAGTTACCACATTTTCCATTTCCCTCTGTACTTTATTTCACTTATGGTAAACAACTTAACGAAAACAAGTTTGGCTATTGAAATTCTATTTCCAAGCATTTTTATTGCAATTCTATTGTACTCATTGTTAAATAACTTTGATTTATGATGTTAGAGGGAGGTGCCACCCTGAAGCCTAATTATCCCCCCTCTGTGCACTTTGTCTACATGCCAAAAATCTGCAATAAAACATGTGTGTCTTTCATATGTTTGCAATGAGAAGGAGACATATGCAAAGCAGAGCTATGTGGAGGCAGTGCTGTTTTGCTCACCAGGCAGATGCTAGAAGGCAGGTAGGGCTGCCAAAAGCCCTAAGTCCCAGTCTGTCAAGGCCCCAGAAGAGCAACCTGGAAACCCAGCTGGTCTCATTTCCATGGTCCATTTTCACAAGAAAAATTGCCTTCCCACACAGCTTTCGTATGGCTAAGTGAGCCATGGGAAACTAACTGGGATTTTTTCTTCAGTGCAAGTTGGATAGCACTACAGTGCAGCATCAGCAAGCAACTTCCGTTCATGGATGCTTCAACAAAGTGAACATCTGACTTATGGACAGTAAACAGGGACTACACCCAAAGTTAAATTAACCAATGTTGTGCTGGAACACCTAATTTCATAGTTCCATGCGTACATGAAACATTATAGGGCACTCAAATGGATCTTTGAGGTGGATTGCAGCTCAGTTTGAAGTTCTGACATCCCAATGCTTTCAGACAGCTTCAGTTTGCTCAAGCTGCTTTGTCTACGGCTTAGTCTTTGTTGGTACATCTTGACAGGTTTCCTAGATTGGGCAGAAAACCTGCTTTGTTTGTCTTTTAAACAAAGAATTAGTGAAAACAAACAGTGCCACTATTCCAAGCCTGAAAGAGGTCTTTTTTAGATTTCAGCTTTAACTCCCCAAAACACAGAGAGTAGCAGGTTCAGCTATCCACAGGTTACTCAATCTCCCTAAGCTAAAAATAGTCATTGTTACTCTTGTCCCTTCACTCTACTATATCATTATGTCCTAACTATAATTAGAATAAGAATATGCAGATACATTGATTTGCTACTTAGGCTATGAATGCAAGAAGAGAGGATTGAATAACCAAGCAATTAATTTACTGTAATCGTCACCATGTGCCTCTGTTAGCAGACATTTATAGCAGAAAGTTGCAGTAGCATTTTATTTTAACCCTTTCTATTCTCTTTTAAAATGTGTCATGCCCTGAAATTGACACTAAGCTGTGAATATTCTCCAAAGAAAATAATCAGTGGAGATCACCACGAATATTAAAATGAGACTAGTCAAAAAAAGCAGCTAAGCAAAATGAAGGATAGTAAATTAAATGACCTTGTGCTCCATCTCCACCTCTGCGTTTTTTACCCGTCATTGGGCCAGCCAGCGTGTGACCTAAGAAAGAGGATTCACCACACTGGCAAATGTTGCTACTTCAAATTAAAATGAAATTGTGTTAAAGCAAAGCATCTTATGCAGAGTTGTTTGTTTTTATGATCCAACAGGTACTGTTATTTTCCAGTGTTTTGCTGATAGACAAAGTTCAGTAACTGCCTTTCACCAAAGGCACCATGGACTGACAATTTCCAGTTATAAGGAGATTAAAAGTAGAGGCACACCTTGGAAATACAGTTCACAAAATCCTTTAAAAGTCTTTGAGCCACTCTAGCCAGCCACTCAGCAAGGAAGCCCAATGGTTAGCCACTACACTTGCTCACCCTAGGTAAGAGATGAGAAACTCTGGAAGCTATTGAACAGTGAATTTTCACAGCAGATCAGCACAAACATATTTAGCACAGAGGTTTCTGTCACTGTGAAATGTCAAACAAAATTGGAGAATGTTCAACAGTTTTCCTGCTCTGCAGTTGTCTTTTGCTTCTTTCTTCCCCGTAGTTTCTCTTTACTGGGTTCCTATATGCTGCATGGTAAGAAAAGTACCCTTTTATTACACTGCAAGGAATTATTTAAGAGGACTTGACCAAACAAAATTTTGCTGACCTCAGCCTTTTACCCTGTAGCCTTATAAAGATGTGATTTAGAATAGCTACACAAAAGAAATAATGAATAAAATTTCTGGTTAGGTAGCTAATCCCCCATGGAGCAGTGAGTAAGACTGTAATGTATAAAAGGTCATTGACCTATATTTCCAGCCATATTCCTCAGGATGATAAACACTACAGGAGTCAAAACAACAAAACATAATTAAACAAAATGCCTCGTAACCAGCTGTTTTCTGAAGAGTCTGTACATATACACCATTGAAAGCTGAGCATCAACCAAAAATCACAGCCCAGTGGTACATAGCACAAGGGCACTATTTCTTTTCTGGGTTAAGAGAAAAGCTTAAGAACACCTGTGAAAACAGGTAGTAAATGTTTGCTTTACTATAATATCCACTGAAATTCCCATCACTTCTTTCTCAGGGTTCAGTAATAGCTGTTTTGGAATCATTCCCAGCAGTATCAGCTCTCGGAGAAGACAATAAAATATTCAAAATATATTGTCTGGAACTGCTTTCTCTTATTATATAAAATCAGATTAAAAAATAAGATACCAGCTTTGCAAACACGTCTGCATAACTCTCAGTTAGCTGGCTGTTATTCACATTTAGACTGTCAATAAGCATGACACTAAGATGTGTATATTGTGTGTTTCGATCATTTGGACCCAAAGCTGTTTAAAAAAAGTTCTGACACCTTTTCCTTCCCCGCTATCCTTTTCATACATTTAATATGAATAAAATAACAATTTTTCATATTCATATTTACTTATGTTCCAGTGAATAAAATAATAATAATAATAATAATAATAATAATAATAATAATAATAATAATAATAATAATAATTTGGAAATTGAGTCCTAAAACATTTAATAATGTAAAATATAATTCTCTTTTTAAGAATTAGTAAGTGAAACATTTACTACATGTTACATACATTTCTGAAAGAAGGAACAAAATAAATCAAAATTCCAAATAATTCATTGTATGTGAAAGAAAAAAAAGAAAAAAAATAGCATTGCATTTTTCTCTACTCGTACCGCATAAACTCATATCTTTTAAATATCTACAACAGTGTAGGTGTAACCATCTTGATGTATACCTACATATCCACATAGTTAAGCTTCAGTAAGACTGATTCTTAGAACAATAGGGCTTGATTTGTACCACTGATTTCAGTGGCAACATGGACAGGCAACCAGGAGGAGGCCTATGAAGGATATTCATATACAATGGATATGATGACACTCTATGAAAAATGCTCTTAGAATGCTGCTTGTTAGACAATACTGAAATATTCTGTTTGGGTAAATGAAAATAAACTAATTTTGAATCTAATTCAAAATTACCAAAACTTGAGCTTTTATATTGTGCTGCAATCTGACTGTGATTTCATTAATAAAAAATATATATAAAAAAAATTAAAAAGCACACAGAGGAGGTAGTCATATCTTTTATCCATGTTAGTGTGGAAGAACAGGGTAAATGAATGATATGAGGAATACTTGTCTAGCATTGGATCTGGCTAACTCTTGTGTATTTTGAAAGCTTTGTTTTCCCCATTTTGAAATTATTCATTACATTGTTCATCACATGTGTAAAGTTTTTCTCGATTGCTCCCAAACTAGCATTTAATGAAAGCAACTTATTCTGATTGAAGGACCATAGCTGCTGCATGCAGAGGTTTGGGGCTCATCTTTCTGACAGCTATATTAAGGCATTTATTTTCACCCTTTCATGAGGCCTTCGACATCATCTGGTATGGGACTGAGAATCACACAGGCGCTCTCTCCTCTGGGGTAGGGAAAAGCAAAGGTGCAATATCAGAAAAGCAAGAACAGAGGTAGAAGGTATGATTTATTCTGCCTTAGTGTAAGACTATCACAAAAGAATGTATTTTTTATAATGTGTCACAACTAGATTTCTAACAATATAAACAAAATACACAGCAGTCGTGCCAGCAGTGATCATAAATACATGTTTAGCATAGCAGCTGTAATAACTTGCACATCATCATACAAGAACAAATTCTTGTCACACTCCTGTACGTGGAAAAAAATATGCTCTCTAAAATGTTTCACATGAAAATTCAATGCTCCCATTACCAGAGAGCGCAGCTCTCACAGGACAAATAAGACTGCAGTCTGAAAACTATTTTAATAAATCAAAACTAAATACACTGGTGTCTATATTCTCTTCAAAGACTTATTTTTACTCTGACTTGGGGCTTTGTAGAGCAGATGCAGCAGTGAACATGTGCACACTTTCTATCTCCTTATTCTGCCTCTCTTTTTAAACACAATAGACAGAAAACAAGTAGCACTTGATCACAGCAGTCTCCAGTCCCAGAGCATCCACAAAGCTCTTCCTAATCCTACTTCTGCTAATAAATGTAATATGAAGAATCGAAAGTGGAAAGCCCATCCTTATAACAAGTAGTGGATACAATGTGAGCTGGGCTCCACTCCCAGTTCTATCCTGATGTTTTCTGGGACAACAAACATACATGTAGATGTCCTTTCAACTCCCTTAGCCTCCATTTTCTTTTCTATCTTCTGTCTTCTCATTTTAGACCACAAGCATACAGTGAGGTGATTTTTGCACTGTCAAGTTAACTTTAGGAAGGTAAAACTGATGGAATCATACCCGCTGCAGATATTTGCCCTTTTATACCACTGAATAAATCAAATAGTTGTGCTTTCACCTTCTGCTTTCATTTCTGCATACTTCTTGTGCTTAACACCATTCCTTCCCACACTTTGCCTGCTGGGAACCAGCATGTAGGTACAGTATTTTAATTGAAGCCTCTGAATTTGGTTTGCTCAAAAGTGTTCAGCATTTCAGCCCAGAAAAACTTGATCCAAAAATGGCTGTACTTATATCCCAGATGCTCTGTTATTTGACGACCTTTTGAGGCAGAGCCTTGTAAAATCCACTACTGCCAACCGTAAGGCTGGAGCCATAAACTGGGTCCTGCTGAGATGGACCAAGTATTGGTCTTGCTGCAGGCACAATGGTGGTCCAGGGGACATATCTTGAATGGGAGGCACAGTGTTTCCAGGAGAAGGAACACCCCCAGAACTCGCAGCTCATGGGAAAATTCCTTATACTTCTGACCAAAACCACACATAAGCATTCAGCTGATTCCTGTGAATTGGAAATCCTGTTTTGTGATGACCAGAGAATCATCTATCTGTGTCATATTCTGATATAATTCTACCTGAATTTCTTATCCATGCTGATTAAGAATTTAAAACATACTGCATCAGAGTAATGCAAGTCTTACTCTCCATGTGAGTAGTTTCTCCTTTCTCCTTAGAATTTTTAATCAGTAATTGCTCACCATGAAGAGGTACTTAGGATCTTCTCAGCTGCTTGTCTTCATTGTTCCAATACTACCTTCACATCTCACTTCTTTCAATATATATTTTACTTTTACAAAGCTTTCTGTTAAGGAATTTCACTTTCTTAATATGACTGGAATCATGTAGGGAAATGTACTGCTCTTCTGTGTTTTCTTCTACTGTCAGCACTTCAAATATTACACATTTATTCATTCTTGTATTGCTGATTGTTCATTCCAATCTATTTAGTCCTTCTCTTTTCTCCTGGTATCCAGGGAGTCAGGACTACAGGCTTCTGAAGTCGGTTCAGATGGTTATCTGCAATTTCTCTTTGTTGTGCTCTTCGAGGTCAAATCCATTACAGCATGTGCTCAGACTGACTTTCCACACTTAACTCTACCCGCTGTACTGTGACACACTCAGCAGTTCACCTCAGAACCTGTTATCCATAGATACAGCAGATGTTAAACTTGATACAGAAAAAGAACTTGTTTCCTGGCTGCCCCTCACCTTAAAAGGTCTTGTGGAAATAGGGATATTTTTGATGAAATCGATAATCATACTAGATGCTAATTAGTAACATCACATAAAAAATAATATATATACCCATAAACATTTCATTCACATAATATACAGCACAGTTACAGTCAGGCAATTTTATCACATTGGCCATCCCAAATTACTTAGAGATAGTGATTTCTTTCTGTCATATCATATCAACACAGAAATAAAAGTACCTCAGCAAATAAAGCTGCTTTAGTATTTGCAGATGATTTATAACAGAAGTTACAGAGCCAAGGTAACATTATTTTCTTATTGCCCACGGTCTTGGGTAAACTAGTATATATAAGGTTTTTTATTTTTTTAATACAAGAACATTTTAAAGAAGATTTTAAAAGCAACACATACTTTCTAATGCTGAAGTAGTCCATCTCAGATACCTGAAATCCACATTCTGGTAGTAGATTGATTCATCAGCCTTTTTCATCTGGAGGTGTTTTGTTCTGTTTTTGCTCAATTTTCATAGGGTATGAGTTGTTTGGTTTTTTTTTTTCAAATCTAATTAAGATGGAGATGATCGTAGTCATTAGGACAAAAACAGCAATACTAAGAAAGTAAAGGAATATCAGTCTTCCAAATTAAGATAACATTCTGAATTTGGATGGCATTTTCAGGTTCCCAGCCTACCAGTGATCAGGAGGGTCCTTTCACAGTTTCCTACCCTGGGGAGACTGAGACAGCCCTCATACAGGGATCAAAAAAGTCTCATACTCAGTTAAATTATGCCAATACTTATCTGTCCCCAAAAATATAAAAGCAGAAATTGAGAGAGAAAAGGAAAAAAAGGAAAAAAGGAAAAAAAAAAAAAAAAAAAAGGAGAAAAGGAGAAAATGAAAAAAAAAAAAAAAAAAGGAGAAAAGGAGAAAAGGAGAAAAGGAGAAAAGGAGAAAAGGAGAAAAGGAGAAAAGGAGAAAAGGAGAAAAGGAGAAAAGGAGAAAAGGAGAAAAGGAGAAAAGGAGAAAAGGAAAAGGCTGACCCACTCTATAGTAAAACAAGGTATCTTCTCATGACTGTGATATCTATATTTTGGAAACATAACTGGCCACCTGTATTACCAAGGAAAGGTTTTGAATTATTAGTGTCCAGTTATAGATGCCAAAAATGGGGTTAGGGCTGCTTATCTAAAGACATCCTGTCTGTCCCTGCTCAATGCTGCGGTCATCACCCACAAGTAAGTACAAATTCTGATACCCTGTCAGCGTTCATCAGTTTCTTCTTCCACAGCCTGGTAATCCCTTTGGTCTTAAAATGGAGGATCCCTATCAATAGTCCAACAGACACCTTGCTAGCAGTAAGGATGGATGGAAAAAAGGAGAGTTAGGGTTCCAGATAAGCTTACCTTTATCTTTTTCATTCCTTTCACACTGCAAGCTTATCATTCACAGCTGAGGTGGTCATATGTGCCTCAGCTGGGCATGTTCAAAGCTTCTGTACTAACTCTGCAGCTACTTTACCAAAAGCCAGCAGAAGCACCTCAGAGCCTTTTGTGATAAAACAAAGGGAGTAAAAAGCACTGCTAAATGTTAAAAAAGCAAAAAGAAAAACATGTGGCTATATCATTGCACAACCATAAAATTCTTCTCTCACCTGTTCAGAAAAGTGCCTTTGATTTTCAGTAAAAGGTGCTTTGTATCTCAGAGGTACAGTACAGTAGTTGATTATTATCGTGTAATGTGGCATTTGCTACGATAATGACTTTTTTTTTTGTGAATGGCTGAGTCAATAAGCACATAAAATCCTTATATTTTGTCAATGTCTATGTTATTGCTGCCCTTCGGCTGAAGTAATTATACCTTTTTCCTTTTCAGAAAACTTATCCAGTGTTTTCTTTCTTTTTATTGCCACTGCTCTACTTGTATTTAATTACTCAAGCTTTGGAGAGTCTGCTTTTTATTGTTTGCACTCTGATGCTACGAAATGAGCTGCAATAGACTGGATGATGCACTTGGTCAGAAAAATGGTATCAGTTACAATTATCTAAATAAACAAGACCAAAAAAATAAATAAAAAAGAATATTTCACTTTTTTTTTTTTAATGCATACAGAGATTATTATGGAGAAATATTTATTCTACCAGTATATCATACTCAAGATTATAAATACATATCAGAGCAGGAAGAAGATGTATTTCCTGATCCCTATAAGGTAAAGAATTGGCCAACTCTCACTTTGCTGTCCCTTCCACTTGCACATGTGTTAGCATATGTTAGGTCTAAAGTAGAAGATAGGATGCCTGGAATTTCCATAGAATACATATATACACTGGAGGATTAAGGTATAGAGGGCAGGACCTGGCAGATCGGGATCTGTTCTTTGGCTTTGCCATATATTGTTTGCATGTCCCTAGATAAAACATTGGGTTCTTAAGCCTCAGTTTCCAACAGCAGCTTAAGGGGGTAGTATTACTTTCTCCCACACTTCTCTACTTTGATTTTATATTTTCCCAGACACGGTGTTTGCATACTGCATAGGGGCCACATTTCCAGCCCCTGTGAATGATTTTTTTATATCATTAATAAAAAATAAATTTATTTTAGCCCATAAAAGAAAATCCCAATTGAGCAAACTACTGATCCATATATAACTGAAGTCAATGGGGTCACATAAAGTTAGGGATATTATTAAAGACTTTTCTGTTTCAGGGCCTTAACCTCTCAGGAACACATTGATTCATAGCTTGAGGTAGTGTTTATTTTGCTCTTTCTTTCAGTGCATGCCTATTTATAAAGATTTTTCTTCCTGAGCAGACCTTGTGGCCTTCGCAGTGCTGGGTTTCTGCTCAGTAATCCCACCAGATTATAAAGATTTCTAAATATCTAATTAAAAACTTTTACATCTAGCAATTGGATCTGTCCAGGGATTGAAATGAAAGGAACACAAATCTTTTCACTGGCAGCTTAATGGCCTGAAATACAGCTGCAATGTTTGGGAGAATCTGAGTACCATTTATGAATCCCAGTTTAAATGTGGGGAATGATTTTTACCTGTCTTTTGCTTTCACATTCAATTATGAGCAATAAGGAAGGGGAAAGGAAAATGTTTTAGGTGGCATAGAAAGAACAGTAGCAGGATACGTCTTTGAATGGAGCAGCACAGAAAAGGGGACAGATCACACTCAAAGTAGACCAAGTTTTCAGCTCTGCTCTTCAATACAGCAAGGAACAATTCATTTGCTGTGATATTTTAATGGTTATTAGACCAAGCTCAAGACACTCACCTGATGAAAGGCTGTGATGTTCATATAAAATAGGAGTATCTCATTGGCTGTATTTCATGCATGGAAAATAAAAAGGATGATAACAGAAATAAGAAATACAGCACTATGGGAGGGGGGAGAGTTCTTAGTTGGGGGCCAAGGTCAGACATGGGTAGGAGGAAGCTGTCATTGCACATACATGTAGATGTATTCAGATAAATGTGCACCCTTCTTGTGCTGGAAGCCAAACACAGGGAACATGGAATTCCTAGTGAGGAGGCACCAGCACACTACCATAGCTGCATGGCAAGGGCCTCTTAGCCCCATTTCACAACTGCCTAGCATTTTCTCCATACTGCAGAGCAGGAATATGGATCCTGAGATACCTGTTATTCTGGTTTACAGCTAAAGAGAGATGAAAAATGTCCATGTGGGTGCTGTGAGTATTGCCAGCACCCATGTAGTGCAAATTCCATGGGTAAGCAAAGGACTTGAGTTTCCATTAGTCTCAAGCTGGCATCTTTCCTGAGCATAAAAATCCTCTTTTAAAACACTGTTCATTCACCTGCCTTCAAAGAGTGCTAGACTGACACATCACAGGATGAGAGAACCTGCTTGCCTTTCCAAATGCAGCTCACACCATCTGGGAGCAGAGTGATGGCTTTCAGCCTAGCAGACCAGCAGGTTCATAAAGCAGCACAGGAGTATGACAAGGCATTTCTGCATTCAGGAGCAACTGAATTTTCCTGGTCAGTTTCAAATGATCTTCTGCTGCTTTGTAATGCACCTGTCAAGAGGTTTAACTGATGTTATGTTTTCTGAGCTCACTTGTATTGACTTTTCTGATAACCTTTACCTACCAAATCATGCATGAAAACTCAACGAACAAATGCTAAACTTTTTTCCTAATAGCCATTCTGCTCCATTTCCTATACCACACGCATAGATGTTATTGAATATTTAGCAAAAATCTTTATCGTTGCACAGCAGATTTTAATAAATCCCCAGTGTCAGCATGAAGCCGAAGTTAAAAATAAAATAAATAAATAAATAAATAAATAAAATAAATAAATAAAAAATTGTGGGGGGGCTCTGCGCGGCCTACCACATATGATAACCATGGCTTACCAGGCTACCTTGCATCAGTCTGAGGCATCCACTTGTGTGCACACCTCTCACAAGAGCATAGATAAGGCTATGAGGATGAGATCAGCACAGGGATATTAAGAACTGCTCAGTAGACACACAGCAGCTTGTTAAACTGCCAAAGCATGATTTTGTGTCTGAGACAGGCTATGTAACCTGTGCTGGGTATCAATCCAGAGATTTTCCATTACTTGTCTGTCTATATGGGAGTAAGGTGATATTGTCAGGTTACTAAGCATTGGTCAGTAGCTCTATGAGACTTTTTATTAATTCTTTGTATTACTTCTGCATATAGAGGCTCCACCTGCAATGATGGCTTTGCTGTGTTAGACATACAGCAATGCCCATCATGGCAGAAGATGGTCTCTGTCTTCAGAGCTGACAAGAGGCAGGTGCAGCTGGTAGAACTGCCTGGCCTAATTTTAACCAGTTAAAACTCATTTTGGAGCCTAATATGGTTACTTAGGTTCACTTGAGTCAGAGTGAGTGTCAGGTACATAGAAGGGATATTTTCCAACCTGTCTGAGGCACTTCATTTACCTGTGGTTAATGTCTCCCCCTCGCATGAACACAGGGGGAGCCCAGACAACTAGCTGGATACCCAGTCCTCGTCAAAGCAGAGGTCCAAAAAAACAGCATGAAACGGAGACATCACACCTACTTGGTTGATGAAAAGCTGAAGCACAAGGGTATCACCATCGGCTGAGTTATGTGCTAGTCCCAGACCTGAGCCCAGACCCTTTCAGCAACAAAGCTACAGGCCCTTCTCCTGGCCCTGGCATCACTGAGCAAGAATTCAGCTCCACATAGCTGCAGGAGCTAGGGAGTCTTCTGGGACTGTGCGCAATCCCAAACGGCAACCACCAGAGCTCTCAGGTGCCTGCAGCTCTCAGCAAAGGAGACCCTGTTCCAGACATCAAATGCGTGGCTGGCTCCCCACGAAGCAGAATAATTCATTACATGTAGAAAGCCAGGAGCTCAGATGCATAGTGCTAACTGCTATTAACCATGGATCAGTGGCTGAAAACAAGAGAGTGGATTTTAAGGAAAGGGAAGACGAATGAGTGACTGCAACATTACCTGCAATTAATTATCACGGCGGTCAGTTACAAACAACTTCAAGCCATTTCTTGCTTTTAGTGGCACTGTTAAACCCACCTTCTGGCTAGCTGTGCTGGAATCTCCCAGAGCAGCATGCCATCTCATTCAGCACTTTGTGGGCTCATATTCAGAGAGCCATTTGGCCTGCAAACTTGCTGGATTATCTGTAAACACAGTGAAAGGAGACAGTTATTGCATTAGACCCAGGGAGTGCACCTGCATGCTAATGAGTTAAATGTCATGACAGAAACGCAAGACCAAGGCTCCAGCTCCACCGTACCCTTTAAAAAGAAACCCATTTACTTCTGTAACATTTCAAACAGAAAATTACAGTGTAATTTCTTGTGTCAATACATAATTTATTCTGCAATAAATAACTAAATGCATATTTATTGCGCTCTTATTTTAATCCATCTGTTGTGCTCTTCCCAGGTTCTCCCTGCCCTAGATGCATTGTTCAGGTTGGTTATAACATTTTCTGTCTGAGGCTGCTGTACACTTAAAGCTCTGTAGTAATAAAGGTATTCAGACCAAGACACAGCCTCCATTCTCCTCCAAATGCCCCCAGCTTATTTATTTAGCTGTTTTTGTTTTATTTTAACTTAAACTGAAGGTGTTTCTAGTACCAATAAAGAACAAACAGAAAAAAAGCATCCACTGTAAAGCATATAGGGTTTTTTTCTTTGTTTAGATTTGCTTTGCAACTGTTATAAAAATCAACAATGCCAGTAAAGTTAGGGCTAATACTGCAGTCAAACTTTGATATTCCCTATATACTCAGGAATTGCAGAGGCACATAGGGCATGAATGTGGTGGTTTTACCCAGCTGGGCAGCTGAACTCTACCACAACCATTCTCTCACTCCTCCTCAAAGGAAAAGGGGGGAGAAAATACAATGAAAAAGGGCTCAAGGGTTGAGATGAGGACAGGGAGATCCTCAACAATTATCGTAAGGGACAAAATAGACTCAGCATAGGGAGATTAATATAATTTATTGTATATCACTAACAGACCAGAACAGTGAGAAACTAAAAGAAAACTAAAACCACCTTCCCCACATTCACCCTCTTCTACCTCATCCCCCGAGCGGTGCAGGGGAACGGGGAATGGGGGCTGTGGTCAGTCCCTGACACTTCATCTCCACCATTCACACAATCACAGAATCACAGAATTTCCTAGGTTGGAAGAGACCTCAAGGTCCGCCCATGCTCCACGTGGGGTCCCTCCCACGGGATGCCATCCTTCCCGAACTGAGCCTGCAGGGGCTGCCCACAGGCAGCAGCTCTTCAAGAACTGCTCCTATATCCCCCATACCACAGGGTCCATCCCCCAGGAGCAAACTGCTCCAGCACGGGTCCCCCATGGGCGGCAGCTCCCCCCAGACCCCCTGCTCCTGCATGGGCTCCTCTCCATGGGCTGCAACTCTGGCCTGCTCCTGTGGGGGCTTTCCCTGGGCCACAGCCTCCTCCTGGCCACATCCACCTGCTCCACCGGGGGCTCCTCCACAGGCTGCAGCGTGGAGATCTGCTCCATGTGGGACCCATGGGCTGCAAGGGGACAGCCTGCTCCATCAGGGGGGCTCTCCACAGGCCGCAGGGGAGCTGCTGCTGCTGCATGCCTGGAGCACCTCCTGCTCTCCTGCTGCACTGACCCTGGTCTCTGCAGGGCTGGTTCTCACTCCTCTCTCCCAGCTGCTGTTGCAAAGCAGGTTTTTCCCCTTTCTTCAATCTGCTCTCCCAGAGGCCCACAGAGCATTGCTCCCTGGCTTGACTCTGGCCAGCAGCAGGTCCCTTTTGGAGCCAGCTGGAGCTGGCTCTGTTCACAGATGCCAGTCCTGTGGCTATCTGCTACCAAAACTTTGACACATAAACCCAATACAATGCATAAACTGAACTGTGGGTTACAGCAATACTCCACTTTTGCAAGCTGATTTCAGACTTCTACAGTGCAGATCCACAGGAACTGAAGAGAAACTTTCTTTTTCTCCTATGGTTTGAGGCTTATTCACTTTGGCAGTGACCAAGAGTTATCATCAGATGGCTACTTGACTATGTAAAATGAGATGGATTTATTTTATTTACATGGTGGGCCTATCGTGCTTTGTAACTGACAAGCACCTGCAATGCAGAATAACTTCTTACAGATGATACAAACTGGTAACAGTGGGTGAATTTCTAAGTTATAATTATTAGTTTTTAAAATAATGTAAATGACTATGCTTCTCTAGCTCCATTCATGCATAACCTCACAGAACTTACAAGTCACCAGAAAATGCCCTGGATGTATTTTTGTGCATAAGAGAGAAATCTGTTCCACCAAAGCTACACAGAAAACGGGGAGGGCAGAGCAGTGAAGAGGAACCACCTAATCTCCCGTTCAGCCTTGTGCTTACCCCCCAGAAACCATTCTTAAAACAGAAAAGGAAGTGTAAATTCTTACTATAAACTATGCATTTGAAGTTCTAACATTGCTCCTGTTGAAAAACCACCTTTAGAAGTAGGTGTTGCCAAAGAGAAAATGTCTTTTTAGTTTAAAAAACATATTGCTTGTGACCTGTCCCTGCCTGTTAGCTGTTTCCTGGTGTGGGCTTCAGGAGGGTATGAGACTTCATGGAGAGAGATTTGGCAGAGCCATCAGGGGCTCAGATCAGGTTTTGTTGTCTGCCCTTCAGACGTGTTATGTCCTCCCCAGCTCAATATCTGTCCTCTAAGACCAGACCCTGGCCCTAACACACAAGTGCAGATTTACCAAAGTGCTAAAGGGTCTTTTTCCCACCCCATCTCCTAATTTTATAAAGGACAAAGTACAGCAGGGCAGAGACTGAGTAGGGCACACACCAGTTCCATGGGAGCCCCATTTCTGCAGACACCACTTCTTGTCCCCCCTTTGCTGCTGCTCTTAAGACACTTTGGGGCAGAGGGGATGCATGAATGCTTGCCCCACTCTGGCTGACCCATAAGTGGTAGCACCCCAAGGCAGACTCTTGTGCCTTTGCCATGTGGATCAAGCCATGCTGCTTCCTGGCTTTTTCATAGATCATTTCACAGTACTTTCCATATGGCTGATCCATAGCACCCCCATCCATCCTATGCCTCTGCACTGTGTGGAGGGCTTTTGTTTTAGAAGGAGAAAAGAAGAAATTCTCTGAAATTTCTGAGGTACACAGAGAACACGTGGGAGCACACACTCTTTCTGCTGCATTCAGATTTGGGAGCAGAAAGCATTTCCACCAACAAGGTTCCCAAACTTGCTCACACGGCAGCAAGGGGGAAATTGTTGATGGAAGTAAAGCTGCATTCCTGCTCATACAACAAAGCCGTGAGGGCACCAACCTCCACACCATAAGCAGCACACATTTACCGGTCTTTTACAAAGCAAACTCCAGCATGTAAATACATACTGAAGTCTTTTGAGACTGAACATTATTGAACCACCATGCTGATGACTCAAAGCAGCTGTAGTCTATTGTGTAAATACATGCACAGGGAATTTTCCAGGTCCTCCTTCAGCACTCTCAGCATGCAAATAGAGTGCTTCAATACCCAGCATGAGACGATCATTTCTGATTCTTGTGTTTAGAGAATTCCCCAAAGGTGGCCCTGGACCATCTATTTTTTGGAACAACATCGGTGATATGCACATTTTGCTTGTAAAGAATGAAGCTGTTACTGAATCACAGAGAAAGAAAGCCATCTAACATACTCAGACCAAAAGAAAACAAACCCATTCTTACGAGCTAGATATAAATCTCAAACACGGTAGCTTTATATATCCACTGAAAATGCAGATACTGGCTTTGGTATGTAATAGCAGTGCAGATGGAGAAGTCTCCTTGGTGGTTTTCACTGCTTCTCTGGAAAATGGGGCATGGCTCTCCCTCGGCTCAGTTTGCTGGCGGGCAGCCCTTGCCCCCCTCCTCTTGCACACCATGGCGGATGGCAGTGGGCTCAGGAGGCACATGGATCTGCCAGCGTGCTCACAGGAACACGTCCTGCTGCTCAGCTGTGTTACCCAAACTAATCCTCCTACAAAAGCCCAGCAAGAAGCTGAGAACTTCAGTATGCTCTTTGCCTCTGTTAACCCCTCAAAAAACATTATCTGGGAAAAGTATAACGCAACTTGTGCAGGACTGTGGTCCTAGACAGCTCCTGTACTCCAGTTTCCTTGCTGCCTAAAAGGGTAACCTAGTTAACTGACTTTATTGAATCTCTTCCTGGGTGCAGGGTGCTGATGCATCAGCTAATAAAAACAGAAGTGAAGCCAGCACTTACATAAAATGACAGTATCAGGAGGAGGCAGGGTGCTTTGTGTTATGTGTCACAGCTCATAACAGAGTGCAGTGGTTGACATCTTTATTAGCTTCATGGTATATGAGTATGTGTGTGCACATATCTATATGCTTATGTCACAAGGAAAAGGAAGGAAAAAAAAGATGTGTAGAAGGTAACATTAATGTTTATTTCTATATACTATGGATTAAAAAACTATTGTAAAATAGTTACAATTTTAAAATATTTTACTATACATGGACAACAGTGTGTAGAAGGCTTGAACAGAATTCTATTTTAATGCTGTTTTACTGAGATTTGTTTTTAAATTACATATTTGAAAATGATTGGCTTAAAGTTTTTACAGATTCTGATGGTGAAATGAGGTCAAGCTACAATCTGCAGAGAAGTACAGTATAAATGAACTAATGAAAACTAATTTCAACCATTTCCTGTAGAGCATAACTGGTAGAATACATCACCTCCAAATGCAAAAATAAAATGATCAGCAAAGACATTACTCACTTAAGACCCACCACAGAGCTAAAGACAAAAGTACATGCTGCTTTTTTAAACAAGTCAGAAATCCATTTCACAGTGTTAATGACCTCTCAATGTCCACTTCATATTTAATCAACAAGCTACTAACAATTAAAAAAAAAAAAATGTATTTGACATTGGTCATATCCTTCTGTTGCTCACTTGGGTGAATCAAGCATAAAAGAGAAAATTCTGAAATCTAGCCAGCGCGACTACTCTAAGCTAAACATACTCTAAACTGTTCAGTGAGGCCAAAGCAAAGGTGAATATTCACTCCAGGGAGTATGTGGCTGTGTCATCTGCTCTGCTCCTATTTGAGCCTGTTACCTTGCAAAACTCCTCTCTTCACATATCTCCTCCCATTCTGAATTATCATACTAAGGACCTTGGTCCCAACCTTCACTGATTCCCTTAAGAGCCAATTCTTTACTTTTCAAAGGTTTTTCTTGCTCTTTTATTAATCTATTTGTTTCTGAAAGTGAAATACTGCAAGCCTAGATGAAAACTACACCTGCTTCAATAGACACTGCAAGCATCTTCTAACAGCTCTGCAGATTTATTTCCATATTGACCTAATTAGCATTTCTCCTATTTAACTTCTAAGTGTCCGTAAGCCAAGATAAACTGAACTAAATACCATGAAGCATCCATGATATTTCAGCCAAGAGCAGCAAACTCATTTAAACATTGACCTCAAGTAGGCACAAGCCTAAGATTTTGGAACAGAAAGATTAAGGAATTTGCACTCTGCTTTTTTAAAGGATGGGAATTTACTTAGAGCGCTTCATGAATTAGATAAAAAAAAATATCTTAGAAACCAAAGGTTTTTGATAAAATAACATATTCATATTCTGTTCCCAGAAATGCAGTAGCTCTGATACTGTAAATTTTAATAGCAATTCATGATGCTTTTTTTCCTCTTTCACTTTGGAGCTTGTTTTAAAGATTTTAGATTTAATCTGTGAATTATTTTTAAAGAGTATTGTGGTGATTGATGCAAATATCAGAGACTGCATGTTTTTTGGGTTCTTCTTTTGTTAGGTGGTGTCTTACTTTGTTAGACACTAGCAACATCTAGTGGCACACTGGCTCTGCATCCTCTCAAAAATTGCTTGCAATCGAAGAGAATTAAGATGATAATCAACTGTGATAGATTTACACACACTCTCTCACTGGATGTAAGAGGCATTACCCCAGTCAGTCTGGGGAACTACTTACACACCTTTACAGCATATTTATTATATTCACAGTGTAATCTTTAACCTGAAGTGTAACCTGAATTTAGGCACTCAAACTGATAAAGAGAACTGTTAAGTACCTTGATTTTTTGCAGCTGGACCAACAGTTAAGACTTCGTAGTCTGAGTTTATCCAAAAGAAGTATATTTGTAGAAACTTCAGCATTCAAAAAAAAGGCAAATACTTACTCTTGTCTGTAGTCTCCTTGATTTCGATAGGAATCAATTCTGTTCAATTGATTTCACATTAGATCAATTTCAATTACGTCCTTGAGGAGCTGGGTTTGTACCTTAGACTATTCGAGCAAAATTGCTTTCATCTCTTTGTGTTGTTTTTCTAACATCCTCAGCACAAAACCTGCCCTGTAAGTTATTCTGATTTGGTTTATACTCTCTGAAGAAGAAGGAAAAAAAATATTGTGAGTTTAAATACATTCACATGATACTCTGGTACTAAGATTTAAGAGAATATTATTTAAGTAAATGGACTGAAATATCCAAATTTCATTTCTGAAGTTAAACTTGCAATAATGTGTAAGGTTATCACTCTTAAAATGTTATAAGAACATTTTTAATTACATAAAAATAATATGCTGAGAGAACATTTTTGTGACTAAGTTTCTACAAAAGGAAAACACAGGAAACTGATGGGAGGCCATCAGGTTAGATCATGGGGAAAAAAAAAAAAAAAAAAAAAAGAAGAAGAAAAAAAAGCTGAAATTTTAAATTCTTCTAGCTGCTGTTTCTTGAGTGCTGGAAAATTTTTTTCCCCTTCTCTGTAGTTTAGCAATATTGTACAGTATTTAGTTCATTCAAAGTATAGAAACTGAGTGAGACTAAAAATGAGAGTTTGTCTCCCTCAACCAGTCTACCAAAAAAAAAAAAAAAAAAAAAAGCCATGGAACACTAATGGTTAATCATTTTGAAGTCTTGGGGAGATTATAACCATAAACAACCCATTTAATTCACTAACTACAATGAATACTTTCTGATTAACAAATCAGTTAGCTCAAAATACAAAACGTTTTAATTTTTAAATGTCCCTAGTCTATTTAAAATAATTTTATTCCATTAATAAAGAGATTTAAAAGATGCAATTTCTGCAATTAAATAGAATTCCAATTTAAGAAAATTTCCATTTCCATCCACAGCAGTTTAACACAAAGATTAATAAAAATATCAGACAATAAATAAGAAATTTGACGGTTTAATGATAAAATGGTAAACTAAGGAGTAGCATTGTGTAGGTTTAACATGTAGTTTACATTTATTTGCAAATCAACATGTCTCTATAGTTAACAACAACAAAAAAAAAATCAAGTATTTCTGAGGAAAATTATTTGAAAGTATAAAAATGGTGCAAGAATAAAACCATTAATTAGTTCAGTCAAGATTTCTTGCCTTGTGATAGAAACTGTAGTTTAAATCACTTGCCATATTAATAATATATAACCTACAATAATACTATATACACTATTTTTAAGTAAGACTACTGAATCTTGCTTGCTTTTCAAGTTTCTTCAGCTCAAATTGAACCTAACAGGCAAATTCTTAACATCATGCCCATGTGCTTGTCACAAACTAAACAGACCATGACAAACATCACACCAATACAATGGCCAAGAAACACTGGACAGTATCTAATAGGGAAAAAATAATGGTAGGGTTGTACCAGAGCTACAGATGTCCTCAAAATAAAGAGAAGGCTGTAGAGGTGCTCCTGTACCATGGGATGCCAAATGAGCACTGCAACCACAGGTGATATGACAGGGGAAGAAATGTTGAGCTCCTCAGCTTCATTGACAAGCCCAGTTCTGATGAGCACTCCGCAAGAATAAGGACATGTATTTACTTTGTAAATATATCAGAACAGCTACATGAACAACATTTTTCAACTGCAATATTATCAAATCCAGTAGTCTAAGTGACTAAAAGACTCTAGGTCCTCATTCTGGCATTCTACATGATCTCTGTGAAACCTTGGGAAAGAATGACCAGTTCCACTTCATTCAAATATCAGGGTACAGTTATAAAGACTGGAAATATCTCTGCCCTCTGATGAAAAAGGGTATTCATACCATCCAGCTTTAGCCATCTAATTTAAACAATTATTCTCTCTACAATCTTGCAACGGCCAACAGAGAGAGAGAAACAGTGTGTTGTTGTTTTGTTTTTTTTTCTCCCCCGGAGGTGACTCAGACCATGTAAATCAGAGCTCTCTGAAGAGCCTGACAATAGGAAGAGTTTGGGTAATAGGCTGATCATATCCGCTGCCTAAGACTGGATGATGTGAACACTTCCTTAAATCTTTTCAGATTGATTCAGCTGCTCATTATGAGCCTATTGTACATGAACAATTTAAAGTGTAAAACTTGGTTTGGTTTGAAACATTTCCCTTTCCTGCTATCTGGAAAAAAAAAATAGTATGATTTACTTCATATATTTAAATAGGATTCTTTGTAACCCAAAGGCTGCTGAAAAGATTCTGCTGAATCCAAATACTCTCTCATGCATGGAAAGCTATGTCATAAAGGTGAATGTTACAGGAATTAATGAAAGTATAAAAACAGAATTTTATAACAGAACCTGATCTGAAACCTTCCAATGACCTCTCTGCAAAGCATTAGCTTCAAGCCCTATTCAGATATAACTCTATTTAAACACATACTGAGCATAAGCATCTTTGGGAGTTGAATTATTGGGCCTGACAAATTTGTAGGAGATTATAAGCATATGGATAAAGACAACCTGAGAATATGTAACTACTACAGCTAAGTGCATTCAGAAGTCTTTCTGTCAAGTATTATATTACAATCCCTTTACTTTTTTTCAGTAACTTTCTTAAGAGGAAACAGTATTTTAATTATCTGCAATGTTCAATCTCTGAGAAAATTTAGTATATTGCAATATTAACATTATAAGTTCAGGATCTCGTCATTCTCAAGATCATTGTCAGTTTGGTCAGCTTAGTTTAGTCAGTGCTATTTTCTGTCCTTCTCATAGTCTGCACCACAAGGAAGAGATTAAAAGATTCTGATGCTTTTTAGACTCTGTGAAAGATTACTTTCTCCTCTGTCTTATCCTTTATCATAAAGTTTAATGGCCTGATACTATTGTCCATGTTTGAATACTAAGCAATAGGCATGTTTTGTCAAAGACACTTACCTAATGGAATAAATAAATAGTAAAAAGAGTATATTATGGATTTTCAGTGTAGGATTCTGATGGTTCTCAAAATATTTATATATATTGTATCAAAACCAGGAGTCTGAACTTTGCATTAGCAATAATCTAGGAATTTTGTTATATATTTAGTGATGGTAATCATGTAGCACAGTATTCTTGGAGATCAAAAATAACCCAGATTTACTAAGTTCATTAAAACCCAGTGCTAGCATGTGTTGAGTTACTCCTGATGGGCGCCAGCTTCCCTTTACATTATGAAAAAGAACTTATTTAATAGCCTTGTAAGCTTTACATAACATTGGAAAATACTACATTTTAATTATACGTGTTGCTCATTCGTATTTCTTTTTCTTTTTTTTTTTCTTTTTTTTTTCATAAAAATCCAGTAAGATTGTAAATACAAAACAAACAAACAGAAGAAAGAAACTTGGACTAAACTGTGACAAGACCAAATAGTTCACATGAATTTGGTTACAAATTATTGTAAAATCAGCTAATCTGAATTTCTATTATACACAGAAAATAGGGTAGTAGAAGTTCTAATTAACTGGAGGGCTAATAGAGAGAGTATAAAATCTGAAATTTGATAGTACATCAGATATACTTTCTGATGATAAATCTGTTTCCAAAATGAAAATAAGCAGAACTCAAAGTCATATATAATTTGTAATACTGTACATTAATCAATTTTAAATAAAACATTCTTATTTGCGAAACACAGAAAATATATAAACTATAGTGTTGTCTCAAACTGAAGCAATCACTCTCTTGGAAAGGATTATTGTTTTATTTATGCAAAAAATAAATATTATTTATGCAAAAATACAAGTGAAGTCACTTGCTGTCTCTCCCTCAATCTCTCTCTCTCTCAAAATATTTAAGACTTGATAATACAGTCATCCAGCATGGCATTTTTCCCTTCTGAAATAACACCTTTGCCAGTTGGAAGGACAGAAATAGGGGAGGAACAGAAGTGGAATCACCTGAGGCCAGCACTTAAAGACAGAGAAAAGGAGGGTAAAATGTCATCCAAAAGTACCAAAACCAAACAGTAAATCTCAGGTGCATGTTGGGGTGAATGGAACAGATGAACAGAGGAGAGGATCTCTGAAGGAGGGAATAGATATTTTTTGCTGAAACTTTAATTTCCTCTAATTCAAAACTACACACATTTCCAGGGATATTTATTTCCTGTCCATCTCAACCCCCACCATGTTTCAATTCAGAATAATTTCAAAGTTCAGAAGGTTTAGGACAGATTTTCCAAATGCACAGATCTTCCCAAGGAAGCCCTTTCACAGCTAAGGGGCTAAGCTCATCATACACTTCAAAGATCCTCTGTCCAGAGTTGATCATAATGCTTGGCCACAGGTATGGAAAGAGAACTGCAAGTCCTCAGAATACTGTTTTCAGAAATAACTAAGGACATATAGGGTGTTTTCAGTGCACAACTTGAGATGCCCTGACAGTGTCTACTTTTCAGAAAATAACATTTTCTTGCTTTGTTGGGTGCACAAAAACTACATGCCTAAAATCATAAAATGTTTCTGATATCTTGTTCTAGTTCACCCCACTCAAACAGGCTAGCATGAGATTACATCACATCCCACACCTCGAAGCTTAAGCAAGCAGTCACTGCAAAGTCTGGTGTCCCAATGAAGCAAAACTTCACTCACCACTTTATCAGGAGAGTATTGAAAGGGATCCGTAATGAAAGGATAACTCAGGTACATTCTTTGCAGAAATGTGATAACAAATCGCTTCACTAAGCACAGAGGGTTTTGTATTAATGACAGACAGGTGATTAAATATTCATGCACTAATACAAGGTTATATTTTTATATCACCATCCAATGCTATTATTTGGAAGATTTCTAATAAAATAATATGGTTTTCAGTCATCTAACTGGATATAATTATTGATCACACAATGTCATTCAAACCTGTTCACCATATCAAATGCACTAATTATGTCCAGTAGTATATAGAGTCATATGATAGTTCTTAAATGCAAAGTGTGTTTGTGTGTATGAATAAGCAAACAGAGGAGAGAGAGGGGCCAGAAAGAGTATGTCACATAAGCATATCATTATAAAAAGGATATCTTATTATTTGGCTTGATCTGATTATTTGTGCTTAAAAACCTCAACTGTTCTGCATTTATAGAAATCCTAGCAAAGTGGTGTAAAGTGACATTGAACAGGCCTGAAAGCCATCTACTCAGTTCATACTCTCATGGCAATGTTTTATAAAATGTTGAGTTTCATCAGCCCCTGAATTGAAAAGATCGATTTGCTTGTCATGTTGAATAGAGTCTCAAAGAAGTCTAAGGAACAATTGACCCTGAGCAGAGCTGCAACAAAGTCTTCTGGGCATCAAGCAGAAGGCAGCTAAAGATTTCCAAGATAACTCAAATTGTCTCAGTTATGAAAAACAGCAACATAGCTCACTGTGGACTGAAAGGCTCGAGAAGATTTTCATAATTAAGACTAAAAGCTTCTTTAAAAGCTGCGTTTGCATAAATACAGTTAAATCTCCACTTGCACATGCTTGACAGAAAAAAAAAAAATACAGATTTGTTTTCATATTCATTCTTACTTTCACTTTTAATACAGTTCTTCAAACATCAGCCACATTGGGATTGTTAATGAATGAAAGAGAAGGAAAAATGAATTGGTGCTGACTTCTCATGGTGGGTGTGCCAGCATTCACAACGCATAGTCACACATCTCAGGCTGCAACAGTCATAGCAATGGAAGCATCCTATGGGGTGTCCCTGAGGGGTGTAGTGAGATCCTATGTCACACAAGCTGATGGTCCTGATGCAATATTTTATTTATTTATTTATTTATTTATTTTCATGTGAAGAGGAACATTCTCTTAAAACTAAGTTGCTTTTAGACTTGAAATTCCAGATTCTGATGATTTTAGATCAGGGAGAAGATAGATAACCAAAGAAAAGCCACTTGATTATAGTTCAGGTATTGCTTTTCAAAAGGCAATGGGTCATTTAGACCTAATGGATCAGTGAAATAAAGCAAGTAGAGGAGCACTGCTCGAGATATAAAAGGCAGTTGCTCCTGTGGACCAAGCACTGCTTCACATAGGTTACTAAGAAACATGAAATGCCTGTCTCAGCTGTTGACTGGCATTGCAGTTGCCCATCACTGTGTGCCTAAAACACTTTAACTGTTCATTAAGTCCATTAAACTCAGGAGGTGAGGTGATGGTTGTGTGAACCTAACTCTAATGTAAATAGAACATGCAAGTCACATGCATCTATTTTCAGACCATTATTTCAAATCTGGCTAATGAAGAACAAGTGCTTTTACACCAGTGCATTCCAAGGTTGAGCTGTTTTATAGTGTGCAAACCCAATCACCTCAACTGGCTGCATTCCCACAGGCAAGGCAAAAGCTAGCCATTAAATTGCTGTATAAAGTGATAGTGTGACTTCTGGCAATGTTCAAATTAAGGTTGTGTCAGCAATAGCCTTTCCATTACAAACCCCCATTTTTCAGGGGTTTTTATGCCTTGAGATAAATTCCACCTGTAATTCTTCATTCAGCGCCTCAACTCAGTGGTGAAGTTTTTGCATCCATCACATTGCCTTTTTTTTCTTACTGATTCACTTTCCGCACTAAATACAAAATATTATAGAAGAGGTGCAGTTAAAGAACGGCTGCAATTGGAACAAGTGGAGCTGCTTTCATTTCTCAGGTGCTGAAGAAGAAATGGGATAAGGCCTCAAACGTCCTGCTGGCAACACTTCCCTTTTCACCTGAGGCTAGCTAGCATGCATCAGCTATTCTAAACTAAAAACACAGACGAGACAAAGTCTGTACCCTTGTGCAAAGTTACCTTCTGCATTGCCTTCCCTGTATTTTTACCTCAGGCTACTTGAAATACATAGTACCCCGAGGTAAAATGCAGCTTTTGTAGTAACAAAGACAAGCCTTATCAAGGATCCCAATCCTGCTAAACATTAGAAATAGGTTTGTTACAGAAGAGGCATTAATGACCTCAAGAGCCATGCATGTAAAAAATATCACCAACTTCATAAGAATGAATGGCTTTATTGTCATATTTTGCCTTATGCCCAACCTCACAGACAGCTCAGGCCTTTTAGCATGCAGAGCAGCTAGCTGCCTGTAAAAGCTGGCAGGTGTAGGGGCCCACCTGCAACAGTACAATAGTTTTCTTGCTTCAATTGAGGTGATCTGTTACCTTGTCTGAGCACACGCTGTAACATCCTTAGATGGTGGTTCGTTAAAACTCAGCACTGGGGTTGGTGACTAAGATGTCTTTTATATAACAAAATGTAAACTGGAAAAAATAATAATAATAATAAATAAATAAATAAATAAATAAAATAAACAAAAAAGCTTGAAGCTGATCAGAGGAGAAAAAAATCTCTACCTCTCCTATTAGCTGCATGCACATATCCAACCATCCCAGCTGTAGCACCTGTGGTGCTTCCAGAACTGCTGCCCCTTGACCCAAAACCCATGAGGCCAGGTCCAGATACAAAAACCACACAGTTTCCTTTGCCATGTTAACCAAGCTGCCATGCCCCATAAAAAGCCCTGCAAACACTGTGACACTGGAGTAAGGGCACGGCAAGTGTGCACTGTTCCTGACTCACCGGGAACCTAAATAGTGATGCGGGTGGGAGGACTGTAAGCATAAGAGCCAGCATCCTCCAGCCCCAGCCCTTTCAATAGCTTGTGGCTTGCCTGTTCAAACAACCTCATCAAAGTTAAGGAGAGAGCTACTGGAGAATTTTCTGTCCACATTTTTTTTTTATCAGAAAATGTGGTCACTGAATTACATTTCCAGTAAGTGATATTTTAAATTTGACAACACTGTTGTGTTTTTTTTCCTTCCATCAGAAAATTCAACCACCATATTTTGCTCTGGGTGGTAATGACTCTGATATAAACACTTCAGTTCTGTTTTGAAGCCGAGGCTTGACATCTATATACAGCTTTATACAGCCAAGTCCTACCACCCTGTATATTCTAGCACTGATCTCGGTTTCTCATGTTAAAACCTTTTCATTTGCTATAAATAAATATTTCTGGAGCACAGACTTGAAAGTCTGGCCCAATGAGTGCAAAAAAAATTATTCAGAGAGAAGCAACTCCAGCAGACAAGAAAGTGTCTGTAGCCAAGAGGTTTGTACTGAGGAGGAATTGAAAAGAGGAAAGCAGAGACCAAACAGATTCGTTCAACATTTGTCTGTGCCGACTGTTGCTGAACTTTGACTGCAGAGTTAGCATTGCCCAGCAAAGAGAGAGACCCTCCAGCCTCTTATAAATCAATGACTTGAGCATTCCAGCATTTATTCTTGTGTGCTGTGTACAGTTGTTTTCTTATGTCCTCTGGTGCTACAGCCTCACGCTTTGCCATTCTGAAAGATGCTGTAAAATGCTACTTTCCCTTTTAATTATTTCAATTATTTTAGGGTGGCATCAGCAACATTCAAGACACATTTAAATGAGATTTCTCATTGTGAACAGGAACGAGTGTTTAGTGGGAGCTCAGCACGGTAAACAAATACCCTGACCTTGAAAATTTTCAAAGCCAATGGATACAAGAGTGAATACAAATATTTATTTATATGAAAATTTACTGCACTTGGCTTTATCATTCTGAGTTACCCACATTTCAATTTTCCTAAATATGCTCAGAAACCATGCTTTGTGACAGAAAGGAGAACGGTGGATATTGTTGCCATGGAAACAAAAGCATTTTTCTTCTGCTCCAAAAATGTTGTCTATTAGAGGCCAGCGAGGGAAAAAAACATATGTATATAATTAATTTTACTCTCTGTCATGTTTTTCTGATTTCAAAAGATTGTTTCTGATAAGGCTTTCAGAAACAGGGACACTTAACCACACTGGGAATCTTTACAGGCAATGGGGTGCACCGTTGCTAATGTAGTGAAGCGAAGGTGCTTTTCTCCTTGCTATCCCCATGCTTCAGTGGGAATTTTATTTCCTCGCTTGCTGTTGTATTGGATAAGACATTCAGATAGGAGCTAGATCTGCATTTTATATTTGGGGCTTAGAGCTATTGCCTCTTGATGTATTGCTGTTAACTGGCCAAATAAAAATGAGAGAGATTTTTTATGAGCAGACAGTTTGTTAAAATGCGGGTGATCACTGCTTATTCCCTAAAAGCTTTGCCAGCTTATTCTTTCTCAGACTATGCTTCTTCCTTTGTTCTACATAAATATGGCCATGGACTTTATTCCTTGGGGAAAAGCTATCATTTTCTTGAAAGATGCTGTGAGTTTTGGCATTCAAAAAAATTAGTATTTTACCATCAGACCAGACACATCTACAATCCTCTTCGTATACAGCTACATGCAAAAAAGCACTTAAGCACGATCTCCATTTGGATACCAGTCTGGTCATCTTGACATTGTGCAAGAAAAGAATTATTAGGATTTTTTGTTTAATCAATTAATATGCATATTCTTATGAAAGTTTTTGCTTTGACCTCACAGCTGTGCATATGATGTGCTTCATTGCTGATGGAGATGCATATTGGAATACTCAAACATCTTCTACTGTTTCATCTTCTTCAGTTTTGGAAGTAGTAGATACTTTGTGCTTCTCTTGTATTCCAGTACATCATAGGTAATTATGTGATTTCTTATTAGCTTTTTTGTTGATTAGAGCTTATTTGGTGCAGTTACTTCTGATTCTGCAACACATGCTACATCATCCCTTTGATTTTTTTCCTAATTAATTGAAGAGTCTGATGATCTACTTCCAACTAGTTTTTAAGTACCCTCAATTATTGTTTGTTTGGGAATTGATTTAGAGTTGAAACATGTCTCAACTAATTGCAAGACATAACACCACAAAACTGTATGAATTAACAAATATTAATGCATACTTAACAACTATCCTAGATAACAATATTTGTACACAGACACAGAGGATGCTGCTACAGGCTGAAATTAGAAGGCAGAAACAATGCAGTATATTAGGTCTGTATTTATCTAGTAAATTCAAAGCAGGATAAGGGATATATTTCTTTCAGACTAACTTCAGCATCTGCTATAATAGGAGGAGTTTCTAAAAGATTATTGTGCCAACAGAGGTATTGCTTTTAGCTACCATTACCCAGATAACATTCAACATGAAGCATTTCTCCAAATGCTTTGATTATTGTATCCACCTTCAAAAATAAATAAATAAATAAATAAATAAACCATATACTTTTAATTTCTCCTGTTTGTGATGCAAATTACATTTTATAGATTTGCAAAGTTATCCAAAGAAACATTAAGTGGTGCTATTTTTCAGTGTCTTCCATCCATGAAGCTATGTTGTAGTATCAAAAATTCAGTTGTACAGACATCAGAAAACAAAATAAATAAAGGAAAAGAGGGGAAGGATAGAAATCCAGCTTTGACCTTAGATGGTTTTAAAACCTACTCAGAATATTGTGCCTTCATCAATGATTAAAAGTCACTCCCTTTTAAAATGTATGAAGCTCTTACATCTGAATGACTGTTACTACCTCACACTGAGAAAAACAATGATAAGAATGTGGAACCCATTCAGACAACTAAAAACAGCCCAAATGTAAACCTTTCCTTTCCCCAACTCCTTGAAAGAGGTTGGCATCCTGAAGTGACAGAGGCTTAGATTTCCCAAAATAATGAATGCTGGCAGATGCTTGGCTGGCATTGACACTTCAGGAAGTCATCACTCTAGGTGGATAGGTGCTCTGAAAACTGGACACTTTTACAAAATTTAAAAGAATGTACTCAAATCCCAGGGTGCCCAAAATTATGGATTTGAATTAATAACACACATTTTGCCTCTTTTTTAGGTTTCTCATTCTTTACTTCTTGCATGTCTTTTCTTCATTACTCTGAAACCAGAAAAATGAAAAACAAACAACAACAACTATGGGACTAGAATAAGATGCATATATATGTATATTGGTTGTATATATCCAGTCAGCATATTAATTTTTATATGCTGTTTTGATTGCATCCTTTCATTTTTGTCATTACTGGTTGAAGACATTCCAGAGGGTTTACTTGTGTTTGTTCTGTTGTTTTTGCACATAGCAGAGACTCTGTTAGTGGAAAATACCACTTTCAGGCTGCCCCATTTAAACAAATCCTGTCTGCCTACCAAGAGACTTCATTTGGTCTAGTGAGAGAGATAGGAGTGAATTAAAGAACAAACATTCTTTACAATAGGGAAAGCCATAACTGTTTCTGCTCCATGTCTTTAAACAAAAATAGGGTCTCTTTATTTTCTGCCTCCAGGAAGGATGAAGAGGGAGCACAGAAGTCCTGAGAGCTCTAGGTCCATGGATCATCCCAGATGAGTGAAAGAAAGGATATTGCAACTTTTTGGCCTTGTTCTATGCTTTTCAGCAGCAGGGAGTAAGTCTTACAGACATTTCTTAAAAAAGCCTATGACAATTTGCCTTGACTGTCATAATCTCCAATGATTCAAACCACAAATTAGATAGAAAGTAAAATATAACTCAGGTATCATGAACTTGCAGGAGCCTGCATTGGAAGGCACATTAAAGCAGCTGGGTCTCACCTCCCAGTATAGGATCTTTGGCTGCTTTTCCGTACTCTGAAAAGGTGTATCACTGAGCCATCTAGAGCAGCCTTTTGGCTATCTCAAGCCTGCTCACCCCCGGGGAGTTGGTGAGCTCCCTGGCTGGTCAAACCAGCATCAGACTGGTGCCCGATGCAGACAGGGCACATAGATAGGGCAGAAGCAACTGCCAGAGGGATTGCAGTTGCCAGAGCTTAGCTCTATCACACAGAAAAGGAAAAATCAGGGCATTTTCATGTTTTCATTGAAACACGCTTTGTATAGGGGCATCTAGCATCTGGGGCTGGCTGCCTCCTAGTGATGACCACACTAGCTAGCTTCAGTGAAGCTGTGAAAGCAGGGAAGCTTTTCTCACTGGGTAAGCTGACGGTGCTAGCCATGTGCGTGCTCTCCTTGTGTGCACAGTTTAAGCGCTTTCTAATCATATTGTAGAGAAGAGCAGAGATTGCGTGTGGTTTTATTCACAGGGACAATGTTATCAGTCTGTGGGAATGCACTGCAGACTGAAAGCTGCAATAGGATGTAGAGATTTCTGAGCTAACTTTAAACAAGGAGCTTGGGTATCAGAAGCAGCCTGGTGTGGCAGCCCAGAGCTCAGTGCAGCCTAATATAATCTGTTTAATTGTGTGTAGCTTGCATGGAAAGCAAAACGAGATTTTATCAGATATATCTAAATGCTTCTTAATAACCTGTGCTTTCATCAGTGTTTTCGCTACACCTTGTTCTTTGTGAACAGTACTTAGCAGTTTATAGTCCTTCAGAGAGAGGACTGACTGCAGCTGTGAAGCAAAGAGAGCAGTAACTCTGCTTTTTTTCTTGTTAAATATTCAGTCTGCAGACATCCCCTGCTCAGTGCTCTCTGGAAAGGAGCATCAGGCATTTTGCAGGAGATGGAACAAACCTGGAAGAATTCATGGGGCTGATTTCTAAGGTGTAGATCCAAGCACAGGAAAGAAAATGGCAATCATAATCAAAATGAAATAAAAAATTAGAAGAAAAGAGAAATCTCTTCAATAGATGTTAGTGAAAGAAAATATCTGTTTTCACAGGACCTGTTGGGGATGAGGTTACAAAGGCAATACCTGTGTTATACCCCCTGCAGGTATATCTGTAAACAAATGTGGGAAAACACCAAAACATGAACAAAATGACACTCATCACAGTTCTTGCATCTGATGTTTAAGTTATTACATCCATCTTTCTTGCTAATATGCAGTCCAAACAACTTTATCTAGACCCAGAAATCCCACTGACATTTGGGTAGAACATGACCAGTCATTTGCCACTGCAAATTGCAGAGTACTAATGGTTGAAGATACTATGTTATTCCATCTGTAATTACTATATAATTTGCAGCATTACAAGAAGATTGTAGTGTAGAAGACAGAAATGAGTGTCTAGTGCCTATTCTGTAATAACATGGAATCTTCTGTGTAGGTTCTTGGTCAAATTTTACCCTATAATTATACAGCTTTTTACATAGTAGCTTGTCTGCACCCAGTAACATAAAGAAGAAGCCAATAGCAAGGACTGATACGGGTATACTGGAAGCACAAACTTCTCAAAAGCTCTTCTCTAACACTCTCTGCTAAATTTCTAATACTTTTCAAACTATTTGTTTCAATTTTCATATTTTAAAAATAATCCACTAACGCCTGAAGATTTAAAGGGGATTGACCTAGATGGGCCTCAGCCTCTTTCTGTTCTAAAGTTTCTTAAAAGGATAATAGTGCTATTCTGAGAGCCGGAAAATGTATCGGTCTCATAGCCTGTGAAGAAAAATGCCTAAACTAAGTATCTTGTCTACTTTTATTTCCTTGTTTTCTCAATATATCTTATCAGGAAGACTACTTCAAAACAGGCATTGTAAATTCTATGGATGCCATAATAAAATACTCCGGGTCCATAGTTCACTCTCAGAAGATGAAAGAGCCTGGAGGATGGAGAATCCATGCTGCTTTTTCGATAGGTAACTCAGGAACAAAAGCAGCTCCATTCTGAAATATGCCAACCCTACCCACACACTGCAGATTTATAGTTTTGTTTGCACAGTGAAATTTACTGATCACAAATATCGGAAGCCCTCAGCTCACCTTAAGGCACTCAAGGGATCTGAGCACCATGGACACAGCTTAACTCCAGCAAGTGAGGCAGAAATCAAAATTGCCTGGGAGGGCACAGGCACCTGGAGGTGGGGGAGGCGGTGGAGAGGAGAGGGACTGAAACAAAAGAAAATCAGTTGGTAGAAAACAACTGCGGGATGTCAAATGACAAGGGCACCAACTTCATCTTACGCTGAGTTTAGTGGCATCATTTCCTTTGCCTTCATCCCGAAATACAGGTGGGACCTTGGGCTTGGAGGTGACACCTGAACCTCCAGAGGACAAACAGCATCTCTGTGTGTTGTGGCTTTACCTTGCTGGGCAGCTGAACTACACCACAACCACTCTCTCACAACCCCTCCTCAAAAGAAGAGGGGAAGAAGAAAATATGCTGGAAAGGAAAAAGGAAAGGAAAGGAAAGGAAAGGAAAGGAAAGGAAAGGAAAGGAAAGGAAAGGAAAGGAAAGGAAAGGAAAGGAAAGGAAAGGAAAGGAAAGGAAAGGAAAGGAAAGGAAAGGAAAGGAAAGGAAAGGAAAGGAAAGGAAAGGAAAGGAAAGGAAAGGAAAGGAAAGGAAAGGAAAGGAAAGGAAAGGAAAGGAAAGGAAAGGAAAGGAAAGGAAAGGAAAGGAAAGGAAAGGAAAGGAAAGGAAAGGAAAGGAAAGGAGGCTCACAGGTTGAGATAAGGATAATTTAATTAAAGGGAAAAAGAAGGGGGGGAGAAAATGAAAAAAAAAATAAAATAAATAAATAAATAAATAAAAAGGCCATGTGGAAACACGGAGAAAGAAGAAAAAAACCCTCTAATTCCTATCAACAAGAGATGTTCAGCCATGTCCTAGGAAGCAGGGCCTCAGTACATGTAGCAGTTGTTCAGGAAGACAGACACCTCCACAACAAGAAGCTCCCCCCCTCCTTCCCCTTTCCCACCTTTTACTGCTGAGTGTGACACCACGTGGTATGGGATAATCCTTTGGTCCCTTTAGGTCAGCTGCCCCGGTGTTGTCCCATCCCCACCTCTTGCCTACCCCCAGCCTGCTGGCTTTGGGGGTTTGGAGGCAGCCCTGGTGCTGTGCCAGCACTGCTCAGCAATAGATACAACACCAGTGTGATAGCAGCACTGCTCTAGCTACAAGTGCACAGTGCTATATGGGCACCTGCAGTGAAAGGTAACTCCATCCCAGCCAGACCCAGTACACTATTTATCTCCAGCTGCAGTGGGGGAACACACTGCAGCCACAGCAGCAACCTCTGCCATTATTTCTTAATTACGCTAGCAGTAGAGGGAAGAGTTGAGTACAAATAAGCTGGGATTTGTGGTAGAAATCTGAAAATTTTCATGTGGTTTATAACCACACATAAAACGTTATTGTACCTCTATAAACTCTTGCAAAGGTTTGCATTCAGTGATACAGAGAAAAAAAATAATCTTACTATAATTTTAGAGCAATGTAAAATACCATTGATCTGCTATAAAGCATTCTCCCAGTAGATCATGATGCATCTTAAAAAAAGGGATGGGTATCATGGTCTCACTTTAAAGGAATAATCTAGTGTTTTCCTCCATAAAGAAAGTTTAGAAAGAGAGAGAAACAGAGGAATAAACTGCTGAACTGTTGTTTTCCATTGTACTCAAAGATAATAAAAGTAGCTGAAATGAAACAAGGTTTTCCACTCCATTTTCTCAATCTTAAATTAAAAAAAAAAAAAAAAAAAAAAAAAAAAATGGGGGGTTGCAAAACAAAGGGCCCAGCACTACCTTTGTCTTCATACAATCTGGCTGCCTGAAGCCAGGAGAATATGATAAGGAAGGAGTCTGGGACATGTGCTTCATTCTTGCACTTTCCCTTAAATGCATGCTAGTTCTTTCTGTGTGACCAGTGGACTGGTTTCAGATTCTTACGGCTTTATGCCATGTTCCTTTTCCATTTGGGAGCTTACAGCTGAGGTGGCACCACACAGAGCACCAAGTATAGAGCTTCACAGAGCTGTACACAATTTTTGCCATATAAAGCCCTGAGGGATAGAAAGAAGTGAATGAGTTGGCTGCCATCTTCTGCTCCAGATCCTTTGCATATTTACTGTAAATTTGAGAGAGGCAATTGCTCAAAGGTAGGTGAGAGGGTGACAGAGTGAACTGTTTTTTTGCTATTCCCAGCAATATCTCCTGTTGGGGCAAACATAATGTGGTATTTGGGGATGTTGCCATAGTCAGAGGAAAGTGCAGGATACCTCAGTTCCTAAGTGCCTACAGCTGTGCCAAGGTTTCAGGATAACTGTAGCCTTTTCTCATATGCAACTGTAAATAGCCAATTTTACCTTCCCAAAGTGATGGTGGCAGAGATAACTAACTGAATCTTCAGTCAAGACCTCTCCCTTGGGTAGAGGGACCTTTTGTCTGTAATGTCCTACGATTACTCAGAAAAAATACTAAAGGCCAAGTGTTCAGTTCTATAGCTGACACAAAATAATCTAGAAATTATATTTTATTTCGTTATGAAAAGAGCATAGCTCTGATAAATTACCAGAGTCATCTTAAAAATATGCTGCCTCACACTGATGCAGGAAATCTGTCTATGAAAAGCGTGCAAACAATGTGATCTGGAAAATTTTCAGCTGCTTGTAAATTTAATTTGATCTTAAAATAGAAATGTGAGTGCTTTAAAACAAAACTGAATGAGGAAACTCTTCAGATGCAAGGGGGTGGGACACCAGCAAAACAGATAGCAACAACAGTGCCTTTGTATTGAGAGGGGGACCACCCACCCCAGTGCAACACCTCACACAACATTCATCCCGCATGACAGACAATGCACACAGACAAAGCCACTTGCACTAGCAGGACAAGGTGGGATCCGTGGAAGCTCTCACAGCACTGTGAGATAGAAGGGTTACACATGTTCCCCCTTGTGCCCTCCTGGCTTTGCTCATTTTTATTATGCATGTGTCACCTTGTCTTTGTGCTCCAGCTCCCTTTGAGAAGAAAAGCAGACAAAGTCCAGGAGATAACACTTTCTAGTGGCTGTTTTCTGTACAGCATGCCCATAACTGCACATCACATTTTCCCCCAACTATATCTGATCTCACTTCACAACTGAGGGCACACAAATCTCTCTGGGATGTCACACTACAGAAACACCTTTCTGGCATGCTGCAGCACAGCCTTCTCTCTGCTTAAGACACCTACAACTGAGAACAACATAATAATAACAGTCCAAAGGGTTACAACACCAGAGTCAAAATGCTAGGCAGAGTTTAAATGATAAATTTATTGCTGAGAATAGTTCTGAGCAACATGGACATGAGCCCTTCAGTATCACTTGACATAAGACAGGTCATTAGGTTGGATGCCATCAGCATGACCAGATATGACATAGATATGACCATACTCTGGACTTCTAACATATCCCATGAATGAGCACCACCTCAGAGAGGTAGACTAGCTGGACAATGGATATAATCTGAATCAAAAGGTTTCTCAGCTAAATAGGAGGTGGAATGATGCTTTATCCACCTCCATATAGACTTTCTAACATTATTTCCCATAGGAAAGTAAGCCAAGCAGACACATTACAGTCTGGAGTCGGTCATAGTTTGGTTCTGATATGAAGCAACAGTTTCGAGGGCAAGTGAAGGATCAGGGGAAGGAAGGGCAGTTGTCTCTTCAGGGACAACTCCAGAGCCAGCAGCCTGGTTTTCACACTGTGCAACCATTACAGCATGGCTCTATAGCTACAGTATGTGGCAAGGAGCACTGACATGAGTTCTAGAGAAAGACCAAATACACAAAAACAATTGCCATATGTGCAAATAAATGTAAAACTGGCTGAAGGCTCAAAGGGATAACCCAAGGTCAAATTAGCAAAATTTTGAAGGTCATTTAATTTCATTAACGCATATGCAGCAGCTTCAAGTAATTTTTAAGCGTGTTTTGCCTATAAAATGTATGTTTTCATTAAATGCATCATTACTTTTATGGCCTCTGCAATCAATCTCCCTTTTCCTCCTTTTTAAACATGAGAAACCAATCAGACATAGACACAAACATTTATATTGATGAGTTTCTCTTTAAGTGTGTGTGATAGCTTAGAGGCAAGAGAATGAGCTATCATTTCATGACACATGAAAAAAGAGATGATTTTAACTACCGGAGGAGAGACACACTTTAGAAGACAAGGCCTGACACCAGAGAGGGGAAAGTATCCACAGGTGATGGGAGAATAAGAAACTATTTTTCTTACTTATGTATTTCTTTTCCTTTTAGAATGCATTGCTCACTCAGTATAGAGCTCAGTACCTACAAACACCATTCTTTTCCTACAATACTTACATAAAATGCACAGGTCTGCCATTTCAATTCCTCTCTTCTGTTTCTTCCCAAAACCATGAAACACACCATAATTTTATCTCCAACCATGACATCAACACTTCATCAAAGTCCCTCAATCAGTGACAACAGAGACCCCTTCTAAAGACTTTCTTCAGATAAATTCAATGAGGAAGGTGTTTAGTGTCAAGATGGCACTTTCCGTAAACTTGACTCTTGGAAACAATGAAATAATTTTGGGCCAACCTTTCAAAAACTTTAGTCTATCAGACAGAAGCAGGAGGGAGAATTTCTACAGAACAAGAAAATTATTTCCTAGTCAGACATTTAGCAAATCCTACACTATCTGAGAGGACAGATGGATGGAATATTCTGGGAAACAGAAAAAAAAAAAAAAAAAGAAAAAAAAAAGTAGAAATCTTAGGTTCAAGAGAAGCTCTAAAGAGCAGAGTGCAGCAACAACTCAGAGACTCTCCTGTTCAGAAGAATTTATTAGCAGCAACCTAGTTCCAGATGATTTCTTCTTCTTATGCTGGCAGTGTCTGCAGTTTATCTATATAAAGTGTTCCCCAGGCTGCATGGCATAGGAAGGATGCAGCTCAGGGCTGCCCTGAGCCTGCTGCCGCCCATGTCAGGAGCCATCGGTCCCCTTGGTACAGGGCCCCTCCTGTTGCCCCTCAGCCAGCCCTGGGCACAGCACGGCTGCTCTCGCTCGGGCAGCATCGTGCCCAAGGCTACAGCTGGCTGCACACACAGAGAGCCAGCACGGTGCCCCATGTGTGATCCACAAACCAAGGAAATCCTGCACAGATGATTGTGTTGACTGTGTTTGCAGTGGGAAGTGGTAATCAGCAGCTCATCATACAAACATTTTGTAAAAAACACAGCCAATATCTTGTTTTAAAAGCCCGTGCCAAGTATGATTATCTGAGGAGAGTGCATACATGTATAAATTTTGGCAAAGATTAAATGTTAACTTTGCCATTGCTGACCTGCTTAGAAGCTAAACTGCAGTAACTGTCTGTTACTATATGCTTGCTGTATCTGACACAGTGGGGCTCTGATCTCAGTCAGGGCATTATAAATAATGATAATTAAATGAATGGATGAAATCACACACACTCCACCACCACTTTTCTTTCCCCCCTCTCTCCTCTCTATACCTCAAGCTTAGAAATAAATGATTCAGAACCCCTTTATCACAAACAAACACCATCCCGTTGCTTACAGTGGAAATATGTGTCTTTGCACTGTTGTCTAGACACGACATACTTCAGGAATTCAACGTGCCTTCTGGCCTCCAAGTGACTCATTAAACTGCAGATCTGTACAGCACAAGCAACCAAAGGGAGGCAATGAAAATAATTAGCCAGTCCTGTGGTTCAAAAAAGCTCAAATAGTAATTAAAGCAGACAGCTCTGCAGAATAAATCATTTTTAAAAGATTAAATTAGCAAGTGCATTCCTGCTGGTTTGGAAAGCAAATGCTCTGGTTGGTGCAGTGGTGGATGCTTGGGCTGGATTGTTCCCTCTGACTTGAGGTGAAGAAGGAAGGGGGGACACAGACAGTTTATGAGCCATCACAGCTGCCCACTGGGCCATAAAATGCCTGAGGGAAAACATGATCTAGTCTGTGGGAATAACAGGCTGCCCTTCAGATGAGGACCTGAGAGAGTTTCACACCTCAGCCAGTCATTAGACCCCTGAGTTCAGGCCTCTCTCTTGCATCAGATTCTCAATCTTTGAATTTGTAGTCTCTTCATTGGAATAAGGAAAACTATATTGGATTTACTTACAGTGGAAGTTTTTCTGCTTCCATAACCCACAGGTAACTTCCATAACCCAAGGTAATTGCTGAATGCGAGAGAGAGAGAGAGAGAACCTACAAATATGCTTATGTTGCAATAGCATTTTGCAATACATACTTGGAAGTCAAAGGATGATTCAAGACACTATAATCATGTCTGTAGCCATGTTTAGTTCTTTGAGGCATCACAACCAATCAAGGATTTAAGCTGGCATTTTAGTAGTAAATCAGAAATCATAAGAGAGACAAGAAAGGGCCTTGGAAATAAAGACAAGTGAGTGGTTTGATTGAGAGCAAAGGGGTGCCAGCTGAGGAATCCAAAGAGACTGATGATTTCAAATTAATAGTGCAATTACTAATAGAGAAATTTTCTTTGCACATGAGCAAGGTGAGAAGGCAGATGTCAGAGAAGGAGATTCCAGGAATAAAGATGTGAAGTGGAGAAAACCTGTGCTAGTAACGCATGTGTGTGAACAGATAGGAAAGTCTATATGTCTCAGAGGCTTTGTATGGAACAAGTCTATGAGCTGCAGACATAGCATGAAAGTGAGGACTTAAAAGTCTCAGCAGGTTACAGAAAAAATGAGTGACCATTCAGGAGAAGCTATCAAAGGGACAAAAAACATTCAAAGGGAAGGGCAGTGCTCAACAAAATATGCTGTCTGCACACATGGACCATATATTTTCCTTTTACTGATCACTGTCACTGACAGGTTTGTCTACTCTGCTGCTTGCCACTCACTTGCTGCTTGTCACTCACATGCTGCTTGAGTCCCGAAAGACAACATTTTGTGACACTTGGTACAACCTGTGTCAGATTTAGCAGCTATTTCTTTCATAAACTAAGGAGTCCTGAGCTGGAAGTGATTAGCGTGAAAACACATAAACAGTGTTTAACTAAGTTACAAACAAGCTACAGATTAAGGAATCACTTCATCTGTGCTATGAAAGTTTTAAATCTTTTGAATAACTTAAATCTTTTGGATAACTTTATATATAATAATGCAAAGCACAGATTAAAGCAGAGTTCTCTTTGTGTGAACAAAGTCTGAGTTGATATAAATATTCTCAGGTGGTAATTAAATGGTCTATCTGCAAAGCCAAACATGATACCAGAATTTGGACTTTGTCTTATGTAGCTACAGAGTGAGTAGATGAGTTTGAAAGTCAGTTTAGTATGAAAAAATAGTGAAGGATTTCATTAACATTCCTGCTTCAAGAAAATATTCCTAGCTGAATTTAGGTGTCTAATAATTTGTTTTATTTAATTGAGTTGATCTTTTTTTTAATGCAAACAAGCCTTAAGTCTTTGTAACGATCTGCTTGAGGAAATTAATACAGATTGGAGTTTTCCATGACAAATTTCACCTTTTAACTTTCTGTCATTTCAGCTGAAGGGTGGCTGGGAAATTCTGTGAGTACATTACTTTTAATTAAAGAAATGTGGTTGTTTTGATTCTCTTGCAGAACACTTCTGTTCAAACCAGAAAAAATAATTCATCTTGGAAGATGAGACCAAACCAGGACATCTTTTACCACTATAATAAATTCTTGTTTACCTGAAAATAGGAACAACAGCAGGGACCATTACATAATCTAAGTTATAGCAGTAACCAAACAGGAGGTCTAGAATACTCAACAGACATCTGATTTTGCAATTTTATTTTATTTTTTTGGTTAACCATCAGCAACATAAGTCAGGTTGTATTTGAGACTCCATATAAATGTGAAGTTTCAAAATAATCATTTAGCTATTGCTAACACAGTGTAAAATCAAATACAAGAAGGTTTGATAATAAAATTTTATTCAGGGTTCTTCTCCTTAATAAATCTGCCTGAAAGATATTTTTATTTTATTTCAATATTCCTTTTCATCTGCATGGAAATATTTGCTATACAGAACAGTGAAAAATCTTGTCTAAAGGCAAGACACAAGGCCACACCTTGTTTTAAGGGCAACCTTAAATTAATTAGAATAGCGTATATGCATGCACTTGTAATTTAGTATAAAATACTCAGAAAAAAAAATGCATTTTACCAGGGCCAGCTCAAAACGTATTTCAAAATCTGCGAGTTTTGGTCTAACTCTAGTATTTTTTATTTGGGAAAGGCTGACTATGGTACAATCATGAGAGCCTGTGATGTGAGCCTCTGCAAACAGCAGCCACACAGCTGCTTTACAGCATCCTAAGCATCAACTGCATCAGCCTTCCATGGCAGACACCGGACAGTCTTCATTAAGCTCTTCCAACAAACAGCTTTTCAACTGCTGAAATAGTTCAGTGGAGGAGAAGACAGTGAACAATCTGAAAATTCACCCTGGCAGCAAACAACTTAGAGCACAAGGAAAAAGACTGGAGATCTTAGGCTGGCCTCCTCGTAACTGTGTCTAGGTGACAGGGGACCAGTCAAATGTTAATGTGAAGTCATGCTCTTGCCTGGCATCTGGAATGGCAATTATTGCATTTGCCTGGTCTTGGAATTAGTTGCTGAAAGTTATTATTTGTTAGTGTTTAAAAAAAAAAGTGGGAATTATCTCATAAAGAGACAATTTCCAGATCTTTGCAACATTCTTTGTGCACCCTAACCTTGGCAGCCAAGGGAATCTGTAAGGTCTTACACTAACTTAGATAATGGATCATTGACTCTGAGGTAGATGCAGCCCATAACAGTTCGTGAGCTACTTAGAGAAGCAGCATCTCTAGTCTTGTTCCTCTTAACAGCAGCAGCTCTTGGTAAGAGCTCAGAAAGAGTTACCCAATTTGCTGGGAAGTATTTACTGCTCATGTAGCCCCGGAGGATAGTTCAGAGGTGAGATGGAAACATCTCATGACCTTGGAGAAACATTCAATACAGCCTTGGTGCAAGCCAGCAATCTTCCTGGCTTCTTCAACTCCACTTCTTGTACTACCAGTACAATTTTGACAGACTGTTTATCAAAACCGCTACGAGCAGGAGAGCCCAGGGGAGTAGTACAGGCCATCACCTTCCAAGCACATACTCCTAGAGTTCATCCATGGCCTGCACCGTTTCTTTCACAAAACAAACAGTTCCAACTTAGACATTTGAATTTATCTAAAAATAAAGTTCAGGAAAACAAAGGAGCTTCTCATAAAACAGATCCCATTTCCCTATTGCTAGCTAAAGAGCAAGATCTGTAAAGCCTGAAGACACCTGTGCCCAGCTTACACTGAAATGGTGCCTATATACAAACATACCGAGATGGACACTCCATTGCTATCTGTGTATCAATCCTTGGCATTCCCAATGGAGAGCAATACTTAATTTTTTTTAAGAACAAAAACACTCATGTCCTTGAGCACAGGAGACATTTTTCACCTGGCCTTACCTGTGACAACAGAGGCAGAGGATTCACAATTCTTCCTGTTTCTTCATGCCACTCTGCATGCTTTAAATCACATGCATGCATAAGATATGTTAAACAAAATATCTTAGGCACCTCAAGAGAAATTATGAGACATTTTGTGCCCTCCAGAATATCAACAGACACTTATGCAAGGAAAAGCTTACCACAGATCAAATGTTTCTGGAACAAATCTAAACCCAATTAAAATAAACTGCACGGCATCACTGTGACACCAGAAATTTTTTTTAAGCCAGCCACAAACACCCAAAATGTCTGACACAGATGACAGCATGTCTACAATTCTGCCATACCAAAATTCAGCCAAGAGCTCATCTACCTGCTTCAGCTGTTAGTGATCAAAATAAGAGAACCTTGGAGGTCAGTCAAGGACAAGAAGAATATTATATGCAGTCTTTTTTATTCTCTACTCTCCAGGGAGAAGATGGTAAGCCACTGGAAAGCAGCACTAAGTAAGAGGAACAAAAGCACTTTCTGGGCATTTTTCTGGAGCTTTGTTTGGGTTTAAAGTGCCTTTGGCAAAGCACAAAAATTAGTGAGCAAGCTAGCCAAACATGTTATGCTTCACAGTGAACACTGAACTCCCACTAAGATTTGCAAGGTGCAAATGGAGTTTACAAAACACATTAGGAGAGCTATCCAAGCTCTAATATCTGATTTTAAAAGTGTGAATATTAACTTACAATCAAATTAACTTCAGTTTACAAAAAAATAAAAAATAAAAATAAAAAACACAGCTAAAAGCCAAGCACTGAGACAGAGCTCTTCCTCCTGCTGAGATCCGAGGCTCTTACCCCAGGTCCTGATTCAGCTAAGTGCCTACATGCAGGCAAAAAGCCCAAAGCACTCAGCTGGAGTTGTCAGCTGACTTCCTAGACTATGATTCACTGTCCTGTTTGTATGACCCACATATATGCCTGACCACAGGATAAAGAAGAAAATTATATTAGCCTGCATGAAGCTAGCCAGTTGAAGACTTCACTCTCTATTTACTTCTTAGGTGAACCTGATAGCAAAATAAATGAGAAGAAAAATAGTGAATTTGATTTACAATGTGCCACTGAAGAGAAAAGTTAATGAGTGTCTCAAAAAAGCGGCATATGTTAGGTCACCCAAGCCCTTGAAGGCTGCCTACAGCAGTAGTACTGCAGGTGTGGCTATCCACTAAGCAAACTCCCTACACAGTATAATAAACCCCTTGATCGAGTAGTGATGTGGGAAGGGGGTGGATTTACATGCTGTGCATTTTTCACATCCACTTCATAATCCCCATGGTGCAGTACCAGAGGCAGGGTAATCCTGTGCTGGGGTGTGAACAGAGCAGTTGCAGTAAAGGAAGCTGTGCTGTATGATGATGGAGCAGTGGCAGTAGCATTACGTGGCTTAATCAGGCACTGGCTGATGCAAAGGAGAAGCCTAACTTGTATCTTAACATTAAGGCAAAGGTACCATGCCTCTCATGAGTCAACATAGCAAAGGAATTGGTCAGAAAATGTAAGCAGAGATAAAGAAATGCATATATAAGAAATGCATGAACATGTCATTGACTGTGATGGAGAGAAAATAGTTTTATTCACAGTCATGCTGCTACTGGAAACAATTGGGAATTGCTTTCTTCCCAGCACATCTTTGAAGAAAGAGAGAATATACTTACACAGTAGTTCATAAACCTAGTAAAATCGTTTTTAAAAGAATACCAGGAAGAAACAAATTTGTCAACATAAGAATTACTAAAATAAAAACAATTTTGGATGGAATTTTCTAGGTATTTGTTTGAACAGTAATGTCATATGGATGCAAATCATTCTAACTATGTCAATCTTAAGCTGATATTTCCTCCAAAACCACATAAAAGTTTACCAGTTATCCAAAAGATGATCCAATGAGCCTGTTAAATGTTAGATGCAAATGTTTTTCTTCTTTAATGACAAAAACTTTACTTGGGTAAAAAAAAGAAGTCAACCAGTAATTTGGTAATTTGGGTAATTTGGAACACTATAAAGTGTTCAGAGGAAATGAAAGAAGAAGGAATAAGCTTGCCTCAGGGACAGGCAGATTTTAACTGAATCTTCTCATTTCTGGGGTCTGCAAAATGCTTCTTCTATGGTTACATGCTATTCTCCCCAACTGCCTGTCCCATTCTGCTCAAATCTCCCATTCCCACCCACGCTTCTGAAACCACTTGTTCCACATCCTGACTAAATTTCCCCTAAGCTCATGCCCTATTTGTTTTCATTCTCTCTCCTCAACTCTGCATTCAAACTGCATTTCTTTCCCATTTGCTTCTTCTCCTCCTGACAGCAGCAATGGGAACACTGAAAACTGAAGGTAAATCTGTAACTTCACCATCCAACTAGAGCAGATGTCACTGATGTATTTCAATGCTTCCAAGAGAAGCAGTTTTAGGGAAAGTCCTGCTCACTTCCTCTCAACAAGCACTGCCTACACCACAGTTAGTAGCAGAAGATAGGAAAGGATGGGACATACTCAATCTTGGAAAAAAACAGCTTACAAAATTAACAAACTGTTTTTGGGGTTTTGGGGGGCTAGGATTTAGGATTTTTTTTTTCAAAGTATCACCAAAAATATTCCATGTCACAAGGTGATCTGTCGAGTAAGTTCCTTCAAGGTACATGCAGTCTTTCTCTTCCTCTACAGCTACTGCTCTGTTCCTAGTGTACAGGACAATTTTCAAATAGTTTTTTTTTGTGGTGGTGGTTTTCTGTTGTTGTTATTGTTTGCTTTTGTAGAGTAAACAGAATAGCATGCTCCCTGAACTCTTATTCTAACATAAGTGAGTTGTTTTAGCTAAGGCTTTCTAGTAAGAAAAAAATAAAATAAAAAAAATCAGTGAGATGAATAGCCATCATGAGAAGATTTAGACCAAGTGCCTGTGATGAGCTCTAAACTATTTAGATCAGGATCTTCTAGTGGTATGTTTTAAATAAAGTGAACAGCACATCTCAACACCTGCTTTGCTTGCAACACAAAGAAAGAGCAATGAAAAGCAGCAGGAGAGAAGCTAAATCACTATTTGCAAATAATAAGGCTCATTAGCCAGTTAATTCAATAAGGATAGTTCTGTAATTTTAATCTTAAATGTAGGCATCTTGGCCAGATAGGAAAGTGCTACAGGTGTTTGTGCATTTGGAGAAAACTACGGGAAGTTTGAGGAGACTGTAATGTACTTTCCATGATTAATACACATTTTACAAGCATATGCACAGCCTTTCACAAGTCCTTTAAGCACTGTGGTTTTTATCTGGCACTGTTCAGAGAATGGCAGGAAGCTGATAAAATGCTCAGTGGAATTTGCCATTCATTTCTGTGTCCTTCTGTGGCCTTCAGAATATACAATTTTTATTTTGGGGGTGCTTTCAACAGTATAATTATATATGAAAAGACTTCCCATACCACACAAGCTTGCATTATGGCATATTAGAATTAAATGAGAAGAGAAAACTTTTCATTATGTGTTTCTCATTGTTATTCATTCATGCATTCATCTAACAATACTGACTCAGACTTCTGTGTGTGTACTCTTAAGCTTCTACAAACAGTTTATCTCATAGTGCTTCACCCACCATCCAATGTTAATTAAAAGGAAAGAATAGTCCTTATTCCTGTAATTCTAAACAGCAATTGATAAACTTCAGAGGTTCTGATTTTTATCAGAGCCCTCGCCAAACTTTCAAATGTGCCATTAAAAGCCTGTGCAAGCCTGGAAAAGCAGCTTAGTCTTAATATGTGGCCTGTTATATTCAAAAAAAAAAGAATTATCCCAGTTTGTCATGTAAAATCATACATATTCTGAAAGTGGACTACAGGGCAATCAATTCTGTGCAAGTATTAATAACTGAAAATTATGCCTTATTATGTCAAAGTAAAACCCAGTATAAGCACACATGATATAGTGTCAGGTGATAATATCTAGGAGGCATGCTGAATCAATATTTTAGGAGTTTATTCATACAGCCTGAACCAAAACAGAAAAGTATAGGAACTAGGTCTTCAAATTAATGAACACTGCAGCTGTTTAAAAAGGTGATAAAATCTTGGGTGGCTATCTTTAGCATAACCATTCCTACACACATTTACACACATGCTGCTATTTAGGCCTGCAACCTGTTTAGTTCATCTGAAAGCTATGGCTTTGAGAAAGCTAGAGTTCTCATCTCAGTTGCTGTAACACAAATATGGATACAGATTTCTCAGTTAATGTCTGCCTAACAAAAATCATATACAGAAAGAAAAATCACACCAAAAAAAAAATCCCCCAAAATAATATGGAAGAGGTTGGAATAGAGGTCCAGAGGACTGGACATTTTTCAGCAAAGCAATCCAGTCTCCAACAGTAGCTTTGTGTTGTAAAGATTTGTGACTGTCCTGGTAACAAGTTTCATTGGTCATTTTATCTTATGATAAGAACTACTCTTACCTTTCTAATTTCTAATCCTTTCTAATCCTGTTTCTTTTATAAATACTTCTGTTCACAGCACATTGTTGCAAAAAGCATAGTGAAGAATGACTCTATGTCAAAAATACTACTTACCAGAGTTTGGAGGAGCTCAGTCAAACTCCGATAGGTGTGAAAGAGACCTTTGTTAGCATCATTGTCCAATACCTTATCCAAGGTATAAACAGTAGGAGGAGTCAGGATAGAAAACTTATTTGCCAGTAAACAAATAAACTGGTAAAAATGTTGGAAAAAATCATCTTTGGTCCAAAGCACCAGACACTGACGTCACTACCTGAGCTATATCTGCTGAACTCATGGGATGGAGAGAAAACAGAAAGAGTTTAAGTTCTTACCAGTTTGCACATAATCTAGTGGACTGTCATCCAAGTTACACTCCTATAGTGTGTTTTTTGTTTTTTGTTTTTTGTTTGTTTGTTTGTTTGTTTTGTTTTGTTTTGTTTTTTTCTTAAATCTTACTAACATTATTAGCAAGGACTTGATCTTATATGTCTTTGTTTTGGATTATGCCAAGGTCCCTTCTTACAGAAGACAAGGTTGATGCTTCTTATGACATTTTACTCTTTCAGATTTATCTACTGACCTTACATTATCTGAAAGGACAGCCTGAAATGCCCTAGAAATTATAGATATAACTTGATTATGCTATGAGTTATTTCCTTTCTCTAAGGTATAATTTACCCAGAGAAACCAGAGGCCAGCACAGGTCTTCACTTACTGCAGTTTCTGCCTGTCTCTTTATGAAGGGGTCATTTGAACAGCATGCTGTGTTGGAATCCAATTTAAGGGTAAGATTGTAGATCAGATATGTTGATGAGATTTTGTCAGATTTTCTTTGCTTTCTCCTATTCTTCCAATATGTCAGTATTAGATGTTGGACATCAAATTTATTGACATGAACAGGAACCGAAGAAAGGAGAGCAGTTCTGGTTATTCTTACTGCTGCTCCAAGTTTCCATTTCTTATTACTTTTCAGTAGCTTGGCTGTGATCCTATACATTTTTCTTGGCACTTCCCATCAGAATTGTAAGCAAAGCTTTATCTTGGCCATTTGCAATGACACTGTTCATCACTGAGTCCACTGTACAAGAACAAGTCCATGACTCCCCTCTCCCTCCTAGTGTCCCTCTTTTTTTGCCACTGCAAACCATCATAAAACTATAGTTCGCAGTTGTAACAGAGCAGCTACTCGTGCAGATCTTTTATAAGCAGTATCATTTCCTGAGACTTTAAAGATTGCCATAAAAAGAGTGTGGGAAGACTTTTTGGTTTTGTATCTACTTTGACAGTGAACCAATTTGGAAATGATTGTATTATCAAAACTGAAGAGGACTCATCTGTAGGTTGAAGGCAAGAGCACAAAGCAGCAGCTGACAAACTTAAATCAGCTTCACGACTGAAAATATGGAAGATAACTTCAGAATCAGAAATCACTTATTGCACTGTTCTTAGAGAATCACCTACAATAAGACTGCTTTCTTGTAGGAGTAGAAGTATTGTTTTGAGGAGAAAAAAAAAAAAAAGTTGGTGGAAGAAAATGAGAGATGCAGTGATCCATCCACATGTTCATATTACTCATGTAAAATACTTCAAAGTCAAATACTTGCTTTCATATGTTCTAACAAGTAATTTTATTCAAAATGTTAGTCCCTCAAAATTTCTTTCCTTAAATGTTTTTTATCCCCATAAGTTGATAAAAGTCCTATGTGAAGTAGCTTATTTCAGATCAAACAGACCTCATTCAAATGATAATTATTTTTTTTAGCTTTTGAAATAACCTTATTTTGGTTTTGTTTATTTTTATTTTCTCAAAATCAGATTCCTCTATTCTGAGAATTGTACACAAACTAAAATATATATATGGAGAGATAGATCAGTCTCTGCTTAGGCTCTCTGGATGTTAGTCTAATATAAAAAAATAAATAAAAATGAAAAGCATCACCTAGAATATTATGAACTTTTTCTACAGGCACACTTCTTCTGTTACCAAAACTGTGAATAGCAATATGATATGGAGACATTAAAAGTGAATTGTAGGGGAAGTAATAACAAAGAAAGGGCGTAGATGTTTAACAATAAATAAATAAATAATTTTAAAGAAACTGGTATTATATATAGAGAGAGAGAATTTAGAGGAATTAGACAAATTTTCATATAATTTCTTTCAGAGTTCTATAATTTCAGGTATAATCCATCTTAAAAAAAAAAAAAAAATAACAACTTGATGGAGTATGAAAACACAAAATGGAGATTGTATTACAAATGTACCACTTAGTTATCACAAGGCAATCATGTCTTTCAATGCTGAAGTGATTTTTTCAGTGTATATGGGCTTGGTACAAAGTCACTTGCTAATGATATGCTTGTTAGAAAAAAATATATATTTTTTTTTAAAAAGCTATGTCTTTGCATCTTACAAAAAGCATGCCTGCTTCTGCTCAATGGTTGAAAAGGTATTTCCAGCCTTAGCAACATTGCTCCTTTGTTCGCAAGACTGAAGATTTCTTTTCACATTTATACAATTTTTCACTCCATCACCTTAGCAGTCTTTGCTGTGTCAAGAGTTGCAAAGAGGTGAAATATCCACTTGCTCTAGAGAACAACGGGTGAAAATCAAAACAAACCCCAGAAAATGATAAAGAGGAACATCAATAAACAGCACTATGAATGCAATTTTCTTAAGTAAGTGGGTAAACAAGCTCAGGGAATTAGCAAGCTTGGCAACAGTGTTTGTTGTGCTGCTAGAACTGTCCTGTAATGAATTACAATGATTAGTACTACCTAAGTGGTTCAGTTTCACAGAAAATTTTCCCAACCTTCTGTCATTAATCTTACCTGGGTTTGTTACTAGCACTGTCACTGGCAGCTTGGGTAGCTAAACTCCTTAACATGCAGTCTGAACCAGGATGCTCAGGGTTCGCTTCCTACAGCAGAACTCATGGACTGAGGATGCCAGCCATGCCCTGACAGGGGTTTCTTTGGAGAGAAATGATTGTGAGCTGTGAGGTTACTAGAATGTAACTTTAGGTTTAAGATTCCCTGAGGAAAGTGTTTTCTACCCACCTTACATAACGGGGCTGCTTGGTCAAATACTTGGGTATTGAAAGTACATATTTTCAGTATGAACAATTGTTTCTAAGCATTATACTATTATAATTACTGTTTACTCTTCTTATTTTTATGTACCAGAATAATTCTATAAAGCACTTCATACATTACTGTCAAATGATTTCCATCCTCTCTTTCACAAACTTTATAACCACTTAATATTCAATAACACAAAGCAAACAAGGTTTTGTGTCTCTAAGGCAAAAGCATGTTTTTCTTTTCACTTTCACAGACAGTACTCACTAGCTCCAAGGGAAGAGGGCATTTCTTTTCCATCTGCAGCCTCTAGGGATTAGAGTAACATGCCTGATTAACAGTGATAACTCATGAAATGAATTACCTGTTTCATACTATTAAGCCTTAGAAAGAAAAAAAAAAGATGAGCACTAGGAGTGGATCCAGTGTCCTGTAGTTCCGCAGGAACTTTTTTCCCTTTTTAAAAATGGGGGTTCTGTTTCCCCTCTTCTAGTCAGTGGGAACTTCACCAGACTGCCACAGCGTCTCAAATATGATGAACATTGGCTTAGCAACTACATTCACCAGTTCCTCAGGACCCGCAGATGCATCTCATCAGGTCCGTTGGACTTGTGCACCTTCAGGTTCCTTAGATGGTCTCAAACCTGTTCTTCTGCAGTGGGTGGTTCACCATTCTCCCAGTCTTTGTCTTGCTTTCTGGAGCCTGGGCCATATGTGAGCTTGTCCTGGTTTCAGTTAGAACAGAATTAATTTTCTTCCTAGTAGCTGGTGGAATGCTGTGTTTTGGCTTAGAATGAGAAGAGTGCTGATAACACCCCGATGTTTTAATTGTTGCAGAGCAGTGCTTATACCAAGCCAAGGACACCTCAGACTTTTGCTCTGTCCTGCCAACAGGCAGGCTGGGGGTGCAGTAAGAGCTGGGAGGGGACAGACCCAGGACAGGTGACCCGAACTAGCCAAAGGGGTATTCCATACCATCTGACGTCATGCTAAACAATATATAGGGGTGGCTAGCCGGGGGGAGGGGGCCGGACTGCTCGGGGTTAAGCTGGGCATCGGTCAGCGGGTGGTGAGCAATTGCATTGTGCATCACTTGTTTGTACATATTATTAGTAGTAGTACTATTATCATCATTGTATTATTATTATTATTATTATTATTATTTTCCTGTCTTATTAAACTGTCTTTATCTCAACTCACGGGCTTCACTTTCCATTTCTCTCCCCCGTCCCAGAGAGGGAGGGGGGAGGGTGAGCGAACGGCTGCGTGGTGTTTAGCTGCCAGCCGGGTTAAACCACGACAGAGCTCTACCTCGTGAACACCAAGGCAAAAAAAATGTCACTGAATACTTCAGAATTCTCCATATCCTGGGTGATCAGGTTTCCCGTTTCTTTCCAGAGAGGGTCCACATTTTCTTTATTCTTCCTTTTATCACTGATGTACCTATAGAAGCCTTTCTTGTTGCCCTTGATGTCCCTGGCCAAATTTGATTCTAATAGGACTTCTAATAGTTTACCTAACATGATCCCTGGCTGCCCAGACTATTTCTCTGTATTCTTCCCAGGCTATTTATCCTTCCTCCCACCCTTTGCAGGCCTCCTTTTTCTATTTGAGTTTGCCAGAAGCTCCTTGTTCATCATTGCAGGCCTCCTGGCATTTTTGCCTGATGTCCTCTTTGTTGGGATTCATCACTCCTGAGCCTGGAGAAAGAGAGCCATGAATATTAACCAGCTTCTTTGGGCTCCTCTTCCCTCTAGAGTTTTGTCCCATGGTACTATACTAAGTAGATCCCTAAAGAGGCCAAAGTCTGCTCTTCCGAAGTCCAGGGTAGTGAGCTTGCTGTGCTCCTTCCTTGCTTCCCTCAGGATCCTAAACTGCACTATTTCATGGTCACTGCAGCCACTGCATTCAATTCAAGCCCTTGAATTTCACATTCCCCACTAGCCCCTCCTTGTTGGTGAGAACAGTGTCCAGCACAGAACCTATCCTTTTTGGCTCCTCTATCACTTGAAGAAGGAATTTGTCATCGATGTATTCCAGGAATCTCCTGGATTGCCTACGCCTTGCTATGCTGTCCTCCCAACAGATATTGGAGTGGTTGAAGTCCCCCGTGGGGACCAGGACTTGTGAACATGAGGCTTCTATCTGTCTATAGAGGGCCTCGTCTGCTTGCTCTTCTTGATCAGGTGTCCTGTAACAGACCCCCAGTCTAATGTCCTTTGTTCCTACCCTCCCTTTAATTCTGACACATAAACTCTGTCAGCTCCTCACCCATCCACAGGCAGAGCTCCGTACACTCCCTCTCTGCTCATTGACATAGAGGGTGATGCCCCTTCCTCATCTCCCCTGCCTGTCCTTCCTAAAGAGCCAGTATCCTTCCATTCCAATCTCCAGTCATGGGAGCCATCCCACCACAGATCTGTAATGCCAAAACATTTATGCTTTATATGACAAAACATAAATTATTCAAATTCAGGCTTTCTTTCAAAGCAGGCAGAATCTGAATTTGAAAGCATTCTGGATTATTTCAATTAATTCATGTTTCGTTATCTTTTTTTTTTTTTGTTCAATTTAGGCAGTCATTCATTTTACTAAATTACAAGTTGATCTTTCAAACTCAGTGAAATGCATGTGTTTTATTGTGCACTGAATTCAGGGAAACAACTCTATGGTGAAATATTTAATCAATGATTAAATGCTTTTTACACCTCCCACCCACTTGGAACTTACATATGTAAACCGTAACTTACATCCCTGGGTACTTCTGTAGCACTGGAAATCAGATATTTCTCAGGAGATGTAATAGGAACAGTTTCTCTCTCATTGTGCATGAGCATAAGCACCCAGACAGGTGCTTATCATTTCATGGGTTGTGACTACCCAGCAAAGTCCCTCTCTCCTCCTTCCCCTTTGTGTTTCAGCCTTACATTACCCTTCTCCTCCCACTACATTTGTTCCAGCAATAATAATTAACCCCAACTGTAGGATTAAGTCCTGTCTCTCAAACCATGACACCAAAGCAGGACCTATTTGGAAAGTTCATTCCACTCCCTAGCTCTAAAATGCTGATAAGTCATTGTCCACTCACAAAATGTTATGTGGAAAACCTTGCCTAAAGTATACCATACTAAATTAAAATTTGATGTTTATCTTTCCTGAAAATACAACATTACTGAAATAATATTCAGCTTGATTCTCCTTGGAGATGGAAAGATGTACAAGTACCAAAGGAAAGATTCATTCTTCAGCCTAAAAGCTTTTCAATATGTCATATTATTTCTACAATAATAGCTTTTCATCATACAACTGCCAAACTTCTTCCTTCCACCATAACTGAATCCAAACATCTTACTCACCTTAAGTGAAGTTAGCAAGCTTTCTGGTTTGGACTGCCCTGACCCTATAGGCAGCAGAAAAGCTAATTTCTTCTTATTCCTATCCTTCAGCTTCTTATTTTCTTCACTCCTATTCAAAAAGCAAACTTAATTTGTTTGAATTTCAATGGCAAAGAAGAGAAAAATCATGAAGAAGCTAAGCTGGTTTTGCTGCTCCAGACCCTGCTTTCTTAAGCAGAGGCAACTATATTGTGATCATTGCCCTGGGGAGGCTGTTCCAGTATCTGACCAACCCCTTGGTAAAAACCTTTTCCTGATTCTCTGATCAGCTGCTCATTGTCTCTCCTCATACAAGAACCAGGGCCCATCTCAGAAGAAGCAAGCAGGAGCCAGGGTCAACCCAAACAAAAGGAAAGGGTTCCTCCTGCCATGGACAGAAATACTTCCCAAAGGATAATAGGGATATGAGGAGGTGTTCTACCAAACTGGCAAAAAAACAGCAGAATCAAAATACTTCCTAAATTGAAAATAGTTGGAACACCAAAGAATACTAAGGGGAGGTATCATATTCACATATATCCCTGTTCTTCCTTGTCCAAAGGGCACTCCTGGAGACTGGATTCTGGGGTAGATGGACCTTTGGTCTGAACCAGTACAACAATTTTTATATTCTGCATGTGTCCTTATTCACTTAGTAAACTGAGTGTTACACAGGTATACTGCTAGCCCACTGGACAACACTGCTCAGCATTGGACTCACCAAGTCCACCAGACCCAAAATGCTGTCTCCAACCTGCATTGGCCAACAGTGACTGTTATGACTGCTTCCCTCCAAAGGAATGCATGAGCATAATAACAGGGAGAGCCCAACATCATTCCTCCCTAAAATACCCTCCAGAAATTTGTAATTCAATGTCTTCCCATTCCCTGTTAGTATTTAACCATATTAAGTCGTAGTAGTAGTAATAATAACAAATAATAATAATAATAATAATAATAATAATAATAATAATAAAATTATTATTATTATTAATAATAATAATAAACCATACTTATGAGCTATTATTTCATTCTATTTAAAATATTTAATTCTTCTCAGGAAGTAATGCACTCATCACTCAGTCAATTCAATATCAGTGCCTGTATGACTAGGCTGTCTTTTAAAATAATACTCTTTCATAAAATGGCTGTGTTCTATTCTTATGACCTTGTAGCAACTATAAGAATTCTAATACCTACAGTAACTGTTTAGAAAAATATTGATTTGCATGTGATATTAAATGCCAAGCACTCTTTAAAGTAAAAGCCACAGTAAAAGTGATAAACTTACTTAATGTCATCCAGTATTTAAAAAAAATAAAGCTGTTTAAAATCAAATTAATTTTATCAAAAGTTAGATTATCTAACTGGAAGGGAGGAAGGAAGGAAGGAAGGGAGGAAGGAAGGAAGGAAGGAAGGAAGGAAGGAAGGAAGGAAGGAAGGAAGGAAGGAAGGAAGGAAGGAAGGAGGGAAGGAAGGAGGGAAGGAAGGAAGGAAGGAAGGAAGGAAGGAAGGAAGGAAGGAAGGAAGGAAGGAAGGAAGGAAGGAAGGAAGGAAGGAAGGAAGGAAGGAAGGAAGGAAGGAAGAGAGAGAGAGAAATTGTCTAAATTATTACACTTAATGATTAGGCAGAGAAAAAATTATCAACTTCTCTAATTTAAAATATTAGAAAGTGGCTGCTTTATTAGTTGGATGCTTCATATGGTAGAGGAATACCATGTGAAGCTGACAAAGCATGTATGTTGAAGTTATGGTCACATCACAGAGATAACATACAAATCAGTAAGAACATTTTATTTCACATGGGGAAAAAAAAAAATTAAAAGGAACTTCTATGTTCCTGTGACATTTGCTTTAACTAAATACTGGAACAATCACATTTTATTTGCACTAGTTTGGGCAGAAAGCACATTTTACACTTGTTTTTGCAAGACTTCACAGTGGCATATCACAGGCTTCACAGTTCTTGCTCTGTCAGGTGATTCTCTGTGCCTGGCTAAGCAGGAAACAGAAATATTTCCTCTCAACTTGTGACCAGCCACAAACACACCGGACTATTTAGGGGACTCAGTTTTGAACGGTCACTGCAAGATGTTTTCCATGCTAACGTAACAGAAACTAATGCTCACAGAGGCACATGCAGTGGCTATGCCTGGCAGAAGCCTGACATCCCGTGCTCAGTGGTGGCGGCTGACTTTGTCACATGCATTACTCACTGTGAGCTACTACCAGCTTATTTGGTTATGTCTTCAGGGATTAGGTTCTGTCACCAGACACACTTTAAACAAGGTTTTCTTTGAAAGAGTTCCCCTTGCAATTGGATTGGGAGGAATACCTGACAGATAGGAGTAGAGCAGCTGCCACAAGCAGTTAAGGCAGCGGCCCGCCTGGGTCAGCGTCCTGACAGCAGCCGTTCCCCAGGGCAGAGATGTCTCTCCATCATCATGAATTACTTTGGTTTCAGTTACAAAGTTTACATGTCTGAGGCAGTGAGACTTCTGGTCACCCTAGAAGCGTGAATCAACTCTGTGCAGAGGTTAGCTGGTGAGGCTGCACACCTGGCATCTCTAACATGATATCCCCAAGGGCTGTGAGCTGTGACAGTGCTTTTTTATAGCATTATTATTAGTAATGCAGTAACTCCAGCAGACCTCAAGTAGGACAGGAATCTTATTGTCCTAACAGTGTTTAACGTTTTTTGAAAGGTACTGTACACCCAGAAGCACTTACGCCATAAATTGGGTAGAAAGACAAGAGAGGAAGGTGGCAGAAGTCCAGCTCCTTGTCTGGAAGCACTTAAGATTTCACTAAAAATAATCACAGTAAAATAAAATCCATAACCCTTGCTGCTCAGCACAGTGCCTGAGAATGACTCTTCCCAAAAATGTTTTTCTGTACTCCAGCATACACACTAATAGTTTACACTACCTATGATTTATTTTCTTAGGTAATTTGTTCCTTAAGATTCTATCATTGAAATAAAAAAATTCCCCCTGTATCTTTAATATGCTTAGACCAGATACCTTCTAATAATATCACTGTTTTAACAGGACGAACTAGATTACTAAACACAGATCACCTTTAATTCTACTAAGTAAAATGAAAGGAAGACCTTTTTCCAATATGTATTACCAGAATAATTTTTCATTTCTAATGAACAAATTTCCCAACCATAAATGGTTCAAAACTGGATAGACACTTTTGCCTTCACACAAGACTATGGATGGTAAATCATGGCAACAGAAAAGGAGCAATTCAGCCTAACACCCTTCTTGATGCAAAGAGAATGTGTGGAAGAAAAAATTTTAAATGTCTGCCATGGTGACCAACACCAGCCTACGGAGATTCTGGAGATATAAATGTACATGAGAGTGAGTATCAAATAATACTTATAGCATTTATAAAGAAGATTTGAGCTTCAGAGAAATGGTGACAAAAGCCTGCAATTTGCAATGCACAGAGTTTCAATTTAAAAAAAAAAAAAAAAGAGAGAGAGAGTTGGACATAGACATACCCTTCATCTTTAGAATGGTAATCAGCAGAGTACTTGTCTCAATTTTGTTGTAATGGTAAACAGTTAAAAAAAGAGAGAACAACAACCATTTTTTAACAAGATTACCAAGTTACCAGGTTTACCATACCTGTAGCAGGTTTTTATGAGGGGTAATATTCCTCCAGGGTTAAAAAGTGGTGAATTTGTTCATAGTATTTCATGCTAAATCCACAAACCTGTCTTCCCCCTGTGAACATTCCCACGCTTGAAAGCTCCCATAACTATATACTACATGTATATCCATTTATCCATAGACTATCTTGGGACTTAAAAAAAAAAAAAAAAAAAAAAAAAAAAAAGAAGAAGAAAGGACATCCTTTGAAGGTATCTTTTTCCACTGCTATGGAGGGAGCCCGGATGACCAAGATTAAATACATAATTTCTAGATTGCTAAAGTCAAAGTAAAATCAACCCCATCTTAATGAGCTTCTCTGAAATCCCTCTGTTACAACTGAAGAGTGAGGCCTCTCAGGACCTGTGCTTCTGCTGCTGATCACCAGTGCCCCTCAGGTGAGTGCAAGGCACCAAAGTAGTAAGATGCTGCACTGTATGCGAGCCTCACATGGAAATTTGGGGGTTCCAAGGAGGCAATATCTCAGAAATAGCCTTCTCTGGGCAAGCCTGGGTAAAGCATGTATACCTTTTCTTCACTATCACTCACGTACATATGTGCAGGTGCAATAAACACAGCTCCCAGTACCTGCCCAAAATAACGCAACATATTTCTCATCAGAAGGAAATGGCAATTTTTTGCTACATTTGTTCAGGTTCACATCCTTTGCATTTGTATGGCTAAAACAGGCAGAAATTCAGTACAGCTAAACGTTGTTTTATTGCCACCCTTGTAATTTTACCAGCTCAATAAAGCATCCAGAAAATGAGAGTGGCTGAATATAAAATTATTATTGATAATAAAACAGAGCCCAAAGATGCATTCTCCCCACGGTATCCCCCTCTATGACAGTCCCACACACTAAAAATGCTATTAAACATAACTTAATGTTTGTTTGACTTTGACAAAGAATTATCACACTTATCCATCCATGCGTTTTGTTACCATTTTTTTCCAGGGATAGGCAGCAACATGGAAATCAGCTGATGTGCAAAGCAATCCAGGAAGCACCCTAAGTGTATCACAGGATACTGCATGAGTTTACAAATTCAGTCAGTTAACTGTGAAGGAATTTCTGTCCTAATTTTTAAAATCCTGAAAACAAGGAACAGATGTTGAATATGTACTTGTCAATGCAAGAAACCTAATGAAGTCCAAATAAAAGGATGTGGAGAAGAACAGATGCAGCACAATGCTGAGGAAAATTAGAGAGGAAATGCCACCTATAGAAGGGCTCCTCTGGCAAATCCTCTACACTGTGTGTTGTGTTCAGGCACTATCTTATGTCTTCCTGACCCAGACAACAAAACTACAGAGCTGTGACATCTGCTGAATAAAGTCCATACCCTGCTTACTACTTCCTCTCCCTCCACTTGACCCAGTCAGCACTTGTATTCAGACTGACTGGCACTTGTGAGGTCCCATATTGATTTATTCAAATACATCTGGGGGTAGGGCAGATGGTTAAACAAGTATGCTGTGCACATTTAAAGAATGCCACTGAAGATGGCATTTGGTTTTCTCAGTCTTTTTAACGTGAGTTATGCAGTGATGAAAATAACTGAACTAGCTTAAAAATTCTGGGGATAAAATGCTCAAAAATAATGATTCAGCTCACACACAACTGTTACAATAGCTCCAGATTTGCCATTTCAAGAGAAAGAGTGAAATTTCCTTTCTTGTTTTGCCACAGTAAGACATTAGTGACATTTAGAAAAAATGATCATTCCTGAACTAGGCAGTTATGTTACAATACAGTTTACAACATGGAGATTTATTTTGGCTCGAGGCGAAGTTAAGATTAAAGAGATGGTGCCGCTAAGACTACAAAGGCTCATAAAACACTAAGCCATTATCATGACCTTAATATAGAACTTAGGATTCAAGACATCAGTGGTTATAATAGTCTTATATTCATTTAAAATTCAGCTACAGTTTGTCACAGTCCCCTTTTAGTTTTCATCTAAACTACCCTGAACTTTAGCTGCACAAAGTATTTATTATTTCTTTATTAGCTGCAAAACTCACAAGGACCAAAGGTGGGAAGCATGAAGTTCCTGAGAAATCCAAGAAGCAACTGCAATATTATCCAAGCTGTCCTCTTGTGCTGCCTTTTTATTGCAGAAGGTCAATTTACAACATAATAGAAAACAGAATTACTACAATTTCAGGCTTGCCATGCAGGAATACATTTGCAGAGCATCGAAGACTGAGACAAATTTTCACACCACAACCTTGCAGTCATTAATAAAGAAGATTGTAGTCTCTGTTTGTCAATATGTGTTGTTCTTACAAAATATCAAATCAGCTTTTCCTTGAGGATGGAGGGAGAGAAATGAGTTTGCGTGCAGAGGCTCTACGTTTCAAGTCTATAAAAACCATTATGCTAGAAAAGATAAACTTTTGCATCTTCTGTTTGAAGGTCACTCTCAGGGTAGTAACTATTAGATTGTGATGATTTGAATGTTCCAGTCTGACCCTGGAATTCACCTATACTCCTACAAAAGTAAGTATTGTTTTTGTGGGGCAAAACTTCACAAGCAAAACAAATGGCAGTCTTCTGAAAGCAAAAATTGTGCAGTTTCAGTAATGCAAATACAATCAACAGCAAAAGCACTGTGAGAAAGAAACTCTGCATGACTACTGGGAAATGACTTTGCTGGAGAGAAGGCACCAGCCTGGAACACCTGAGGCTTCAAGACCAACAGATACGTCCTCTTACCACTTTTCTTCTGGCAGGCAAACAGTGGAAGCATTAACATATTTCTGAATTGTTGACCATAGGTGGCAAGCAAGGCTGCATGACAAGCCTCGTGTCATAAATTCAGTTTCTAACCACAGTTATGAGTAACAAGAATTATGTAAGAGGGTTTTGCTTATTCAAAAGAAATAACGAAACCATGAAAGCTATTAAATCCCAAAAACTACAGAAATACGTCCATATTTATACCTGTAATCTAATCTATGCAAAGTAGATGTTTCCAATAGCAATATGTAGACATTACAGTAAAGGTTTCCAGAAGTGTGTTGCTAGTTTAAAAAAAAAAAAAAAAAAAAAAAAAAAAAAAACCTCCTGCTGAACCCACTGTCTCTGAACAGTTTGTCTCCCTGATTGGGATTTCCTGGTAATACCACAAATTTCCTTGCCTTTCTTCCTTGTCAGACTGCTAATATGAATTTATTTTGGTGTGGCCCAGTAATATGTTACCCCTCAACTCAAAAATAATGTCTCTCCATGGTAATGCGTTGGATCTTCACCATAAAGGCAACTCCATTCTAAAATCTGACTAGACAGCCAAGCCTTCTCAGATTATAGACAGCACATGTCTATGGGTCCCAGCAGTGAAAGACTCACCCACAGTCACAGCTTCTACCTTGGGGAGCAAATCACCAAGTTTACGCATGGTAAGGAACACCCATGACAATTAGATTTGGACCATATTTTTTTTTATTCAGTTTCAAAAAGAGCAAGTTCTCAAAAGTAAGAGGAGATAACTGAGCTGAGTGCCTGTTTCTCAACAGATGTCTTTGCCAAATATGAGGTACAGCAGCAAAAATGTGTTTCTTCACTCATCCCCACGCCCAGTTGTACCTCCTTCTGGTTTTCCTTTTTGACTTATGTGAGTTTTTATTTCCTCTCACCTCCTCTCCCACTGTTTGTTGAAATGCATACTTTCACACAGGAATTAATAACAGAGCAATCAAATGGTCATCCAAAGATCAAAAACTTAAGCTGTTGTTTTCAAGCTTTGTTTATGTTTATTAAACTTTTCTAGCTCATTTCATTATTTTTCTGCTTACCCACCCTGCCAAACACCTCTTTGGTGGATAATAAAATAATCCAAATAACAGAAAAACAGACATCTCATCCAATTTCTCTTGGCAGGCAAGAAGGAATGGGATATACCAGATAATTATGAAAAAAAAAAAAAAAAAAAACAAGAAAGAAAAAAAAAAAAAAAAAAAAAAAGAATATCACACATCCACAAATATTTTTTAAATATAAAGACCTCACTATCTGATTATCTCTATTTCCTTCTAGGTGTTCCAAGTCTTCAGAAAATGACATGATATATATGTATCGGGACATAAAATCTTAGCCTCTGTGCGCCTCTGAGTACCTGTCTATGTCAGCCACCGCAGCTGATCAAAAATTTAAAAGTCTTGGTTTTAAAACAGCCTTTAAAGAATAATGATGGAAAGCATCAAAACTGATATCAGTAAATATTTTTCACAAAGGAAACGGGGACAGGAGGAGAGAAAGCCTGGTTATGATGCTATTAATAAATGATGGAGAGTTTAATTTCAGTATCTTTTCACAGGTTATTAGCAGGCTGATAACTAGGACAGTGTTCATTCATAGTTGCTACACTTCTTCATGCAAACAAAGATCAGTTTTAATAAAATGGAGTCTGCCTGATCTCCTTCAACCGCTTTGTGTTATTAATACCATGTAATTTTCCACCTTAGCCTCACAGTGCTGTTGTTGTCCCTTGGCTACAAAAGGTGTCGTCTTAATAAGCAGCATAAGAGCATGTTTGAAGCACTGGGCTTGGGTCACTGAGAGAAGCCAAGCATTTTGTAAACCCACTGACATCCCTGGGTTGAGGCTTGCACCTCCTGACCCAGGATGTGCTCTGTAGATCACGATACAGCTAATGAGGTTGCATGTACCATTTAATTTCTATCACTTTTCCATAATGCATGGCGGAGGAAGGGGGACATCAGGCTGGGCAGCTCCAGCCTCAGAATTTGTGACTAGACAGCTTAATTTCCATTCAAAACGCACCTGGAAAAAGGGACTCCCCATTCCCCCAGAGCACCGCAGCAGTACTGGTATTCAGCAGAGCACTGCTCGCAGCTCCCCACACCAACACATGCGCAGGTACAGCAGCCCCCGGCTATAGTCTTGCAGCAGCAATACTTTGCACCCTGCAGAAGGGAGCAATGCTGTCAGCATCTCCTGAGCACATCTGCTAGTCCTTCTGGCCTCCAATTAACATCTCCATCACTATTCACCTGAACTGCTGTTATAAGCAAATTAAGAAACATATTGGGGGAAAATGTATTCTCCTGCTTGGATAGGTCATGATCAGTCAAATACTGTAAAAAATCCTGCCACTCTTATCTGCCTCTCTCAGTAGAACAGTTATTACAGAGCCTAAGAGAGAACAACATTTTTTTCTGCCTTTCAGTGACTCTTTTAGCAACCAAGTCAAATACAATTCTGAGCTGACTGTACTATGTTTCATTTAAGAAGGGCTGTCTTTTCAGTGCATTATATTAGACTTCGGGGGATGCTGCAAAAAATATAAAGGCTACATAACAGGGTCGAATTTGTTATACTCTTATTGAGTATTTGTGTTATTAATTTGTGTTATGTAGCCCCAAAGTACACTTCTGGCATTGTCCTGCATTTCACTGATTAAAACATTAGACAGGCTGTATGTTTTCAGTTTATCTCCCATGTTTCACCCACCATTAAAATTAGCTGTGCAAAAAACATGGGCTTTCACACATTAGCATTTCCAAGGATTTTGTAGTCATTCTGTAGGCTGAAATTGGGGTAAACGTTGTCTTCAAGCCACTGCAAGAGGTGCCATGACTTGCCAGTGTGATGACAACCCTTGGGATGCTGAACAGTGTCACGAGGCAAAGGACCAGCAGGAGGCTGGACTGCAGGTAGAGGATCTTCTGCTGTTTGTAAACAGGGAAACTGAACCTTCACCAAAAGGGGCTGTAAGGATATGGAGTTGTCCCTGGCTTGTCATCACCTCTGGATCTCAACTCCTAAAGGAGTCAAACCTCTGGAAGGAAAGAATAATAAAAAATAAAATAAAATAAAATGCTGTTCAGCATTCAGTATCCAAAGGAGCTGAATGGGATTCTACTGATCTTACAAAAGCTCTTATTCCCACTATCACTAAATAAATATGAATTCTTAAAAAAAAAAAAATGTGCTTACACCATCACATTTCTCTCTCTTCCTCCCCTCTGTCCCCCACCATGCTTCCAAGAACTGACAGGTGGGAGGCAAAAGAAAGAAGTAAAAGAGAGAAATAATCTAACCTTGGTTATTTTAGAAGGAGTTCTTAACCACTGTAAATCACACAGCCAATTTTCTCCCATTTAGAAATCCCCAATCCCAAATAACATTTACTAAGGTTTCTGAAATTATGGTAAAGTTGCACTGTTATTAAAGTCACTGAGTGAATGGAATAAAGCAATGTAGTTGTGTGCAGCTGAAAAATAGAAAATATTAGTGTTTTTGAGTTTGAAGTTATCTCAGAAAATGTGTTGTGTGCCATTAGAATCAATTAATTAATAAAAAGTTTAAGAAATAGAGGCCAGCCAAACTAATCATTGCCAAATCTTCTGGATATTCAGCCATCTAATTTAGAAGAAAAAAAAAAAAAAAAAAAGTGGCAGTGGCGGCGGGAATACAAACTTTGGTGTTTCTCCTGGAAAGGACTAAAGGACTATGGGGTTTTTAATGACATAATCTCGGTCTTTCATCCAGCAATTTTTACCACCAAGAACACTGTAATTCCACTCATTGCTAACACTTGAGTTTCTAGAGATTAGATTTTGGACTTGTTAGCTGACTTTTTCAATCCTACTGCAGGATTTAGGGTGCTCATTCTCTATAGTTCTTCATTTTACAAGATATCAGGACATCATTATTTTGCTGGAGCTACAATATGCCAGGTGTGTGTGGCTGTGTAATTACAAGTAATGATTACTGTAGAAATAATCAATTACTTGTTCGAGTGTTCTATCTACACATCAGTAACTACACTGAGGAGGTGATTCTTGAGTATCTGGCGCAACCTCAAGGAAAACACTACCTGAGAGAAAAGCTGCATCATAGACCTCCAGAGCAGGTAGTATCATGATAGGAACCTCAATAATTCAGCAGTAGACATCCTGATTATCCACATCCTTATGTCTGATGGAAAGTGGTAACTTTAGCACAGCAAATCATGAAGACACTTTGGAAAATCTAATCACCCTCAAAATTCACCATCATTTGGACTTCGGGCTGCTGATTTTTATGTATTCATATGTTTCAAAAATATTAACAAGCTTCACAGCTTTCTGATCAAATACATTCAGTCTACAGTATTAATATTTTTAATATTAATGATAGATCTTGGGCTGCATGACTGGGAGAGCAATGACTTTCCATTTGTGACCACTGAAATTGTATGGGCTCACCAGCGTTCCAGAGGCATTTGGATAATGCCTTTAAGAACAGGCTTTAACTTTTCATTAGCCCTGAAATGGTCAGGCAGTTGGACTTGATCTTTGCAGGTCCCTTCCAACTGAACTATTGTACAGTATCTTATTCTATAAATCAGTCATAACTGTTAGTATGCCAAATTACTCAACAGATATTAACGATAAGAGTAAGTAACCTAAATATGTCCTGGGTACTGGCCTAAATAAGTCCTAAATATGCTAAAATCTTGCAACCCAGCTGTAAGACCTGCTGTCATTTCATACTAATATCCAAATTTCAGAAACAAAGTTATTCAACAGGATTTACAGAAATACAAGCATGGTTGGAGAAGTGATATATCACACCAGTGACACTACCTTTGAAACAGTCCACCCTCTAACACAGGAGCTTTATTCAAACCATATACATATCATATGTAAAACTAAGATTTTTAGTCTATATTAGCAAGATCTCACCAATCTTTTGGCCAGATATGTGGGCAGTCTTGGGAATGTGAAGATAGTACATATAAGAAATCCACGCAGATTCAGCTTCCTTACATGAAAAATGATCACAGGGTCTTTGTTGCTGCTACTTTTTGCAGTATGTGTCTGGTAACACCTCCACATACCTCAGCAGTTGCTTTTTCTACTTCAGCTGTGACATCTTTCCTTTATCTTCCCAAGGACAGTTTCATTGGCTTCCTTTATCTCCTGTTCTACTTAGGGAGTTTTAAATCACACGGTGGCAGGTATTCTTCCCATTACTTTTTATGGTTCGGTCATTGGTTACTCATGCAAATGTGCTGCCAGCTACAGACTGCTTGGCCTAAAACCCTGTCTCTGATGACCCTCTTAGGATGAAGGTGGCGACCATCCAAATCAAGGTCTGACATGGTATGTGTCTCCACCCCTCAGTACCTCCAGGGATGTAGTCAGTACTAGAGCTAAAAGTTATTTCTGGTTTATGCCCTTGATCAGCACAAGAAGCACCTACCCAGTCTTAGCTCTCTGGGCAAGTTGTCAGTTTGGTACTTCTCATCACTCAGCCAATAATGACGCCATAAGTCACTGACATAAAATTTCCCACATTTGCATTAACTACCACTGGCCATTTGCCACTACCCAGGTGGACATTTCACTAGGGATTGCTGGATGGGCAGCACAGCTTGCTAGAAATCCACAATGTTAGGTGCTTTCAGAGGCTTCAGCTACCTGGATCATCTTAAAGGAAAGCCAGAAGCCTTTTGCAGCTTTGATGAATAGATGCTTTAGGATCTTTTTGTTTCAAGAGGTAAAGCTTTTTGTAATAAACCCTCCAAATAATCAGTTCTGACAGCACTTGTCCCACTTCAGCCTATTTACACAGTTATCCAAATTATGAATCAATGCTTATTCTTTCTCATTCATTCTCTTGAGGAATGAAAAAGAAATATTAGTATACATCACTCATGAAAATGCCTTAAACTACTGGAAACAGTCTGAGAGCAAGTGCTGTTGTGTAAACACTACAGTCATTTTTCTGTCTCCTATACAATAGCTGGCATGAACAATAAAAATAAATGTTCCTATTGATTTCCTATCTGTTATTCCTTTTCATTCCCAAGGCATATTATTGAAAATATATCAACACACATTCTATATGAAGAAAGAGACAAGTATATATATCTTAACATTATAGTCACTAATGGAAAGACTGCATTAAAAAAGCATGATTTAACCTTATGAAATCATGTCGTCATATTTTTCTTCATTCATTGCTTCAACATGGCTGACTTTTGGTTCTCTCCAAAAATCTGCCAGTATATTTATTACTGGCTTATTGTGTCAAGTACTGAGCCTTTCTTAGATAGTTTAAGCATCTGTAAGGTTCTGCCTAAAACAACAGTTAAATGTCCCGTTGAGTAACATAGCCCTCTTCCTATATATCAAAGAATATATTTTCCTTAAACATCCAATGAAAAATGTTTTTCCAGTAAGAAAACTGCATGTTGCCTGATTTTGCAATGCAACTCAGTGTGTGCATGTAGTTCCTGCTGTATCTTCCCTTTCTGCTGTCTCCTGCCTCCCAGAAAGAGGTGCAGAGAAGCACCAGAGGAGCAGACTGGAGTAAGGAGCTCCCAGGGGACTGTGGTCATAGCAGAAGTGAACCAGCAACAACCATGGGTCCAGTTCTGCCTTACGTCTTCTTGAGTGACAAGCAAAAAGTGAAAGAGGGTCAACATATGATGAAATTATAACTAACGTCTGCAGACTGAAGGAAAAAGAGTTAAAAGGCAAATGTCAAAATGTCTAAAATTTTGCATCCAGATCTATTTTTGGAGGTACTCAGATGAAGAGCTCAAGGTGCAGTACACCAAAGATTTACCACCTTCGCCTCCCTGCTGAAATACATCACTTAGCTCAGGATGTTTCCATTTCCTTTGGAACCATACTGGTTACATCCAGATCTAAAAGGCTTTATACTCCAAAATTAGAGCAGCTCCACATGCTGCTCAGCTCCAGTGACCCAGCACTGTGTTACTCAGTCTGCACCTTCTTTCATTTCCTTGAGAACTACCTCTGTGCCAAACTATACTGTTTTTACTAACTGCATGGTTCCCCTGTGCCCATGGACAAGACCAGCAGAAGAGGCAGAGTAAGTAACTTAATGTTTCACATTTGGGTGCTTTGCTATAATTAAAATGAGTCTTGTACATGAAATCTAACTATTAGCCATGATTTTTGCTCTGTATCTGTAGAGCATCCTGTAAAAACCCTAAAACCTTCCTCAATCTCTCTCTCTGTCTGTCTCTCTCTCTCATTACCTTATGTTAATTTTAGGCTTGTTTCCTTTATAGAAAAGTCATTATACTACTGTCATTACAGAAAAGAGTGCAAAGTACTTCCTATTGTCATCACTAGAAAATTAACCTTAGAACCATTTAAACCTAATTGAGGAATTTTTTTCTGAATAGGTGCTTTCATACTACCTTCATGGCACAGTAATTCTGGCTATCATAAAAATGTCTTTTGATGGCACAACTTTCCTCTTTCAAGAATAATCACAAAATTATTCTAGTTTTATATACCAAATTCAGTGCAGCCATGGCTCCAGTTTTCACAATGGTTTCTCTATCCACTTGCAAAAATGGGTACTAATGGTCCTGCCACCACTCTAAGTGCATGTACAAATATTAAATGCATTCATTTAAGAAGCTGACAACAGCAATCCAGGTGAGTAGTTAATTCTCCATGCAAGATGATATATACACTTAGGACCAGAATGATTATTTTAACTTTTTGCACCTAACCTAAAGCACACTAATATTTAACTCTCCGACAAGTGAATAAAGATGTGTAATTACAGACAATGAGGTCAGCCTTGGACAGCTGGAATTAGACACCTTTCACCCATGAGGGTGCCTCTACAGCACTGCCAGTTTTAAAGGGATTGTGGAGGACTATGATCATATAATAAGAACTTTGCCTAATCACCTTGAAAAGCTGGGCTAAGTCCAAAACTTCATGGCAAATTGTACAATACCTGTGTCAATTGAAAAATATGTTTCTTGTTGAGACCTACTGAAATCAAACAGAGAGTTCAGCTGAAAATGGTCATCTTAAAGGAAACAGTTACTCCTGTGAATTACTGTACATATGTTCATTGAACTCAACATTACTGACGTTTTTTTATATGTATCGATGGCATCAAAGCCTAAATAACACTTAACATTGGCTTGGTTACCACACTCCAGTTCTTAATGCAGCAAAAGAAATAGCCTTCTCCACTAGTTATCTAAGATATAAAAATAGTATTTCAAAATACTTGTATCACATTAAAAAGAATTTTAGAATAGTCTATCCACAAAGCTAATTTGACTTCTAGTTACAACCATCACTGAAAGGTAAAATTAATATACTTAATATCTGATTAAAAACTTTAAACAAACATCAAAATAATGGTTGATTAAGTTGAAATTAACATGGCCTTTCTTGTTCATTTACTTTTTACTAGTATGAGTTAGTTAAATAAAAGATATTACATCTCCCTATAAACCTTGCCTTTTCTTCTACCCTTCAGCCATAATAGCTACAGCATTATCATAACCCATTTTCTCTCCCAGGGCACTCCATCCCCTCAGCTGTGCAGCAGGGATGACCAGAATTCAATCTGCCTGTATCCAGCATCTCAAGATCCCCAAACTGATATGATAGGTGTCATGCCAAGGAGTCTTCTCAGATGCATTGATGTCTTCCCCCAGTCCACATCAGGCTCCAGAATTTTATTTCTGAACACTTGGATGCTGCTCCCACTAAAGCAGAGAACTTGCATCCCAAGCTAGCAAAGGCTTTAAAAAGTGCTTTATTACCAGTGCATGCATATAAGTGTGGGATTTCTCTGCACAGACTGATTTTTAAAAGCCCAGTTCCTGACAGATGGAAGTCTTAAGCAGCTACATTCTTCTTATTTACGTGCAAAGATCCTCTGTGAAGATAAAGATTCATTTGTTTTCCTGAAAAAAAGTCTTCTAAGTAAGGAGTGGGAATGTAATGCATGTATTCAACCCCTCTCAAGTTTAATTCATTTACTCATTATCTCAAAGATCTTCTCAAGCTGTCGACACAGAAAGGCAGAACACTTTAGTTTACTACCACTTCATTTTCAAGAAGCATTATATGAATATTACCTGTGCAATAAACTGGTGAGTTATAAGTATCTGTCAGCTACATTTTTGAGAGTTTGCCCTGAATTTCCAAAAACACTCAAGTGATTTAAGGTGTCCTGATTTTATATTCTCAAAAGCAACCAACTGCAGGTTACTAGGGATCCTTAACCTTGACATTTGCTATTCTGTTTTGTGTGACAGAAACCTGTCTACATCATCTGCATGCATGGGTGTCTACCACTTTGAAACTCTCTCCCTAGTGGAGGCTGGATGCACAAACCCATAGGCTCCCAGACATAGCAAGTTGTTCTGTAAAGATCAACTCCCAGAGACTTGCTTAGGCATAGGCAGTAGGATTCAGAGCAGAAGAAAGATTACAGCTGAAGGAGTCCTTGCTTAAATCGGTAGGCCACAAAGCCAATGATCACTTTAACCAATTCTGCAAGCCTTACTGGTGTTAAAATGCATGTGCCAAGATAGGACACAGCTAAACATAATTACTATGAGTAAAGTGCAGTAGATAATGTGAGCCACAAAAACATGACCAGTTGCCTGGAAGTAAAGCTGAAATGTTAATGAGTTGTAAAAGCACCTATTTAGTGAGAGAATCTGTTACTTCATTTATTAGAACCTTTTTCTTTCTTCTTTTTTTTTTTTTTTTTTTTGGCTTGAGCAAGTTTAGCAATAAAATTCCCTTTCATTTTTGCCATCTACCTTTCCATCAACTATATCGTCTGCTTTCAAGCTTCATTGTTAATCTTATTCTGAGGGCAATTTAAAAACCACTAGATCTCAGTTCTTTCCAGACACAGTTGCTATGGTTACATATATGCCAATATACATCGGGATGAAAGGAGGAAGAACATCTGACTGTTTGCCTTTTAAAAGGGAGAGCATTATAAGCCACAGTTAAAAGTACAGCTGAAGATCATTTCCCCAGCTCTGCTTCAAGTCAGTGGAGGCAGACCTGGACTCCATGCCTCCCCCATCTCCCATGAACAAACAGTGTGCAGATTGGCCATGCTGCCCTCAGAAAGCACTTCTGCATGACTTCTACTCTGTTAAGACTTACACTCTGTGTCATGTTCAGTTCTGCTTTATTTTGTTGGTTATTTCCCCTCCTTTTCTCACACTACACTACCTTTGGCAACTACTTGGCCTTATGGTTATTGACTCAGACAAGATTCAGTTTACAGAAGCAGACAAGGCACATCTAGCAAGCTATTATTTTGCCTCAGTGTCACCAGTGAATAGCACTTACTGCCACAATTGGGCCAGTCAGGCCGACCATACTCTGGAGAAAGCAAGAAAAAAATCTAAAGTGTCAGTGTTTTTCACAGCATTCTGCTTCTTTCTTATACCTGAGTATAACAGTTATTCAGGTCATTAGTCACTATTTGAAGATTCATATTTTTATTAGTGTGGAGAAAAAGTTGTTGCCTCTCAATTACATATACCCTGGAAGATCAAATTCTGTAGCTTTAGCTCAAGACATTGATCCGTGCACAGAGAACTTAAGTCCATGTGAATTTACTTCAAGTCTTCCAAGAGAAAAGGTGACTGTTTGCTTTGCTTGTCTTGCAAAATTATAAGACATCTTTTCTTAAGTGAGCATAGTTCTTACCAGAGCACAGATCTATCATATAGGCTCTACCTTGAGTTTTTTCAGAGAAAAACTTTATTATAAACCAATACAGTACTTTGTCCATCAAAATTATTGAAGCGGCTCCCTACCCCATACACAAGATGCATCCCTGTACGAGCTTCAGAGAAGAGAAGCTCCACAAATAAACTATTTCTCCCCATGAGCCAGGACCCAGGGCAAAAAAATGAGACAGAGTCTTATGAGCTGATCGGAACAGACTGAGCAAGAAAAATGTCTTCTTATTATCAAATATAATGACCAGGCAAATGATGAATATGCACGCACTATGTCTTTCTTACCATCAACTACAGTGAGGCAATAAGAGGAACCAAATGTTGAAAATCCCTCTCCCTTGGGAAACCTCCACTTTACTTATGTTTATGCTCTATTCCAGTGCCATGAAAATTAACATTAAATTTACAGTGTATTAACACATTTGCACAAAGCCTAAGCAGGGATGAGATAGTCATTACTGATACTAAGCTACTGATACTTAAATAATTGCTTTCCTTTATCAACCTTATTATCAAATGATCTTGTTACAGCTAAAGAATTACCTATAATCATTTGCACAGAGAGGATTTTAAGTCTGATCAGAAAAGAATCATTAAACAGTAATTAAAATACCGCATGTGCTCTCTGTATTTGGCTCGAAAGCTTGCAAGAGCAGCCTGTTAAACAATTCCTGCTAAGTGCAGAGATAAAGCAAGGTATGTCTGTACTGAGTGCACAACTGGGAGCTGGAAACATGACTTTAGTCCATTTATAAAGTTTTCTCATTAGGTTTCGATTCAGGAGTAATGCCAAAATGGTATTTAAAGGATATTCAATCACTCATGACAGAAAAGCTAGACTGACATCGCACAAATAGTGTTTGATTATTACCAATCTATCATGTCAGTAAGCAGGAGGAAAAGATACATTTCAATTGATTTCAAAAGATCACCATGACAAATGGGTTCCAGGAAGCTGGGCAACAACAGATTTCAGATCCTGATTAATTTTGTATAAACAAAACTGCATACTCTGGCCTTTCTTAAGAATACAGCACAATCCTCAATGCAAAATTCAAGCGGTTATAGGACCAAACACTGGCTTATTTTCTTACCAGTCTTTTATTTGATTCTTGTGTTTGTAGGCTAAAGCCCCATAGTGCATCAGTCTGCTCAGCTCTCCAAGAGGTAGTGGACTCTACAACACTCATTAAAATTCTAGACTTCTACTCATTTGTAACATTGTCATGGTAAGTAAGAAGTGAAATAGTGTCCTTGAGAAAATGACCCCAAATATTTGGGGGACAATAAGAGTTGGTCAAATTACATGGGAGGAAGTAATACAATCAGGAAGGCTATGCTCCAAACACAATAGAAAGGGAATGTTACCCACTGGCACTGTACTGCACAATCTGCTACCCACAGCCACTCTGAAGGGGTACCAGGTATCTCCGCCAATAAACAGACCTATTGGTTGAAGCAACATTCTCCACTGCATCATTTTTGACTTGCTATGGACACTGGTGGTGAAATTTGATGTGTATTGTTCTCCAGAAACAACACAGAGATTTTCCCATATTTTCCACAATCCCAGATTTGTTTGCCAGGTAAGCATGGAAGAAATATTGGCCTGCCAAACATAAGGAAAAAGGGAGGTAAAAATAGTAATCACAAGTTAAAAATAGTGATTACAAAAAAATCACAATCTAACACTGCCCAAACACCAAGTGCTTACAGAAAGGTTACCAGCATATATGATCCCTCATAAAGGGTTCCGTTGTTTTTTGTGTTTGTTTTTTTTTTTTTTTTAAAGAGAGAAAAAAGAAAAAGAAAATCACATGGAAGTATATGAGATATATTTGTTAGATTATCTGGTGATTAAGACAAATAAATCCTTGCAGAAACTCCCATTTTTTCCAGCTTTTCCATGTAGGGTATCTAGATCTTTTTCTGGGGCTTCTCCACTCAGTATACCACAGAATGTATATTAAATTTTAAAAGTCCCTTAAAGATGCCTTTCTAGTGGTGGAGAAAAAGAGGGAACAAGGAAGAATTTCTTCTGTGCAGGCTATTACCTGTATAGCTAGAACCATGTAACTAGGAGATAGCGTTGAATATTACTGCATGTCATAGAAGACTAAGTGCAAGAAGTCATAAAAAACACAAGTACCTTCATCATGCTCCTTTCACATTAACTCTGGTGGTCAGGGCAATCAACATGAAGAGAAGAAGTGTTACCCCTTTCCCTAATGTGAATAATGATTAACTAAGACTGTCTAGCAATGAGGGAAATATTCCAATAATTAATGGGGGAAGTGTGAAATGCAGTCTGCTGGTTTATTCATCAGCTGAGGAACTTAAGAAAAGAATAAGGTGAACAGTATGGGTTGATATGGGTTGAGGTAGTGAAAAAAAAAAAAAAAAAAAAAAAAAAAAGAATTAACCCTGTGGTTCAGTCTTCTGGTGCACTGGAGCAATTGTAAAAAATAAATTAATTAATTAATTAATTAATTAATAACATTTGCCTTTGCAGTGGTTACATGAATATGAATCAGTGAGAGGCAGTTTTTCATTGGAATGACTGAATGTAGAGACCATTTTTTGGCACTTCTACCATGCTTCCTTCTTCTGGCAACTGGGAAGAAGCACAGTACATTTGAGTGACACCCAACAGACAGATACATTACAAAGGCTTTGGGAAATTCCCTGAATTTCAGATAGCGATCCTGAATTCTGCATTGTAAAGCGAAGAGGAGAGCAGAAAAGCAGTTCGCTTCCATATGTGTCCATAGTTGTTCCTTTTTCACTGAGGTTACAACCATGGCTGAATGCCTGAAAGTCTGATTTCAAATTTCTCTTAAGATCAGTTTCTCAGTACAAACATCTTTATTTCTAGTTGCAATGGCAACGGCTTCCAGAAAGAACATCCCTAGATTATCTCACAGTGATTCTGAGCTACAAGGTTTAATCATGATTAGCTAACAGCATGCTAGACATAATTTCTCCTGGTGTAGTAAGGCTATAAAACTCAGTCAGGAGCACAGCAGCCATTTATTCTTCAGAACAAATTTTGCACTGTGATAAGCTTTTACTCATGTTTTCAGTGACACTGTTCATAAAGTGAGGGGCTACTCAGTGAGAGTAAGAGAAGCAGAAATGAGATCTGTGATTGGTATCAATCCTTGTAAAGTTATACGAACCACAAAAAAAGTCATCTTTCTGGTCAGCTCCTATAGGACGTTCTGAGCACATGTAAAAACAGAACTGCTGACCTAATTATTTCACGTCTCATAAGAACATTAAAAATAAATAAAATAAAATAAAAATCTGCTCTCGGATCTGAAGCCTTGTGTGACAAGTTCCAGTCCATTTACTAAAAGCCCTTGACATACAGAATTCATAGCCACTTTGACAGCCTTAGTTAGAAGCATGCCATTATAATCTGTCGCTCAATGTAACTATTACCCCAAAATGATGTTCCTGCATATTCAGCCTGTGAGACATGGGCAGGCAGCAAAGAGAGAGGAAGCTGGGATAGCCTGGCACCTGAAGTGGGCTTCACTGCCTCACACTCACTGATGGCTGAAAAATGCACTTTGAAGTTAATCACATAGCTTTCACCTCAATAACCAGTGTAGACCTTGAATGTTTAATTATGCTACTGGTTTTATACCTAATCAATCTTTTTCATTAAAATCCAGCGAAGCAGACAACTGAGATAATTACTGAAGAATCATCTTAATTAAAAATTTTAGCTTCTAATTAAGAGTCATTGTTTACCTCATCAGAAAGCCATTAGGATTCAGGACAAGGTTGCCCTGTTCATTATGTTTCCACTCTTTTTTCTTTTTTTTTTTTTTAAGCTTTGAGCAAAGAGAATGATACAGGTTTTTATGTAAAAAAAAAAAAAAAAAAAAAGAATTATTATAGTTGTCCCAAGAAAATGAAGAACATGCACTAGCCAGTGTCACCATTTGTTAGAAGCCCCATAGCATATTTACATCCAGAGTAATTACTGGATATCTTTGCATATAAATTGAGACTGCATCAGTCCTTGAAGATAAAGCTATTTCTACACTTAGAATGGACATGACCTCCTAAAAGATTTTTTAATTCCTTTCCAGCTAAAATAAATATAATTTCAAAATTCCTCAACACTTCTGTCCTTCAATCAGAAACTTCTCTCTGCTTTTTACTGCTATTTTCACAAATGCTCATCAGACTGAGGTCCACTTCAACTTCAGGAGAGCACAATCGGTCTTTGCAACTAGGGAACTAGAAATGCATAGCAGTCAAATGCTGTCACTGAAGATGTGCAGCTTCACCACACCGATACTCACTGCAAGGTATTGGCACCAGCCATGCAAGTGCAATGATGCTTCAACTGGCAGAATTGATCAGGGAAAATAATTATCCACTCCTAACCCTTGCAGTTTTCCCCTCTCTGTACATTTATAGGCAGAAAGCAAAAAACAAAAACATCTCCATATGGAAGATTTTTCCACCTGTACTTCTAGCCTGAAAATTTTTAAAAATCATGATGATGTCAGACTAAAATGCTGAGTTCAGGCATTTGAAATGCAAAGGTAAACACCTATAGGTAAAATGGTTGCTTGTAAGTACTGACCATCTGCTATAGAAAAAGCAAATGATGTTAGGATCAGCAGTAAAACAAAATAAAGCCTATTTTATAGAAACATCTTGTGCCATGTATTTTTATTTATTTTTTAGTGGAATCCTGAAGGACGTAGTATAAAGAACAATACAAATATTCAGTTACACTTCTCAATAGACCTGTATTTCTGACCCAGGGAGTTCACACTGAGAACAACAGAAATTATCATTAAACTACACATTCATCACACAATCCACACAAACTTCATATACATCAACAACAACAACAAAAATCCCCACACCACTGACCAAAAAAAAAGAAAATCACAACACTGACAAACATGGACAAATACACAGACTCCACCCCTCATCCCTTCACCACATTATAACAACACAAATTCTTCCCACATATATATATATATATATATACATATATATATATATTCTAACAACACCCAGTCCATGAGGAACTGAGAAGACAGTAAGTATTAAGAGTACAGAGAATTTCTTCTTCATGAAAGCTCTGTAACCATTTAAGTAGGTAAAGGTCGAAAGAATGGCTGCCAGAGAATTCATATAAAACTTTCAGGTACCACCTGGATATTACTAATTTAAGTAATAATTGTCTCTATCTGTAAGAATGACGATTGTCATTCAATGAAGGTACAAGATACAATCAAGATACAAGATTCAATCAAGATACAAGATAGCCAATTATGGTGCAGAAGAAAGTACTGGATTATAGGTTTAGGGTGGTTTTTTGTTTTTGTTTGTTTGTTTGTTTTTAATGGGTGAGAGAGACAGAAGAAACAGAAGACAATTAAAAGGCAACTACACAGAAGAGTAAATAACAGCAGATTCTACCTGTTTTCAGACAAAGAGCTTTACTAGCCAGCGCCAGCACTTCTTAGTCAGCTGTCCTTGCTCTAACCTGTAATAAAATCTGATTGCAGGAGTCTGAAGCAGTTCTTGCTCCACTCAACAAATAATTTGAGAATACACAACGGAGTGGTAGGCAATCAGCTATAGTATAACAATACCCTGGATCACACACCAAGATGGAGATTTTAGGGGGGTCTGCAATGCTAATAGGTGTACATTTGCTTAGGACACTAACTCATTGGAAAGGCAAGATAAAAGGTTATGTCTACTGATGCACCTGGGTGATCTTACTGAAGTTTCAGGTGACTTACCCTAATTTAACATTTAGATCTTCAATTTATTGTCAAATACGGGCTGTACAATTTCTAAGGCACCAATGTTCCTACTGCACCATCATTGAACTGACCAAAGTCTCTTTTCCAGCAAGAGTCTCAGGCCCTCATGGGAAGCCACATCCCGTAAGAGTATTCAGATATCGGAGGTCAAATTGGACTCCTCAAGCTTTCTGACTTGGATGAGTGAGTCCTGTGTACATTCCCACCACTGCACTAGAAAAACTTTTTAAAAAGATTGAGAGACAGAAAGGCAGATATTTTATTTTGACAGAAGAGAAGCAGAGGAAGACCTACACCATAGCCTCACCATTAGAGAATTCACACCTATCACATCTTTCTACATTTCATCTCCCAAGTGAAAATGGCCTCTCATCACTGGGATCTTGGATTTAGAGGAAGGAGGACTGAGAACAAGAACAAGTCTATCACTTTAAGAAACAACTAAGTTCTCTAAATTCCAAAGCAGGTTTATGATTGGTCATCCAAAACAAGAGTGAAGCATTTATTTCCAGTAAGGCGTTCACAAGAGAGGTTTTCAGTACTGTGTCTGTGGGAGTTCAGGAACCTCTGCACTCAGCTCTATTGATTCTCAGTTGTCAGCACCTCTGCCTCCCCATGCAGTACAAGGAAGCCTATGTAGTTTGATTTAGGACAGATGCCTTCCAGTTACAAGATGCTAGGGTAACAAGAAGCCTAGTCCTTGTAAAGCTAATCCCTATCCACCATTACAGAGTTGGCTGTGAGTCATTTACTGGTCAAGAATGTGCCCATATAAAGACTTTATTGTAGACACTAATGGAAAACACATGCCAAACTAGTTACTTATTACAGCTGTAGGAAAGCTAATGACATGAAACAGCCACAGTGCCTCTCTACTTACCCCCCATAAAAGTTCAGGTCTGTCTCTTTAATTAGCAGAACTAAATCAATTTATCACTTAATTATGTGTCATTTTATGAAGAAAAGTGACGTCTGATTTGCTTGCAATCCTACTTATCAGACCTGGAGTGGCTAGAAAATCAGAGATTTAAACATAAAAAAACTCCTGCCTTAACCGCATGCACTCAGCTTAGCAGCTGCTTTAACAAAATAAATTATCTGCTTAGCTGAGTAACCAAATTTCAGAGGTTCTGAAGTGCAACAGTAGTGAGGAGTAAGAAGTTGTAAGGTAAATGTAAAGATTTTGTAGGCTAGTAAAATGTATTTCTAACTTGTGTAGATGAGCAAAGCTTTGTCTTCTCATTCTTTTGCTATGCAGAAAACTCTGAAATGAACACCAGAAGAAAAGATTCAGCCTTTTAAGCACATGATGTAAATAGCTCACAATCCTCATGTCTACCTATTTAATCTAAATTTACAGAGGGATTTTACAAAGTCTGAGTAACACTTAATATTACACCTACCTGAGGCCCCAGGACAGAAGATGTCCATATTTGCCCTGCTGCTAGGGCTGCTTTGCTCAGATGGTTGTAGGTCCTTGTCTCTGGGACAGCAATGGCAGTGCCCCCTGCACAAACAGGAATATTAACATATAGTGATGCAAGGCTTACCATATTAAGAACTGGGAACAGCCAGCCAGCAGCAGGCTCTTCTATTAAGTGAATAAAAAGTTAGTAGTAAAGAAACCTCTCCTCAAAGGAGACCTAGCAAAAGCTGCGTTTGAGTCCTTTGAAAGAGATGTGCTCATTTGGGTCAGCTTGAGGATGCAGAAGTACAGAGAGGCCTCTGATTATAGTTATCCTTTCTGGGGAAAGCTAATCAGCTTACCCTCACCTGCCTGCAACACTGAAGGCAGCACTGCAACTGCCACTGCAACACAGGCAGCCTGGGGATAGGGAAAGTGCATCAAAACTAGTCCATGCATGCCCACACTCGCCTTCAAAGCAGAGTGGTTAAAAGGTATGAAACAGAGTGAGAGAGGAGATAATAAAAAGAATCTATAGATAAACAGGCGTTTTAATAGATCCAGGAAAGGTGCTAGCATTACTCAAAACTTACTGAAAGTTTAGTAACTGTAGCCTAGACAGAGAATAAAAGAAGAGCCGAGTCAATAACCAAACCCAAGTACTGCATGATGTGAATGACACCAGCAGGATACAGGAGACATTTGCTACATGTAGCAGTGAGGTACAGTGTTAAAGGAAAACTGTCAAAAGTCTAGATTTCAGCCTGATAATCACAACAGAGTGGAAAAAAAAAAAGTAGGAAGAAAAAAAAATGTTTAGCATTGGGACCGAGAGCTGCAAAAATCATTAATCTTGGTAACATACAATGGAATCCACATAAGCTCAAGGCAGACGATGATCCTGAGAGATTTCCTGACATGTTGGAGGGCATATGACATCTGCTAGGACATTGGAGAACTCAAGCTATCACTGAAGGCAGTGTCAGTGGTGCATGCAGAGCAATGAGTGCTATTAGTATTAAGGCCAAAGCTGGGGAGGATCTCCAACATACGGTATAATTAAGCGTAATGGGAAAGGTGGAGGAGTCCTCAGAATGGGTTAGTCTGATTGCTGCAAGTAATAAAACACCAAGCACATGCTGAGTCAGTCTGAATGTGCACAGGCCCTTGAGTCCCACGCACAGCTAAAACAGGGAAAATTGTACCACAGCCACCCTCCCAGATGTAACTTGTAAGGATTCTACAGAGATAGGAACAGCATGAAGGAGCAGGCACTGTCTACTTTTATCTGCTGGGGAGGCAGAGAGGGTGTTACTTTCATTACTCTGCTAGGAGAAAATCTCTTCTATACATTAGAAAGACAGGCTAAAGCTGAAGTGCAATCTAGGCTGTTGCAGCACCAGAGAGGAGCAAAACAAAATGACTTTAGGCTAATTGCAAAGGGTAGGACATGCAATCAAAACCTGAGTTACAAAAAGCACTGTAAGCACTTCGTACCTCAGAAAAGGTGATGAGATTAAGACAGTGGAAGTGATATCACCTAATCTTCAAAGGACAAAACTTGCAAACCACTAACCAAAAAAGGAAAAAAAAAAAAAAAAAGGCTGTGGACTCCCTGTTAATAGTTAAACAAAGATTGTAAGAAATCTCAGCACCAATATGAGGCCTGAGGGCATTAGGGAATAGGAGAAAGCAACTGGTAGTGAAGGAGAGGGACAACAACATCCAAAACATAAATGATAATATCACAGTCAAATGACAAAACTCAGGATACTTCACTGAAAACAGGAAGGTGCTTCCCATCCAGCAGCTGCAGCAGTAGAATGTCAGGAAGACAAAACAGCATCGCTGGTGGCAGAGAAGCAGACAGGCTGAGATAGACAACTACTTGTCACTGCATGTCAGAAACACTTGCACTTATCTGATTGTCACACACCTGACAGAAGCTGAAGACAAGCCTAGAGAACATCCTGGACAGGTCTGCACAATTAAGGTTTCACCATGCTATCCAAAGCCATCAAGTAAAAAATTAAAGTCAAAAAAGACAGAAAATTCTGTAGCAGCTCTAGCAGCTCTTTATTCATGCAACATGAAAATGGAATGTGAAAGAGAAGGGATAGATGTTCACTCACACCTGTGACTCTGCCAACAGAAATGGGGAAGCGCAGGAAGCACAGTGTGTTGATACCACTGATTTCTTTTTAATGCAGATAATGAGGCCTGGATGTCAGACACACAGCATCAATTTCCCTTGACCAATATACATGTTTGGACTTAAAAAAAAAAAAAATCAGGCTCTGTAGGTGGGATATGAACTAGTCCAGAAGAAGAGTAGAGGGGAAAAAAAAAAAAAAGGGGAGGGGGATTCCACAGCATATTTCCTCCAGGCATTTGGAAGAAAGCCCATGAGGGATACTGATGCATGGACTTGTAAAAAAGGCAAGCAAGAGCACAGGAATTTTCTAGAAAAAAAAGGCTTCGCAAGCAAAATATATTCTCTTAGAGTGTTTTATTTATGTAAAGTTATCAGGAAAATAAATAAAAAAAAAAAAAAGGAAGCAATGATAGTTCATGATGCACCTAATAGAGGCTTGACAGCAATTGGTACCTGATTTATATGAACATAGCCAAAACCACTACCTGCTGATACTTGATTATTACAGTCATTTTGTCAAAGTAACTCAACTTAGAAACACATTATACAGCTCTGCAATGACTCAGACCACAGTAATATTCACCCAGCAATGTATTTACAGCAAGCTAATTTGGAATAATGGCTTGCAATGCATACGCAAGGAATTCTGCAGATTTGCAAAGGACAGTATTTCATACACACAACAAGTAGTTTGTATTAGCCACAGTCCAATGGAAATGCTGAAAACACACATTTGAGTAACTAACTAGATGTTACTTGAGACAAATGAAGAGGGATTGAAATCCTTACCTCAGTTTATTACATTACCCAAACCAAGCTGTGGAGCTTTATCAGCACTGAGTCTAAAAGTGCAAGAAGCAGACTATCTCAGAACAGGTGTAACACACAGAGGTGCAAATCACTAGCCAAAATACAGCATGATGGGAAAAAATAATGGAAATTTCTGTATAAAATGTCAGTTTGATAAAACTTTTCATGAGAAACATCAGTACAGTAACAAGAGGAGAAGAATATACCACATTCTTCTGTAATATAGAATATTGTAATACAGGTATATATAGAGTACCATAACACAGAATACTACCTTACCTACAGTAAACACAACAGATAACCCCAGAAAGAATCTGTTGAACCTACCAATGTGGCTAATCACTGAGAAGTTGTCACTCTTGTTAATGTTCCTGTACCATTTCCTCAGGTTACATGTTCCCCTCTTGTGGCTGATGAGCCTTCTCTTATCTGACCAGAAGATCTGCTCTGCAAAGTGCCCAAGCAAATTCTGCAACCACACATATAAAAATTGGATTAATAGAAAATTAAATATAAAATATCACAGGATTGAACATTAAGAGCATTAAGCACATTAAGACTCAAGCATTCAAGTAGTTAGAGAATACCAAGATGACATTAATTCATGCATGCCTCATTCTGTCCCAGCAGGCGTAAGCACCATGAAAAATTTAAGTGTTTCTTTTCACCCATAACCCCTCCTTCATTCCCTGATAGATGCAAAGAAAGTGGCAAAACCAGGGCTGCAGAAAGGATTGAACCCAGAGGTGCTGTAGAAACCATCCAGCTGTAAGGTATTTCCCACTTTCAATGGTTTACAGTTTAATGCTACTAAACAAACAAGAACAGAAGGTAAAACACAGGGAGAAGAAACTTATCTGGGGTGGTGCAGCATAACGAAATTTAAACTGGGACCAACACTAGTCTTCCTGAACTCCAGTTCAAAGTTTACTCTTTAGATGTGGCATCACATGAAAAGTCAACCACTGGCCAGTAATTTGGGTACACCACAGGATGCCATGAAGCAATCAGTGTGGTTTAGTTTGACTTTGAGAATGCCAGAGTATTCACAGGGAAAGAATGCTTCCTCCCAGGCTCACAAGTCTTGCAGTCTCTGCTAAAGCAAACTAGACCTGCTCCGAGTAAACAGTCCTTGGGTGCATAGATATGTAACAGAAATTCAGATTTTATTCAAATCTTTAAAATAAGGAGGACTTATTTTTCATAATCCAAAGAAGCAGACTAAAGGATGATGCCTCCCTCTGGACAATTATAAGCAATGACATATTTCTAGTAATAACAGCAGCCTGAATATGTAATGGATTAAAAGTACACTGGAAGAGATGATTAACAGACAGTCCATTATGGGCTCCCTAAAGTAACATTTTCTAAAATATTAATATTTAATTATGGAGGTGGCAGCAGATTGCAGGGTTTCCCTTCTTTTTTATTCTTGTTCTCCATATCTAACACTAAAATATTAGAGATAATGAGAAATCATGTACCTGTGTAAACTCTAATAGCAGTAATATGGAAAAGCAGAACAGTAAAAGAAAAAAGAAAAAAAAAATAAAAAAGGATAGGCCTCAAGCTGTTCATAGGGTCTCTGGTAATTGGAAGAGTCAATGGCTATATGATTCAAGAAAATACCTTCCCTAGAGAAGGAGACTGACTGTCCCACATTTATACAGCATCTAACCAACACTAAGCAGGCTTTCCTTTGCATATTATTGGTGCCAGCCCAATGAGGCAGAAAATTGCATCGTGTCAGTTAATTTCCCAATCTTTGTTTTCATTGTATTAATCTTTTGGCTTTGCTTCACTTTATAATTTGAAGGCTCAGCAAGAAGCAAACCAAATGGAAATTCAGCTTACTTTCATGTCTAACTGAATGTGGTCGTTGCAGTTTTGGAAAGTTTAATTCTGCGTAATCTCACCCATGAATAATAATCATCTGGTTTTGTATGCAGACATATTAGTGGTTATTAAAGACTGCCTTAAAAATTCTTGGGATTGTGCCCAAAAGCCAGTCACCAAAACATGATTAACAAATAGGTTACAGGAAGATAGGGTTTTTTTAAGCAGAATTGTGTGCCCTGTTGCTATTGAAGAAAAGTAAAGAAAGTTGCCTACTTCCTGAACTTGACTAATAATTTTAAAGTTTACTGTTCCCAAACTGGAAATTCAGATGCTGAGGATGTTGAAACAGAGTGGTTATCTTGGAAAAAGCACAGGAAATAAATATGGAGTTTGCACTGAGAAATATGAATAGGGAATGATGATGGTGATGATAAACGATTTTCTACTTGTGCTTAGAGTCAGTTGGCTTACCAAGGGCTCTGTTGCACTATGTACCACTACAACAGGAGGGCCCTGCAGTTATCTTCTGTTCTGAAACAGGAACATGTTAGCAGATTAGCCCTCTACTGTCCTTCTGCAAGACCCCACGTGGAGTACTGCATCCAGCTCTGGGGTCCCCAGCACAAGAGAGGCAGGGACCTGCTGGAGTAAGTGAAGAGGAAGGCCACAAAGATGATCAGAGCACTGAAGCACCTCTCCTATGGAGAGAGATCAAGAGAGCTGGGGATGTTCAGCCTGGAGAATAGAAGGTTTTTGGCAGACCTTAGGGCAGTTTTTCTATATAAAGGGAGCTTATAAGAAAGATAAAGAATTTTTGTTAGGGCCTGTAGTGGCAGGACAAGGGGCAACAGTTTTAAACTGAAAGAGGGTAGATATGGACTTAATATAAGGGAGTCTTTTTTCATGATGAGTGTGGTGAGACCTTGGAGTATGTTGCCCAAAGAAGTTGTGGACACCCCATCCCTAGAATTGTTCATAGCCAGACTGGTCAGGGCTTTGAGCAATATGCTGTAGTGAAAGGTGTCTCCATCCATGTCAGGGAGAGTGGACCAAATGATCCTTCCAAACCAAACCAAACCTATCTGTGATCTCATAGAAAAGTCTCTGCCTGGTGCACCACACCAGAGCAAAGTGAGGACCAGATCCCAAGTCTGAGTCTCCAATTCACCATCTTCCCTCCACAGTACACTGACTCCTTGTATGAGGTCTGAAGGCTCTCTCAATCACTTTGGTGCCATATGAGCATTTTTCCTGTTTTCATTTATTGAACTATCATGAAGACACACTGCAAATTTATACAGCAAATCTGATATGTATTTCATGCTGTGGTTATATGATTCCCAGTTCATCCAAATAGGATTCATGAGCCGTATCTGATGAATAAAGCTTTTTAAAAAATGAGATGTCTTTTTCATGATTCTGTCTCTGTGATTTTTTTCTAAAAAATAAAAAATAAAAATTTTAACCAGTATCTCTTGTAACCACAACAAAGAATTTAAATCTTCCCTTTTTCAGTTCTCCAAGGACATGTCTTACCCAGAAAAGTCTTGTGGGGTTGTGTATTATCTTCCACTTGGGGGAAGTTTCTGCACTTGTGATGCACCTTAGTCACATGAAAAGAACACATATGAAATACTGCTTAAAAAAAAAGAGGGAGTGTCCTTTTAGCTTTCATTATCTGTGAGACAAAGGAAGAGCATCATGAGATCAACACTGCACCTCCGTGCAGTTTTACACTTCTCAGTAAGAGAGAGAAAACAACCTCTGACCTACGGCTAAGTAACTGATGGCAAACAGAATGAGAAAGGTGTTATTAAGGACTGAAAAGAAACCACTACCTGACGTGAGACTCATGAAAGCCAAGTTTCATTACAGAAGTTTAGCCAATGTATTTCATCCTTGTCAGGGTGAGCAGTCCTATTGAATCACTTTTCTCTGTTTTCCCCCAAAAGTGTCCATGAAACACTCCAGATTGTAAACTGTGAGAAACAAAGTTGTGTTTTTGCAGTGGAAAATTCCACTAGCCTTGCATATTCAAAAGTGATTGTGCAGGCATGACAGTGGCATAGCAGTGGGGAGTACATTAAGCAGATACAGGGAAAGTCTCACTGTCCCAAAATAAGGAGAATAGTTAAGAAAAATAGGACAAGCAGTGTGAAATTGGTAAAAACAAAAAATCATGGGCCCTCTAGTCATGAGAGAAGAGGGGAAAAAGAAAAGAAAAAGGAGAAATTAACTGTTGGTCAAATAAAAATTATGCATATGTGATATAGTAATAAGTATCAAGTAGTGTGTGAACCTGTAGTATTCAGCCAATGAGGAAACAGGGGAGGAATCAAGTGTCAGGTAATATGGAATATAAGGTTATGATATACTTTTGCTGGGCACTCCTGTTTGCAGGACGCCCACCATTGCAATCGCAAATAAAATAGCTTCACAGAAGACTCTGTCTGAGAAAATTATTGAGGTATTTCTTATAAAACTGACTCCAAACTTGCTCTGCTGCTGTCAGTTGCTTTACTGGTGTCCCCTGAATGCACAGATCATATAGGGATGCCATTGCAACTGGGGCCTGTTTTATCATCAGGAAGTAGATAAGATGTAATTCTGCCTCTTGTGAAGTGTTCATCACTCATGGAGATGAGTTTTACAGTTTAAAATCAGAGTCTTAAGCTTCAGATTTTCAAAGAGACTTTAGAAAAGTTTAGGAAAATTTTGTTAGTCCCTCACACCCTGATCACACCAGAAGTTACTGGACTTGAGCATAAAACATCAGGAAATTATGTACCTATAGTACTCCAGACGTTTATCACATAGTCATAAGGTTCCCTGTAGCTCCTGAACTTCACAGGAAAAGATGAACAGCAACTCAGAGCTCTATTAGACTTACTAAATCCTAGAAACACAGTCCTCTTTCATTTGAGTTAATGTAGCCTCGAGCATACTCAGAGCATACATGGCTGCTTCAGTTTTTACATTGAAATAATAGTTCTTCTCCCAGTCTAGGCTCTACATCATCTCATTTAAAAAAAAAAAAAAAGCCAGAGATACATAAAATAGTTTCATAGACCTCAACACTCCTGACATAGATTCAAACATTCAATTGATTCAGTTCAATGAAGTTCTCAAAGTACATTACCACTGTTATATATGGAGTGGTAATTCATGTTGAGAAAATGGTTGATATTAATAAAGAAGGGGGAGATTTGGGAATGTGGCCATGGGGGTTGGAAAACACCGTGACTGAGATAACATTAGACTCTTAACGATGAGGCCATCATGAATATAAAAGAGTTTAGAGGGAACAAAGAAGGGTGATTCAGGAGACTCCATGCAGTCTCCGGTTTCTTGTTCTCCAGCTGGTTCTCTTGTTCTCCAGCCATTAAGGCATGGATGTTTCTGGGTGTTTGCTGCTGTTGTTACATTCAAAGTTGTTTGACCAATGAAAAGTTGCTTTGAAAAGAACTGCTGTGGAAAGAAGGGTATAAGAGGGGAGTCTGCCCTCAAGAAAGGAGAAGTAAAAAAAAAAAAAAGGAAAAAAAAAAAAAAGCACGATGAAGTTACATCAATAAAGAAGCCGGAAAAAGGAGTGAAGAGGAACAGGCTGGCAGAATGGAGACCAGGGAGCAGGCACATTGATTGCCTCACAAAGACAGGTTCGGCCAGACTCAGCAAACTGCTCAGAGAAGCTTGTACAGAAAGTTGCTGGAAATAGGCGCACTGGAGCTGGAGAGAAGCTTGAGCTGAGAGAAGCGGACCTGTGCACACAACTGTCCCTCACTGGTAAGCAGTTGAGCATTATGGGGAATCATACGTCCTTAGGAACAAAGACTGTCCTGGTAACCTTACAGCTTATTCTCCTTATTAACAATTGGACAGTTTATGAGCCTGAAATATGGGACCAAACTGAGGTCAAGGTGTGGGACTCTGCAACTAAAAATGGCAAGGTTGCAGTGGGATTGCTCGGCACCTGGCGAGCGATCTCTGAGGCCTTAAAGAGCCATGTGGGACCACAGTCAGAAACCTGTGGTTTGCCAGACAGTGAGGGAGCTGCGGGCGCCTTTACTGATCCAACTGCTATGCCATGGGCCCCTCTGCTGCTACAGCCATCGAAGGCTTTTGCTGTTATGCCCCCTGTTGACCTGAATGTGCCTTTTGACCCAGGCCTATTGGCCTTGAAAAGGAGATGGATATGTTTTTCTTCGATCCAGGAAGAATACATAAGGCCTGAAGACTGAGTTGCTTGACGACTTAAAGCAAGACATATTGTTCAAAAGGAATGGAAAATGGAGACTTGTATGTAATCAAGAAAAGGAGTGGAAAATGGAGACTGTTGAGTCGTGGAACTTGGAGGATTATTTGTTACCTTTTCTGATTGTGCATATGTATAGGCGTACTCGATTTTTATTAAATTATGGAACTTAGAGGATTGTTTGTTACCTTTCCTGATTGTACGTATGTATAGGCATACTTGCGTTTAGTATGTGAAGCAACGTTCTGTATATTTAGAATGATGTTCATGTGTGCGTGTTGGTGGAGCGTAGACTCCCCGCACACTCAGTGCTGTTTACTTGCCTTTTATACCTTTTAGAAATATTTGTTTTATAAATATTACAAAATCCAGATTGAGTTGAGACCTCATTTATAACAGCACCAAGAATTGGATTTAATTCCACATATTCAAAATAAAACAAGCTCCAGTAGCAAGAGGAATTGATTTTATACATATATATATATTCTGGCTTACAAGTGTAAAAAAAACACAACCTGCTTCACCAAACTGTAATTGAGGAAGTAGATGGACAATTGTCAAATACTATTATATGGTATAGATTTAAAGGGTCTTCTTTCATAAAAGTTGATGTGTTTCTTAAAGTTAATTACTAGTATTTTGTGCAAACTGTCAAGCAGGTTTCATAGCTAGGAGCTGATATGAATAGATTGCTGATATTTAATCACAGAACTAAGAAAAGAAGGAACGCACATCAAGACAACCAAATTATAAATGACAGTTATGAGTCCTGAAGTTAGTAATTTATATTTTTTTTCTACATTTGACATGACTTTTCAGTGGGCTATATGCTTTCTGTAAGATGCGTTTCTTTTTAACTTATCAAAAAATTGTTTTCCTTTGTTGCTGTGATTTGATGCAGAAAGAACAAACCTTTTCCTTTGGAAATCCTGGCTGCGAAGCAGCATGGGTATTTGGGGGCTGCATTGCTGGGGGAGAAAAAATGCACACCCTCTTTTTTCCAATCCACTTGAGAAGACCCCAGGATGAATCCATCAATCTCTAAATACCTCTATTCCCACCCTCCTCATAGGACATGGGCAAATTACCTCTTTTCAGCTCCTTCCTCCAGCTTGCCCAGTTGACAAACCTGTCAGGAAGCAAGAATTTTAAATACTGGCCTTTTGCAGCACCAGGATATGCCTGGCAGGTCTCCAGTTTGGATGCTAGCAGAGAAAAGGGCAGATGAGCCCGTGCCCTACCAGCAGCCAAGGAGAGAGAGACAGGTCAAAAACAGTAACAGCACCATGTGTGGAGGATGCAAGAAGGATGTGGGATAACTCTGGTACAAAAGGTTTTCTTCTATGGCTCAGCATAGATGTTAATGAGAAAAATGCAAGAAATGAAGTACTATCCTTTCCACAGAAGCCTTTCCCAATGACTTCACTTGCAAGTTAATTTATATCTTCATGAAGATTTGAATGTGTGTAGACATATTCATCAATAAACCTTAAGGCAACCATGAATTCACTGCTATAACTGCTGCAATTAACTGTTCAAGGAATAGTAATGAAGTAAACAGAAATATAACAAGATGGTTGTGGGCATCTTCAACAAAAGAATAAAAGGATGGTGCAAAATGTTAAATAAACTAAATACACTATCAGACATTGACATGTACAATACATTAATCCCTATGACAAATTACATGTAGATCAAAATACTGTGGACTGGCTTAATAAGCAGGTTTATTATAATGAAATAATAATAATAATAATAGATAATAATGATAAAAATAAAGCTTTTTTAAAAAAATTAGAAGTTTCATTAACGTTATAATTACATAGGATTTTTTTTTCTTCACTATACAAATTATTCTTAGTATCCAGATTGCATGAAGTGAAAAAATGAGAGCAGATTTTGTCAGCCAGTTTTCTAATCTAAACGAATTAGCACAGACTTGTTTGGCTCCAGAATTAAGGGGTCCCATCTTTTTTTTTTTTCAAAACCCATTTCCCTGAAACGTTAGCAAATCATTTAACAGCCATTTAAGTCCTAATCAGTTAACAGATGGTCGTCTTAATGCACCACAAGTCACAGAACATTGCTAACAAACTTAACAGCTCATATCACCAAAACAATAACAACAACAACACAAACCATAAACTACAATGTACTAACTACAATGAGAAGAGTGCAGGCATCACCAGTTTTTCAGGTCCCCATGACAGCAGGATATTCATTAAGGGGTAAATTCTTATGGATCCTGGAAAACAACATCGAACTGCACCGTTAGAGAAAGTTCAAAAGACATAACACTAAGAAAATATTTACGTATAAAATTATTGTCTTTTTTAAATTCTCTTAGTTTACTGAGTTTAAATTTGGTCTCTAACACTCACTGACGTATGCTTTAGCACACATAAACACATACTTTGTTGCTTGCCAGAGATAAAGGTTTTAAATACCTGGTATTAAATACAAAATTCACAGTTCCACACAGTAGCTTTTCAAAACGTTTGCAATGTAAATTGCAGCACTGTTTCCACACTGTATATAATTCTTCTTCTATAGCCAAAACTCTCATACTTTCCCACATCCATCTTCTGAATGGACTATAATTTTTTTTACAATTAAATGCAAACAGTAAAACACTATATTTTTTTTTATTTTTTGAGGGGGGGGGGGAGAGAGGGTTGTTTTGGTGTTTTGTTTTGTTTTTTTTTGTTTGATTGAAGTTTTGTTTATTTGTTTAGTTTGGGTTTTCTTTTTTTTTTCTTCTTTTTTTTTTTCTTTTTTTTTTTTTTTCGTACCTTCTGTATGAGCCACAAGAAGCAGATGTTATAGCTAACAGCAATGAAAACAGTATTTTATGGTTCTTGTGTTTTCACAGTTTTGTATGGGGACATTAGGGACAGTAGGCTCCTTCATTTGGTTTTAAATTTCCACAAACTGCAGAGTATTTTTACACTTTCCTACCACTGTAAAACACTGCCTAAAATAGCTCATGTGGTAAAATACCTTAAAGCTTTAAAATACTGAAAAAACTTGAAGAACAGTTTTAGATTGCTCAACACTGTGCCCTTGAGAGCATTGTAGCCTTGTAATGCCAATAGAAATGATCTTTTGACTTTTCTGGACTTTCAATCAGGCCCTAAAACTATAGTTTCGGTCCCAATTAATTGGCTCACATGAAAGGAACCGGTGATAACCATTGCCCGAAGTGTTGTGCCCATATGCACTTCCACAAGGCCTGGATATTAGTGCTGAAGCCTTGTACCCCCTGTGGCTCTGGCCTTTGCCATCCCACTTTAGGAAGCCTGTCACGTTCAACAGTACCAGCAAGCTCAAAACAATAAGGGATTCCTGATGAGAATGAGGATAGATACTGAAGTTGTGGCTACAGGCAAGTGCTATTTCATTACTCCATAAATACCCAAATTTTGGCACCTCCATCTGGAGCCAGTCCCCTCCCAGAGGACTCTTTCCTGTCCACCATGGCTTTTAGCTGGATGCTGCTGTATCTGCACTGGTGTGCATGGCAGTCCCACTGTGTCCCTCAACCATCCTGGGACTTGCAGATTCTTAGTTCAGCTGTATTTGGGAACAACACATCTCCTAAAATGTGTGAAAAGGCTAACAACAGCAGCAAAAGAGGAGTTCTGGTGATAAACGTTAAATTTTCCATTGCGCACAAGGGGAACAAGAATGGAGAGTTATTTGTCTGAAATCATCGAAACCTATGCCAGAATCAGAAACTGGAACCAGGCTGGGTGCTTTGACCAGCCTGGATTACCCACATAGCAGGAGATGCCTTCAGTCACTAATTAAATTGCCTCTTTTCAGAGAGAAACATAAAGAACAATGATGGCATTGTGTGAAAATCCTCAACCCAGCACGTTCAAGGTGTTTTTTCCTTTCTTCAGAAGGTATATATCACCCCCAGCAGTGCTAGAGCATGAATGCACAGACAACACTGACAACCTGACCTGTGGGGAGGACAACGGGAGTGCTTTCAGGGAGGAGAGTGAGTGTGTTGGTAGGAATGAGCAGCAGCTCTACCCTGCCAGGCACCCCGACAGAGGTCCACATCCACAAGGCAGGAGGAAAAGGAGAAAGAGGTTGGAGCCACCTGGAACCAAACAAAGATTAACAGAAGTACAGGTGAATAAAATAACCTCTCAGCCAGAAAGAGTCTGGTAGCTAGGAAATAGGAAGAGATCTGCACTTAATTTTTTATGCAGAGAATTTGGACAACCATTTGGAACAACCATTTGGAGTTTGCATTTAAAGTTAAATTGGGAGAGACAGCAAATAATAAGAAACAATGCAGACAGATAAAGAAGGTCTTAGAGCAGATATTTTAAATACCAACACAGCTAATAAATGCAAATGAAGTTCAGTGCAGATAAGCACAGAATTATGAGTCTGAAAGCAAAGAATAAAAAGCAGGAACTATCTGCTTAGTGGCAATCAGCTGCACTGTAATGACCAAGAATGAGATCTGGGGAATTATTGTGAAAGAAATCCCTAAAGCTTTCAGCCCAGTGAGGAAATGATTGAAACAAACAAGATGATAGGCGTTATTAAACCGCCCGAGTATAATGCTCAGTTTCCACACCCTGTGAAGGGTACGAATGAAATGCACCAAAGCAAAAGGATTAAAACCAAAAAAGCAGCATTAACCTCATAGAGTAAGATGGATTTTTGCCCTTGGCTTTTGTCTGGAGTCTGAATCTTCTTGATTGCTCTGCTCCTTTGTTACTATAATGTCCTCTTTTATTATTTCATTTCCTTTTATTATTTTTTAATCTGTCATATAAAACTTTATGAGAACTTAGCCAAGAAAGGACAACATCTCCTTCACAATCACTGTAATCTATTGTTCAGGTCAGGCAGATTTTTAAAACATAAATCCAAATTCTACCTTGGACGCCTGCCTGGATTACCAGATGACCTCAGAATTATGTGCAGGAACAAATTTAAAAGCAGTATTACTGCAATATAGCAATCTTCAGAGGTGGTGTCAGCAGAGTCTGGGATGTGTCAAGGAGGAATCAAGTTGAACTAAGAGAAGGACTTGCACTGACAACTATCTGGTGTGGAAATAATCCAAGGGCTTTGTACAGAACAAAACTGTCACTTCAGCAAGTCAATTGGCCTGGCCATCTTTCACCATATGTGCTCCAGTACTGCCTGAGCAGCTCCTGGCAGCCACTAGTATCTTCTGGTACAACCTTATGGATCTTCATCCTCATCCCTCATCTTCACCACTGACCCAAAGGACATGCAGAACATAAGCATGGCCACAATGTGAAAGCCTGAAAGTTGATTTATCTCAAACCTGGTAAGGGATTAAGAACACATAAAAGTATTTTCTCAGGACTTTATCATGCCCCTAAATAATAGATAAATAAATAAATAAAAATGTTCAAGAAGACCTAAAGCCAGAGTAGTTGTCTTTGTACCTTGCTTCCACTCAGTTTGTCAGGTTAGCTTTTAAACTCATGGAAACTTTTAGCATCCGTGCAATCTTGTGGCAAGTGATTCTACCCAAAATAAGACCATTATTCTAGCTGAGGCCTTTCTAGTGATGAACTGAACAGGACACAAAGTTTTCCTGCTTTTTTATGGTTCCGTAACCTGACTCAGGAGAGTTCAGCTTGTGGTCCACAGCAGCACTTTGATTTTTTCAGCAGAATTGGTTCCCAGCCAATTGTTCTTAATCATGGTTTTGGCAGCAGAGAACAACTGCATTGAGCATGGACTCCTGCCTTTGCCATTATCATTTTTGTGTTCAGACTGTTTCCGCGGGTTGCCAACACCATTTAACCTGTCCTTCACATTGCTGCTCTCCCCTCCTCATTTAATTTCACCTGTAATAGGATATTTCCCATCCATCAGCTAGGACATTAACAATAGCACTGAATTGTGTCTGCAGTCCCACAGATACACTTCCATTCTGTCAGCAAAATATTGTCCGAGTATTCCTCTAATGTGCTTTGCATCTACCTTACTGTAATTTCACCCAGTCCATAGCTCCCAGAGTGCTTCCCAGAACACTGCAACAATATGCTCAGAAGCCTCACAGACTTCAAGGGGGGGTTGTTTTGTTTTGCTTTGCTTTGTGATTTTTGCAGCAGGTACTAGCAGGTAGTTCATTTGCTTCACTATTTTTCTACAGCTAAATTCAAGTAGACTAGCCCTCAGCAGCTCTTCCACCCGTTTTACCTTTTATAAAAAGAGACACTACCTGGCCTTCTCCCAGAACCTCACCCACACTCTCTTAGCTTTCAGAGATAACTCCTATGGCTCCAGGATCATTTCAAGCTATTCTCTGAATATCCTAATGTTAAACATCCGACCATCCAACAGGAGCAATGAATTCAAAAGTTTGAACTTCAAATGACTATTCTCCATCTTCCAAAACTTAATTAGACTGTACCTGAAACTGCAATGAAAATGAAAAAGTAAAAAAGTTTTAGATGTTGTTTTGATGACATTTTCGGTCCACAGCTTTCCTGCTCTGATGAGCAACAGATCAGCCCTTTCCTTGGGCATCATCTCCTTCAGTAAGTGCACTTGAAGAATTATTTCTGGCTGGTCCTGATGTCTCCTGCTAGTCAAGTCGATTCTTTTCATGCAGAAGAATAATAAGCACCTAAAATGACAGTGACACGGTGCTGATGTGATCAGGGTTCAAACTGCTGGGCTACAGGTGCCGCTCTCCCATTGCCTACTGAGGTATTAAAAACGCCTCCTCTTGCCTATTCCTGCAGATAGCTGTTTTCAGATGGATTCCTGCATAATTGTACGTTCCAGGGAATATTGCTTCTCATTCTGTTCTAATCCTTCCATTTTGGTCAGTTTAGTGTACAAGAGCTGAAATCGAACATTTTCAGGCTGTCACAGAGGTTAGAAAACCTATTTACCACAAAATGAGACTCTCACTTGCCGGAGATGCCAAGCTCCTCCAGACACAGCAGGGCTCCAGTGTTTATTAGAAGCTCTGAAAGCAGCCACACTCCTGAGCACAGCGCTCTCAAGGCGAGGATACTGCTCTGCTCTGCTGGCACGATAGAGCCCAAAACCTTGGGGGAACAGCTCCTTGTGCATTTCTACAGGGCATAGAACCTCCATAACCAACTCACCAACTCTAGCACTTTGCCTAGGCTTTCCCAACACAACAGTGTGGTGTTACTTTCTTTATCCCTTCGAGTCCTTGTGTATTTAGAGGCAGCTCCCAAAGGGCAGAGAGGTGCCATAGTATTTTCACATCACCACCGAACTACCCAAAGATCTGCAAACTTTGCCTGCCTTGCAGCCAGCTGCAGCTCAGCAGCCCCAAGGTGCTGAACACCAGGGCAGACCCAGAGGTGGGAGGTGAGTGCTTTGGGGCCAGGGAGGGTTTGACATCCTATCCTTAGCACCTCTCGAGCACAGGTCTGCCTTTGGGTCATTGACTTTGTGACTTTCTCCCCAAGGGGAAAAAAAAAAAAAAAAAAAAAAAAGTAGAAAGGGAGATGGTGAAACATAAGCATTTGAAAAATGCACCTTTAATAGCCTCTTATGGGCAGAATCAGCTGAACTCAGATGCAAAACTGCTTTTTGCCCAACTGCATGAAAGCATCATAAGATCTCATTTTATCTCTGTTCTCTAGATTTATTGTAGTGATGCCCTCTCATACTTCCACTCCAAAAAGCATTCCCATTATAAAATTCCTCCCTTTTTCAAAGATTTTAACTCATCTCCGTTTGTGCATGATGCTGTAGCTTGGCATACAAAGTCCTTAGTCCAGATGTGTGGTTGTTTTTTTTTTTTAAAGAGGCAAAAATGAGTTCTGCAGTGTTTGATTTACAGATGCATAAAAACTAAAAACTACACTTTAAAAAGCTAGGAAAAGTATCTGAAAAACAGAAATGATTGAAACGAGGGAGGAAAGAACTACCCTGAATTTTAATCCTGGAATCATTTATTTGAAAGGCAAAATATTTTTTCTCAGACCTCATTTTCTGGACATCTACTCTTTTTAAATATAGCAAAGGCTAAATTGATTCTACCTGCAATAAAGCTGCTGTGGGGTAATACAGTAGGAACAGATGATTTTGCCTGTGATACATGGTATGATGGAACAATTTTGATATTTGCAGTTATGACTCAAGGAGTTTTAAGGCATGGTCCAAAGAACAATCACATCACCAGATAGAGGCGACAGCAAAATGGGATGATAACAAAGCTGGCACTTTCTGAGAAGTAAAGACTTCTGTGGGATGACATGGTGGCTGATCCTTTGGAAATACATCTGCTAACAAGCTGTCCACACGCCCATGCAAGCAGTTTTCTGTCTGTGTGCTGAGCCCAATGCAGTGTCCCAGGTAGCCCCAGTAAAGCCAACTCAATCTATTAGTGAAAAACAAAATCTACTATACTGCAGTGCTCAAGCCACTCCAAAGAGTGCTGTATGTGCCACCAAGCAAAGAAGGATCCACCTCCGCTTTCTGTTATTATTACCTGAGTCCACCCCTAACTGTTTAAACCAGCAGGCATGTAAGACTTGTAATGGATTAGAGCAAAAAGGAATAAGGCTTTTTAACTACACCAACACATCTGGTAAAGGATACTACTGAAAAGCAGTGCTTCTAAGTTCACTGTTGAAAACATCCCGCATAATGTTATGTACCACATGGTGCTTTCTGTATTCAGAAAATGAAAGAATCAATAGCAGCATCTTTCTACCATCCTGCTGACAAGGAAGAGTGGGTGGGTAACACGTGAGACCTGATGATCAGATGTTCAAGACCAGAACAGACCACTGGTTGCATGTACTTTGTCACAAAGTCACAGAAGGGGTGAGATTGGAAGTGACCTCTGGAAGTCATCTGGTCCAAACCTGCTGCTCAAGCCAGGCCACCTAGAGCTAGTTGCTCCCCCTTGCAAAGCTAAGTATAAACACTGTACTCTGTGTTTAGTGCCCCAGCTTGGCACAAGCTAACAGAACCTGAACTCTCCCACGGGCAAAGCACATATTTTGTTTGCTGGTCTGTGCTGTTTTAGCTCTGCTGCTGCAACTCAGTCTTGCTGCAGCATTTCTAGTGCATTAACCCATGTCCTCTTTGGCAGGGCAGGCACACTGTTAGGAGGCTGAGCCAACAGTTTAAAAAGTTGCACGAGCTCCTTGGCAGATACGTCGCTGGTCTTTCCAACCAGAAAACCTGACTAGTTTTTCTGCTGTGTTGCAACAGTGGGAGCCCCTTTGCATGCATTTAGCCTCCATGTAATTTGAAAGACACCCTAAGCACTGAGCTGCAAGGTGAACCCGAGGCTTTTCTCTTTTCTGAGTCTTTCACCATAATACACAGAGAAACTTTCTTCCAGATATCTCAAGACCCATGCCAAAACTGGATATTTTACTAAAGCTACGTGCTGTAAAATTGCTACTATAGACTTTGACTCACACTCAGAAGTTATCCAAACATGACAAAGTAGGACCTTCACTCTTAGACAAGTTCAAAAGTCAGATTACTGAAGGTATTTCAGTAGCAAACCAAAATGGGTCAGGACACCATTTATGGTCTTATTAATGGTTTCTTGTAAGTTGAGTAATAGAAGAGATAAAATAATGACTGCTTCATTGTTGGGGTTTTCTGATACATTGCCTGAAAGACCTGACATATTTTAAAAGGAGTCTGTAATTGAACATTTTAGATTTCCCTGGCATTATTTTAGTATAGGTCCTAGAAAACATTTTGTTTATTGAGACATAAAAGAAGTGTACAATGAGATAGAAAAATTGAATGACATCACAGTTTTCTTTTTAAGGGGAGTTATAAACCAACAGTTTGGTAACTGGTGACTAATATATTTTAGCATGAGCTTCAAAGTATTCAATATGAAACTTCCTCAATATGTTTTGCAATGAGCAAGGAACATGGGAACAGGACATTAACAAAGGTGAAGCTTCTTGATAATCCATGAAGACAATAACTAACACTGCATTAAAAATTACAGACTGCATTTGCTTTTATGTTCTGGTTACACTTTCTCTTTAAATTTAGATGTAAATGCTTTTTAGACAAAGTATTCTCACTACCTGTCACCTGCAGCTGTGAAAGTTTTGTTTTTCTCACTTGATAGTGATTAAAATGATCCCTGAATATATGCCTGAAAGGTAGAAAATGAGACTTAAGTGGGTTTTGTTTAAGACAATTCTAGAAAGGAAAGTGGAAGGCAAAACAGTAGGCTATTTTGCAACTTCACTTTTCAAAAAAAAAAAAATCAAACCACTTGAAAACAGGATCATTTAAAATTAAGTTAGGGAGCACAGTATTTTCTGCTGTGCTTGTTCCACTGTGCCAGCTCAGTTGTGAGCAGGGTCTTTTCCTCCAGAGCAACGGATCCTGCAATAATATGAGTCTAGAGCACTTACTCTCCCTCATAAACTGTCACTGTTGAAAACATCAAAAAATATTTCTATATTCTCTTTCATCAAAATCAGTTCTGTAAAAGCAGAATACAGGTTTAAAGAAGGCCTCAAAATAATACATTACCATGACTCTATAAAGCACTGTCTGCATGAGGCATGCTACACTGACGTTGCCACCGAGCTGAAGAGACCTGCAATGCAGTAAATGTTTGATACAAAATGAAAGGCTAGGAAGGTTTTCATTTCCCTTACATGTACTCAAAGCATTTCATATTTCAACATACTTATAAACATGCCCTTGTTTCAGGCTTTTAGAAAAAACAAGCAAAGTTTACTACTAAATGACTACTATCTGCAAGTGGCAATTCCAGCTAGCAGCCTGTAATTTGTCAGGGACAGATAACAGAGCACTGTTATATTGCACCTGCTTAATCCAAGCTCCGTTTATCTTGTGTGCATGTCAGCGTAGCCCAGAGATGTAAGCAGTAACAAATCTCACAGCGTATGCACACATGCTGTTGTCTTGTTCATCAGATTGTATTGTTGTTTTTTTTTAAGGCCCATATACAATGTTCTTCCAAGGTTTGCTGACTACAGAATGTACCTTTGAACTCCAGGACAGCTGAAATTTAATGGAAACCTCAACTCTCATTCAGCTGTTTTGAGAGAGGTAATGAGAGAGGGAGAGACATTTTTCTAAACAAATGAGTTTTCATATTGGAAATAGTCTACTTTATGTTTTAATGCGTCATGGCAGAACATTAAAGTGTGCTGTGCAGGCTTTTAAAAGAGAGAATATTGCCATTTGTGGTTAGTCACCATCCACAGCCCATTATTTGAAGAAAAATATTATCCACTAATGGCAGCACATAGGAAATTGCTCCCTTGATAGAAATGGTTTACAGCAAGTAGGAAACAACTTTGGAATGGAGATTGGCTAATAGCTTTACCTTGTCTTTGCAACTTTTTATATTCTTCTTTGCCTTTACTGCAAAGTTGACTCCTTAATAGGAAAGAGCCTTTATCAGAGAGTATTAGTTATTCATATAGCTTCTGTGAGCAGCGGAAATAAATCATTATGAGTTGAGTATATTTCTCAAAGCCCATAAAAAGCACCCTTTTAAAATTGCTACATTAGGTATGATTATTTTATTTTCAGCTTTAGCTTTCTCGGTTTGTATCTTGTTCACTTGTCCTAAAGACCCAACTTGTAATTCATCTTATTGAAATAACCCAGCCCATTCTAAGGTTAAATTATGGGAAAACAACTGTTAATGATTAAATTCATTTTTAGTAAATACAAGGTAAGTGGAGAGTGCCCAGACTTTTACAGTAATAGGAATATACTACATATAATAGCACAGTTTTGACATTAAATCTGGGTGGTGCATCTTCCATTCCACCAGCAGACATTGCAAAATGCAGAGGTTTAAGTAAAGATATTTTTCAAAGTAAGATGTAACTGTGTAACTCTTGCACACTACAGAATGTGCATTAATACCTTTTTTCCATATTGTCTTTCATCTAACCAGCTCAAGTGGCTTTTGAGGTATTAAGGTATTAAAGCAAAAATGGTTAACATGCTTCAAAATGCGATTTATTTCTCTGTTGTTGATCCATTTGAGGTTCTGTTCTCTATATGGCCAGAATCCAACAGTGTTGTTTTTTTTGTTCATTTTGTTTTTTTCATGCCAGCTATAGGAACCTGTCCAAAGGAGTATTGACTCTGACTTGTTTCAAACTGCTAACACACATAATGACCTTCACAATGTGTTGATATTCGCAGAAAGTGAAGCCTTTTTTGATTTCCAGCCCCAATCCTTTTCCTCGGGAGTTTGGAGGCGCTGTAGAACAACTCATAGGCAAAAGTACCTGATAGCTGGTAAGATTGCAAGTCTCTGTCATCTGTCTGTTCCAAATGCAAATAGCATTGGAAGCAGAGGTCAAGGGAGACAGCAGAACTCATGAGATCTGGTGCACAAACCTGAGCACTTAGATCAGAATATCCAATAGTTTTAGGCAGAGATATATTGTCCTTGGGGGACTAAGTTGCCAGTTTATGTTCCAGCTGAGTACCCTCTAGCTTGCCTATACAGAAGAAAAGTTTGCATGTTCAAGCCTTATAAATTACAGACCATGACCATCTTCATACATAAATAAATTGTCGTATATTCTGCCAACTCTCTGCTTAGCTACCTCATATGTTAGCCAACAGCACAAACAGTATCACAGCCTGTCTTTTTTAGCTTGGGATAGTGAAAAAACATGCTAACTCATTTAAGTATCCTTATGGTCAGGAGCAGGTGCAGGTGCAACCCTCTTCCCGCATCACAATCCCATTCTCCAAAGGGCAGGACTCGTAAATGGCTAAAGACTGGACCCAAATGTATGAGCTCTGCAGCAGGAGGGACAAGCTGCTATCCCATCAGTGACAGGAGCAGCAAGATGCTGAGCCCTTCCAATAAATTCTCCCCACCTAGTAGGAACAGGCTGTTAGCTGTCTGTATAAGTTATCCCCACAATCTGTAAAATAAGGAGATTCTACCTGTCCAGCCTTCCTACCCTGAATATATTGTAACAGTAGGACATAACTCAGTTGCTGGAGATTAAAACCGTAATTCAGAGGCCCAAGTACTTTATAGGTGAATTAAACCTGTGTTTGAATTTTGTCTGTTAAGCATTTCAGCTGAAAGGGAAGGAGAAAGTTGCATAATTTATCATGTAATGTTTTCAGTAGACTCCACTATCATACACAAAAGCAAATAGTTTACATGAGACACATATGTGGGCAGGAGTTATAAAAAAAAGCTGTGCCATATGGTTTTAAGGGGATGCAAATGCAATAAGAGACTGCTTTATAAATCTGTTTTCTGTGTGGTAGCTCATTTAAATACTGAAGAATTCTTTGTTAAGTCTTCATTATCACAAATGTGTACAGGACAAATTCAGGTCTCTTAATGACTGTGGAGAGCATGTCTTTCTCAGGCTTCCAAATTCTGGTCCTACCTTTTCCTTACCTCTCCTCACAATATGACATTTGCCTGTTTCCTAAGTAAAGGTTATTGTCTTTAACATTCTTCAGAAAAGATGTAGCAAAGCAGCACACTCCTTCATGCTTTTCATTGGAACATCTTCCTTGTGAGGCACCTGTCCTGTCAGTTCCCATTTTCTATTAGCTGGTTTAATTGCTTACTAGCACCACATGAGGTTCCACCAGGGGCTGTGCAATATAAAAAAAAATCTCCTCAATTTTTCTTTTGAGATGATGTTTAAAATTACTAAAATCACAGGACCCAGATACTGCTATCACCTAAACCACACACAGTCACTGCAGCCATTCAAAGTCAGGTATTAAACACCGGTGTGGCAACACAGGGCATTTCCAGCTATTCTTTGCAGAGGTACAGGTACCATTCCCTTCTCAGATGTGATCACTCTCTCATACTGCCAAGCCCTGTAAGGAGACAGAACCATTATAGGTGCCAGCTCAATGCACCGTGCTAATAGAAAATCAAGTACATATGTGGCTTCACAATGCCATGCAACGATAATAGTGGTTATTTTCTGTTATTTGACCTAGACATTCTTAGCTCCAAACACTCAAATTTATAATCCAAGACCATGAGAAAGTCCAGGGACAAAAGGCAAAAGCTGATATCATCATAGCCGAATTATTGTGTTGCTTCAACACTTTCTCCATCATCAAGCATGTAACTTTACACATCAGATGCTGCCAGCAGGCTTGTAGGAGGTTAACTTGCTCAATGTCTAGAGACAACAGCAATGACATGGCAGCTGTTGGAGAGGAAAGGAAAGCAGCAATCCTAACCTCGTGGGCCTACTTCTGTACAGGAGCATTAGATGACTGGGAAGCAGCAGGGAACCAGCTATAAAATTCTGTAGACTCAAGTTCAATCGAGGGACCCTGTGGGATACCAGTGGTTTGTGACAGAAGCGATCATCAAATGGGATGGGGAAAATGCAGAGATAATTGATTGAAGCAACATTTATGCTCAGATAACCTTCCAATTCTCAACTGATACTTAAAGGAGATGTCAAAGGATCAATAGAGCCACCAATAATGATTATATCACTTTTCATCCCATAAGATCTTTGGATGCTTTTCAGACTGCAGGATTGCACATCCACCGCTGAATTACAGCTGGCTACAACAGCCATTTTGTAGTGCTATACAATAGCTATTATGAAGGAAATGAAGAATAAACTTCTCCTATTGATCCAGCAATGGGAATCTTCAATAGACAGAATGTAATTGCCTGAGCTAATTCAGAGGAAGGTTGCAAAATGGCAGTAACTGTGAGTATTAAAACACCAACAAAGTTAGCCTTGAAGCAGCCAAAAAAATCTCCAGGAAAAGTTACAGAGGACACAGAGGCAAACAACAGCAAAGCTTTACCACCAGGAAGCAAGGGAAAGAGGAAACTAAGCTCTGCTTGACCATCCAACCCTCCTTTCCCCAGAGATATCACATCCTTTGCAGCCAAAACCATTGGTTCCTATGGTCTTGTCACAGGAGAAAGTGGTGACTGTACTTGAAAATATAATTAACTTGGCCTGAACAAACAGAGTGAAAGAGGAAGATAAGGAAGCCACCTTTCCAGAACAGAATCTCCTTCACACTGCATATGAGGAATTACACTCTTTAGGGCCTGTTTGGGTGAGAGTCCTCCCTCATTCTCTGGCTCCAAAAATAGCCCTGGCAGAACAAAAAGGCACGCTGGTAACACCCAAGTCTGGCATTTAACAGAGTATACTTCTTTCCAAAACACAACAAAGGATCCAAAAGTAGCTTCTAGAGACTTGCACACTACAGCTGGAGGGCTGACACAAACACCAGCGCTACCTACTCAGCTATTTCTTGCTCAGGCTCTGCTGTACACCTCTTCTGCCTCTAGCTACTGGCTCCTGCAGAGGACAATTGCTTTTTTCCAGAAGCAGGTTTTTATGTTTTCCCATAAAATATGTCTGCTTCAAAGCACTAAGGGAAAGGGGATCAGCAAATCTCACCACCACCACCCAAAAAAAATAATATCTGATTTTGCATATTACCCATGCAAAATTCCTTTTTTCTGTATCAAAAGTGGCCTGCCAAATGTAACACCAGAGACTAGCAAGGGTGGATCTAAAATTTATCTATAAAATTACTGAACTCAATAGTCTGCCTTATTTGAGAAAAACTCACTTCTCCCTAGATCACCACAGAGCTTCCTGTCTCACCTGTCTTGTTACCCTATCAGCAACCCCTGATTGTACAACCCCTTTGATTGTAAAAACATCAAAGATTGTAAAAAAATCAAAGATTGTTTTTACAGCAATGTGCTGAATTTTACGTTAACTATGAACATAAATGCAAAGGGCATGGGACTTAAGGAGTCATCTCCTTTTGTTTTAATTTGCCTTTAAAATTATCCAAAATGTCTTGGCTTCATACAAGTAAGGAATGTACCACTTCACCCCACAGTCCTGTACCTGCAGAATAAATGAAGGCACACAACACCAAGTCATGGTACTTAGGACCTTGCTTTAATTTGGTCCTTAGTCATTTGTAGGCAGCTTATTCATTTGAACTGCAAAATCATAAGAAATGAGAGAAAAAATATAATATCATTACAAATGACTAGAAATCAGAAAAAGCATAAAAGTCACTTAGTGACAAGTTGCTACTTTTTACAGACCATTCAGGGATAGGCAGGAGTACGAACAGGAATGTATAGACTTTGCAATATTCTTCAAACATTCTACTGAACGTTAGTTGTTGTGCTGTGGCATGATGCATTTAAACGACCTGATGACTTCATTGATTTAAATAGCCTTTGGGTAAGACCCAGACTTGCATAGTTGCCTAGTCTAATACTTGCCAAAACCCAATTTAAAAACCATTAAATCCTGTAAGGAGGAGATTATCATTAAGAGATTATTTTAATTCAATACCATTTAAGCTTAAAGTAATAGCTAATAACAGCAGTCAATGCTTTAAAAAATGTCCGTAGTGCTTTGAAGACAGGAAGTATTTTTTAGTGTTTATACAGAAGAGAGCTGACTTCGAATAATCAGTATCTTTTTTTTTTTTGGGGGGGGTGGGGAGCAGATTGAATAAAGCAAGCTACTACATGTTAGTCTGTAAATAAATAGCTTTTGTGTCACTTGAAAAAGCTCAGACAGATAACAAGATTCACATCTGAACCAGAAGATTTCAAGTGTTTTGGTGCTATTAGGTAGCAATGCATTTCTGTGAATACTTTCATAAAAATGGCTTCATCAAACAAGTAAAATGGTAAAAATCAGGTCTCAGCAAGACAGCTTTTCAAAAGCTTGCCAAATTACAGAAAAGGACACACAATTAATTATGATTTTGATTTAATTAGCTTAGGTAAGCTGTAACTAGCTGTTCTAGCTTCATTTTTTCCTCATTATTGTACTTGGACTTCCTGGGCTTCAGCGATCAGAGGCTGATAAATCTCACAGGTGAACAGCTCTCCCATGCAACAGCTGTTGTAAATGTGTTGATTCACTTCTACCCTAAAGAGGGGATGTTGGGAGCTCAGAAGGGCAGAAGCAAACCAGCCTGAGTTATATCACCAGTGTGAGGCTGCTGCACGTAAAACATATGTTATTTCAGCACACAATAACAAGGGCTTAATTTCCAAGATAGCAAATGGATTTTTCAAGACAGCCTGAGACTACTGCCTTAATGAAGCAAACATCCAGGACCCTTGCTTCAGCACTTTGCCTTCAACACACAGCAAGACTGAGTGGCAAGACCGGAATGTGTCCAGCTGTATCCATAAGAGGAGAGACAACTTGGGCAAGCAATCCTCATTTGGGATGTAGGGCTTATCTTCTGTAGCATTATATGATATGGGTGCTGAAATATCCCAGGACAAAAAAAGGTATAGCCCATTCACATCACCAAGAAAGCGCTGATTAGTTTTACACTCTACCATTCTTTGTGTGGTCTCTGAGTGCCAGTTCTGTGATCAGCCTCAATTTGACTCACTGTTATCAAGCATATGCGTTCAGATAATGTTGTGTTCAGAAAATGTCTCTGAGACCCTCCTTTTGGTTTTGCTGTTTGGCAAGGACATGAATGCCGCTTCCCTATCCAGGTTGAAGGTGGGTGGGTGTGAGGCTGAGGCAGAGCAAAGATGCCACATGACTCAAAGTGTGAAATGCTCCACTGCTGTTCATGCCTCAAGTTGTTCTCTGGCAGCACTTTTAAGTTCAAAAACACAGACTGAAGTTAATTCTGGTTAGTGTAGAATAGTTAACTTCTTCCAAACTCAGCTATGCCAGACAAAGGGCAACCATCATAGCTGCTGAACACCCTTTCCTCTTGTTGGAGGCTACTGTCCCTGCCAATCTGTAAGTAGAACAATCTGCTCAAGCACTCTCATTTTGCTTCAATTCATGACATCCAGATTAGCTCACATAACGCCACAAGTGTTTTCCCTGAATCAAGAGCTAGCTCGCACAGATGTCTCCATAGTTTGATCAACCTGGAAAGCAGCCTCTTGCACCAGCTCAGCTAGAAGATGCCTACACACAGTCTACACCACTAGTTTCTCATACTACTGACTTTTTGTTACGCTAAATTCTCCAGGTCTCAAGCAGATGATGCCACAGGGCATTTTGTACAAACAGGCCTCCACATAATCTGGCTGGTTGTCAAGTTTCTCTCTGTTTCAGGAGTGTACTAGAAAATTCACCAGAAGAAGAGGAAGAAGAGAAGCATCAACAAGCTGATGCCTCTCTGTCAGAGTATTCCTGAAGCCAGCATAAATAGGCCAACACGGAGGGATGTCAGAACCCCAACAAACAGCTCAGAACTTAGATGCTGTTACATAGCTTGCAGTTCTGCTGAAACGTGTTTGCTTCTTGTTAGGAAGGAAGCCGATCCCCCATGGCATGCACTAGCCCCTGTTTTGTGGGCTGCATTAATCTGCTGCGGATCTACTCTTCTCTCCATGAGCACCTGGCTGCCTGCACCAAATGCTGTTTGAAGGCATGTTTGCTTTCAGGTGTGTGTTTGCTCAGGGTGACTTTCAGCACATAAGTGCTGTGAAAAATCCTCTTCTCTGTGCTAACAGCAAATGCCTTTCTGGATCATGAAATGAAATCAGAGTAAGTAAAATGATACTGAAATTGTACAGAAAATGATAGTAATGAATCAGCAGGAAGACAAACAGTACTTCTGCAATTACACATGCTATACAGAAAGCTCTCTGTCAACAACAACTGACCTCTTCATGTTGTCATGCATATCCCATTGTACAATTCACCATCCATAGCAGTGAAGGGAGACAGTTGTCAAGCATCATTTCTTTATTATTATCATTTTCCATAGACTCAAATGCTCTTTGAAGTGATCAGAGATTAATAAATAGAAACAATTCCCTGCCCCATCACTCTGCAAAGATTAACACAACAGTGTCCTTGGCAAAACCTTGCCATGAGATATTAATGTGAGTGCAGCAGTACAGAAGGTGTTGACAAGACTTCCAGACCTCGGAGCAATCTACAGCTGCATCCTCTGGGTGCTAAAACAGGAGCACAAGTTGAAGTCTTGTCTCATAAAAGTTGAGTCTGTTTTAATTTATCTCAGGAAAAGATATGAAGCCAACAAAAATTGACAATGTATTTAACAAAAATTAGAAACAAAAACACTAGAACAGGATCCAGTTTTTCTTTTGTTACCTTCCTGCTGTTACCACTGATTATTTCAGTGACCATATCCACAACACTTCCATGAGCTGGGAAGTAAGGTTAAATAACATGCCCAAACTTATTTGAAGTCTGCTGCAGATAAAAGAAAAAAAATAAAAATAATAAAAAAAAATAAAAATAAAAGGAAAAAGAAAAAAGAAAAATTCTTGACTTGATCATCCAAATCCCAGGCTAGCCGACCAAGCACTGGTGCATCTTTCTTTACTCTGCCAAGTATTTATCAGACTACTTCATGATTCATTGCCTTTCCAAATAGCTTTTCACTGAGGAACAGTGAGTTGCAAAAGGCTTTGTAGATTGAGCTAGAAAGGTCTTCAGAAGGTGAGCCAGGAATGATTTCAGATACAGAAAGCAAAATGCTGTCTTGAAAGAGGTCAGAGAAGCAGGTCCACCTCACTTCAGTGATGCTACAAAACTGATATGCTGAACATTTAGCCTCAAACATGAACTGAGGAGCCTACATCCCCCCTCCCTGATCCTGCAGCCTATTCCTTAAGTCCCATTTGAGCTTTTTTTAGCTTTTTCATCTCTCACAACAGCTTTTCAGAGCTCTTCTACCCTACCAGGGCAGACTCTGTTGTAAAAATAGAATTATGCCAATTACAGATGTGACTTTTGGTAAGTTATCAGCATAACCCTTTATGTAGACACCAACTGCATCATGATAGTAACATATATTGACATTATTTCTTTTTTTGCCTGTCCAATAAGCCTGGCTTTCCGGTCCTGTGAGTAGTGTACAAAACTACAACCAAGAGCCATAAAAACAGGTATGTCAGAAAGCCAAGGAGAAAGGATAGGTTCGGAGACATGAATCACAGAAAGGTCGAGGTTGGAAGGTACCTCTAGAGGCCACCTGGTCCAGCACCCCTGCTTCAGCAGGGACACCCAGAGCATGTGTCCCAGTACCACATCCAGGTGACAACCTCTCTGGGCAACATATTCCAGTGCACCATCACCTGCACAGTAAAGTGCTTCCTGATGTTTAGATGTGTTCCACTTTGTGCCCATTGCCTCTGGTCCTAGCATTAGGTAACACTGAAAAAAGCCTGTCTCTGTCCTCTTTGCATCCACCCTACACTCTGATGAGAGCCTCTGGAGCCTCCTCTTCTCCAGGCTGAACAGCCTCAGCTCTCTCAGCCTCTCCTCATAGGAGAGATGCTCCAGGCTCTTCATCTGCTGGACTCTTTCCAATATGTCCATGTCCCTCTTGTACCAGGGGGTCCAGAACTGGACACAGCATTCCAGGTTCAGCCTCATTGATGCTGGGCAAAGTGGAAAAGAAAGCCTAGCAGATAACAACTTTCCCAGACCTTACTGCTACACTGAAGGCTGGCACTTGACAAAAATACCCCGCTGGACCCAATGGCCCCCCAGCAATGTTCAGCCAAACATCATCACCTAGTGATGTGCTCCTGCAGTGAGGACTCACATTGCCCAGCAGCCTGCTCTAACACAGCCCTGCTGATTTTGTCCTTGTAGAGGTATCTCATGTGTCTGTCCTATTGGAGGAAGCAAGTTTGTGTCTCTACCATTATCCTGGCAGTAAGAGCAGAACAACTTTTGCTTTCAGGCTAAATTTCATTTCACTTTTCTGACCAAAAAAAAAAAAATCAACTTTCAGGGCAAAACCTTCTCAAGTGGATTTGACAAAAAGCTACTTACAGCTCAGCTGCTAAGGACAACCATCCTCCCTCTGTCTGAAACTGTCGGTGGTCCCCTGGTTGGCAGAACATCAACTCCAACACCGCAGGGGTTCGGGGCTGCGGGGAGGAGGAAGGCAGATTTAAACAAGTCCCATCAATAACGTCTTAGTGTGCAAAGTGCAAGAGGTTATTAGGCCCAGGACCTTCCAACAAGACTTTCAGGTTTCTTCTGAAAACCTGCAGACTGTGAAATTTCAGATTCACTGAATGTTTTCTCCAGTCTGATCATATAAAATATGACTGAGGGATAAACAGAGACCTGGACACTTCACCAGCATATCTGTTTTCAAACAGCATATCCAGTGGTGTTCAGAAGGCAATGCCACATGAAGTGCTCCTCCACATTTTGCTTCAAGCCCTCAATAGCCAACCAGCATTTTTCAAAAACAAGACAGTGTGTGAAGAGACATAAACTAAAAAGTGCTGCCAGTTTAGGGTCTTGAAGTCTAGTTACTGCTGTGCCAGAGGAAGAAGACCACAAGCTAGGGGTCTACCAGTGAAGAATAAGTTCAAACAACTACAGAGGTGCTTTTCTTCATCCAGTCCAGTCATTTCAGCTTGCCCTGGGGAGGGAAGGAAGGTGCCTGGCACAGGGGATGAGCCATTGTTCAGTTGTTCTGAAAAGACACTGAACAGACCAAAAGTTTAAAGTTCTCCTAGTTTGGGGAAACTATTACTGACCTCTTTCACACAGTTCATAAGGGCTTGGGGGGTTGTTTTTTCTCTTAAACTCTGAGATACCACTTCCCAGAATAAACTCCAGTCTCTGACAGAAAATAGCTGCTAAGATACAAGCCACTTTTTTGACTTAACATAATCTTTAGAAGCAGTTTAATTAAAAAAAAATAATAAAAAATTGAGAGAAAAGTACTTTTATTTTCAATGTTAAAATATTTTAATCTAGGTTTTTCTCTAAAGCAATCAGCTTGAGTTCTTAAAATCAAGAGAATGAAACTCAACATAATTGAGCATTTCGTTTCTAACTACCTTTTGCACAACACTTACCTGGATTACATTTTATCTTCAAAGTATGCCAGGGTTAGGGAAGCATCAGACATATCTGATAATGTCATAGGACTGGTTGAGAGGTGAAAGCAGTAGAAACTGGGCTGCCAGCAAAGTGTGGGGTGCCACTGTCACCCCTCTGTCACGGGTCCACTGCCACATCCCCCCAGCACGCACATGTTAAGAGTAGAGCTCCAGCTTTCTCCCAAGAGCAGGAATTCATTTAGGAAGTTGACAGAAAAAGATATAAGCTTCTGTGAAAATAGCAAGTATAAGGAAGATGTTTACTTAGTGTGCCTGGATACCAAATACTGAAGGTGTTATAATCTGTTATAAAATAATTTAATAAAAAATAAAAAGCACAGAGATAAGAGACACCTGCTTCTAAACACGATGCCTCTTCAAGCAATCTCTTAGAAGCTGGGGAGGTATTCATAGTTTGTTTCTTGATAAGAATACCCATTTGGAAACTCTCAACCACTATTAAGAGGCATTGTAATTTGATGGTGTTTTCTTCTAATCAGGATTTTTAGACAGAATTTTAGGGTTTGCAAATTTACTTGCACCATAATCCTGCAATCTTCCTCATATTTCCTTTCTATCTTGTGATTGGTTTTAAGAATTTATTCTGACAAAAAAACAAATACATTCACGCTCAGAGGTTAAACATACGCACACACACAGAATTTCAATCCTGCTTATCACAAATGCATCTTTCATTTCTGATTTTTCTATTCCACAGTGGTTACCAGACAAGCCTTTGCTTATTCATTTGCATCCAATCCTGTCTCCCTTTCAAAAAGCTCAAGAATATACTGCCACTTAGGTACACTATATTTAATTATTACCTGACAGCTCTTACAGTTCCCTTTCACTTTTGGAGCTATATGGATAATGTTTTTGCTTTACACCATCAGCAAACAGCAAAGTTGGGCAGCTCTTTCTTATGATCCCCACCCACCCATTTCACCTGGATCTCTAAGCACTTCTGCAGAACAAGGTATTGTTATTTCCAGTAAACATCTGTACCTTATTTTCATAGACAGAATGACTTGACGTGCAGCGTCAAAGCTGCATTGCATTGAGATCAGCAATGAATTAAGTACGGCATCAAAGGACAGTGGAAGATTTTGCATGTAAAGAATTGAGGTAGTGTGCAATCACTGTAGGAAGTGCATTAAACCAAAATCAAGAGGGGGGGGAAGTACAAGTGTACTGGCTATTGAGTTGCATGGTCTGTTTTTTCTTACATGTGCCTTTCAGTTTGTCAAAGCCATGCGTAATTTGGAGTTAAACTCTGGAAAATGTAAAGGGGAGTCCCATATGATGCCAAGGAGACATTTATCTGTGCATTTACCTTGCCTAAAACCAGGATCTAGGAAAAAGTTTTGTGCATAGGAAGGCATTTCAGTTAAAAACACAAAAGCTAGGAGAGCTGCATTTCCAAATCAAACATTTTGGACTTCCTTTTGTTCAGTTTGGGTATATTTCATGTAACTTTCTTAACTTGTAAGGAAAAATTGCTGAAACAATCATCTCCAGTTCTTCCTCATGGGATTAATAGTTAGACCTTTCCTAGAGCACTTTCATACACTTTAAGCTGTTGCTGGGTGTGTTGTTAAGCCCTCCATGGCCACTATATAATTGAAAATAATGTTAGAACTACATAAGGATTTTACCCATTTCTGTATGCCCATTCAAAAATGGCATGGCCTACTGGTCTACAGATAACAACTTGCCGATAAAGCCTCACTGTTGTAGAGCTGACAGATAGGGAGATCTTGTTCAACAGCATTTTAACATTAAAAAACAACTCTTCAAATGTTACAGAAATATTGCAAGATCCTGCCACAACCCCAGTGAACCATAACATTTTCTGAGTTTCCTTGAGTTGCACTGAAAAAAAAAAAAAATCATCTTTATTAAATATAAATCAGAACAGAATGAAAAACAAAATGAAGTAGCTTTTGGAAGACAGGTGATGTTCTTCATCAGAAACCACCTATGACTGGTAGTCCACCAGACAAACATAAAAATCAGAGATCCCAGCAAGAACTAAAAGCATATTACCTTTATTTGCCAGTCCCTTAAGTGTACTTGAACTGTATTTTCCCTTTTATTCTAGAATTTGTTTAATCACTTGCAACAGAGCATCATTTAGAAGTCAGAGTAGCATGTTTTGTGACTTGCTGAGTTGTAAGGGGTCATTGCTAGAGGTTCAGTTTTGCAATCATAGCACCATAAATAAGAGCTTGCATTTATGGCCTTATTATCTTTCATGTTTTAGTATCTCTCAAAGTGACATTTTGCTGGGTGCTGAGATGTGGTAACGGTACTCACACTTACTTACTGATCCAAATTTATTAGAGAAACATTCCCTGGGTTATTGACTTATCCTCTAATGGGATTCTGCTGTACGTTTTCCTTGCAAATTTTAGAACTAATTATTTTGCAGGTGGTTTCAAAGTAGAGCAGCACAGCTTCTCATATACTTTTTTTCTTCTTCGAGGCATGCACTTGCATTAGCAAGTTATTCTCATGTTTTACTGCTCATAGATTGAATTACATTTATCACTCTGCAAACGGAAGCAGCGCAACTGCCCTTCTACATGTGAAACATGCAATTCATTGATTTCTGGAGCTGTAACCACAGCTATACATTTATCATATGTCAGTTCTGGTTTACTTAGCAGTCCCCTGTGCAGGAGAAAGTAGTTTAAAACACTGCTATTAAAGAGAAAAAAAGAAACATTTCACATACAATGGTAACATTCATCAACTGTTCCTTGCAGAGTGATGTAGCACTATTTATCAACTACCAGTTTCCAATCTCTCTAGAAATAACTTTCTTATTCTTATAGACTGCTCAAAGATCTAAGTACAAAATGACAAAAAGAATAGTTCAAACATGACCCATATAGACCTGCTACTTGTGGTGAACTAAAACCCCTTTTTTACCATAGGAAGAAGCAATTTTTGATCCCTGAACTTTGTGACTGAAGGTTCAGATCAGCCTCATGACCCTTGAGGAAATTACTTTGCCCCCAAAATTAAGAACTTCACTCCCAATTCTGAATACCTCCATTTGAGTGAACAACTCCTTATTGACACCTCCTATTTCTGAAGCCTCTGAATCCCTCAAGCACTTGGCTTTATGTTGGCAGGCCCTGTTCAAGGGGACAGTCTGCTGACCTCAAGGAGGTATTATACATCCCAACAAACCTTGGCATCTGGCATTTGGTTTACAGATTAAATAAAAGTGAGGATAAATGCCAGGAACCTCAGCCCTATCTCAACTCTTTAGCTTCATATCTGATAATATGCAACAGCCTTGCATCTTTCTGAAGCTTTTCCACCTGCCCCTTTCTTAATAATGTGGCTGTAATCAGCATGACAGTTCTGACAACTGGTTAACTATGCAGGGCCAGTGTCTCTGGCTCCTACTCAAGTAAGCCTAGACTGTTGTCCAGGAAGTCAGGAGAAGATTTTTTTTTCCTTCCTTCTCTTCTGCAGTGTGATTGATTGTGTCCTTGGGGGATTAAATAGATAAATTAAAAAAAAAAATAAAAATAAAAATAAAAATTTAAAAGGTGAAAAAAACATAAAAATGAAAAGGTAAGAATGGGTTATATATCCCTCCCAAATCCTGGAATGACAGTGGGAGAGAGACTGCACAAACATACCCAGGGTTATCCACAAAACCTTCACTGAACAAAATCTCAACAACTTGGAGCTCGTCGTATCTCTCTAGATGTTACAGAACTAAGTATATTTCAACAGAAACAGCAACAGAAGTAATGGTTTTGCCTGCTTCCAGACCTGCAGGCAGCATAGCTGCCTGCCTGACACCGTGACAGATGAAGTGACGCAGTCACCCACTCATCCCTGCTCAAGGACTTTCCCTTAGTCCTTCGCACGAGCAAGGACTCTCCTGCCAGAAAAGAGTTTGTCTTGGGGTAGGAGGGATGTGAGGGAGAGGGTGGCAACTGTCAATGCACCTTCTTCCTCTAACTGAAAGACATTTTCAGTTGGTTGAGTGGAAAAGCAGAATTTGTTCTGTTAGATGACTGCGGGGACACATCAACACAGCAAGAACCAGTAAACTTCAAACTCCTATTGAAAATATATTCTCCAAGGCAAATCAAAGCAAAGTTTCTTAAGCAAAATGATCTCTTCTTATGACACTTAACCTTGAAGATTGTTTTTTTCTACCAGAAATACTTTCATGTGGTTTGCTACATCAATAGAAAAATCACAGTCACAATTACAAATGAAGTCAGTCTTATTTATTTGTTGCCACGTGTGTGTGAAAATTGCATTTTTGGTTAGTGTCAAAGATGCCTGAAATGAAAGACTGTAAAAATATATCCCCAATAAGTACTGTTTTCCAGCATTGTACAAAAATGCATTAGTAAAGAATAAATCATGTAATGATCTATTTTATCTGATCGAGAGTAAACTATTTTATGTGAAACAGGGCATAGGAATAAATAACCCTTTAGAACTGCCTTAACCCTTAAGAACCTCCTGCAGAATGGGCTAGTATGAAAACAAAGCAAGCTCTTTCCAATATTTCTCATTAAGAAAAAGTCACCATTTCCATCCACCAATTAGGACAGTCACTTGAAAAGTGGGAGAACCACATTTGAGCTCTTACTGTCAGTTAGGCAAAGCTTCAGTTTGTCTTCCCCAAATTCCAGGTCTGGAAAGGACCTCAAGAGCTCACGTGATTTCAAAACAGACCTGCTAGGTTAGGTTATTCATAGCCATGTCGAGTAAAGCTTTGAACACCTCCAAGAATGCAGGCACCACAACCTCTCTGAGCAGCCTGTAACAGTGGTTGACCACCTTTGTGTTGGAGGCTATGAGGGGGTGGGTGAGTTGGGGAAAGATCTTACCACCCTACATGGAATTTCCCTTGTTGCAACTAGTGTCTATTGCCTGTCTTTCTTTCCCTGTGCACCTCAGGGAACAGCATTAGTGTAAATTAGACCCATTGCACTTTTTTCATACACTCTCCACAGAACATGGTCAGGCTGATTAAGCACAATCTGACCATGGTAAATCCATGCTGGCTATTCCCAGTAATCCTGCTGTCCTTCATGTGCTTGCACACAGCTTCCAGGAAGATAGGCTCCGTAATCTTTCTGGGGACTAAGGTGAGGCTGATGGAACAGTAGTTCCCCAGATCCTCCTCCTTGCCCTTCTTGTAAACAAGCATGGCATTTGCCTCTCCCCTGACTGCCATCACCTTGCAAAGACAACAGAGAAGGGTCTTGCAACTGCTTCAGCCAACCCTCAGAACCCTTGGATGCAGCCCAGGTGGTTCCACAGTCTTGTGTATGCCCTGTAGGCCTTAGTGGTCCCTAACTCAGTCCACCTTTCCTGTAAGTAAAGGATCACTCTCCCAGTCTCTGCTACTAGAGTTACTGATCTGGGAGGCCTGGGGACAAATCTTACCAGTAAAAACTGAGGTAAAAAGGCATGGAGTATCTTATCTGCATTCTGCTTAGGTCCTTTGCCCCACTGAGCCATGGCCTCACATTTTCCCTGGTTTTCATTTTGTTGCCAGCATATTTGTAGTAGCGCTTGTTGCCCTAAACTAGATCCAAGTCCAGCTGAGCTTTGGCTTTCCCATTTCCATCCCTGCATGCACTCCATCCATGCACTCTACAATCATGGGCAAAACAGACTCAGCATAGAGAGGTTAATATAATTTATTGTCTATCACTAGCAAACTAGAGCAGTGAGAAACTAAAAGCAAACCAAAAACACCTTCCCCCTATCCACCCTCTTCTACCTCCTCCCGTTGAGCAGCGCAGGGGAACAGGGACTGAAGTAAGTCCTAATGCTTCATCTCCACTGCTTCTTCACAGTTACTCTCTGCCCCTGCTCCCCTGCCATTCTTTGCTGCACTCCAGTCATGCAAATTACCCCAGCATGTTTCTGCAATCCCAATGATATCATAGGTCTACAACTGCACATGGACTTCCAAATTCCTTCTGTTAGTTTCCTATGTTGCATATGTTTCTGCACAAACACTTGACAGATTAATTAGAAGTCTGCTTTTATAGAAAATGTGTGTTAACTCTTGCTCTTTAGTACTACTTATAAGAAGTTCTGTTTATGTGCATATACACAATCTTATCACAGTTCTTGGATAGCTAAAAAAAAATGGAATAAGATGATAGGGGGAAAAAAGCTTTCTTTTTCACTATATATGGCTTTGCAACATCAGTAGTCAAACCCTTTAACTCCCATGTCCACAGTCTGAAAATAAAACAAAAAAATGCAAGTAGTTGGATCCTGAAAGAACATATGTTGCTTTTAAAGCAAAGTCTCTTAAGCAAAAGATCAGATGAGAACATACCCATAATCTTGAATGTTCATAGACTAAAATCAGCATAAAGCATATTGGTTCTGCCTAAAGAGCAAACAAAAACCTCAGCAAGCACCATAGCAAGTCAGAAGTGTCCTTAAGAATGCCAAATTCAATGTAGCTGGCATTTTCTGACCAGAAAGATTAATTTTCCTTTTATTTGCATTAATAAACTCAAAGTTTTAGGCATACCAACGTGAATGCACCAGGAACACAGGAGAGCATCAGCCTGTTTATATTCCTGTAGAATGACATTTATTGCAATGATGAACTTTAGAAATACTTTTGGCCAGATGGTGATTGGCCTCCTTGATGGCACACAGGGGAAGAAGAACCCCTAAGGACCTAGTACAAAGGAAATCTTGGCAGTTCACAAAGTAACAAGGTTTCCTGCCTTTTCTACCTGAATCAGACCCTTTTAAACAGCTTGCTGTCCTGCCCCCTCGGCTGCTTGATTTTCACAAATCAGCATTCAATTGCTTGCACAAAAATGCTACTCTTCTGTCCACAAAGTCAAGCTTCTGTCTGCATACCGCAGATACACTCTTTTGGGTTTATGAAGTGCAACTATTCACATCAGCAAAATCTGCATGCCTTACCAGTCTCTCTGCTGTTAATTCTCATTTCCACCAATGAAGCAGGATGTTCTTTGAAATACCTAAGAAAGATACTCTTCAAGCACTTGTCATTGCTATTAGTGCATTCAGAATTACACTATTTGTATATCTCTCTGCAGTGCAGCATTTAAGAATGTACCTTTTCATATTAACATACTGCAGCCAACAAATACAAGTTTAGTGTAGCAAGGTAGAAGTTTTCACAGACATACAATACATACATACATACATACATATATATATATATATATATACATACATATATATATATTAAAAGGTCGACTCTGTAGACCCATCTGCATAGACAACATGGCAAAAAATGTTTAAATGGAAGAGATTTAGAAATAAAGCTCTTACGATTCAGGGAGCAATAAAAGCTAAAAGCTACAAATTCACACAGACTTCATCTTGGACTATTTGCAGTTACTAGTTGCTTCACACATTTTCCCAAGCAAATTGAAGGCTGATGAAGGAAAAAGCATTTGTGTACACACACACATATCTTGCGCATACACACAGACATATGCATTATATTGACACATGCTTATGTTGTGATTTCTCTTTTACACTGAATAAAGCATACAGGATCCTCAGAACTGTCAGTTAATTTGGTGGCTGTATCTTCAGATATAAAGCACATCTGCCAAATGACAGAAATGGATTGATCACCACAGATTTTTTTCTTATTTGATGTTGATATAATTTATATCAGGAGCGGAGCTGGAATGCCAACTTGGAGCAGAGGCCGGCTGCAGCCCCAACACATTAGCTCCCAGTTCCCGCTGTTAGTTGTGTACATCTGTAGATCTATCAACCTGTCAGGCCCAACTGCTGGACTGCTTTAATGTGCTCCAGAGATAAACACTCCTATATTTGGAAAAGGAAATGAAAGCCTTCTTTTGCTGATAAAAATATGATTTACAACAGGTGTTAGCATAGCGCCGTTCCAATTAAAAGCAACACTTAAGCATTTTTTGTCCTCAATATCAATGAAATCAGAATGTCAGTGTAATTCTGTTTGTTAATTTTAATTTGATTTACTAGGAATAATCCCCCTGAGCCAGTAGCTGACCTCCAAAACATTCCAGCTTCCTGTGGGATAACAAGGAATAATAAGAAACACATTACTGTAAAATCAGCATGGCTGGTGTGGTGTGAAGTTTGTTCCTGTGTTGTCAGATATACTTGCCTATAGCAAGTACTCAGCAATAATCAAATAAATGTCCAGAGACTTTTTTCTAACAGACAACTCAGCAACTTCAAACAGATTTCTTGCGCTAATTTACTTGGTAGAATGGGCTGATAAAGCAGTATTAATCTCCTGCTTTAAATCAAGTTTCTGTCATAAGGCTCCACTAATCTCTCCTATGTTATCAAGTGTCTTAGTGGTAGGAAATTATATTTCTAAATTGAATTTTGTTCTCTTTCAGTGTACCAAGATGTATTTTCCAAAATTCTAATAGGGGGCGTAAAAACTATGATGCTGACAATATCTTTGAAAAGATAAAAGCTATAAATTAAAGCTACTTTCCATGAAGCCCCAGTGTTACAGCAAAATAAGAACACAGGTTACCTAGAAAAGAGCAATCAAATACAAGATTTTAAATGAAAGTGAGTCAATGGATGGTTAACTTTCTTTACTTACCTTTTTATAGCAACTGCTTTTAAAAATAAATAAATAAATAAAACACTTTATAGTGAAAAAAATCTCCAGGCACTTATAAAACGCTTATTGATTCTTAGTGTATGTACTTACTCTACAAGATGTCCTAGCCCACAGTCTCTACTACATTTAATGGAAACAGATACCCTTTACACAAGCCCACAATGTTAGCGTCCCTTTTTTTCATTGGAGACAAATTTACAGTAAGTAAATGTCCCTGCATTAAATTTACTATGCTAAAGTTAAACGAATAGCCACAGGTGACAAAACAACTTAATTTTACAGCCAGCAATAGAGCTGCAGGGTGGATTGGGGTAGAAGGCAGTAGAATCTACTGCAGCACTGACAAATTTTTATGGCCTTCACTTTTCAAGAACAATACCGCAGTCTCAGTAACGTTTAGACAGATATGTCCTGCAGACTTCTTTGAATCTTATCTACGGCTGACCATTACCATTTCAGCAAGTGCAATAAACAGTACCTGTCAGGGGCTCAGATCAGGGATACCTCCTGCACGAATGCACAGAAGTAAATAAAAAGAACTCATATATCCACATATTTGGATTCCACTCCTACTGCTGCATTAGACAGAGCATTCAAAGCCATATGCCTGGGCACCACCACCCCATCCACATCAGCTTTGCAGCCAAACCCAGAGCCAGCTGGTACAAAAGGAATTCATCATCTTAGTTTATCACGCTTTGGACGCATGAGACAGATTAAATTTCACTCAGATGTAATATACATTACAAGAAAAAACAATAAAACAAAAACCACACACTTTGTATCTATAAGATTTATTTACACTCTAGAGGAAGCAGTTTTCCCTCACAAAGTGAGGGTCAGAACCTCAGAACCCTCACCACAAAACCTTCACTTTTAAAGTTCAGCTGGAAAGCCTGATGTAATGACTGAACACAATCAAGAACACAGCAAGAAGCACTGTAAGTGACCACTGCCTCAGTTTCATTTTCACTTCGCCTTTGCTGAGTGTTCAGAACCACCTTGCCTCAGGCAATCCTGCTTTCCCTCCTGTGACAATGGTCTCAGAGAGTGCCCTCCAGCACCTCCACAATTTCCACCTCTGCATTATCGAACATGTCACAACCTTTAAGTGATCTATCCGCATAATTAGAGCTGACTATGAAAACAGGAAATAGTTGTGAATAGTTGCATCTGTAAGGAAAAATCATTACAAAGGTTTCCCCAGGCTAATCCAGGCAGGTGCATGATATATCTGCAAGTAGAGTGGCCACATGCACACAAAACAACCAACTGCAGAAAGTTCAGGAGACCTACAGCGAAAACTCTCTCAGGGAGAAGGGTGGCTGCAGCCGTGAGGGTGGGCCAAGAGGTGGAAGGCAGTCAGGAGCTGGCAGGCCTCGGCTCAGCGCTGCAGCAGCTGTACTGCAGTCTCTGCAAACTGTTAGCAATCAAAGGAACCCGTGCCCTCCTAGGCATCTGAATGGGCCTCAACAGTTTTATAATCTTATTGTTTGCCCATCAGGCTACTCCCTCACTGCATTAATTTTATCCTCTTCCAAGTAAAGCTAGTTTACCGCACGCGTTTCAGAGGCATTTACAACCCCATTTCTGAAGCAAATGGGTGGCGTGTATTGCCTCGTCCAGCAAGTTGCACACATCACATCTCCAGTTTGCCCTGCTTATCATAAGCAATATCCTTCCAAAACACGGACAGTCTGCCTGAAGACTGCTGATCAGAGTCCTTTCCTACCATAACTGAGAGCCAGCAATAAAGAGGAAATAGGGTCTTAGAACAATGCAGACAGAACCACAGGATCCTCTGAAATTCCAGATTTTAAGAACTTCTCAGTAGATATAAAAATAGTACAGATGTTAACACTCATATTTCAAGGTGCTCTTTGATATGGAGAAGGAGAATCAAACAAGAGTAAAAGACTTAAGATAAGTGTCCTTATTTGCATTACCTGAATAAAGATTTCTATAAATCTCTGCCCAGAACGTAAACACAACAGTATGAGAAGGAAAAAAATAAAAATAAAAAGACAAAAGAGACAGTAAACAGAAACAGAAAGAAGTGACAAAGCAAGCTATTCAAAGGACAGTTAGTCCCATAGCTGTTGTCTTTTTTCGGTGGTGGTTGTGGTTTGTGTGTTCTATTATATTTTTTGTTTGTTTTGCTTTGCTTTTTGTTTTGCTTGTGTTTTGTTTGTTTGGGCTTTTTCTTGTTTTAACAGACTGTTATCTAACATGCAAACGTTAAGGTCATTAGGGGAAAGATGATTCTTTCACCTTTTTTGCACCAAGGAGCGCACAGATTCTGGCACACTAAGATTGGTCAGAGCCCCTTTGTTCTACTATAATAATTTATAATTTAGCAAAACTCTGTCCTGCACGTATATACACCAACATATATTTTATGATCCTCTTGTTCCATTTACTATACTAATTTACAAGCAAGAGACCATTTGCTTAAACAAGCCATTGATACAAATACAAATGATGTCTTTTCTCAGAAATTAAAAACAAAGCATCCCTGGAAGCTTGGTGAAGATTACTGAATGGAGTCCTCCCTTTATCCACCAAGTTAAAATAGCCTGTTGTACAGGATGACCAACGTTTAGTCCTGCCTTTGACAGGTTTAAGGCCTGGCATCCTGCAAAGACAGAAATCAGAATATTCTACACTGGCAAGGGAGAGTTAGCAGCAAATAATTCAAGATAATTACACTTAAATGCATTCCCTTTGTTTGATGATACTGATTCATTCGTTGCATGAAGTGTGCAGCAAAACACAAACCAGATGTTTACCTTCTGATGTAATATTACATGACAGAAAAACAGCTTAAAGCTTTATACTATTTAATGGAATGGCTGACAAGAGCTTTTCACTTGTAAAGCCACATGACACCAGTCTCAGCTCTCCTGCAGTCAAAAATTAAATATAAGTGTCAACAAAAGTGGATGTACTGCAAGTATCCCTCTACACTTTGAGATTGGTCCTTTGAGATCATAATCTGAATTTCATGAGCTATAATCAGAGATAGAGGTTAGGTTATGCAACCTACATATATGGCTCCTCACTCTCATCATGAAATATTTTGTAATGTGTCATTTCCTGCTTCTCATGATGTTCATTTGTCCAGGGAAAAAAAAATCTCAAATAATTAAGTTCCCTTATTAAGCAGGTTCAGATATACTGAGCTAGCATACCTGTGTGGTGCAGGATCAGAGTAGATAGTTATCCTAAGGCAGTAAAGGCAATGGAAATATTTTAGATAGATTTATTCCTGGCTTCTTTTTTTTTTTTTTTTTTTTTTTTTAAAGGGCTGGTAGTAGCTGATGTTTGGTATATATCACCTCCTGGCTATTTATCACCTTTAGAATTAGAGACCTTCACATCTTGCAGATTCTTTGCTGGTTTACTGCTTTCCATCGCTGCCTTCATCAAGACACACTCAGAAGCATTCATGATGCTGTGAAGTTTGATTTGTCTGAAGGTAAGTACAGCATGAAATTTAAAGATAAGATATTCCACAGTCACAGAAAAGGTATGTTTTAAAAAAGCAGAACCTCTGTAGAGCTGCAGAATGGCACCCTGGATGATAAGACTGGTACATTTGTGGTGAACCAAGACTCCCCACCTTCTTTTTTTTTTTTCTTGGTCTTAAAGCACTGCCTGCTTTGAATAGTGACTTACATTTTTTTCATGTGTGGAACCATTCATCTTACAGAGATACTGAGAAGGTGCAGAGCAAAACAGAGCATTCAAAACTGACTTTACACTGTCCAAAAATCACTTACTGCTTTGTATAAAATACTGACAAGGCAGGGTTGATGGTTTTGTTTATTTTACTGAAGCAGGAAGCATCTACCTACACCATTCATACTAACAGTAGGCTTTAAAGCACAATGCCAACACAATACTGGGGAAAGATACCTCAGGAGTTTGAGGCAGACAAAACCTGCTAAAATACAGGTATTGTACTTTATTGAACTAAATATGTATATATATATATATTTGTTTGTTTGTAGCAAATATGTATTGAACTCATTTAAGCAAAGCTATTTCAGGATGTTTGGCATAGAGCTGGTTTTTGTTTGGTTGTTTTAAAGCGAGGAGGAGGAGGTGGACTACAAGGAACTTCTGTAGGCACATATTAGATTCATTTTCACAGTCTTTACCTAACAGAAAAAAAAAAGCAGACCTTCATAAGAATAGATTGTACTTATGAGAGCTTGTATATACTAAAGAGGCAGGATCAATGAAAGATAGACTGAATTTAATGGTAGGTTGTTAGCCTTGGTATAGAAGTTGCCAGGTGATGCTGTATGGACATACAGAGAAAACCCCACAAACAAAAAAAGTGACATTAGCCACTTGACACTTAGACCTCTGAAAATGCTTTTCATTTCTCCTGAGAGGAGAAGGTAAGATTTCCCATTAAATAATATCTACTGCTCAAAAGCAACTCCGTCAGAAGATGGAGAGCAATAACTATCAACATTTATCTGAAAGTTAGGGAATCAGCATTTAACCATGGGGATTTCACAGCTTTATCAAACACCTCTCTGACCTGGAGATGGCTTCTGGCCCAAAAGACCTCCAGTAACAAAGCAATGAAAGCTCTTGAGAGGATGATTTCTCTAGAACAGGTTAAAGCACCCAAGTCACATCTTTATGGAGCACCCCAACCAGTTCAACAGTTCTTGAACACGATCATTTTCCAGACGGATCACAGGAATGAATCTGTCACCCCATCCTTAACATATAGCATATAGTCAAGATGATAGAGGAAGACAAAGGGCACTGAAGCCTTGGAGAACATTTTGTTGATCCTGAGTCCCTCTGCATAATTTCATTAACATTTTCAACAATTTTAACCAGTAAGCACTGAACAGCACACTTTCAAGACGGAGTTTCCTGATTGTGTGACAGCTGTCTGCTCTGGTTTGTTCCAGCTGCCAGAGGGACTCGGCAGGATGGCAAGACAGGACAAGAGCAAATAGGCTCCCAACCCCCTGGTCGAGGGCTGTCTCCAAGGAATGGCCGCCAAAATTAACCCCTGAGTAAAAATCTGGTCATACCCAGGTGTAGTAGCTGTATGTCCCTACCAAAATTGCCTGTTCTGTGGGGCACCACACGGATATACAAAGGGTATCTCCTTCCCTTAGAAGTTTATGGTCTACCTATAATAATACAGGCCTACGTACAGATACATGGAATGATTTACTAAGGTTACACAAGAGGTCAGTGGCAGAGGTAGACATCAAACATGAGCCTCAGCAGCGTCTGTGTAATCTGTCTACTCACTGAACTTTGCTGGCTGTTAAGCACAAAGATACACAACAGAGCAAAGGCCCTTCGTGAACTCACATCAAACCAGACAAGACTGAGTATCAGAAAAGCTTGGTACTGGAGACAAGACAGACACAGAAGCAGAAACAAGAGCTACAGTCCAGCAGTGCAAGACATGGCCAAAGTTGTGGGGTTTTTTTGTGTGGTTTTTTTTTTTTTTTTTTTTTTTTCTTTTCTCCTCCTCCTGTGAAAGACAATAAGGAAAAGGTTGTGGTTTGTTTGTTTGTTTGTTTGTTTTTCAGGCTTTTCCCCAACCAAAAGTAAAGTTCTCATAGCTATGAGCTGTAATTAATGCAAAGCTGGTCCCTTCAACTGTTGTCATCAAAGCACTAGGACAGCTTACACAAAGCATAGCTTTATGTCAAAGGTTATCAGAGTTACTCATACATTTCTATTATTTCGAGTCCATTTCTCTGGTAACACTATTAGCAGAGATGCAGGAAATCTTCACCAAATACAGAGAAAGAAACTTTAATGAAGAGCAAAGACTAAGTATGTTTGTCTGGTCTTTCTAATACAGTTCTTAAATTACCACAAGGAGATGAAGGCTCTAATTAAGCTAAAAACACTTCCACAAGAACACTGAACCTAAATAAAGAAAGCAACAGCTACTTGAATTTCATCCAACTGCATTTTCAAACTTTGTATGTGAATTGCTTCAGAGTAAAGTCAGGAGAACCTTTGCAGGCAAGGAAGGCAATATTAATGTTCAGATTTAAAAAAAAAAAAAAAAAAAAAAAAAAAGAGCACAAGCACACGATTTCCAAGACACATGCAGAGAACATAAATAATGTGCCTCTGAAAAATATGTCAAAAAGCTAAAGACAAAAAGCACAGATATGATAATTAACCCCTATGCGTACTGCCGACAAATTTAAAATTCGGAATTTTCTTAACTTAGACACACATATTAGCAAAGTTAAGATGCTCCGTTAAGCACAACTGCATGAATGTCTTTACAGAACAGGTCTTTCTCATGCACAGTCTGAAACAGCACCCTTTCAGAAGCAGCTTAACTTGCTTTAGTAAATACTACCCAGAAAACCTACCCTAAGGCACAGGGCAAAAATGATCAAAATGAAGAGTCAGCAGAAATCTCATTCTGGACTAGCACCAAACGTGAAAGAGAAAATTCATCACATCCACCAATCCTCCTCTAAACCCATCAATCCCCGTTGGTTTTCCCGGTCTTGTGGCAACAAACAGACCGCAGCCTTCAGATCAGGTGGGGAAGGAAAAAGCATCACATCTCAAGGGGGCCCAGGTTCTTTTCCTACCTGCTTGCTGAATGGCATGCCTGTTGTTGGAAACACCCCTGTTATTCCATGTCTACACTCAGGACACTATGCACCTCTTTCCCAAAGATAACATTAACTTTCAGAAGTGTGCTTCTAGTACTTATTTCCTCTTTCTTATGTCTTACACCTAGAGCATTACCAATGAGTGCCACAAATCAGGGGTAAGTGCAGTAATCATCTCTACACCAGCCCACCAGGCCCAATCTGTCAAGGAATTTAGATTCCCTATAGCGCAATCCCTTCCTGGTGACACACACCTAAAAACCACGGTGCAATAACATAACCCAGGAGTCTAAGCCCTAACCAATAACTGCATCACTTTATATCCACAAAGACTACATTAGAAGAATTAGTCTGAAATAATGGTTATACATAGACTCACCTAAATAAGTCAGAATAAACTAACTAGCACAGACAAGCCATCTATTAGACACCTGTGTAATCTTCACCCATGTGCTTGTATACTAGTATCACTCCTCAAGTATTTGTTTTTCTTTCCAATCCACGTAATTTGTAGACAAAGGTGTTTTTATATACTGGACAGCACTAAGGTTCAGTTTCCTTTTACCAGAGCTTTTAAATTTGACTAGACAGCAACAATTGCTTTTTAATCTAAGCAAACTGATCTGTCAGAGGCAATCAGTACGGTGAAGCTATCCCAAGAGAATCCTAATAATCCTGATGAATCACTCGGCACTGTATGAAACTCAATAGTTGAACTCTTGGCATAGATTGTCACAAGCACTTACTGCAGCAAGTACACACAGCTGCAAACAGCAGGCCTGGGTATGCATGCCTTAACAGCATTTGCACTCCTGCTGAAATTCTACACCTTTTTGGCATTAATCAGTTTCTACTTATATTAGCGTAACTTTTTTTTTTTTAAAGCACAATTTCTCAGGAAAAAAACCTGACGTGCATTTAGAAACATTATTTGATATTCGTATCAACAGGTACCTGTTGCATTCAGAGAAAAAGTTCCAGAAAAATCTCAGTGAGAAAGTGGAACAGCATGTAGGAGAAAATTTTGAAATTTAGTTGATGAAATGAGGCCAGAATGGAAGAAACATATTTCCTATGAAACCAGTTTTGATGGACTATTGCATGCCTTTTCACTGGTATTTTGAGCCTGCAGTGCTTGCCTGTCTATATCGTTTATCACAGAACTGTAGAATCATCTAGGTTGGAAAAGGCCTTCAAGATCACCAAGTCCAACCATCAATGTGACCTAATGAATCCCACCACTAAACTATGTCCTTTGGTGCCACATCCAACACCTCTTAAATACTCCACCACCTCCCTGGGCAGCCTGTCCCAAAGCTTGACCACCCTCCCCATGAAGAAATTCTTCCTAAGATCCTGGCTAAACCTCACCTGGCACAACTTGAAACAGTTTCCTCACATCCTATCACTTGTCACCACAGCAAGGAGACCAACATTGCTACAATCTCCTTCACGGTACTTGTAGAGAACAATGAGGTCTCTCCTCAGCCTCCTCTTTTCCAGACTAAACAACCATTCCTCGTAACTCTTGTTTTCTAGTCAAAACCGAACAGAACATTTGAGGTGTAGTCTCACCAGTGCTGCGTACAAGGGGACAACCACTTGCTGGCCGTGCTACTTCTGACACAGCCAGAATGTTGTTGGCCTTCTAGTCCTCCTGGGCACATTGCTGGCTCATATTCAGCCAGCTGTCAATGAGCACCCCTAAGGTCTCTCTGAGCTTTCCAGCCACCCTTCCCCAAGCCTGTCCTGCTGCATGGGGTTACTAACGACCCAAGTGCAGGACCACCGAATGCCATATGAACGGACTCAGCCCATCCATCTAGCCTTACCCATCTCTCTCTGCAAAGCCTTCCTACCCTTGAGTGGTTTCAGTCCCACTTAACTTGGAGTTGTCTACAAACTTACCAAGGGTGCACTTGATGCCCTCATTCAGATCACTGAAAAGTGTTAAAAACAAAACTGGCCCCAATACTCAGTCCCAGGGAATGCCACTGGTGACCAGCCTCCAGCTGGATTAAACTCCTGTCACTTTGCGTCCAGCCACTCAGCCAGTTCTTCACACAGTAAACTGTACACCTGTCCAAGCCATGAGCTGCCAGTTTCTCCTTGTGTGTGCCTTTTAAAATCACATGTTTTAAATTTTATGCCATGTATGGTAAGATGAGCGATAATGCCATTTTTCTTTAATACTAACTAGAGTTGCATAGGAAGCCCATTCTATTTTAATTCAAATACCGTTAGTCATAGAATTGGATAATGGTTTAGATTGGAAGGGACCTTAAAGATGATCATTAATTCATTCTATTAACTCAAATTACATGCTAATTTTTATAACTGCAACTGAAACATTTCTACTTGCATTTATAAAGCAGTATTTCTAATCTACTTAACTGTATAGAGCTATTTTCAAATGAAACCGTGTATGAGAATAACCCAGTAACCTTATACTAAGTTTCCTTATGTGGTTTGATTCCTACTGCCTCTAAACTACATGTAGTCCCACAGAAGTACATTAACTCTGATATTGTCCTTAGAGAGTAAAATAATTTGTTGAAGTGGCAAGTGTCTATAAAACATATATCACAGCCTCTAGTCTATCAGCTGTGCGATTACCTATAGTAAGTCTGGGTGTAACAGATGTTCCGGATGGAAAAGTACTTATCTTTACAACTCAAGAATCCCCGAGGAAGTTTAATCCAGTTGATTTAAAGCTCTGGTTCTTTGTGTCAGTTTAGTACTTGGCTAATTCTATTTCTTAACTGGAAAAACACTCATGTATGGACACGCTAAAAATTCTTTGAAACTACTCTTGCATGTACCAGCTACTGATTTGCCAGTGATTTCAACAGCCCAACTGAAAACCCACCCAGCATTTGAAAATGAAGGTAAGGAAAATGCAAAGATGTATGCAAAATCCACACAGCTGAAATGGAAAGCCTCCATTACTTAATCTATTAAAAAATATCCCAGTTAGCAGCAGTAATAGAGGAAAACAAGATTTCTACAGCCTAAAAAACTCTGGGATGTAGCATTCTACTGTAGTAGTACCAATAACATATATTGTTATATATATAAATAAAATTCTTTATCTAAAGCATGTATTTGAAGTAAATACTGACCATTGTTACACACTATTTATTGTTATATATTACATACAATAGGGAAACTATAAAGGAATAGAAACTAGCTTTAGAATCTGAAAAGCTCTTCTATCTTGGGAAAATGCCTTTTGTTCTCCCACTCTTCAACATCTGCATCATGTTTCAAAAGCCCGTGGTGGAAATGAAAAGGTGCTAAATATAGCACCACTATGCCTGACTGCTATGAATTAAGACAGGGTCACCCACTTCCTCTTAGCACAGTTCATGTTCATCAGTCTATTAATTAATCAGCTGGCTTTCTTCACGCAGTCCTTCTAATTTGCAAGGAAAAATTGCACAGCGCACCATTTCTGTTTCCTTTTCTGATTTAGAATCATAAAATCATTAAGGTTGGAAAAGACCTCCAAAATCATCTGGTCCAGCCATCACCCTACTACCAATGTCACCCACTAAACCATGTCCCTAAGCACCACGTCCAACCTTTCCTTGAACACCCCCAAGGATGGTGACTCCACCACCTCCCTGGGCAACCCATCCCAATACCTGACTGCTCTTCCTGAGAAGAAATGTTCCAACCTAAGAAATTTCCAACCTAAACTTCCCCTGGAACAACTTGAGGCCATTCCCTCTAGTCCTATCACTACTTATCTGTGAGAAGAGGCTGACCCGCAGGTCCCCACACGTTCCTTTCAGGTAGTTGTAGAGAGCACTAGGGTCTCACCTGAGCCCTCTCTTCTCCAGGCTAAACAACCCCAGTTCCCTCAGCCGCCCCTCAAAGGACTTGTGCTCCAGGCCCTTCACCAGTTTCATAGCCTTCTCTGGACACATTCCAGGGTTTCATTGTCCTTGTGGTGAAGGGCCTAAAATTGAACATGGGTATGGCCTCACCAGACCTGAGTTCAGGGGGACAATCACCTCCCTGGTCCTGCTGGCTGCACTATTCCTGATATAAGCCAGGATGCCGTTGGCCTTCATGGCCACCTGGGCACACTGCCGGCTCATGTTCAGTCAAGCATCAGTCAGCAGCCCCAAACCCTTTTCCTCTGCACAGCTTTCCAGCCTCTCTGCCCCAAGCCTGTAGCACTGCAGGGGTCTGTTGTGGCCAAACTGCAGGACCCGACACTTTGCCATGTTGAACCTCATCCCATTGGCCTCTGCCCACCTACCCGTCCTGTCCAGGTCCCTCTGCAGGGCCTTCCTACCCTCCAGCAGATCGACACGTTCCCCCAGCTTGGTGTCATCCGCAAACTTTCTGCAAAGGGAATTCATTATGTCTTACCTGGAACAGAAGATACTGCTTATTGACTGCTTTTCTAATATGTTCAGTTTAACACTGAACATATTTGGCTTCCTGAAGTACCCACCCCAGAAAGACTTTCTGTAGAAAAAGAATCTCCTAGAAGATAATCTTGTATTGTAGGAATTCATAGGAATATCGACTAGTGTAGAGAATCCTGGGCAAACAGCTGTTCCAGTGCATCATATACTGACACCATTTCAGACTTCTGGAAGAAATTACAATCTCTCCTCCCCTGCCCCCCCCAACATCTCTGCTGATTAATCAAGAGACTTGAGATTGACATTAATCATAAACCAACAACTTCTGTTTAATATGTATAAGAAGAGAAGTATGTAATATGGGGAAACCTTGAAGAAGTCCTTCTTTCCACCCTGGATTGCCACGCATTAGGCGGGTACCTAACATGCCTTGTGGAAGATGCCTTCCTTCTGAAACAAACACCATTACTGAATTTGATCTTTTCTTTCTCATCTGCTTCCCCCACCACTAGGCCAAGCAGCACTCCTTTCCCTTTTATTAGGCATTATTGAGTTGTACTTGCAGAGCTGAAACAGCTCATTAGATTTCAAAAACAGTCCAACTACACTAAAACTACAATTTTGAATTTAGTCTTTTCAATATAGTTCACAAGCTTCCAAAGCAGATGTGGTCTTCATATTGTTTTTTACTGTACGCATGGAAGTCTCCAAGTCTCTGGAAAATTTAGGCCAACAACCTTCTCTCTCTCATTCCATTTTCAATCTTATTGACTATAGTAATTCATATGGAACATACAGTAGTAGTCATTAAACTACATTTCACAGTTTACGGTTTTAATGGTTTTGTAACATTAGATGCATAACACATTTTCAAGCATCAAAAACTAGGCTTTGCTATATAACATTTTATAAAGATAATAAAAGTTAATGAGCGCTCATGATCTATGATGTGACAAGACATCTGTTCTGTTCTTTTCTTTCCTAGATAAAACACTCACCCTGCCTTCTTCTGGCACAGTTGGAAAAAACAAATATAAACCAATTAATCATTCTAAACTATAAGCTATATTAAGTTATATTTTCTCAACATGCTTGTCATATCCTGTCGCTAATAGGGCGCAGGTGTCCTAAAAACAGTCTTTCAATGCAATAATTAAATCCTGGTAACTTCACATGGTCAACTGCTGCAGACAGTAATGTTTAAGTGTTCCAGAAGAATATAAACAACTACTCAAAACTAGCAATAACAAAGATATGAACTCCTGGTGTAGAGGAGCCCAGCAAGCAGAAAACGGACATACAGCTCTTATTTACATCATGCTTTCTCATTACATAAGTACTTTGAAAGAATTTGATTCTATCAAGAAGTATTTTGCACAAGTACTACAAGGTACTTCATAAGGAATATGAGTAATATTAGTAAGAAGAAGCAGTCTGTTTCTGTACCATTTGTGATGCTCTAACAGGGAGATGTGTCAACAGAAAACTGTTAAGAAGATTAAAACTTTGCACTACATTACATGCCAAAATCAGCTGCGGAGCATCTTTGGCATACAGCTTGAGACCAAATTCAGCTTGCTGATACTTCTGCATTTGGACACCATACAAGACTATGCAAGGTTCCAGTTTCCTGTAAACTACTGGATACCACCACAAAACAGAACAGGTGAAATGCAAAATGAAAAAAACAATTGCAAATCGCAGTTAATTGATATAGTTAATGAACAACTGTATTTATGGTAAAACACCTGGATAAAGACTTAAATCCCAGTTCACCTAAAGAAAACAAATGCATAACCCCTGGAAAATATATTGAATTGTTCAAAACACTTTCCTGGTATCAAATCCACCTGGCAAAGGCACACAAAGAAATCGGATACACGGTCAGGGAATCAAGTACTGCCCAACCATGCAGAAAAGTGAAGTACTTTTGCTAAACTGATGAATCCAGGATAACTGGGGTTTAGCACTAAAACCCTACATATCCTCAAACATCTAACCCATCTAAGTAAGCTCCTTAAGCTGTCCTAGAGGATGCTACAGAGGAACAGCATGTGCTTCTGCTGACTAAACCAACAGTCTGGCCAAGATTCACTGACCACCATGCTGGCAGAGCCTGCCTGTTTCTACTAACTAAAAGCAGAATCCTCCTAAAATTGCATGTCAGATGCAGGTTCACAAACACTGCAGAAGAATTTAAAGCACAAATGGAACAGGGCAAGAGGGGAGGGGGCAGGGACTCTACACGTTTAAAGCTTAGCCTGCAGGAAAATTACTGTGGCACCACCGAATCAGACAGTCCATGGATTTCTCTCTCCCACCCCCAAGAGAGGTTATATATGCTTCAGATTAAAATAAATACATACTTAAAGTACAAACAAACAAACCAAGAAAGCAGCCCATACAGATCAATTAGCAAACTTAGGCTACACCTATATTAGCACTCAGTGAGTGTATGAGAACATCAGTAGTGAGTTGTTTGTTCTGAGGACATGAACCCTAAATTTATCACTTTGGGGTGTTCACTAAGCCTAGACTCATTTACTTCTGATCAGTGCAGTCCTGCAGATGTAACTAGATGTTCATCTATTAGTATTTGGTACATTTCTGGATGCTGCTTAGTTTCAACTGGAAAGAATCCAGACTGCATTCTCTGAAGCAAAAGCATGACAAGCAGGGATGATCAGATTCATTAAAACAAACAAACAAGCCACAGAGCAAACAGAAATAATCTTAGCCTGATCCAAAGCAATAACGTAGACCTATTCTAGGGTCCCTAACAAAGTTTTGCAAATACATCATCTAACCCCACTTATCAAAAGCGCATGCTGGTAAGCCACAGTTGTGCGTTTTTGCATGTTACTTGAGTAACATCCCTTAATTCTACAGAAATTTTGATGTGAGATTCTAATTATTATAGTCTTGACAGTTAACCTTTCAATAAGCTCAGGTTCTTTCCATGTGCATTTGCTTATGACCATCCATATACTCTGACAATGCCTTCTCAAATACTGTTTCAATGGCAATTTAAATTACTAGCAAGGTGAACGGAGTCTTAAAAAAAAAAAAAACGCAAAACCACACAAACTAGTGACATTCAAATTCTCGTAAAAATATTAAAATTTTATAATAACTTTTGAGCATACAATTATGTCAAGGAAACAGTAAAGGCATTCAAACAAACAAATGGATATAGAACTTAAATAATATTTACAAATTCTAATCTGCAAGTTGACTATAAAGTCACAAATACTTTAAATACTTAGTAGAATATAGTGTAAATTCTAATATAAATTAGATAGTAATTTCATCTGATATCCTTTCCAGTTGTAAGTCTAATCTTTACATATTATATACATTAAAATGCTAAAAAGTTATAAAACTTTATTTGTTGCTATGCAAAGAAATGGAAAATACATCAGATCTGTCTTACTGTACAATATCCAAATTGAACTTTCTATAGTGTTCTCTGAAAAAATAAATGGCACTTTCACATGCAACAAGGCAAAAAGTACACGTCTGTCCATTACCAGTATGCCATCTGAATGTAAAATAAACTATGACACAAATGTCATTCAACCATCTAGTTGAAAATCAAAAATAAGACTGTAGAAAGAGATTCTGACAAACTTCCTGATTCAGACTGAAGTAATAATGAAAAGCATGTAAACTGATTTCCATACAGTCCTGACATTTAAATAAATGAAAATACAGAATACTGAGAAATGTAAGTTCTTTGACAGTATCAAAGTTACTTTGACAACATATAATGGAAAGAAAAACCTGATGATCCTGTGTGAATTCTGAAAACCAGCCCTGCCAATGGGCTGCAGCACCTAAGCTGCTTTTCTATTGACAGTTTCCAAAATTACTTCTGCCACTTTGAATTGCACATCAGTAGACAGATGAGTTTCCTGGACTTCATTATGCCATTGTGTAACCATAGCTTCCACAGTGTAATGCCACAAGAAGCCTGTCCTTTAGGATTTCTTTACTTGGGTATTCAGGTAACTTGAGCATATTGATGCTGAAAAGAAAAAAAAAAAAAAAAGAAAACATCACAGGAAGAAACTCAACAGTAGTTTTCTGATTGAGAATCCTGAAGATGTCACATTTATGGAACAAAAAGCAAACAAATAAAATCAGTGTTCCATTACAACCCCATAAAGTATTCATGCATATTGCAGAAAAGTAAGTTTTTTTCATTCTAATAAAATTTAATACAATAATTTAACTTGGATATTCCCTTATTGATCCCACTCGTTGTGGTTAAGCAAATGAGCAAAACAATGCAACTACCTCTAAGTAAAAACCCAACATTTTGTTGGCTAGAGAATACTCCATAAACTGTCTAGAGTTTTTTGAGCTTTTTAATAAAAGCGTTCAAACAGATTGTATTTTTGACTGACAATTATTTGAAAAAACGCCTTATGTCAGAGTATTTTAATAAGACCTAGTTAACATACCATGTGCTTGATGTTGGTAAAAGATTTGCAGTATACGGCACAGCAGCAATTGTAAAATTTTGCAATCCACTTCCACCCATTATATGGGCAAAGCCACCATGAGGCACCCTGGAACTGAGAATACTCACAGAAGTTAGATCATTGTAAGGACATCTAAAACATAACATAACAAAATAAAACATATTTGACCCTGCACATACTTTTTTACTGTTACATGTGACCAGCTTTCATACAGGTTCTCCATGTCTCACCAGAATCAAAATTTTCACTGTCTAAATACTTTTAATTACAATATCGAATAATGCATTTATTTATGTTAGACATCAAATTCTTTGAAGGTTAAGAGAACCCTGTCTGCAAAGAGAACTCATTCCTTTGACCAGTTTTTAGAACAGAACGTCATCTCAGTTTACTACAGTAATTTTACCTTATTAATTTATTTACATTTACAGTTTAAGAAATAACTGCATTATCAAAAATTTTGTTCTCCAGTTACTACCTGTGGGACAACTGACTATAGTGTTTTGATGCATCTTTTCATATAGGTTTTCAGTTTACTAATAAAACCAACATATCAGTTAAATCCTCATCTAGGGACATTCTATAGCAAAGCCACACACACACACACAAAATCACTAACACATTCAGGAATGCATTCTCACTTAATCATATTATTCAGATTTTTTTTGCTTTTATCAATGTATTATTCAAGGATTATTTTAAATATAAATAGATAATAGACCTGCAATCTTCAGCATCCCTCACAAATTCTAAACAGAGAGGAATAGAGTAAAATTTAGATATAACATCAATGGAAATTAGTATATGTTACAACGTCATACCTGTTGTTACTACAGCCCTCATAAGTAGGAAAAAAGACAGGCAAGAAACTATTAGAAGAAGGACTAAAGAAGTTGAATGTGAGCCAATAATGCATTCTTGCAAAGAACAGCTTCCTTGGTTGCATCAGGAAGAACACTGGCATGAGGTGAAGGGAGGTAATCCTTCCTGACTCCAAACTGACTCCAAACTCTCCAGTAGAAGAGAGACAAGGGCACACTGCAGCAAGATGAGCACAGGGCCACAAAGGGATTAGAGCACCTGACATGAGGAGATAGAGCTGGGACTGTTTAACCTGGAGAGTGGAAGACTCAGGGAAATGCGATCAATACTTTTAAATGCCTGAAGGGGAAAATGAGTAAGATGGAGCCCAAGTTTTCTCAGTAATGCCCAGTGAGAAGACAGGAGACAATGGGCTCAAAATGAAGCCCAGGAAAATCCATTTAAACTTGAGATTTTTTTTTATTTTTTTTTTCCTGCAAGGGCAGTTAGACACTGGATTAAGTTGCCCAGAGAAGTCATGGGGTCATCATCCTTGGAGACTGGACAAGACCACGAGCACACAGCTTTAGCTGACCCTGCTTTGAGCATGGGGTTGGATTAGGCAGTCCCCACAGGTCCCCCTCCAACCTTGTCTATTTTATGATCCTGTATCTAGCAAAGAAATCGATAAAACAAAATAAACCTTCCAGCAAATATTAAAAAGCTGTTAGCATTCCAGATTTCAGATACTTACATTAAAGATTATGAAAAAACAAAATGACTGCAAAAAGCAGGAGCAAGGGAAAATCAGAATGAAGTAATGCTTCCACTCACAGTAAAATTACTTGATAAAAATGCAGCAGAGCAAAGGTTGCTATTGCCAGATGTTAAGGAGCTATGACAGAGGTCGCAACAATACTTTTTAAATATACCTGTAAGAGCTAGCTATAGTGTCCAAGAAAAAGCTATACCACCTGTCTTAATGACAGCATTATTCAGCAGGCAGTTCTAGCACTGGTGTATAACTCAACCATCAAGAAGCGAAGTACTGATTATTTGCAGCATACTATTTCTGACACACAAATGTGATTATGTTCACAGCCACAGTTCAAAACAGTTGTAAAGATTTTACAATGGTACCCTCTTTTATATGATGTTTTTGGCTTGCATTTCTACTACAGTGCTGCCTCCCCTGCAGTGATCTTTTGTTCTGTGAGCCAGGAGAATTCTACATTCAAATAAGCAATAAAATACAGACTTCACTCTGTTGAATATTTCCTATTCAGCCCACTATTAACTAACATTTTTACAATTTAACTTATTAGAATGCTTTTCATACAATAGGTTAAAATCATACAGAATGGTCGTGGATTTCAAAGCTTGAAAGTAACAGATGGCTGCAGCATGAGTACAAGGCTCTGAGTATGAGGTTTTATTTCAAAACAAAACACTGCCAATAACAGAAAGAGGGCCTTTCAAATATGTGTAAATAAGATCACGAGATCCTACCTTTCACTCTACATGTACATACAGCCTTGAGCAAGAGCAACAATACGATTTCATAGCTTTGGAAACTTCAATGATATAAAAACATTTAAACTTGCATCTGAATCTTGTCTACCTATTTTTCCATAGGCTATATTTAGGCTTTCAGAGTGCTAAGACCTCCAAACACATAGCATCTGCTACTCAAACTTTACATGCGATATGGAAAGTGTGCTGTTAAAAAAAGATGTCTCAGAATTAGTATTACTGCTGAACGCAATGCTGTATGCTCTGAACTACTAAAGTAAGACTTTATTACATGGAAGAAAAAAATCTTTAGGACTGGGAGAAGATGAAAGGTAACACTTGAGAAATATTTAGAAATGTCAGAGAAACACTGAAGACATTGCCATAAATGTAATTAATGTTATTCGACTCACTAAATTAATTTTATAGCCTTTAATTGGAAGGAAAGAATAGTACTACTTCATAAAAAAAAAAAATCAATTAACTGGATATGTAGAAGAGACTAAAGGAAAAAATAATGAAAAATTTGAATGCAGACTACCAAGCAGCACACACAGAATCTTAAAAGAAATTCCTCATTAAATAAATATGGAGCATTCAGCTAGAAAAAGATTCAAGTTTGAAATCAGGTATACTTTTAGTGTAAAGTTTGACTTGAAATACCAGCCTGTACTAGACAAACTGGAATTTTAGCTCACAGACAACTCAGCATCTAGATCTTCCATGCCCAGAAACTAGGACTTTCTAAGGCATTGCTGGATTTATGTGCAAAAATGCTAGATGCACACCACTATTAGAGGTAATTTCTGAAATCTAAATGTTTGCGGGGAAATATCTGTTGTGTTTACCTCACTGGAGAAAAAACACAACAGGTTCTTGCTAGGTGATAGAAAAAAAAAATAATAGCAATTTGTTTCTAAATTCCAACGCAGAGTTCTTAAAAAAAAAAAAAAAAATGTATTTCCTACTAACAAGAAATCCTACTAACAAAGTTGGCACGTGATTTGTGAGCAAAATAATACATGTTTGAGCACTATTCAATCAGACCACGTAACTGTTTACTTGATAGAAAGCATCCCTGAGAATCCAGATTATCCCAAATGCCATGCACATAGTGAATGTCACATCAACATCATTTAGAATGTTTTAAGCAGAATTTGAAAAATGACTTTGTATCTTAAGTATCCTTATTTGCTATCTAGATTTAGAAATGGATTAGTCCATTAAAAGATGGAAGACCAGCAGCTGACACGCAACAGATGTGCAATCAGAGTTACAGACTCGTTTCTGTAGAGGACAGACAGAAAAAGATGGATGTGCACAGAATTAGCTTTTTTAATTGTCTGCGATCCCTAAAAACAATGAAATTTGTAATAAATCAAGTGAAACTAACAGAATTTGAAGACTGTGCCATTTGATGATACATCCATGACTGTGAAATTCCTTCCTATAAAAGACAAGGTTTGATGATCTAAATTTGCATTTTACCACCGCTTAATCACAAAACCTATAAACAAAGGAAAGGTCAACTGCTCCACTGATCCCAGAGTAAGAAAGAAACACCAAATTAAGAAGACGGCATGATCTCTATCCGCTACCAGGAAAAAAGGAGAAAAAAAAAAAAAAAAAAAGGACTACAAAACCTAGACAGCCCATGTGTGTCACTCTGCAAAGTACCTATATACAGATATCTGGCAACTCACCCAGCTCAAAGTGGCATTTACTGCTCAACCTGTCCCATCCCTGCCCTGCACTGCCACCAAACCATAAAGGAAATTGAAGTGGCTTTCCCTGAAGACCGGCTTGAATTTAGGGCAGAAATACTACATAAGACAAATGGTCTTGCATAAGGTTACACTTTCATTTGATCTTGACATACTGCACTAACGTTAAATCCAAATGAGCTTTAGTAGAAGGATATTCTATTTACACTGACTAAAATGATACCCGGTTATATCTCATGTATTAAAGCCTTTATTGATTCCACCTTACAGTGGAAGGTGGCCCTGCCCACAGCAGGAGGGTTAGAACTAGGTGACCTTTCAAGTTCCTTCCAAACCAAACGATGATTCCTGGAGGAGCTAAGAGCCACATAAATATGCAATAGAAAGAAGAATATAAAGTGCAGTTAAATTCACTACTTCCTTGTTTAAAAACTGCCTGAAACAGCAACTTGTTTCTACGTAGGTGGTTTGTATGGCAGTCTGAAGTCTGTTAACTTATTTCAGAGTATCTAGCACATTTGTTATTACACTAGAGTTTCTCACCTGCCAGTAACAAACTGCAATAGTAATACTCTCTCTTCCTGAGTTAGTTCTTCCACAACATCCCAGAACCACTAAATGAAATAAGAAAAAAAAAAAATGTTAGTTTTCATTTTTTACTACTTACAGTACTTGAAAGGATAATGGTAAAACAATAAGTTTGTGTTTGTATCTTAAATTATGGATATTTTCAGACCAAATTCATACATAACCAAATCATTTAATATACAAGAAGTCATTTAATATAGAAATATAGTATAAAAAAGCTCCACAAATTTTAGTCAGTCAGCTTCCATGAAAAGACAGAAAATGACAACAAAAAAAAACTTTTTGTGGATTAAATTGCAATAATCTATATTATTAAAAAAAAAAAAGAATTTTACCTGAATAACTTGGTCTCCTCTCTCATAGCCGCTGGTGTATTCTGTATTTTTTAACCAATCATTCACATCAATTTCTGGCATGCCAGACAACAAAAGCTCCTTCAGAAAAAGCACATAGCTTTTGATTAGTGCTGACTAACCATTAATTTCAAGTGTCTATGCTATTTTAAAAAGTTATTGCTTTAAAAAAAATGCTGTGCATTTTCTGTTTAGTTTCAACCTTACAGTCTTGGATTATTATTACCATGACTAACTTTTAATACAAAAAAAAAACAAAAAAAAAACCAACTTGAATTCGGATAATGTTACACGATCCATCCAATTTAAACACAGAGTATCAAAGGGTAGAAATTATGATGAAGGAACTTAGAAAAAAAAATATCTGACTTTTAGCATGACTAGAGACAAAACTTGAGATATCTTAGTTACAAAAGATCAAACTACTCCAAAAACTTATTTCAATTTGATTCTCAAACTCAAAAGTGTGTCTCAAAGACAGTAGACAGCATCTCCTGACTTTTAAAGATTTTTTTTTTTTAAAGAAATGCCAGAAAGATGGCTATTCTAAATAAGTAGGATAAGCAGGAATACTCAGATTGAAAACCCCATTGATTGATGCACAAAGAAAGACTGAAATGAAAGATACACGATTAATATTTTGTGGGTACTGAGCTTTACTTCCACATCATTACATTACTGATGAAGGGTGCTGAACAAAGTACAGGCGTATCTGCTTACCAGTTCATATTCATCAAACAGCTGAATCAAAGACGGTGGAATGAACATATGGAAACCTTGTAAAAAGGCATTTATCTGAGGTTGAATGGCTCTTGTCATTCTAAGTTCAGTGACAAGCTGGACATACTCAGCCTGTAATTAAGAAAATGACATTAAGACATACAACAGCAAAAATACATCATGCTCACGCATACACAAATACGCATAAATGCAGTCCTCCATACATCACAAATATTATCTACTGTAAGGTGTTAAGAGTCCCCCTATGAACTTTCCACCCACTGAAGCCACCTGAGATAATTCAGAAGACCCTTCAGAATCCAGAGCCCTTTCTGCTATTTCCCTTCCTTCCTTCCACCAAGACAATTCCCAAAAAGCAGGGTTCAGAGGCCAGCCAAAACAGACCTGGATCAAGCCCAAGGAAATGAATAGAACTTGGTTTGTCGTGCCTGCATCTAATACAGCCACCACTGGCATTTGTTGTTGCACAGTTAAGCCAACTGAACTCAGAAAAAAAGTAAAATTCCAAAGCAACATTTGTGAGCCAAAAGGGCTTGCTTGCGTTCCCACTGTCTCTGGAAGCCTAACTGAATATACTAACTACCCCTGCAAATTTTGTTGTAATAAACCCTTCACCACCACACCCCCCCCCCCTTTTTTTTTTTTTTGTAAGGTCTTAAAAGTCTTCTCAGTTTTTAAAAAAGGGGAAAAAACAAAAGCATTTATACGGTAAACATGCAAAAAGACAATAAAATAGTTTGCACGCTTGAGAGATTTGGGTACTCTGTCCCCTTTAAAGGACTCCAGTTTGAAAAGGAATCCACTAGGGCTCGGCTGTTGAAAACACAAAAGCCTAGGAGGCAGTTAAAGGAAGGCTTTTAGAAAAAGACAGACTTAAAAGTGCCTGCATTAAAGCTGTACAAACACATCTCATTTAACTTGACAGAACTTTGCAAGTCTAATAAAGTTTCTTTACTCCAGAAAAGAAAATTTGTCCTCAAATAGAAATCTATTCCTGGATTATTTGAAGTATACAGTTTCAAAGTAATGCTTTTACTTCCTAATTGTGATTTCTAATAATGGAATCATAAAATATACCTCCCAATTAAACCATCTTAACCATCATCATGCTTCAAGACAACAACCTTACAAAAACACCACGTGGATTTTTAAATTAAAAAAAAACTTTGATTAACGTTTGGGCTTTGAACCTGCACAAAAGCCCAGGTAAGTATTCTTTCTCTCCTCCCTTTCTGAATAAAAAAACAAACAAAAAAAGGCAGCAGCAAAGACAGCTCCTTACATTCCCAAAGTATACAGGGGTTAGTCAACTGCCTCACGGTTGGAAGATATTTTTAAATGCATTAATAACATTTTATTAGAGTGAGAGGACAATTAATTTATGAAGACATACCTAAGCATGTCTTCAACTGCCAAGCTGTTCCCAAATATCTAGTTTCACTCTAGCAATCTCCCTGGGTTGCTTTTAGTACCTCCCTTTTCTAACGAATTAGATGAGCAGCCAAAGGAGATTAACTGCACTAGACCAAAGTCAGCCTCTGCATCTACATTTTATAGCTCTGGGAAGAAATAAGAAACATTAGCTAGGATTAAAAGCAGTGTTAACAATGGTCTTCAATGATCAGATCAGAAATATTTGTTTTTAAGTCTCTGTTACTTATGTTAGGCTATTGAGAAAGCAGGGTTGTAGGGAGAAAATTTCACAATCTTATTTTGAAAAATCCATTAGAAAAAATTATTACATACCTAAGTACCTATTTTCTGCATTACAAATATATTTACATTAAACACTTGCATTATGAAAAACGGTTGCTATGCTTTAGGTATAACAAGAAATCTTTAAACAGCCTGGTACAGCAGCGCGTATTGACTATCAGAACTGGTGCATGCTGCGAGACCTTTACTATAAAATTTACGTAATGTATGATAGAAAAAAAAATGGTCAATTTGTTTTTCCCTCTGTTCACTTCATTTGCATTTTATTCCCTCTTAGAAGCCTTAGGAACACATTAAAAAAACAAATACCTCCAGAATTTCATGCACAGTCCTCCACAGTGCATAAAAGGTACAACTCATTCTGCATTCAGCAAGATGCACATCACAAATCTGACAAAAACGTCTAGCTTGGGTAAGGGCTCGTTTTGTACTTTCCTTTGAGGTGAAGCAAGCAAAGATCACACCTCCCTGATTTCACAACCCCAAACACTGGGGTGAGGCTATGATCAATGTCCATTATGATGTTCAGGTTTAGGGGGCAGCCATATTCTAACACTGTTTGAAAAAGTTGTGTTTTTTTTTTTTTTTTTTTTTTATTGCCTAACAGCACAGCCAGGTCACAGACACACAAGTCCCGAAGCCATATGACTGTGGAGTTTTGGACTACTTTTAAAAACAACATATGGTCATACTTTGTCTCTCTCTCATTTTTCCTAAAAAGTAAGTCGAAAGCTGCAGGAACATATACAGCAAAGAACAAAGAAAAACATATAGCAAGGTACTCGAAAAAGCAAGACTTCTGTTTGAGGTCTCCCCATTATCATGATAAAAGGCAGTTGAACCACTGCTATAATGGATACTTCATCTGGAACTACACAGACAGTCCAATTGTAAGATTGGAACATTTACATTGCACAAACCCACAAGCATTCACCTATTAGACAGTTGATGTAAAAAGAGAAAATTTGTTCGCTCAAAGAAAACAGCTTCTTACAAACAGCTGTTATTACCACTTCTCAATGGGGCTGGTGGCTTTTTTTTTTTTTTTTTTTTTTTTTTGCTTTTCAGTAAGAGGGAAATGGATTGTTTGGATGGTTTCTGTTGCTTTGGGTTTGTTTGTTTTTTTATCGGCTTTTTTATTTGTTGCTGTTTTTTAATTTATTTTTAAGGAATAAAGATTTGTTCAATTTCCTTTAAAAATATGCTGTCTTCAAACAGGTAATCTGCTGGTGTGCATACACACCAAGTTCTTTTAGGAGCTATATTTCCTTCTCCCAGAGGTATTGCGAATACAATGAGTTTTAAACAGAAGTCTTTTATTCCTCAAGTAAAGGCAGAAGAAAAAGATATCTGTTGCAGAAAAGAGAGATGCATAAATCAGAGGATACTCTTTTCTGTTTAGCCTACTAGAGCTGCACGTTAGAGAAATCCAAAAAAAATTTCCCAACAGCACTAAAACCCACTAAAACACAGATCTACAATTTTCAACAACTCAGTTCGTTGTGTCAAAATCAGCAGTATAGAGACAGTGTCATTCTTACAGATGTTTGTTGACTTTACATTTTGCAGCCTGCAAATTCAAAACTCAATGAATATTAACAGTTTAAGAGCCACCCTAACAGCTAGCTGTTTTTTTTACCACCCTTCAAATAAAAGCTACACAAACTCTAGTCCCCTCCTGTCACCCCAGAGGAAGGCTGATGAGCTAGCATGGGTGCATCTGTTCTACACAGTGTTGCCCAGGCAGAAGTTAAGGGAACAATGTGAGCTAAAGATGTCTGAGGATATCCTCGCGTAGGCAAACTTCTAATTTCATGCTAACTGATAGCTGCCAACTGGTTTTCAAATGGTTGTTACGAAACCACAATTTATTTCAAGTACATCTGTTTTATATACTGAAATTAAGACCAGAAACAAAAATCAACATCTTTGCTTTCTCTGATAGGTAATAAAGAAATTAATCATCCACTCCCTTCACAATTAGACTTGTTTTATCATCTTTACTCTTTCATGAATGATTATATTGCAGGAGACAGTGCAGAATCAGGCTAATAACATGTATTTCAGTTATTGCGATGGCACTCTGCCTTAATGAAAATGAGGATTAAGAACACAAGAAGCCAGTGCCAATTGCGCCAAAAGAAACTAAAATTTCGTTAGAACAAATGCTGACACCAAGTGGTCATGTACCATTACGACAGCTGTCCATGCTAGCGATGAAGCTGCAGGAATACTGCATACACAAAGCAAGTTAGACTAGATCCACACTTAAGAAAACCAACACACAAAACAGACAAGGAACAGAAGAATCAACGATACAAAAAAAATACAGGTTTATGCATGACACTGCTTTGGTTACTCAAAAATACCTAGTTACGAGCTGCAGATTTCAATTAGAATAATGTCCATCTTCATTTTCTACATGAGTCAAAATCTGGCTGTGTTTTCCCATTTTTGTTTTTGAGTTAAAGCTGCAGAGAATTCAAGGGCTTTCCAAGCTGTTGCTATTGAACTATATTAAAAAAAATAAGTAGATATATACTACTGATACAGATACATTCCGAGAAAATTGCAAATGGCTGAAAAGCTTCCTGCAGCTTTTTACTCTGCCAGTTATTCTGTATATTACTGCACTGCAATCTAGGGCCATAGACTGCCCTAGCAGGCAGGATGCTTTGCGATGTTACCTGTGGTTTTATTTTTTTAAAGCAATTGTTATAGTTTTACTCTCCTGCTATTTACCCATATCTGAATTTTTTGAAATAAACACTTTATTTTCCTTCTGAGAGTTCTGACAGAAAGAAGAATATCAAAGCTGAACACTTAATGGAGATTACTACTTCGATAACACATTAAGCTAGAAAAAGGGGGCTAAAACATGTTGGCAACTTTTTTTATGTACTTCCTTCAAAAGTGGTGTATCATTTATGTTTCCAGTTATTCAGAAAGTCATCCAATTATTTTTCTTATACTGTCAGCTTCTGACTAAACCTGTATACTCACCTTGTTTTCCTGTGTAACAAGTATACTTGCACCCCCTGGCTTTAACGGCACTTCTTCCATTGCTCCAAACACATCAGTTTCAACAGAGAAGGTCAGCTCTAAACCCAGATCACTGATATCATTATCTAAAATCCACTGCAAGTTCTTCGCATACTCTGGATCAATAGATGCTACATCCTGATAATTTACAGGTATACCTAGAAAAAAAAAAAAAAGACAAATCCTCCAAATAAATAGGATAAAGTGAAAGGTATTCTAACTTAATTTATGGTAGAAGATTGCCCTCTAGAGAGGAACCAGAATAATGCAGTATTAGAAAAAGGGAAAAGGGATTCACCATTAACTGTAAGAGACCTGTACTTACTACATTTTAAAAGCATTAAAGTTTCCTCTGTATGTTTTTCTTTCCAGTGAAGCAAATGGCATACCATTCAGGCAACAACAGTTTGCACAATTTTACATAACTAATGGACATCAGTAGAAACATCTAACCATACAGAACATACAAGGTTAAATACATTACCCTAAATAAACTCAAGTTTTCTATGCGACTTCTAGAAACTCAAACATAATGTTTTGCTATACATTATCTTTTCCTCCCAGAAAAGGATCTGGAAAAAAAGACAATCTTTCTGTACTTTGAAAATTCTTTCACCCTTCAGCTTTCTTTTTAATCCTTTGCTATGAGATCTACTATTCAGTTGAGGAAAAAAAATATTTACAGAAATTTCACGTTTTCAAGCTGAATTTGCAAGTCAGTGAGAAGCAAATAAATAAATTTTATTTTTTCGATTATAAAAAAATAAATAAATTCAGAGCTGCTAGAAGTTTGGTTTCCAACCAAGTATGGAAACTGCCTATTTATATGCCCTTCACAAACACAGCACTCAAGAACAAATTTGAGCAAACATGTCCAGAACAAGTTGCCTAAGTTTGCACCGAAGAACTGCCTCTTCACTACACAAGAAAGCAAATCCAAATGCCTTTATGAAGGCAGATAGTTTAGATAACTATCAAGATAGATAAATACTTGGAAAGAGGTTAGGGGGTGCAGGTATTAGTAGGTAAAGAGAAAAGCAAATTACTGGGAAGTACTCCCTCTGCTTCACCACCTTCCATCCATTTGTGAAGCGTTACACAAATGTTCTATCAGTAGAGGTGTTCACATGCTATGGGCAGCAGAAGCAGCACCCACAACAATTACACATAAGTCAAAGGTTAACAGCTGGTGCAAACATGTAAATGCAAAAACCATGTTACAGGATTTCACTGGAAGTTCTAACTTGTGCTGAAATGTTGCACACAAGAACTGTAAGGCATTGTTTTTTTCTGATAAAAGTTTGCAGCACTCCAGTTTAAGAGATGGGCAGATAATTTACTAATGGATTTTCACTGTTATCTCTCAAAAAAAAAAAAAGTTTAATAGCTGTCTAGTAGCTTCTAAATGGCTGTCTAGTAGTTTCTAAAGGACTTTCACTTTTCCCTATTATTAAGCATATGTGCATTTCACATATGAAATGTGAAAATAGTATCATCTCTGGGGAACATAAGCAAACCATAGGTAACAAAACAGACTGAAAAGCAGGAATCAGACTCCTTTAGACAAAAAAAAAAAAAAAAAACTAAGTACAGTGTCAAGAGGAAACTACACTCGTAGTCAGCAAGTTGTGATACCAAAGCACTAAGCTCCCTCAACTGCTTGACAGATATTTTACCAATCAATAAAGACTCAAGTCAGACAGCTATAAAGAAGCTCCATCAGTTTCATCAGGACAAGATTCTAGTCCCCCTGAGATACATGCATTAAGCATTCAAGGATTTATAAGGTCCCTAACTCAAAGTCCACTGACCCAGAAAATAATTTTCACTTTTGCTCATAATACTTCACAGGGTATTTCTTAATATACTTGATTCTACCAGGAGATAGCACGGTTAGGAATTTACCAGTTAGGTTCCTATGTGTCTTCATAGGCTGGATATGGAAGTTTCTCTTCCAAAAAGGAAATGGAGCTCTCTCCTTAGAGAAACAACAAAGTAACTGGATAACAACACTAGTGAAACTATCTTCTCTTCCCATTTAAGTAGGGAGCATATAGACACAGAACAGGAAACCTAAGAGGCCTTAATAATTTCTGCCTATATTTCTGCCTTAGTTCTAGATCTGTAGTAGAGTGCAATCCTTATAAGCAAAAGAAGCTAGAAAGTAATGTTTAAGTTCTCAAACAGAAATCGCACCAACGACATATGTAAAGTTATAAACCACATTAGCTGGGTTATCACTGAAGCTGGAGATCTCTCCTTGCCTACAAGCTATTGTGGAAAGATCTCATCAGGGTGAAAAAAGGTGCTAAGTCTCAAAAAGCAGGCCACATTTGTTCATGTAGGTTTCAGCTTCTACTTACAGCAATTCCACTTCACACCTTCTCTAGACACAGAGAGAGAAGAGTTCCTTTGAAAGTTCATAGTACTCCTTGGGTAGAGGTCTTACCACACAACAAGTGGATTCAGTGCTATCATCAGGAAAAGCAAGTAAAAATCAAGGATCTCAGTGTATGGTAAGAAACCAAAGGAAGGAAACTGGTCTCAGGCTTCAAGAGGAGATCTAATATTTGGTTACTCAGGGCCTCACAGATAGCTGAAGGGAACCTCTACTATGTCTGAAACCTGGTAACTTATATTTGGCATGAGCAACAGTAAGTATAATCCATAGCTGAGCCTGAACCAAAAAATAAAGAAAACAAACTGAATGTACACAAACCTCTGGAGAATTCCAGGATGTCTGCTCAACAGAACAGCAAGGCCTTATTAAGAGGGACTTATTAACAGAGAGAGATCTTATTAACAGAGACTAATCACTAATGTTTGGTTTGGAATGGTGATATGCTCTGTTAGAAGACACACTCTCTTTCCTCTCAGCTGCCAACTGCTGATTTACATATTGTGCTGATTTCTCACTTCAGCAAAAATATCATTCTGCGACGTGAGTAAGAAGCAAAAGAACATATCTGGTAACCGGAGGTGACAGCCTTAAATTTCAGAAGTGGCAGACATCTTTAAATGGGGAAAATAAGAATAGGTTGTTTTAGCAAAATGAAAAAAAAAAAAAGGAAACAGTGCATCATCTTGTTAATTCAGATACCATTAAACCTAGTATGTAATGAGAATTCAAACTACAAAAGAACCAAAATTAATTAGCAGTCATCTCCAAAAGAGGTCACAAGAGCAACACTTGACTATTCTCAAAGCGTGTAAGTAAACAGCAAAAAAAATACTTTCATTTGTGAATACATCACATAAAGATTAGGCTGTGATCGTTCTTCTGCTCATACAGAGAAATCTCTTGATGAGAGGCCAACTCTTAAGTCAATGCCAAGTTGTGTTACACAAAGAAATGTCTGCTTTGGAACCCTTCTCTTACATGAAGGATCAATGACTACGGGATCCTGATGGGTCACTGCCAATGTAGTGCTGCTTCATACTGGTGTCCTTCATCTCTTCTTGCCCAGTACAAGAGTCACTGTCCCACAGCAGAAAGCAGTGCTGAGGGAGGCAAGTAAACATATCCCTAGTCTTATGCAAGATCTTGACAAAAATTACTGCAGCTGCATCATGAGACTGCAACACTGTTACCTGAACACTTTCACGGAAGAGAAACAGTAAATCTGAAACTCCTTGATCTGTTCCAGACTCAGCAAACATCAAGAAAAAAGATTGCAGATAAACAGAGAGATTATAAATATATTAAAAAAAAAAACGGACTGAGATCCAATCCCTTGAAAGCCTTGCTAAGACTTAAAGAGTGGCTCTTGAGGAAAAGCAAGACTCTTTATCCATGTTCTTCAGGAAAAGTAAAACACCACACTATCTTACACCTCCAAAGGAGATTAAGGAATAGCACTTAAAGAGAAAGGAAATTTTGCATGCTGTGGCAGTTCATGAGAGGCTCAGACTGAAATAGCAATCACTGCCATATCATGCTGTAACTCTGATGTTCATAAAAGATTAGCAAAACTTTTATTTATTTCCAAGACTTTTTCCACTTTCAAGCACGCACACACAAGTTAAAAAGGAAGTTTACTGCTCAGATGATTGTTATGACTAATAAACAGGATTAAAATAAAACCATACCAAGAATATGTTTGTAGAATGACCTTGTGAAGTAAATGTTCACCAACTGCCTGTGATTCAGAGCTAGTCCCAGGATCTGGCCTGCAAAACGGAAGTAGTTCAAATGATCTGGATTTACAGAAGAGTTGCTGTTTGGCTGGAAAGTTGTTCCTGTAAAATAAAAACATTACTCGTTTCTTCATCATCATCATCGTTATTATTAAACTGAAAGTTTATATTTGTTGAATAAGCTAACCATCTAAAAGCACAAAGTTTTATTTTGCAGTTCTGGAAAATTGGTGGGGTTTTTTGTTTGTTTGTTTGTCAAAAAGACATCAGAAGGAAATGTATTAGAATGCAATGCCATCATACTGTCACAATGACACTGCTTAGCCACTCTCCAAGGCAACACTGAATTAATTATCATCAGCACAAGGATAACAGTCACGATCTGCTAAACTTGTCTTCCATCTTGTATTTTTACATGCATTTTTTGCTCACTCTAATGGCCCACACTTTTACCAATTTGTACACGTGCTCAAACAAAGGATCAGACTATATTCACTTTCTTCCACCTGGCTCCAGCCAGATGCAGACAAGAGATCATCCTGTCCTGGTCTCCTTGGAAGAGACATCCCTGAACTTTTAACTTTCAGAAACTGATCTATGCTTCTGCAGTTGACTGATACCCTTACCACTTCCTAAGACTCTGTAAGGTAGAGAGCAAGACATTTATCACTGCTGCTGATGTGAAATCTTTTATCGATAAAGATTTGCTGTGCATGAAGCACCCAAAAGACAAAAAGTCAAATAAAAGGTAGATGCATGGAGATCAACATCTGGTTTTATCACAAAAGTAAACTGCTTGACTTTGTGGTTCTAAAAAGAAATAAAGTAATATCTCCACAGTTCCGTTACAACTGCAAGAGAAAGGAAAACATTTTCTATACTGCTATCAAAGTGTTATGTCCCTCTAATACCAGGCAGAAATAGAATGGAATCATTAAACAGCATGGACTCATTAAAACTAACAACTCACTGTCCTCTTGTGAAAGAAGAGCAAAATTATGGAATCCTCAAATTAAAAATCATTCCTATTTATAAAAATGTATGTTGAACAGATCATTTCTCTATATATGAAAACAATTCTGTCAGTCTCACTTTTTTTTTTTTTTTTTAAGTAGCAATGTTACATCCTGCAATCAATTAAGTGAGTCTCACATTATTAAGATGCTTTTATGAAAGATGCTCTAAAATCAGAGAAAAAAAGGACATACCATCAGCTGACTGGGTAAATAAGGCATAATCTGGGTTAACTATTTCACTGGATAAAATATCAAACCACTCACGCACCACACCCTGCCCCTGCATGTCAAAAAAATAAAATATATTAGTATCTAGAACTTCCACTGGGTAGTTAAGCTAGGTAACTACATTTCTTAATAAAGCATAAAAGTTATTTTGAGCATGGATTTAATTCAAAACAATACTCTTGAAAAACAAAATTAGTATTGCCATATATAGCAATAAAGGAAAACCATGACATTTTACCTACCATGCCCTCTTCTCCATGAAATCGCACAGCAATCCCTTGCTTTAGTTTTGCACAATTTGCTTTAGAGACAACTTCACAGCTACTCCTAAAAATAGAATCTGAATACAAAGAGCCAATTAATTTTATGTCTTAATTCATTTTATTTCAATATATTTCTGTATTTTTTAAGAGACACTACTCTGTTTCTAGCACAATACCTCTGTGAACCAGAAGGATGTCATTTTCATTGACAGGCCTGTGCACCATGTCTGAATCTGGCTGCCCCGAATGCAGATGTTCATAGAACCATTCACAGCGATCTTTAAATGGCTGCAAAACAAGAGATAAACCACATTACACAGATGCATTCAAATGCATAATTCCTACCTCCTAAGCACAGCTAGAAAACACCGTTCCATCTACGCATCAGGAAGGACTTTTTACTGCATGAGTGACAGAGCACTGGTACAGGTTGCCCTGAGAGGCTGTGGAGATGCTCAAAAACCACCTAGAAATGGTCCTGGGCAAGCAGCTCTGGGTGTCCCTGCTTGAGCAGAGGGTTGGACCAGATAGCCTCAACTCCAGAGGCCCTTTCCCACCACAGCCATCCTGTGATTCTGTGAAAATGGTTATGCACACCATTGATGCATTCTGAGATGTGCAGAGAGTTCCTCAGTACTACCTTAATAAGCCATACAGTTTTTTGGGAAGTGGAAAGAACTAGACTTGCTGAAGAAAGGCGAAGTGCTTACTGAAATCTGGGATGCAGAAAAACTGGACCATCAGCTATACAGAAGTGGCTGTCAGACTACAAAACCCCTAAGAAAAAGACCACAAAACTTTCCCACATTAAATCAAAAAGTGAATTTAGGTTATCAATACATCAATATTTTACTTAAAAAAAAAAAAAAAAAAAAAAAACATCCACAATTAACCAATGAAACAGTACGAAGTGTAATAGTACAACATTTTTCACTGAAGGAGCTGCCACTAATTAATTATGGCATAATCAACTAATAATGGTGTATTCACCCTGTGGTTTGTCTCAAAATTGAAGTCACTTAAAGAAGAGTGTTTTAAAGCTCAATTTATTAGGTGTAATTAAGTGAAGTTAACTTTCGATTATGAAATTTATGTACAAATTGGACTTTTGAGACACATTTAACACTGGTAATCTAAAATGAACTTGCACATAAATTTTTAAGAATTTAAAGTAGAGAAGTCTGTATGCCCCATGTCTATTTAATCTGATCTTTCAGCATCCCAGATTCAGAAGCACTGGAGGCCAGATTTTGTTCTTCCATCCCCCCCAAGTGGATGTATTTACTTGTTTTTAAACCAAATTACTCTCTTTATATTCACAGAAATTTTAACTAAATATCTATTGACATTTACCTGAGCCTTTATGATGTGCATAAATCTGGACATTAGTTCAGGACACTCGAGAAGGAAATGGAAGTGATCAAAAATTATTTTGGGATTTCTGAAAGAAAAATAGTTGAGGTTAGAAGCCTATTAGTCAGAGATCTAATAATAATGCTTCATGATACATTAAGTCTACATAAAGAGCCAATGCAACTAGTCCTATAGAACAGTTCCAACAGACTATCTTGTAATGTTTTCTTGTTTCCAAATGACTTGTACTACCTCATCCTCTGTACACGGAGGATATAAGCAGCTCTCCAAATAGAAGACATGGTTATAAACTGGGTAGGTCCCTGAGAAACTGAAAACAGCCAAGTGTGCTAAGATGGTGACTTCTCTAAGAAGTCATAAAATACATGAGGAAGAATCAAAGTTTTTATCAGCCTCGAAATAGAAGACTTTATTTGGAACAAAGAAAAAGAAATAATTTGATTATGAAGTTTGAAATACTTTGGACACACACAAAAAAAGAAACTCTCCATTCCTTGAAACTTACCGGTTAACAAAACACTTAAGGACATCATCATGCTTACAAACAAATTCTATAAAACGAGGCGATGTCATCCTGTTCAAAGAAAATCATAAGATACTTCTGTTTAGAGAAATTGAGAAGAATTTGAATTACATACAGTGTTGCATTCTCCTTTTTAATAAAATGCTATGCAAATAAAAACTGATGGTTTTAACTAGTCAATCATTAAATTAAATACTCGGCAGCATTAAGATTTCATAAACCAATGGAAAAGGCAAAAATGCCAATGATCAAGACAATCAAGCAACCTGCCAAATACAAAGTTCAAAGTAATGGAGATGCACAGCTTTGCATTGAATCATTCCAGCTTTCAGTACAACAAGGGAAATGTTGTATTGAAACATATATGGAAGGACTAATATTATATGCACAATACACATTATACATTGTTCTATATTCTTGTTCATTGGGTAAAACTCCCACCACACACCTTGTAATTATAGTAAATGAGGAAAAGAGCGAGGAAGAAATAAAATTACAGTGAACTCATTAATAATGAGGGGCAAGGTGGAGTTTAATGGTTTCTTAAGGGAATAAAACTGCTTGCCATGTAAGCATCTTGTACACTAGTAGAGGAGTTCATTTTCTCCTCCTATGTTTGGAGAACTTGGTTGCAAACTTTACACCATTTGTTTACATCTGTGTTCTGTGCTTTTCAGAAAGAAATACTTAATTAGGTCCTTTAGTGTGTGCATGAGCTAACGAATACTTGCAGCCAATGCTAAAACCCTCTCATCCATCCAGTGCCTAGAAAGGTTGTGAAAAATGGCACTTTAAAAAGTACAAGATAGCAACCCTAGAAAACCTCTGAAAAATTACTAGAGCTCTGCAAGTTATTAAAAAAAAATTGACTACTAAACCAAAAAGTCTGAAAATAACTGTTCCACACATCAATTAAGATAAAACGAGCAGCTCTTTTGTATTAAAAAAGAGCTATTTTCCTTTTCTCCCTTATCCTGTTTTGAAAAAACAAAACTCAGCACAACTCTCCCCTAACTCCAAAAAAAAACAAACAACAAACAAGTAAAGAAAATCTTCCAGGCAGAGACAGAGTATGAACATTTTACAGACACCACTTCTGGTGTGAGAGATGGTCTGAAAGTATTGAACAACTAAGAGAGGGGTCTTCCCTGAAAGGAGATGAACTCTCTTTACAGCCTGTATGGCGATTGATGGTTGAGATGCAATTTACAAAGAGGAAAAACTTTGTATGCATTCTTAGGGTTTGATGCTGAAAACATTCCTTTTCAGTATACTGACAAAGAATGCCTAGATTCAATAGCACCAGCAAAGCAATCATAACAAGAAAATAACCTTAATGTTTCTAATGCTTTCAAAGCTCAAGTGCTAACCCTCTATTTACATTCAGTAACTCGTCAGCCAGCTAATTTTCCATTTAAGCATGAAATGTCTTCTTTATTTTATGAATATTAAGAACAATGGAAAACTATGGGCTCTGTTTATTCTCCTCGATTAAAACAAGACGCTCGAACTTAACAATAGAGCCATTTTCTATCTGAAAAAGTCATTTGTTGGAATTTCAAAAGTTATTTGAAGATGACAGCAGGAACGACTTGCAGTGTTGTGCCATTTAGTCCTATTACTATGAAAACTTCAGTAAAGCAGAATAATTCTCACACTTCTACGCTTCCCTACAAAGTTCTGAAAAACCCTAAAGAAACTCAGAATTTTGGTGTGCTCTACCTTACTTTCCTGCATCCCAAGGAGTCATCCCAGTTATCAATCAGTCACTGAAACAGTTCTTACTCTCCTGGCTTCTACGAATAACAACTCTCAATTAAGCCTACATAGCATTCATGTGTTTTTTTCTCTAATCTGAGTGTAAAGCACACAGAGGGACAGAACTAGTGGGCAAAGCCCTTTAGCAAGTCAGCAAGGTACAGGAAGACAGCCTCAAATTTAATCTTGGTATAAACAGATAAATCAAGGGGAAAAATGTATTTATTCACTTCCATAAACGTTTCTGCTTTTCATTTGGCTGTCATAAATAAGCCTTTATTGTCATTTTATCTTAGTACAGTTTGATAGAGATGTCAACAGAAATAGATTACAAGCAGTTTCTTATTTAAGGTGGAGTAAAATTAAAAGTCAACGCACTGAGCTGTTCCTTAAATGTGCAATTTCCAGAGCATCTTCCAGAATGCCCACGGAAGGGCATACACCAGACAGACAGCACTGGCTGATTTGAAAACTTTTATTTCACTACATGTGGCAGAGAAAGTAAAATCCTTTTAGCAGCAGGCAATAACCAAGAGTTGTCATGTTGCAGGTACCTCACTTCAAGATTCCTCAGGTAGCTGATCACACCTCCACACCTTCCTACTCCTCCACTCAAGAGGGTCAAAGGATGTTTTCATTCACTTGACAAATATAATCCCTAACTAACCTGGACAGACTAAGACCTCAGCTACAGTAGACACTACTTTTTTTTTTTTTTCCTTTTAAACCAGACACTGATGGTATCAAACTTACGTAAGCTGTGATGTTTGCTCCACACAATATAACATTTGCCAACGTGTTGCAGAATTCCAAGCCAGTGTTAGAGATGAAGGGCTGCTTATTATAAACTTCTGCAATACAGGCAAATGAGTTCTGTCTCAGCTGTCATTTTCATATACAATGATAATCTGCATGTTTTCTGAGCTCAATGATAGCTATTGTTGAATAATCACATTAAACTTAGGGATATTTTCATTTTAATAACCAATAGCGGAAACAGCTCAGTTTCAGGTGACCAAAATTACATTTCCTGCATGTATCCCACATGATTAAAAAGAGCTATTAGACATTCAATATGTATACTGCTCCAATGCTGTTACTTTCATAGGTAGCAGCAATATGCAAAATTTGCTGTGCTGTTCGGTGCCATTAAAGCAGAGAAAAAAATAGACCTAGTGAATGCATTAGGAAGTTCATCCTTGAGTGCCATTAATATCATCTGGTCAGCACAAACGTTCTTCCAAGAAAGTACATCTGATTCTAAAATTGTAATAGTTTAGTTAACAAACAAGATCTTCCTTACCCCTGAGGCATCTGACAGGAGCAGCACATATAAAATGCTTGAATGACAGCACTTAGCCTGTTTGCTGTCATGGAGATAACATCCTGGCAATCAGCACAAGCTTCCTGCTTCCCGGCAACTTCATATGTTTTCGAGTCCCCTGTGTCAGTGGATAGCTCTTTTGTGCTCTCAGTTCCTGCAGTGGCAAAGGAAGGAGTAGGAGTAGCATCCTGGTGATCTGGTCCTTTTTGCTTCAGCAAAATAGAAGTAATGTTGGCAGAGTCCCTTTTGTTTTTCATCAGCTCTGTGGCTATAAGAACTAGCCATTCATCCAAAGAGTGCCAGAGCAGTTCCAGTGGCTGCAATAAATACATGCAAAAAAAAAAAGACAAAAAGGAGCATGTTCACATTTGTTAAGACGATTATGATGTCATTAATATTAAGGCAAATAAATTTCACGCACATTTAAAAGCTTTAAATGATATTTCAGAAGTCAAGTTAGAGATAAGACTCAAATATTCATTAAAAAATCTTCTTGTAGCCACAGAGCACAGAGAATTTCATATATACTGAAAACAAGGTAGAGATGTAGTAAAGGTAAAATAATTTAGGAAGAGTGAAACACCGAACTGCTTAACACAGTTTGGTCTCACTGCTGTTACACAGCACAGTACTGCCAGACAGTTGCATTCAAGCAGAGACAGTAATATACACATCTAGTTTTAAGAATAAGAGCTTATCAGTTTTTTTTTGTTGTTTTGTTTTTTTTTTTTTAAGGTCCTGGTCAAAGAAGTTCACCCCACAAGGTGGATGGATGGAGCAAACCCTAGACAAAGCCACTGAGATTCAGATTCATGCACATGTTCACTAAGTTGTGCTTTATGTGTAGAATAAGATCATACAGCTCTTTTTGATAGCATCCCAGATATCTCAGGTTGGGGGGTCACTAATACCTAGCTTCATGAAATAAAAAGAATTATTAATAGAATCTCAGAGCCATTTTTAAAGTTATGCCTTTCATTTGAACAAAGTCACTCCTTACTCACTAGCACCATCTTATAACCAATATAAATGAAACCTAGCCCAACTGCATTGTTACACATCTGCTCTCAGGTGCAGACCTACTACAGACTGCAAGACCTGCGGCTTTCTTATAAGCATTTCAAAAGCCATGAGGACTGACTGTGCTGCTCCTTAACACTGCTTAAGGGGACATTTCACAAGCATACATTTTGAGTACAGGGAGACTTCTAACTGTAGTCTTCAACAGCATTTCAGAAGCAAAAGTGAACATTAACACAATCCCTTTTTTATATATTACTGCTGCATCAACATTTTACATCAATGAAAGAATTTAAGGACTTATCAGGTATTGGAAAAAATATCTTCTAAACCTGCCTTTAATAGTAGGAGCTATCTGCAGCATAGAGAAATTTAAGTATACAGTATTTGGAGAATTATCAGTATACCTAATAACCAACCATATGTTTTCAGTACACAATAAACGACTTCCCATAAAAGCTGTGTTGAAATTTACTGTTAAATGCTTCCACTGGAAATTTACTGTTAAATGCTTCCATTAAATGGAATGCTTCCATTTTCTCCAATAAGAAATTTGAGGAAAGAAAGACAGCCTGATCTCCAAGACTAGTAGGTTTTGCTCTAAATATATCGGACTACCTTTTGCTTGTACTCCTAGTGACCTCCTGTTAATCTAGGTGATGATTTGAATAACTCCAGCATAGGTACCATTTTCTACATAAACATCTGCCATACAAGATCAAGTTGGCTTCTGTCTTAGACCTATCTGGCATATATGCCACAAGACACAACACAGAAGAATTTCCCTTATTTTCCAAGGGAAAATAAGATTCACTGAATATATGGAAGAATGAAGATACAGCTGTTCTTAATGTATGACAACTAGGTAGAGAAACTAGGTAGTTTTCTACTAGAATATCCCACCTCTCCAAAATGTATTTTCTTCTCCCAATCTTGTCAGATACTGTTTTGCTGCTGATATCCCAGCTTTTACTGCTAATTTTCCTACAGACTTAGTATGCCTTTCAGAACTTGCAATTCATTTTTTTTTCAAAGATAGTTTTTCACTGATTCTGATCGCAAACTCATTCAGCAGTTTAGTCAAGAAAAAAAAGCCAGTAACGCCTGACTAATGTTTCGCTGTGTATCTCACTTTGGAAAGTACTGACAGAAAACTTTACATGAGACATGAACCAGCAGTCTGAAAGACTTGTTTTCTCCCAGTAAAAACTATCAAAACTGAGATTGTCTAGGACATACATCCCACAACTGAATCCTAAGATTAACAGTAAATCCAATTTAAAACTGCTTCCCTTTACAATTTTCAATACAGATCTTAAGTTCAAATCTTTAAGTTCTGCACTGACTTTTGTTTAAATACAGATTTAACTTCTGGTCTGGGTCAGCAACCTCTATGGTTTCTCTACCAGACTGTGCTTAAAAAGTATCTCTGTTCCACTGACCTGCATGTCGCACATGCAAATACTAGCACCAATGAAGGCATACAACAACCAGGTCTTACAGTACCATTGTAATATTTACCAACATAATAATCCAGAGATACAGTGGGGAGTTTTCCCTTCTCCCAAAAGGAAAAGGGAATCACCAGTACCACATTTTCTTCCTTCTTTCCAAGGGAAGAAGTTTAAACAAAAATTGAGCTTCTTAACTAAACACAGCTGGAATTAGAGCATCATCTTTCATGAACTTATCAATACTGCTCTGTTTTAAAAATCATTAGAAATAATCTGATAAACACACCGGACCACCAAATAACTGCAGAAATTTCAAAATACCCTGTTTTCAGAACACCCTGAAAGAAATGTGAATGTTAAGGAAAATTGTTATCATGTAAACTAAGAACCACAGAATCATTAGGTTGGAAGAGACCTCCAAGATCACCTAGTCCAACCTATATGAACTATATAAGAACTGGCATCTAAATTTAAAAACAACCTTCAAAAATTAAATGTCTAAATGACTAAAGCCTAAGGCACATGTTTGAAAGCAGCTAAAAAACAAGAATCTTGTGAGGGTAATAGTAAGCTGGCACATTTTAAAGCATATAGTAATAAAATCAAGAATAACTTGGGGAAAAAAAATCATCATCAGTAAGAAAAACAAAGAGATTAAGAATTCAATTATTTCAGTCTATTTTCCGAAGCTAGATAAAACTGAATGATAAGAACTACCAATAAATAGCGTTTTGAAGTTACAGTAATACAATATTTTATATTGCTTAATATTACCACATTCTGAGATTACTACATTCTTAAATAAAATACTACAACTTTTAAAAATCTTACCAAAATCAGCTGAGCAACTAAACCTTTAACATCTGATAAACAATACATGAAAATTAAACAAGAAATAAAAAGAAACCATAAGATGAAACGTGCATCAACGGTTAAATGAATCCAATGGAAAATATAACTAAAGAGAAGGAAAGAGGTAGGCTTAACTTAAGAAGGGGTAGGGACATCAACCAAACTTACTTCCTGTTCATGAGATGTCTGATTAATGAATGCATGCTTTGTGAAATTCATCTCTTTAACGTCTATCTTCCTAACAACATCATATACTTTTCTGACCTTGAACACCTGACTTCTTGGAGTTTTATTTCCATTGTAGCCCATGTCATTTCCATTACTGGGAGAGGATGGGCCAATGCGAAAGACATGGCAAAATATCCTCACGATCCTTAAGAGACTCTTCATTTGAGCTTCATAATTACTTGACAAGCTGGGGGAAAAAATGGAATATTTAAGTTTCTTTTCCTAGATGAAACAACGTAGTATATTAAGGAGTAAGCAATCTAATGTTAGGGTCTGATCACATGCTGAAAAAAACCCTGTTCTTTAAACCCCATTAAATTTGCACTTTTACGTCCTGAACCAGCCCCCAAAATCAAATACAAGCACTATAATTTTATGAACATGTACTCAAAATTTTAACTCAAAGTTAAATAAGACCAGCAAATTCCAGATCTTGCAAAGTATTTTATTAGTTTTAATGCATATGTACACTGCTTATGAGCCACTATTAAGAAATTCAGCTTACTACAGTAAGGATCTCGATACATGAAACAAATTGGGATATCCAGTTGAAATCATTTTTCAATTCAGAAAAGACCGCATGCAATGATAAATTGTACTGATTAATCAGATACGCTGCCACAGCCCATCCTGATCTAACGACTGTCCTAAACACTCATTAACTACCTTAATCAGATAAGGGGTCAGGATGATAAAGATGTTGTTGCTTTACTCAAGGAAAAACAAATGACCTAGAAGATATTATTTAAGAGTATCTTTTATTTCTAATTTAATAAATATATTAGAAGTTTTATGCCTTATTAACTGAACTGGCCAAGAATGAAATCTCTAAGAATTCCTTTACCACAAATACAGTAAAGAATCTGAGATATTCATGAGTTCATGCACAGGCAAAACATTCTCAAATTTATCTTAGTTTTCTTTCTTTAAATCCCGAAAGGTAACAATTCTTCAATCCTAAACACATAATAAAATCTGTAAGAAATTAAAACTACTTCTACTCAACTCTGCGCAGTTCTGAGAGCAGCTCTGAGGCAAAGGACTTGGGGGTGTTCGATGATGAAAAACTCGACATGAGCCAGCAAAGGGCACTTGGAGCCCATAAAGCATGCTATGTCCTGGACTGCATCAAAAGCTTTGGGCAACCTGCTCTGGTGGAAGGTGTCCCTGCCCATGGCAGAGGGGTTGGAACTAGATGGTCTTTCAGGTCGTTTCCAACACAAACTATTCTGTGATTCTATTATACACATACATGATATTCATAAGGGTGTATATATTCAATTCTATCCTTAAAGTACTCACAATTTAAATGCACTCTTTCTAACTATAATACCACTACAAACCAGAAGACAGACACCTCAGAGGATGCTTTACAACTCTGATGCAATTACTAACGTGGTAATTCACAAATGTGAAATACAACTGGTTTTAATCTACCTAAAGTCAATCAACTATTTATACTTCTGAATAAAGCTCTTCCCTCAGTGCTCTACAGGCACATTTACAGAAGCAACTCAGACCTCAAAAAAAAAAAAAAGAAAACACGAACACCTAATGTAGTGCCTTTAAGTTTAGATGGCATTAGAGATTTTTAACATTAGATTAGTTATGCATAGTGTTGCTGGACAGTCCCTAGGACAACTGTAACGTCACAGTACCTTTACCATGACTTCGCTCTCCCTATGGCATGGGATAAAAAAAAGACTTGCTTACAGCACCACATTTTAAATGACTGCCAAAGAGGTATTAAAATTAAAAAAAAAAAAAAAATAGACCGTCACGGCTGCTAATATTTGTATATTCATTACCAAACTAACATACAAAATACAACATTCTTGTCATGATTTAGACTTAAACCAGAAAAGCTTTCAATAAATCTGGATGAGAAAGAAATACAAAGAGTAAAAATGGCAAGAATAGGAAAGTTTAATTTTTAATTAGGTAACGTAAATTCTGAGTGGGCCTTAATTACATTACCAGAAGCTGTGCTCACAACTTCAAATTAATGTTTGGAAAAATCTTTGCTTACAGTCCAAAAGAATCTATAAATACAGGAAATTAACTCAAGAAACTAAGTATTGGAAAAAAAATAAACATTTGAATTCAGGTTTATCATCAGCAACAGTGTTTTCTTGGTGTAAACTTCCCTGTTCTCTGGGAAGACGACTCATAAATAGAAAAAAATCCCTGTTAGTTTACTGAAGTGTTTACTAGCATATTAGCATATTTCACTAAGCCCAGCCTTCACCAGCAAGACCAAATCATGTCACATTACAATTATTTCTTGGAAAGAGGAAACAGGCAGTGTAGGTAAAGCTAACTTAACAGGCTCACTGCTGGTGTTCAAGGCAGAAGTCCTCTGACAGAAGCTTATCACTCCAGGCTTCCTGCTAGAAGCATTACAGAAATTTACTATAGACACTTCCAAACTAAACAACGAACAGATCCAACAGCAGTGGTCTGATGGTTAACGCCCAAGAAACTAACACTCCCATGCTCCTACCTCAGCCATACAAGAGTCAGAGGTTTAAATGTAGGGAATGCATTTTACATACTATTTGCGGGACGGGAAAGAGAGGAAAGAGGCCCATGCTCAGATGTGCATATGCACCAAGTACTATCTTCATCCTCATTCTGATGATGATCTTTAAGGTCCCTCCCAACCTGAGCCATTCTATGATTTTATGTCAATGCTATGAACAACTGAGAAGTACCTAGCTGGAGCAGAGACTGAACCCTCTGACACACAACAGAATTAGAACAACCAGAGGTGCAGTTTTCAAAACCACATCTTTTAACAGAAAAACAAAGTAATTCCATATCCCTTGTGACACTGTACCAAACAGAAGTGGGCCAGTAAGAGCCCTCAGAACACCCTAAGTACAGGCATCTCCAATCCAGTGCCCATCCAATGCAATGCAAAGCTTCTAATTTGTCTTCTGCCTGAGCTAGACAATCCACACTCAGGAAGTACAGATCACATTCAGAAACTGTACAGGTTGTTTCTACAGTCTGACTCTACAGCCATACTGAGAGAACGTTGCTCAATATAAAGAAGCAATGACAGTAATAAATTAAACAGAAACTCAAAATAATCAGTTTATTTATCTTTGAAGATACTAAAATAAAAACAAACATTGCCTCATATGATTTAATCCAGCTGTTATGACTTCTGCTAACATCCACATACAAAGCAAGTCTGAAACCCTTTCCTGCAGAATGGTTTTGCACTTTATCATAGTTTACATATTGGAGATCTATTGGCTCTAATGAAATCTGGAGACAAAAGGAATGTGTTACAGTAAGTTAAGTTGATTACACCCCGAGGCCCAACAACAGCTAAAGTTCTCTAAAAGTTATCTTTGCAGCAACAAAATGGGATTCACGTTTTCATGCTCTTGAGCTCCTTCAGAAAGTAATTCCTTGGCTTCTAGTAAAGCATAAAGGTTAGAGTCAGTTCTGCTGGCTATTGAAACCGGTAAAATGTGACCGGAGTTCCAACACATTACAGATGATGTGTTTTGCACAAACTCCCTCAAGCAGATACCGTAAGAATTAAGAAAGCATACTAGGAAAATAATCTTTCATTTTTTATGTGCTTTTCCAAGTAACTGGTGATTGCACTGCTGAGACAGCACAGCTAGACACAATTTTTGGTCTAGTGCAATACAAATGCTCCTACACATACATCAGTAACCACAGAAGACAATTAGAGACAGCAAACATGATATAATATAAATGTCTGGAAAAAAATAAATCCTTCTCAGACACATTAGGAAAGCATGGAGAATGTAAAGATGTGGAAGAAGAAAGGAGGGGAGCTGGGAAGTAATGACTGACAGATGGCTAAAAAGCTTCCCTTCCAAGAGCTGACATACCCATGTCAAACTAATCAAAAACACTTCTCTGCAACTCAATCTTCTAGGTGCTAGCAGCTATATAAGGAGGACACCAATTTTCTCTCCTGAAATCCTTGTGAAGACAGTGATCTAATCGGAACCTGTCATACAGAATCAGATTTGAGATCCATCTATTCCAGCATGTGCTCAACATCAGATGGTTTAGATTATTAAAATTATTAAGTGGCACTAACTACCTGGAAGCTTATCAATCAATTTATGATCCTCTCACACTTACCTAAGCAATTTATGACCATTTGTTGTAGCAACTTCAGCAAGACTTGTCAGGATTTTAAGATACTGGCTCTCGCTCTGCTGAGACAAATGTTCCAGAACTTGGCGCAACTGGGTTATTAAAAAAAAACACAACACAGTCATGGAGTGTCAGACCAAAATTTAATTTAGTTTATCATCATGCAAGCTAGCTGCAATTTCTGTAAGTGATAACGTATGTGCCTCTGCGCTGCCCAATGTCTAATCTAACAGCAGTTAAAGTTTCATTACAAATTACAAAGCCTACTGAAAATTTATATATTCTATTTATGCACTACAGGATATATAATATTATGAGTGCTATGAATGCAGATTGCTTAACCAGGTATTAATTCTTAAGAACAACTTATTTTCATCTGAAAAACAAAGAGGATGCAATTGCAACTTCTGAAAGCTAATTCGTAATTTACCTCTCTCTTCAGTTCATTTCATTGTTTATGAAAGTGTAGATGAAACCTGGATCCTAGAGTTTGCTCTCACTGCTATATTTCTGCTCAAGACACCGAACATCCTCCTTTGGGGAAGAAGTCATAACCTGTGAATCAATACTCATTTACCCTCTCTGCAAAATTGCCCTTTTTTCTTGCTAGTACCATCATCACCTGGCTCACAAAGCCTAGGTGTTACAAATACTGTCCTGTCTTCAACTCCTTTGTAATATGCTTTTCTCTCTCCTGCCTATTTTTTGGCAGATGAATTAACTCTTCAGTGACACTGTTCATCATGCTTTCCTACTGTCTCGTCATCTGCTTCCCTTTTGTCACTCTCACTTTCAGGAAGTTCAGCAATCCTTCCCAGAATTGTAGAAGGGTAAAACAAAAAAGAACCTCATATAGAGGTGATCTAACCCAACATTCTGCCCCAAGACAGGAGCTACTAATTACATCTGTGATCCAATATAGTTTGTCCAATTTGCCTGGTTGCTTTTTAAACTCCTTTAAGTTTGGAGTCCCTACAGCTTCAGCGAGCTTTCTTGTGCAACTTCTCTATCGTTAACTATGTGAAAGTTTTTGTCAGGGCTAAGTTGCATCACTAGCTACAAGTGTCTAAGGCAAAACATCTGTACTGTTTTCTGTAAAAAAAAAAAAATAAAAATATTGAGCAGTCTTTGACATATTTTAGATGGTCAGTAAGCTTCTTCCTATCCCAAATTTCTTTAAGCTAGGTAACTGCAATTCTTCCAATCTTATGACAGCATGCTTTCCTTGTGTTTACTATAATGCAAGGAATGCATGCTATGAAAAGACTGGAAGAATTACAGTCTTTGGAAGGCATACAGTCTTTGGAAAGGATTGGAAGAATGATATCTTTCTCTGAACATCATCTCCAAAGGTGGATGCAACTTTTCAACTAAGATAGCCAATGAGAACTACTGCAGAAGGATTGATTGGAGTGTCTTACAGGCACTTGTAACCTGCAATGAACTTCAGATCCTTTTCTACAGAGCTGATCCACAGGCAGCAGCTTCCTGCATTTCTGCTTGGACTCTGATTGTTCCAATCTAAGCACAGTAGCATTGTACTTGTCCCTAGTGAAATCCATCCTTTCTCCCTGCAGCCTGTCAATAGTTTTTCCAGTTCACTGACATTAAAAATGACAGTCCTGACTTCTAATATACATCCAGTCTCTTCATGTCACCACTTTTAGATCGTATGAACTAGTCATTATCCAAGTCTCTAGACAGAACAGCTCAGACTTGGCCACAGAAAACCATACTTAAAATATGCTTTCATTTTTTACAATAAGGTATAATTGTTCCACGAGTTTCTGAATATATTTTGCATGCACTTTCTTTCAGAACTGACTTTTGCACACAGACACCATTATTCAGACAAAACATCCATTCTCCTTCCTGATTGTCTTTACTTCTGCAATATATGAGTGTGCTGTGTCATTTACCTTTCTGCAGTCGTTTTTGTTCCATAGGTGTAATCCTTTAACCTCCTCCTCTATTTGAAATCATCTACACCATCTACCCACGTTTCTAATATATGCTTTGAGAATTTCATCTCTGAATCATTTTACTCAATCCTAAGAAATTTAAACAGTTTCTATATAGACTTATAGGTCCTCAATCTTGTATTGGAAGTAATGGGATTACTGAGAACAATAAGAACTTCAAAAATCTAGCAAGCCAAGTTCAGTAAAGCAGCAGCCAATACCTTACTAAATATTTCTTTTTTTTTTTTTTTAAGCTTACAGTCTGTAAGATTGTTTGCAGCTATTTTCAAGCAAACAGTATATTAAAAAAGCTAGCTAGATTAGAATTGAAAAAGTCATCTCATGCTTCCTTCCCACTATATAATCAAGAAAAAAAGTTTGCTTGCTTTTTCCTTGCTTTAGATTGCACTACCCCACAGCAATAATAAAAGAAACAAGGTATAGAAAAAACACTGAAAAAGGAACAGCTTAGAAATAATTTCATCTATACCAATAGGAACCAAATGAAATTGTGGCTGCAGCCTTTTTACACTAATTGTATGTGGCAACTTCATATGAGTGAGCACTCACATTCTTAATGTCCAGTTAATCCTAGACTATTCAAGCCTTGAGACATATCCTAGAACAGGTATGCGTCGGTAACTATTAAAGTAAAACAGGCATCATCACACAAAGAAATTGCACGTATGAAATGCTCTACCAGCACCACTCTAATGAAGCTTACAACAATTGTTTGGTTTTTTTTTTTGTTTTTTTTTGTTTTGTTTTGTTTTGTTTTTAAATTTCTCACACTCTCTAGACTACTTTTCCAAATGCACGAAGTGAGGAGACTAAATTAAGATGGATTCTACATTTAAACCCTTTTTTGTTGTTGTTGAAAACTACGTGAACACAGTAAATCCTCCATAGGGTGGGAAAAAATTACACAGCAGTCAATTACTTTATCAGTAGTCAACTGCTGATAGTTTTTTATAATCCGAATGTTCCTATTAAGCAATAATATCTCCACAACACAGACAGTTTGGTAGCTATACAACACCTAATACTGTATTACCATGTTTTCCCGTAGATCTTCATTCTGCGTCATTTGAATTATTGTCTGGAAAAGTCGAGGATGGTACTGGATTAAGACTTCACAGGTCTCTCCATACCCACCCTAAAAAGTGATTGATCAAAAAACATTTTTAATTAAAAAGAAATATTAAAATTGGGGTTTATACTATTATAGGCATTAAAACCTATTGAGGATTACAAACATTTAAAGAAAAACAATGCAGAAATCCAGTCCTAAAATAAACTGAAAGTCAATACTGTATCAACATTAGACATCACAAAGAGTTTGGGAGAAGACAGAATCAAATTCTGTCAGTACGTCTACTCAAACATACCTACACCCTTCCTTATGTTTTTGGAACACTTTCCTACCTGAAAAAACTAAGTTAGCATACACTTGAACAACAGTTCCCCAGCAACTTACCAGAGTACTTAAACACAATACAACATTTAGCTTCTCATTCTACTAGTGATGGATGACACCAGCCCACCGAATTACATCCAGAAACCAACCCTTCAAAACAAGTTTTTCCCCAGAGGTTTCATAAGGTACAAATCTGATTTGTTAAAGGAAAAAGAGGATAAATACATGAAAAGGTTATTTAACTTCAAAATTAATACATAAGTTTGATTCCACATGTGCCCTAAATCAACAGCTCAAATTAACTTAAACTAAAACCTTTTGAAAAACACATCCTTTGGGAAGAACAGAACTTGAAATTGTGGTTTCTCTGTATCAAATTTTACTTAACACAGCTGCATTTTTAAGCCAGAACATAGCAGCTGAATACACATCAAATTTTACACTGAAAAGATGCAATTTATTAAATGCTATAACTCCAGAGGATCCTTCTCTTTGCATGACAGTCTATAACTCCCTTCAGTGATAACAGATTCATTAAATTGTTCCTGTTGCCAAGAACTTAAATATTAAAATTGAAACTATCCATAATCCTCAAGAATTAATGAATTTCAGCTCTTCAAATGAAAAGTTATACCATATTGGCAAGAAATATATCAATCTATAATCTCAATCTTCCACAAGCACACATCTACTCCGAAAAGCAAACCCATAAACAAATAATAAGATCATTGATATAAAAGAAAACATTTTCTCCCTTTTTACTCAGTATCACAAGCTTGTCTTGAAAAGATGATCTCGAACACGCTATAATAATCATCACTACAAAACAGCAAACACCAGGTGTCACTACTCACAGCTTAAAAAAAGAAAAACAGAATCTTGATGTATGAAGTGGTTCTCATCTCTCTAGTTCCCTAGGGATCATAAAACTAAATACTAAAGAAGATATTTGAAACTCTGATCACAAAAAAAAAATTAAGAATAGTACCATTAAGTACATACTGTTATACTTTCTTACAGGTCTGTCACTGCAGGAAGCCTCGAAATTGAGCAGACTTCATGTGGTTTTATGGTAATGGTAAGTCATTACGGCATAATGAAGCAAAAAAAAACTAACTCTGAGCTTTATAGCAGAGACAGTAGTGAGACAACGTAGTGACCTGGTACTTCTGAACAGTTCTCAGACAAATAAATATACCTCATTTATTTTTGATGACTTACATTGCTTTTAAAGCTTTGGGTTACAGAAGGCAAGAGCGAGGGATCTCCTCAAACAAACCTCACAATTTTCTAGAGATCTCCTCTTTAGAAAATGATCACTTTAAGCGCAATTGGATCTACTGCCCAGTTGTTCTTACACAATACAGGATAATTAAGACTTGAAATAAATTCAAAACTGTTACTTCAACAAAGGTGCATTATCCTTATTTGTCATTAAGTGTAGTGATTTTTTTTTAATTTTCCAGTTTATAGTTTCTAGTCTTCTGATACTAGCAAAGGGTTCAAAATCTTCCTTTCCTTCCTTACATACCATTTACATAGTAACCTCTATTTAATTCTACAGAAAACCATGTAAGTATTCACGAAAAAAAAAAAAAAGACACTAGCAAGCAGTATAAACAACACTGTATCAAACCAGAAGTGTACAGCAGTGGAAAATACATCAGATTTTACAGCTTTGTTCTTTTTCATCATCCAGATACAGCATTTGGAATACCTTTGAAAATTAAGAAAGGCAGCACAGCACCATATAAGTTTTGTTTGCCTTTTTTAAATAGTGTCTCTTTGAGAGAAAAGAGAACACGTTAGTTGAGGTAATGAAACTCACTCCTTTCTGAATGCCTTTACCTCTTACTTGTTAAGATTTAAACACACAAACACCTAAACGGAGTCTAGGACCAAGGATTCCAAACTTTCTAGTAAAACAGATTTCCGCAAACTGTTTGCTTCTTGTCATCTCCAATCCTGCAAAGTTTTCAAAGATGCTAATGATATCTACTAAAGACTTTTGCACTGAGTACCAACTGGGAACCTGCAAAAACATTATTTGTAATTTAATTGAAAAAAAAAAAAAAAAAAAGATATATTTTGCAATTCTGTTTTGCCAAAGGACTACCTAAAGTCCTTCAGCCTAAAACTAAAAAGATAACACTGATCAATTGACATTGTAGTAACTGATAGAATTTCACAGGGAAAAAAAAGCATTGGTATCAATACCTGTACACAAAGATCAAGTGGAGTAACGCCATTTTTGTCTGGTAAATATTTGGCTCCTCTCATCAGAAGAATTTGTGCAGTGTCCCTTTGACCATGGCTATCCAAAAGAAGAGAAGTGAGTTAATACAGCACTTTTGTTTTATTACAAGTGATAAGTTCCATTTTATTGCATTTCACAAATACAATCAACATAAACTAGGAGGAAACAAATAGCTACATTGTACAAAACTAAGCAGAAACACAAGACAGAAAATAATGCTGCTCACATTCCTGCTACTACCCTTCCAGGCCAGTGCAGAAGAACAGTACAAAATTAGATATGGTCCATTTATGCAGCCAGAGTCATCCTCATCATTCAGAAGTGAATAATCTTTGCCTAGCCTCATGAATATCTATGAGCTGTACTTCCTGCACAAGAAGAATGCTTTCTCAATTCAAAACCCTGGTTTACTTCAGAGGAAGTTTTCTTAGCTAAATGAGATCTTTGCTCACTCCTACCAGATTGGGGGGAGGAGGGGAAAATGAGAAATGCTAATTATTAATCCATTATCTGGTTGTGCTTTAATGAACAAATCTTACTAATGGTTTACTGATATTGATAAACCATGTTTTGCACAAGAGAGAACCAAGAGTGATCTATTGAACTTACTTCTTTTTCTAACCAATGTGGATGTTTAGCTTTTAAATGTGAAGAGTAATGATTTTTTCTTTTCTATTCAGAGTCTATTTCATAGTGTTACTGGTCTCTGTATATGGTATATAGGCCAGTTATGTCTGCTCAAGTCAAGTATTTCATAAACAACTATCATAAACATCACTAACTACAAAAAATTAATACCAAAGACTATTTATATCCCTCAACACTTTGTGTATTACTTCGCATAACTTTTTTTTTTTTTTCCATTTTCTTCAGGGGAAAAAAGAAGTACCAGTGATTAGATTTTGACTTAAAAACATTGGAAGTCTAGTTGACTGTTGCCTTCAACAATATTTAGTGCACATACTAACAAAATGTAATACAGAAGTATCTAATGGGCAAAAGACCAGTACAAGAGACAGCAATTAACGCTACAGATAGAAGTTTTTCTATTAAGTTTTAGGTCATGAACTAGTTTGCTACTTGCCTCTTACAGAAATTTGTATTTATGTTTGCTGTAACAGAATACACCATGACTGGGGTAGCAGTTGAGAAAGGCAGAAGAAAAGCAAAAATTAACAGCTGATGAGGAAAGGATAACTTTATTGGTCATTCAACAGCCCCCAGCTGAGCTCTCCTCTTCCTTATCTTTGCAGACCATGGAGCCAACAGGTTATTCTAACATACTGCTTTGCCCCAGTACTATTGCTCGAGTCAGCTACCAAATCTCACCTAGGCTAAGACTAATTGCCTTATGAAGCAATTCTTCACTGTAAGTCTCTTTAGACACAGCCCATCCACTTAACACCTCAAAAAAGAATTAGAGTCAGACTCTGAGCACGGATACCCTTTCTCATGCCTTAACCAACCACTGCTATCACTGCTCACCCTGTTATCAGGGTCCTTTCTTCCTGGGTGGCAGCACCATCAGCTGGCACTTCTGATAGTGAGACATGTCTACTTCTACAATGCACCCCATTCACTCCACCCTTCCAGTTGCTCCTGTTGTTCATTTCTGCAAGAATATCACCACTGCACTGGTGATGTATTTCTCTCATGGAAAAGCTCCAAGCAAGGTTGCTTACTTCTTTTAAAGTGGGTGCCAATACTCATCCCTGAAGGAAATACCAAGGCGTTCAATTAACTAGCAGCTATTTATTGCCTGCTTTCCTCCTCAACTGCCAAGAGTCAGCATACTCTAACTCCAGAGACCAAGGCTCCCACAACATAACTCTTGGCAGGCCACCAGGTCCATCCGTTTCTCCTTTTGTTTATATTAACATTTAATCCTAAATGAACTAGTTAACCTATAACCAAAGCACAGGGATTACAGAACTGCAAAATATTCTAACAAATAGCAGAAATGCTCCAATTAGAACATGAAGTCATTTACCATATGCAATTAGTTTTGAAATAACACTGAACAGCAAACAAAGCAGAATCAATCAAAGCAATAATATAATTTCAATCCAACACTATAATCTTATGGTATATATGCACTTTTCATGTACACTATCATAATACACATTATCAAGTAGTCAAAATCGCCTTACAAAAACGTCCACTTCTGGAAAGTGATAAATGTAACTATCATTAGCTTAACTACTCCTAGATCTCAACCTATGGGGTCTTCCCACGAAAGAAAAAAGTATAAATTTAGATAACATCTTTAAAATGTCACTGAAGTGATCTGCCTGGCAGACTGGTGGTCTACCAACGGCCTGGGAAGATTATCGGTGCTCAGCCACCCACAAGAACTGCAAAAATGGGCCCAGTAGAAAGAGCTACTCAAATTACTACCATAAAATACACTGTTTTAAAAAGCTATTGAAAAGAGGAAAAAAAAATATTCCTCAAAGGAACCTAAGCTGGTAGTTCTAATTTTTTTATTTTTATTTTTTTTAAAAAGTTCAGTAGTCATGGATTTATCACTTGGGCTATAACATGCAGAGCTATGTGTTTATAAAGTCTGTAAGAAAGAGGTATATAAGCCTGCAGTACTGAAATAAGCATTTAGACATAGCTCCAAAGTACATTCAAACACAAGGCAAGATTAATACAAGTCAGCTTTTCTGTTTCCTAATTTCTGTGCCTTCTCATCACTGTTACTGCAGGGGGGGAAAAAACAAACAAATAAACGAAAAAAAAAAAACCACACACACCACAATTTCACTTCTAGTGTAACAGTCTAATGTTACTAATACATACCTGCAAGCAAAATAGAGTGGAGTTGCCCCTGAGACATTGGGCCTGTTTATATCTGCACCGCTGTCCAGCAAACACTGCACTGTCTGTAACAGAAGAAAATACCAGCATTAGAAAGTCAGCAGTGGAGAAGTCTAATGGCTTGCAACTAGTTCGTGTCATGCATGTCTCATTACACTGAAGGATTTAATTTCCAGTAACATATACCAGCACTTCAAAACAAAACAAAAACCAAAAAATACTTTTTGAACAGAAGTAAACCTCTAGATAATGACAGACATGAACAGGCTTATCACAACCTTAAATTTAAACACACAGAAGTAAAAAGGAAGCAAGCATAATTTAAAATATGAAAATATTGAGCAAACTATCAAACAACTTTTGCTGTATTCTGTTCACATTTCTACAGATATCAACTTCTCAGAATTTGGTCTTCCAAAGTCAAGATCTGCAACAGAAAGGAGCTGAGCAGAAAAAAAATATATATATATATAATTTTGCAAACTGTAAGTAGTCCCAGAGATAATAATTCAAGATCAAGACTCTACATGGCTGTAATATAGTTCAAGTACAGCATCCAGACGTCTAGTCTAAGAATACTCAGTCCTAAAGGAAGGCCAAAACTAAAATTTAGATTTCATTTATTGATCTGTGTGAATATATGTGAACTTGTTTACTTCTCATCTTAAATAGTTATCAAATTCAACTCTGTTAATTTCTTATTCAGAGTATATTAAGATAATTTCAGAGTTCAAAAGCTCAGAATAGCTATTACAATTCTGAAACATTACAAAGAACAAGAAAAAATTTGAAGTTTTTAACATTGTATAAAAACAGCAGTCAACAAGGCAATAATACTACTACAGAACATCTGAGCCATACATAGCAAGTCACTTAAACTAATAAACAGCAACAATCATTGCTATAAGAATAAATGAGTTATTCCCATGGATGGGTACACAGTCAATACTAAGAGAAACAATAGAATTCTTCACATTTCTAACCATCACCATACGCATGACTAGCTTGAGGTTTAAAAAAAGATACACAATAACACTGAAGCACTACCCAATTCTTTGTGCCTTTAATGAGTTAATAAAGTTTAGAAACTTACTGTCTTGTGTCCATTTTGACAAGCTACGTGAAGGGCTGTCTGTCCCATTGCATCTTCAACATCTACGTTACTGACATGCTGCACAAGATCATGAAGCAATTCTGTTCGTCCATTGACAGCCAACCAATGAATCTAAGTTCAAAATGATTATATATTTCCTTAAGCACTGATGCAAGTATTTCAAAAATAAGATTTTAAATTGGACTGCATTATTGTCAAGATATTCACAAATAGAAGCTTTGTAGGTCATACACCTAGATACTTTGTTCACCTTTTGATTCTTAAGAGAACTGGACACAGTAGCTTTAGTTAGTTACACGTAAGATGGCAAAAGCCCAAGAAATCATAACCTTCGAATTCTGCGTTCATTTCAAGATCACCATGAGAATTAATAGTACTTACTGCAGTCAAGCCTTCATTATTACATATGTTGACATCCGCACTGTATTCCAGCAGCTTGCTCATACATTTCTTCTGGCTATAAACAAAATAAAACATTACAATTGAGCCACGCAAAATCATTTAGAGACCAAATTCTTCCTAAGGTCCGCTCACTCAATCTAATTCATCACTGTAAAAATCAAAGCAGGTAGTTTTATTTTATAAAGACTATGGTACTGAGCATCTGAAAGAGAGAAGTGATTATCAATAGCACTAGAGATTCACAAAACTGTGACACATGACACATAGGGACAAAAAAACCTGTGCAGCTGAAGGCTTTTATGGAAAGTGTAGAAGTACTCAACTACCACGCTAACAGCTTCAGTTCAGCATGAACCACACTCTCGAGACAAGACACTGGAGTCCAGCTAATGGAAATCCATGAAGTTCATCATCATCTGTACACTTCAGTGAACACATTTATAGTATACCACTAAATCATTATTTAATGAGGTGCTCATTGTAACACTATGTAAATCTTTGGCAAGTACATAAACTTCCTTAATGAAAGTAGGAGTGTTTTTCCTACTTCATGTTTTGTTGGTCTTTTACTGCTCTCTAATGTTCTAAGTGCTTAACCCTTAATAGCTTATTCTCACTCCTTTTTATTTAGTACCTCTCACAACTTTCTCATGTTTCTCTTCCACATAACTGTCTCCTGTGTCTATTTCTGCATTTCATTATGTGCCCCTTGGCCATTTCTCCTTTCTCCTACAGATATTCCTTCTGTGTACTAAACACTACACTCCCACTCACTTGCAGTACCAGCTATGATACAATTCAGTTACTCATAACTTACAGGTTCTTTAAAAAGAAAAATTAAAACTATTACCATATGTGTGCTTCCACATACTACAGGTTGAGAATTATATTAAAAGATTTAAAAAAAAAAAAAAAAAGCGTGGTAATTTTGACAAGTTTTACTGCAAGGGAATTTCACGTGTTACCAAAAATACACTTTAAGAAATTTTCCTAAAGATTGGAGGGAAAAAGCCATCACTGGCCTCAGAGATGGAACCTGGTTTACTTCCAGCACTGCAAAACTTTACTTTCAAAATAAAAATTACACAACTGGGAGACAGTTTATTCAGGCTAATGTTATTTTCTCACAAGAAATGAGAAAAGAATCTTTAATAAGGCAAAACAAGAAGTTGACATTTTTCACAAAAAGCAATTAGAGATAACAGTAAAGGCACATTCTATCAACACTAAGTGTTCTAATGGTATATAAAAAAAAATACTTTCCACAGTAAACAGCAAATTACCTCCCCTGAAAAACATTTTATTAAACATTGTCTCTTTTCATATATGATCTCTTATATAATTAACCTATGCGAAACAACATCAGTAGTTGCTTCAGCTGACAAACTGCTCCAACTCAGATACTTTGCTCCTAAATTGATTTGCAGCAGTGGTATACTCTAAATATGAGCTAAGGGACTCCAGCTAGACTATGTCAAATTCAGTATACTTCTAGAAAGAGTTTACAGTTTCTGTGCTACCATTTGTCAACAGTAAGTATCTCTCAGTGACTTTTTTCCCTTAAATTATGTATGCAACTAAAATTTTGAGAAAGGCTGAATACTTATTCTTCCATCTGTTCTATTTCACCTACATTCACCAAGTCATCTGAGAAACAGCAATGTAATAAGACTATTTGTGGAAAGTCCTTGCAAGTGAAAAGCAGTATCCTATATGTGAGATAAAGGTATAGGTAACACTCCAAATCACAAATAACTTACAAAGGAAAAAAATAGACGCTGGGTGGTATAAGAGTGGTGAACTGTGCATGCCACTTTAACTCCTAAGTCGCTAAATACTAAAATTATTTTTAAAAGAAATATAAATCAAGTCCTAGAACTATCTGATGCACTGAAGATAATATTGAAGATCATCTGCCACCATCATCTTCTGCAGCAAAGTTTTCCTGCACTTCTAATTCTTTTGTACTGGGCTTCATGCTTAAATTGTATTCCATTCCTTCGCCAACAATCAGGTCAACCGCTTGTCAGATACATGCACACTAACAACTTGCACATACTACCCTGATTCATGAGAAGTGTTATTTTCCTATAACACTGGAGATGTCCCACAGGAGCCCTTACAACTTGGAACAAAGGCACTACAATTACAAAAGAGCAAGTAAATAATTTTTACTCTAAAACACTTTTTTTTTTTTTTTTTTTAGATATCACAGTATAACTGAAGCTCATTACCAAATACAAAAAGGTGTTTGTTTAATTCACCCTGCTTAATATGGTTTGTGCAAACTTTGTATTCCTTTCCTTGCAGTAAAACTTACCTCGAAGACATTAGCTGAGCAAAAACTTGAAATCTCTGAACCCTTCAAACCCCTTACAGTATCATCTTTGAAATCTTACCTTATATAGCTAAGAGGACCATAAATGCACTCTTTATTTGACAACTGTTGTAAGGATCGTAGAGGTGTTAAGTAACTAAGAACCTGCTTAAAGGAAAACAATAAAATGCCTGCCACTGAAACTAGCACTTCTGACATTATTTCTTGAATATTAAAGTAAGGATTTTAACCTTCAAGTTCCCTGCTTGCCATCCCTATTTTCAGGAGTGAAAGGCAAAGTATTTTACTGAACCATGCAAAAATATTACAGAACATGGCAGCTCAAGTGCATTATGTAGAACACCTATTTAAGTTTTAAAGATTTTTTCTTACCCATTCCTTGCTGCTAAATGGAGAGGTGTACATCCTGAAATGTCCTGATAGTTTGGATTTGCTCCTTTTTTTAATAGTAGAACAAGGCATTCAACTGATCCACAGCTAAGAACAAGATAAGAAGGATATTTACAAACCAAATTTATATCAATATAAAAAAAGTAGTACTATATACAGATCGCAATCAGATAAAACTCACTAAATGGTTTTTACACCTTCATATTTCCAAGGTACACAAAGCTAAAGGAAAGATGCTTAAATATAGTGAGAACAGACTGATCGTAAGTTGTATAAATGAATTCATGATAGCCTTCAGTGACTTTAAAATCCAACAGTCAATCTTTAAGATTACCAGTTATTTAAAATATAAATCAAAATGTGCTTTATCCCTTCAGTGTTTTGTTTACAATTTCATCTCCTTCATCTCTTGTCTATTCACAGGACTGAACTTGCCATTAAATAATAATTCTAATATCATTTTTTCTTACACTTCAGCATCTGAAAGTTGCAACTGGAAGTTTAAATATCAAAAAAAAATGTTTAAATATTAGAGAAAAATATCTAAAACTCACACAAATGCTTCTTTGCTATTCAATTTAAATCTGTAACTCTTTTTTACTTTTCATAATAGGATAGCTCCTCTGGACAATTGATGTCACCACGAATATAGATAATTTAGAATGTACATTTATTTAACTTCTGAACAAGAAGAAGAGATGAGAAGGAGGATAAAAGCATAATATTTTTGTATTTGTCCTGACCAGTTTATCTACTGTTACCGGTCTCCTCAATGCCAGAACCACTAAACACCAACACAAAAAAACTGTAGCCTAACTGTACAGTAAGTTGCAAAAACGGCATCTTGATGACCTCCCAATGATCCAATAAACAGGCAAGATATAGGAGAATCCACAAACAGCATAACATAATTTGCTGGGTTTTGTAATCAACAGACCTAACATTTCAAAGAAACTTTTAAGACACATACAAAGATTTGCTTGCATTTTTTAAGCACTTCTTTAAGTAAATTTTACAAAAGAAGCATGTCATTTGGAGATGTAAAGCTTGGGAAAAATATTTCTTAAACAGCCTGCTTAGAAACACAGAATTTCTAACTTTATTGTGCCCAAACACCTTCTACTTATATGCAATATCACTGCTTTTTTTTTTTTTTTTTTTTTTTTTTTTTTTTTTTAACATTTAAAACAGGACCCAAATGCAATGCATTTTTTCATTGAAGTTTAGTTTTTGCAATGGCCTTTCAGTAAACTGGTTCATTTCTGTTAAGGATGTTAATTCAATTGTTTCTTGGCAATGAATATTTATCACATAGAATAGCAACATAAATAATAAATCCAGGTCACACATCTGAAACTTGCATTCAAGTCCTTTAACTGAGATAAATATTATTTAAAAATACATTAGAAGAGAACGACCAAGTTATCTCCCCTTCTGTTACAGTCCATGAAGAAATTTGGAACAGCTGCTTCCCAAGTGAGAAAGGAAAAAAGTATCCACCGAGGTGCTAGAAATCACTAGAATTTGGAAAGCCATTTGATATCATGTGTAAAACTTGTCCTCTCAACGGACAGACATTTTTCTTGGTAAAAAGAACAAAAAAAAAAATCAAAAGTAGTGCAAAAACAAATGTTAACTGATACTACAGAGTTTTCCAGCTTACATTGGTGCCTTAGATTTGTGGTATTACTTTCATTGTAAACTTCTGGTCTGGACTCTAATAAGTCTTACTTTGCTGCAATATGAAGCAAACTTCTCTTCACACGTCCAAATGCATAATTCACATCAAATTTTGAATTTGATAGTAGCTCCGAGACAGACCTTCAAAAAGAGATATAAAATGTTAATAAAAAATAGTTCACAGAATCCAAAGTATTTACTGCAACTTGTACGCGAGTACTCTATTTCTTACTTGATCACAATTTGTTTCTCCTTTGACTGATTTCTGAAGAAAAGTTCCAAAAGCTTGTAAGCATCTGCACATTAACACTTTTCCACTTCTGACTTGCACGTAAAAAAAATGAACTGTGACGGGGCAGAAGCTTCAAATATGAACTACTTACCATTACACTGGATGGCCAAATCACGTCTTCGCAGACAGAAAACAAATGTAACACTAGCTTTGGTTTGAAAAATCCACAAACTCACATCTTCTTAACTCAACACAAGCATCCTATCCAGATATCTAGCAGATTTCCTAAACATAAAGTTCAGAAGGCAGACTTGTACACAAGATCACTATGATAATGTAGGAAGACTCATGATAATAGGCTAAGAAATTCAAATAAAACCCTTCAAGTCCTAACAATTAGTTAAGATAAAATATCTCAAAATAAGTCAGACTACAAGTGAACCAGTCATTCCAACCTCCAGCAATGAGCTGATCACATAATTTAAAGCCTATGCACACGGTATCAACATGGTATTATGCAGAACAAATGTTTATCCTGATTAGATAAGCAATTTACATTTTCAGCAGGAGGCACACTATCTGCTTGCCTACAAACCAGTGGCAATACCACTTCACTGGCACTGCATAGCACCCAGGTTCCAAACACACTGAGGACAACCAAGTAAGAGAAAGAGCTGCTCATCTAAGGAATCCCAGAAGTATCACCCTCATTGTCTACACGAGACTAACAGCTTTTACATCATCAAAAAACACACATTTGAATCTATAACCTAGTTATAAAACAATGCTTTTCTTATCTGAGCACAAATTCCTCTCTATGCATCTATAGAACAAATCCCAGTTCTAGTCTAAGGTATAAAATAAAACAGGTTTCTCAGTTAAGGATACAGTCGGCTACAAAAGGTATCTCAGTTCAGCAGCAGAACTCCTGAGAGTGCTCTAGTAGCTGCAGAAAACATGCTGTTTTCTATGATCTTAAAACAAAAAACCAGGAAATGTAAAGAATCTCTCACCTGTGCTGGTCAGCCATCACCATTGGCATTAGTGTATAAACAGCAGTTTCATTATCTGTAAAGAAATTGAATTGCCCCATTAAAATAAATCAACCTTTAAAGCAAAATAAGTTCATATAGCAACAATAATACACTTTTTGAAGTGTCCATTGTTCAATAGCTTATTATTATTACATAGGTTAAAGGTACCTAAAGTTACTTTATAAAGAAAAATACTCCATACTTAGAAGAGGTAATGAATATGACTGTAATACACGAAATTTTAACATGCTTCTCTTTTACAAAGTAATAATTACAGAATTTTCAATACAGAGTGCTTTCCATCAATTCTTTTAATGGTTAATTCTGTTAATTAAGTTAAAGTATTTAAGAAATGTGCATTAACCAAAATAGAACACACTTATTTTTAAAAAAAGGAAATTTCCTGTGTCCCAAGGTGACTAACAAACTCGCAGGAATAACGACAGTGGAAAAGTAATTTCTTTAATCTAGGTTAGTCTGCAATCATTCATATTTTTTGTCTCTCAGCTTGAATACCTGAATATAATACATTTCATTTTCACCTGTAATCTGTTTCATAGTCCATGTTTGAATACAATGAAAAAAGGCTAGGACACAATCATACAGATCAGTGACAGAAACAGACTGAAATGAACAGCACAGAATGATATTAGAAATTGAATGATACTGTTTCTGTCAGTATTACCACTTTACAAAGTGCACATTCTGTACAATTTCTGTAGAGAGCTAATTAAAAGGGTTTGGGACTAAAGAGCTTTTGTGTCTATTTTTGGTAAATATTATCCCTATTCATAAGCAAACTCCTAGTCATTCAAAGTAAAGTACATCATACAAGGGAGAGAAAAAGCATCATATGCCTCATGAACTTAGAGATCGTTATTTAAGTTGTTTGCATCTCCAGTCACGAATACTGAAGGGCCTAAGACTTGCAACTTCAGGTGGCAAGGCCTAGGTTTCAGGCACTGAGCCTTGAGAGCAGAATCCACAACCCTGTGTCGAGCTCTTAAGTGCCCAGAGATTGTCTGCTGAAGGATAGTTAAGAAGAACGATGAACAAACAAATGCTATGTCATGTTGGCAAGGCTAGCTCAGTGTATTCACTGGCATCAGACTCCAGAGCTCTTCTCTGAAGAAAAAAAAAAAAAAAAAATCCTTGAAATTTCATCACCCAGAATCCCGCCCTGACAAGATGCACGTATTATTTAATTTCGTAACAGGCAGTGGCTTCAATCTGGCAGAGATCACAATCTCAAAGAAGTGTCTGCACCATCCATATAACAACTCCCTAATGGCTAGAGCACATGCAAAGGAAGCCAAATAACTAGATTTAGCACCTTCAGCACAAGCAAGTTCAAAGATACCTCTTCACTTCCTAAGAGAGCACTACAACTCTTAGCTTAAGGATGGAGAGCAGAGGTGGCATTCTCATCTTTCCAATTAAAGTTATTCAAAGAATCCTAATTGAAGCGGCCAGACACAGCACACGTGAAGCCACCAAACCACATGCCATACTAGACCAGGAGTGACATTTACTAAGCTGACCATGTCAGTACACATTTGGAGCAAAACACTATGTCCCAAACCCACTCTCACAAGAGTCGTTTCTCAAGAACCGTTTGGGCAGGCCTGCACAAACCCAGGGAACAGGTCAAAAGAGAAGAGATCTAATAAGGTGTACACAGAGCCAGATTGCACTGAACATAGGTTTACTTGGAATGCAATTTGGACCTTTCATGCCTGAAATCCAGCTATCTCCTTATTTCAGTCCAGCCATGGTTTGTTTCATGTAGTTCCTACAGAATAAATAGAGAAGAAGTTCCTTCTGCACTACAAGGCAAGGGAATTATCTGTTTTGAAGGTCACAGGGCTTGCACTTGCACTGCCACAGACGTAATTACCTCTGAAGAGTAAGATAATAACGCCCAAGACAGGAAGAAAACTTACGAACCCAAATTCAGCATGAATTTGCCTGCACTGGTACAGAATTTAAAATAGTTTCAACTGGTGTAGGTTGTGCTAAGTATTATTTGTATTGCCATCATCAATTAGTTGAGTGGGTGCTACTATGTTATCCCTGGATGTCTGAACTTATGTTAACAATTTTCACTGCTGCTATTCAAGGATTTATGAGAAGCTGTAAAATCCATCCAAAACGTGTCTGTCATTCTGGGTTATGTATGAGTAACCACGCAGCAGGCATCAAACCCGTCCTCAGTGGACAACGAGGGCAGGGCACAGCAGCCAGGCCAGGAAGTCTGAATGGGGAAAGCAGGGAGAAAACAGGGAATTATTCCTCCCTCTCCAAGGCTGGAAATGAAAGCCGGCAGGCTCATCTGCAGGAACAAGTCCCCGAAGGAAGTTCCCCCAGCGTCAGGACATGACTCACAAGAACTGAACCTCTGCATTTCCCAGAGCTTTCGGCAGCCGGACACAGCTGGCAGGCTGACCCAGCTGTCCCAGCAGCCTGCAGATGTTTTTGGTTTTTTGTGTTTTTTTTTTCCACGTCCACCCTGGTATGCCTGAGAAGTTTGGAGCCACACCAGCGGGGCTGTTACTGGTGGCAGCGACCTGGGGCAGCTTTTCAGGCGAAACTCGGCGTCAGACAAAGAAGAGGAGAAGAGGGTTGCCATCGCCAGCCAGCCAGCACCTAGCCCAGGACACAAATCCCGGCTGAAAGCCGAGGCCCGGTGCCACCGAGCAGCGGCTGCCCGGGACCCACGGCGCTGGGGGCGGGCAGCGGCGATAGGAAAAGGAGAAGGAAACGGGGAAACGGCCCCGGTTAGCTCAAAGCGAGACCTCCCCGGAGGGAGCCGGCTCCCGTCCTCCCGAGCCACGTCCCCGGGCTCAGCCCCGCGGGGCGCCCCCCGCCACAGCCGGGCTCCAGGCTGCGGTGCCCGGGCTGCGGGCAGCGAGGGGCGGCCGCTCCCTTCCCCTTCCCTTCCTCCTCCTCCTCCTCCTCCTACCGTCCGGCAGCTCCACGGTGCGGGCGCGGCGCAGGGACCTGGTGAGGCGGTTGAGCTGCTCCATGGCTCTCTCCATCCTCGGAGCCGCCGCCGACAGCCCCCCCCCCCCTGCCGCCACCGCCGCCACCCCGCCGCCCTCAGCCCATGGCGGCGGTGCCGGTGCCGGCGCCCAGGCTGCCCGGGCCGCTGCCGGCCCCCGACCCTCTGCGCATGCGGGGCGGGCCGGGGCACGCAGGGAAATGGCGGCGCGGGGAGGGCCGAGGGGCTGAGGGGAGGGTGGAGGTGTGGTGGGATTCGTTAGCCCGCCTGGAGTAAACGCGGGGAAAGGGAGATCTAGGCGCTGTAAACTTAAAAATGATAACAATAATCGTCATTTAATGCTATCGATAACGTAGACCAAGACATCAGAAGCAATAAAGAAGTGTGCATAAGTTACTGTGCCTTCCTTTTTAGTTTCAGTTGTCGCTGCCAGCTGCAACGACAGATGAACACCGGGTAAAACAAGTCCATGTAACTTCGGTCCCAGCAGAAGTGGCAGAACAAGCTGCTTGTGGGCACCGGAGCCTCCACAGGGAAACACCTGCAGTACGAGTCCGTCAGTAACAGGCGGTGGCATTTCATCACTGCACTTTATTACTTATTTCTGGCAGGACAATACCTGCTATCAAATGTGCAGAAGCATTAAAAGTTAAGTATTTCACCCTTACTAATGCTTCAGGTGTTATTTAATGTAATCTTGACAAACAAAGGAACTATGTGTTACGTGAAAATGCCATGACATACATTATCCTAAAAGGTGAGGTAATCACACCCCAGCAAGTTGTTATTAATGACTAACTTCCATATGCAAGGAAGTGTATGGGAATCCACAGGGATCTATCATCTGATTCTGTGTAATTTTTTTATTGTTTCATTCTGTACAGTGTTTCATTAAGCTAATGGAGCAAAATACCTGTTACATGTTCCAATGACTCCACCATGATAAGTTGGCAAAAAAAATCTCTAGGCATTGAAAAAGGTTCAGAAGGGGTAGCAAAGACAGTCAGACATCAATTGGCTTCCATGTAATGATAACTGAGTTAGAACTCTGCTAGCTGGGAAAAAAAAAAAAAAAAAAAAAAAAAAAAGCTGTGTCCTGCGGTAGTAAGATCCCATCTCAAACTAATGCGGTCATTCAACTCCAGTCTACTCTAAGAAATTATTAGATTATCAGTTCCTTTATCAGATTCATATTTCACAGATTTTTAAAAGGCAATTGGGATGTTAAATGTGCAGACAAGACTTATGAATTGAATACACCCTGATGATAAATGAAAGTTTGCACTTCATCAAAATCAGTCTTAGTTTACAGCTAGCAGATGAAAACAGGGTGGTTGTTTAAATTCTGAAGACAGCCTTCAACAAGAGGAAAAAAATAAATAAAACAAATCAAATGTAAGTTCAGATTTACTGATTGCTAACTTGCCAAATTATCTTAAAAAAAAAGATACAGTGGCACTGTCTGGTCTTCAAAAATCTTCTAGCTACCCAGATGACAGCTTGAACTCCTCTGGCAGGTGATAGCTGTTGAGGTATTCCATCTAAAAGTGAGAAAGTTAAGATTTTTGAGGGCATTTAGATGGAAAGACCTTAATCGTTGACATTCGTTGGCTGCATTGGTCTAATAGTCTGCATATCAACCTTCAAGAGTCTTGCAAAGCCCATCTGGTTCTCAAGCTTTTTTTTATTGGTGACGGAAAGAGTATTTTTCAGTTTCAATTAGGAATGACAGTATTTGAATCTGTTGGTTTTACAACTCTGTAACATGAAAAAATGTTATTTCTACATAATATGAATACTGACATTGTAATTGTTCATGGTTTGAGATGATTTCTTTCTTCAGCTGTGAGTTGTACAAATATTTACATGTTTACTTTATTTTTGGCTTCTGGGGGGTGTCATTTTGTAGGTAACTTACTGGGTATCTCTACTTCAGTGACAGTTGCTTATTAGATGTGTTTCATCTTATCTCAGAAAAAAAAAATGCTTTGGGGCTTTCTGCAGGGTTATTTATATCAAGTGCCAGTTTCTTGGCAATTAACACTGCCAATTTTCTCAGAACACTTGGGTGATGAAACTTGGGAGATGAAAACTGATTCAGTGGTGTAGGTACTAACCTGATGTTGATTCCTTTCACTTGCAAGACTTCCTGATTGAATTCATCTATGTTTACAAAATACAAAGGTAATGCTTACTTAAATGAAAGACAGTAAAACTCCAGCACTCAAGACTGTGAAAGCAGAAGATACAAGTTGCAGATCAGAGATAGGTGATACAGGCTATGAGGTATGTGACAGAGATTATGAGATACTAAAAAAAGTGAGTTAATGAAAAACAAATCCACCTCTGATGGAAGTGTCCCTGGATTTAAGACTTTAAGAACTTAGAAAAGAAAAAGAGTATAGTTCTATATTAAAGTAATATGTGAATTATACACAATATTAGCAGCGACTGCATAAGGAAAGTACAAGTAACAGTAGTGCAAATCTATCCAAAATGTAGTAATAGGACTATCTGTTCTAGGCACACCAACTCTTATTTCAGAATTAAATATGAACTAAATATGAAGATTAAACTTAGGTTGTATTCTCCAATTAACTCACTTGCAGGCATTCATGATGCAGGATGCAGAGACTAAAAGCAGTATCAGTTTTAATTCTTAAGTGCAATGGGCATCTCTTGAAAGCCTGAATGTTTGAAGGAGAAAAGCGAGACAAAGTTCATTGTTCCATATACTGTTGTTTAATGTTTACTCAAATGTAATTAATAAATAAAGCTCAGACTTAAAAGGATTCTCTAATGCAGTGGAAAACTACAAGTTTTGTCTGGAAATATTATTGGATGGTCTGGTAATCGAGCCAAAACATCCTGGAGATGCTTCAGCTAGGGAATGTCACAACCACAGCAGTTCCCAATTATTACTGTAAAATCAGTACAGTCTCGGTTCTTTGAGAAGTGCTTACAGTGAGGCACAGGCAGCACTCAGGATGTGCTGCTATGTTCTAGGATATGTAATTTATAATCTATACCTCAGGGCTCACACTGACACCACCTGGCACAGCAATTTCCCTAGTACAATTAGTTGTCCTAAAGTGCCCTGTGAACACAAAGGTGGCACTTCAACTTCAGTTCCCATTATTTTAATACCTGGACAATGTCTGCTAGAGATCTTTCATACATACACAGAGGCTCAAGAATTTATTTATTCATTTATTTCACCAACTCTACTCCCATTTTCTAATATATTCTCTATTTTTTGCTGCAAACTTCTTGTTATATTACCAGGATTCACACACACAAAGAGAGGCAAAAAACAGAAATCAGAACCAGGGACTGAAAATTGTGACATAACGTCCTGTGATTTAAGCAGAATCTCAGAAGCCAGGCATATCAGTATTGTTTTCTAGACAGTTTGAGAAGTATATCAACGTGTAAACATCCAGGAAAAAAATATAAAATATAGGAAAGAAGAAAGGAAAAGATGACTGCTCTAGAGATTACCAGGAAATGAATTAGCAGAAAAATGGTACATATATTGAATACCGTGGACATTTCTGGGTCAGCACAATCTGGTTCAGCAGAAAGGTTTTATTCCTTCTGAGAAGCTACAAAGAAGCAAGAAGAATGGCCAGTTATGTGTAATGGCCTGTCTGTGAGAAACAGCAAACAAGTCTAGGACACTTTCATGTGAAAAGAGTAGGCTAAAGTGGATGTGATAAAGATACACAGCATGGGGAAGGGGACTAGGAAATGAAGTTAACAGGCAACAAGCTTAAAACAAATGAACTGTGGAGACCAGTGTGTCAAGTGGATTCCAACAAAGATTAAGCAGTTCATGGAGTGCTGGGCCATCAGCAGATTTTTTGCATGATGGGTTTCGGTGCAATCTGACTCAGTCACTGAACTATGAATGGGAGAGGAAACCAAGTAAAGAATCACAATGTACACACCTTGCTCCATAAACTCCATCAGAGTACACGAGGGTTGGTAGGAGAACATATTCATCATCGTCGGACACAAGAAGCCATCATACTCACCATGGTCAGACACAAGAAGCCAGACAGAGCCATGGTCTTACATGGCATGAAGGTTCCCACCTGGGATAGCATGTGCTCTCACCCAGCATTTTTAAATCTGTGTGGGTGTTTTTCCTATCCTCCACAGACGAGCAAATGAGCCTATTGTTGTGTTCTAGAAACAATACTTTGTTCTTCCCTTGTTCATAGGGTTCAGGCACTTAGGTCTTTCTGCGCTTTCCTCCTTCTTCCCTTCCATGCCTGCATGCCATCGTTGCCAGGACAATATTCACCTGCAACACTCGTTCAGAGCAGTTTGTCTAAGTGAGGAGGCTTAGGTGTAAGATGAAAAATGATTCCTATGCCCACTTTTTAGAGCACAAAAACTAAATGCTTTTTAAAAATATTATGTGAGAAATGTGTTTTGTTTTGCTGCAAATACTTCATGGAGTAGAGGAGCCCTTTCAACAAGTATGTTACCCCAGCTTGACTTTATCAAGTTTCTTCTGGCCAAGGAGAGAGAGAGATGATGGACCAAGCAATAGGATATAAAAGAGGTGTCATCACATTATTCATAGAATTGAAATCCATCCTATGTCACAGTCTACCTCTGCTGGTTCAAAATGGGTTATAATTGACCTTTTCTCTTTCTTATTTAGTTGGTGTTAAAAAGGATCAAATACAGAATGTCTTCATGCTCAAGTGTTTCTTCGAAAAAGAATCACATGGGAGTTCTTTCTAAGTAAAATAAACAGTATAAGGCAATTTTACCCTCAGTCTTATTCTGTAGAGAAGTCAGCAACACCAATCATTCAGCTTTGCCAAAGGCTGCTGATGGTGTTAATAGAAACAAACAGTATCAGCGTGCCATTAAACAGTGATGATGTGGTGATGATGTAAGTCCAAAGCTTTTTCCTTTTATTCTGAGTTTCATAGAACTTCAGGTCTAAGGTCATTCTACGTTTAGAACTTTCTCCAATTTCTAGGTAAAGAATGAATTAAATGACCTCTTGAGGACCCTTCCCTTGTGCATGTGATTCTGGATATACCTCATTATAGAATGAGGACACGTGAACAACCAATGTTTTCCTTTGCTCATCATAGTAATTGAAGCAAGGTAACTTGAGAATATATATCCTTTCTAAATAAATCTTTTATCTTTATCTTATCTTTGGAGACCCTCAATGGGTTCAGTGACTTAAATACAGGGTCTTCTGCTACCTATTTAATGATACCTGCCATCCAGCTAGGTGACTTGGACCTCATCAGGGTAGGAAGAACAAGACCCTTTTCCCTGACTCATCAGGGAAGATCACAAGCCAAGCTACCCTGACTTTAATTTTGCTCCTGCATTTTTTTGTCTCTGTTTCATGTTTTCTTACACAAAATCATTCTACTTGCCAAGACACTCCCAAACTGATAGGACGTATTGCAGCTTTTAAGCCTTGCTCTTTCCACCACAGCAGGAAGAAGTATATCAGGAAAAGCATCTCCTGAAGTCTAACATCTCCTTTGGCTGACTATAAAAACTCAAGGAAGGAAAATCCAGAGCAAACCAGACAGTAGTAATGTGATCTCAGTGTTCAGCATCAGCGATCACAAATTTCAGTATCACTTTCAGAGGCTGCCTTAGACTCTAGATTCACCCAGCTGTTTTGAAGGGTGCGTAAATGGCCTCAGGGTCTTCCTTTCCTTTCCTTTCCTTTCCTTTCCTTTCCTTTCCTTTCCTTTCCTTTCCTTTCCTTTCCTTTCCTTTCCTTTCCTTTCCTTTCCTTTCCTTTCCTTTCCTTTCCTTTCCTTTCCTTTCCTTTCCTTCCCTTCCCTTCCCTTCCCTTCCCTTCCCTTCCCTTCCCTTCCCTTCCCTTCCCTTCCCTTCCCTTCCCTTCCCTTCCCTTCCCTTCCCTTCCCTTCCCTTCCCTTCCCTTCCCTTCCCTTCCCTTCCCTTCCCTTCCCTTCCCTTCCCTTCCCTTCCCTTCCCTTCCCTTCCCTTCCCTTCCCTTCCCTTCCCTTCCCTTCCCTTCCCTTCCCTTCCCTTCCCTTCCCTTCCCTTCCCTTCCCTTCCCTTCCCTTCCCTTCCCTTTTCTTGTGAACTTCTTCAGTAGACCTCATCCCCCCAAATAAGACTCATCTCAGCCCTACAAGCTATTAGTGTGTCCTGGGAAATAACTAACTGAACAGTGTGCTTTGCCAGTGGTACCACTACTGTCCAGCCTATATTGACTGCCATAGAAAGGTCAATTAGGAACCTCCGGGTGGTAATTAACTCCATCTGGTGTAGAAATTGGTGTTATACGAGGAAGAAGCACCTTCTGGGGGTGTCTGATTCTTTCTATAGTAAGCCTAGGTCTCAAAACCAGAACTATCAAGTAGCTGAAATTACTTGAAAGTAGTAATATTAGCTAAAAGTAGTTACACCATAACAGCTGTCATCAATAATGCTTCTGTATTTTATTAATTTCCTTGGTGCCAAGCAAGATACACCATTCCAAGGAAATTTTAAGTTTCCCAGTTTACTGAAAGCCTTCGAGTCATTTATTCACTGAATGCAGTCAGCAGAGTTCCCATCAATGCTGAGATAAGCAGGCACGAGCATATCTATCGCATGCACTCACATATCTACGGATGCCATGTTCAGTCCTAAAAGCAGTTGGTGAAATTTGTCTTTCACAGCAAATGAAATCAAATCAATTATTACTCCCGTGAGAGAAGCAGTGTCCCTGAATTTTACAGGAAACTGACTGCCGGTAGTCTTCAGCATTCCCCGGGGAGAGCAGAGCCAGGCTATGTTCCTTTCCCAAAAGATAATAGCATCACAACAATTAAAGCTGTGGAGCTCACAGCATTTATTTTGCCAGGCTTTCTTCAGAGATTTTTTTTTTTCTTTTCAGGATTTGGAGGATTACAAATTGTTGTCAGAAAGGGAATGCAAAACTAAATAAAAATAAAAACCTTCTGCTCTTTTGGTCTGTTTTTCCTCTGTACATTCTTGACACAGATATACCAAATTATTAAATCTCTAAGCTAGTTGGCCTACAGCATAGAAGAAAGAGAGAAATTGATATTTCTGTTTCTAAATCCCCAGACAAATCTGTGGCACTATGACTTCGGTGTGACTTCAGTGAACCTTGCATCTCATTTTTATTATATCTTGAATGTCACTGGATTGTTAGGTCCTCACAGAGAGACTTCTCTGGACAGTGCTAAGCCCTAATGTCCAATCCTAAACTGGACCTTTCTGGCATCTACCGGATACAAAAAATTAAAGTGTGAGTAAATGCATTTCAACTATATTATCTTTTCTCCTTTTACCAAAAAATATTAAAAAAAAAAAATATATAGAAGGAGAGCCTTCTAAAGTTCAGCTTCACTTCACCCTCTTTAATTATTGGCAAACTACGAGACAGGACTACTTAAGAGAAATGTCAGATCTCTTCAGAGAGAAAATATTATAAAATCTTTAAAATAAAATCTTTAAAAATAAGTAAAACAGTAGGATATTTTTTTTATTTTTTGTCTGGCACTCATACTGAAGAAGCAGATAGTGTGATTTGTCACATTTCATCAAGGAATAAACCAGAGGAATATGGTATTTTTAAAGGATACTCTGGATATGGAGGCATGATTGGATATGCTTCTCCCCTGCAGCTCCATTGGCCTTGGTTCACTTCAAGCTCTGCCAGCAGAGATGTTCTTGCCTGCTGTATTGCCGTGTTGGGAGCCAGCACATCTGAATGTGGCTTGGAGCCACTTTCCCCAACAGCCATGTGCTCCCTGCAGGCTGTGCCACAGCCCGAGGTTGGAAACTGCCTGCATCTCCTACTAAAGACGAAGGGCTCACAGAATGATAGCTGAGGGCAGCTTAACTCAGAGACCTGCTCCTTCCTCATTCCTGCGGTGCTGCCAGGGAATATAAGACACTCATGGAAGCAAGTCCATAGGGGACTGAGGAAACCATCTCAGACCGCTCCAGACACAGAACCACGCCTAACCCCAGTGGTGGAGGTGGTGACGAACCCATATGGACCTCTGGGAATCCCACTGCTGCATGTCTGTACGATACAAGAATTCATGCCACCACTTTTTAGTACATCTGGCTGTGTAAAACACTGCTACGGTTAGACTTACAGAAACTTAATTGGGATCTAATAGCTGTGTATCATGGGGTAGATAGGCTTTATAAATATAAATGAATATTTTTATATAAATGAATCCATATAAATGAATCATTGCTTTTCCAGATGCTTTTCTATCACAAAAATCTATCTTTAGCTTTCTTGCCAATAGTATTGAGAATAAGAAAATGGAGCATTGAGTTGTTTCACTTTTGTCTGTTACCTTGACGGGAAATCAATCATTTCATTTGCATATCCATCTTAAAAACAATCAATGCAGCCTTACTTTTTTGTTGTTGGGATTTATAAGAAAATAGTAATAATATGGATTTTGTCTACATTTTTATGTCCACTGCCAAATGAAGTGTGAATTTGGCTGTGTTCATGTTTGAGTTTTGAGCCTCGCTGTTCGTGTTATAGGTGAAAAAGTGATAATAATAATGGTTGTAGTAATAGCAATAATAATAACATGTAGCATATTTTACAAAATAAGGTATATTATTTCTATATCTTATCTTATTTTTGAGGAACATTGTCCTATGGAAAAATAAATAAATAAATAAATGGTTTTATATTTCACTTAATTGGATTTCTTAAACCCCTTTTAATATTTTTTTTTAATGGATTAACTAAGTTCCCCAACAATACTGAAAGCTATGGTCTAGAAAATCACAAATTGTGTATATTTTGACTGTGTTTCTTTTCATTTTACTGTAAAGAGATTCACTGAGGAGGGAGATTTCCTCAGAGAAGGTTCTGAAAGCACTGCAGTTGCTTTGGTTCTGCCAAGTGGCAAGTAAGTAGCTGCGGGTCAGGACAGCAGAGAAAACCCCACTCATTTTTTTCAGTTTTTATTTTATCTATCTGCACTCTTGAGCTATTGAATTCTTTCTATTTTTTTTTTCTGCTGTGCTATACAAACTTTACTAACCCCTGGTTTCTCTTTCTGTGCAAAATACAGCAAAAACAGACCTTTCCTAATTTGTTTTAATTCTATTTAGAACTATTTCTGTAATAACATGAGGTTAAAATGTTATTATTTATTTTCAATACCTACATGATTTATGCTGACTCTCAACAATGTCTCTAAACTAAAAGACCATCGATTACAGTTTCCTCAGCATCCATTTCTATTCTCTGTGGAGCAGTTATTTCTACTTGACTCCTACCTGCATTTCCTTAAGGCTGAGTTGCTGGAATTTCTCTGTAATAAAGTGTCCAGACTTAGAGATATGTTTTTAGCTCTCTCTCTTTGTCTAATACATCCATGCTCCTGGTCTGAAGCAACTCTGACAGTTCTGTTATATTTCTCCCTATTAATTTTTCAAAAGGAAGTTTTATTCTGCCTTGAAAAAAAAATAAAATCAACAGTGCTCAAGGATCAGAGTGAACATACTTTGAACTATTTTTGTAATGCCATAGACCTTAACTTTGTGAGATCTTCACTGGGGATTGAAAAGATTACAACTACCTCTCATATTAAAAAACAGAATCATGTTTATTTTGGTAAAACACATCTTCTGCACAAAGCCTTTTTGAGCAGAAAATACCACGGGGTGAAGAAGACATAGGCACAACCCTTTGTTCTGCTAATCCTTGTGCTCCTCTCTCTATCAGCCTATGCGGAATCAGCGAAGAGCATATTTAAACAACTGCTTGGGCAATAAGTCTATAATTATTCTGTCCTTGTCTGTCAAACTTTGGTGATACTGTCCGTGTGACAGTCTTGCTGTCTGTCACGTCAAACGATCTGTTTTCCCTGCCACATCTTTGGTTAGTTGTGTTCTCATCTTTATTCTGTGCAGCTGCATCTGTCTACAGATGTGAGTTTTTCTTCCTCTAGATAATTATAGCAATTTCTTTATATTCTCTCATGTTTCTAGAACATGCATATTTGAAGCTCTGCAATAGTAATCATGACTTGAGGTCCTGCAATTAATGATCTCTATACTCAGCAGAGGTCACAATAAGGAAACCTGCAAGGTGAACACAGAAATGCTATATTGCATCCTGAACAACAACCTGAATATTTCAAATGAACAGGAAACTAATTGTATGGTTGGTTTTGCTACGAATTTAGAGCTTACACTGAGATTTTCATTATCTATCCCTATTTCAGGTCTTCGTCAACTGTAAAAAAAAATGCTTTCAGACTGACAGTATTTGCTGTCATTCTAGAATTAATTTTATTTTGAAGGACAGCAAAATCTATTCTATTCCCTTTTTCTCCTGAACAACTAATTTCCATCATGGAAATATATTAAAACTGGACTGATTTTACTTGTCATTCAATTCTGTCATGCAGAAAAGTTCAAAGAAATGCAATCTTTTTTTTTTTCTTCTTTTTTTTTTTTTTTCTCAAGCAAATAAATGAATGAAATACTTATCAGAATACTCATCAGAAAACATTGGGTTGATCTTACTTAACACAGAAATAAATGAAGACAACTGATCTGTTTTCTCTCTGATACTTGCTGCTTGTGCTATGCAGGTGGACTCCCCTTGGTACCCCAAGCCTCCTGTAAGGTGTTGCTGCAGAAGCTGATGATGTCTGTGAATAAGCTAATAAAGTACTAATGGGAGGTCGTAAAGCTTTAGGTAAATGCCCAAATTTCTTTCCAGCTTTGTGTCAACATAGTGAAAGTTGCAAATGCCTGTCCAAGAAAATTCTATCTTTAAATTCAGTAGAGTATGAACATTTTGCCTTATATTACCAAGCCATCCCACAGTTTCAAAAAGTTCCAGCAATTATTCTACTGTCTGGACTGGAAATAATAGTATTTTGTGCTCTGAAATGGATTCTATTTTGCAGACATTGGCAGTGCATCTTTTACTCTGACACCACAATAAAATACACAACGAAACCTTAGGGAGGGAGTACCTCTGTGTCCCTGTCTTGACAAAATGTATAGAAAAGGCAGGGCTAACTACATACATTCTGCTGCTCCAGCTGGGCTCTGGTAGCTTTTAATTCCCAAAAGACAGAGAGCATCACTCAAGAGACTTCCAGGCTAAAGCCTGCTCCCTTGTTACCCTAGCCATTGGCCTTTAAATTTGTTTGGTGTACAAGGGTAGGATTTCTAAGAGTTTTAAAAACATTTGAGCTGTTAAATACCCACATGTTAAGAGAGACACGTGAAGGTGGTCTATGACCACGATGGTAGGAATGCTCTGGTATGTTGGCAAAACAAAAATATGGAGCAATGAAGGGAAATGGAAGTAAGTTCTGATACTAGCACTGCTTCTTTTCTCAGCTTGCTGTTGGGGATACTGAGTAATTCTCAGAATCGTGTAGCTAATGCACAGTCAGTGACAGAGAGCTATTTAAGTCAAGGGAGAAATTCTGTCTTTTGTAAGAAACTCTGAAGGCTGCATACCAAAAGCAACCACAAGATGTCAGCCTTAATGAATTACAGTAGGTTATCCTGATTGGCTCTGTCCTGATAAGTAACTAGATACGGAAAAACTGCATTTATCAGGTTGGAGATTTTGTGGAGAAAATAATCTAAGAATAATATTCCTAGTCGTACAAGCATTCAGAAAAAGATTGATCAGCTCCAAATACAGTCCCTATGCACGTTTGTTTCTAACAGAAAAATGCTGAGGGTTTAACCCTTCTGCTCACAGCGAGGACAGAGCAGGGGTTTGTCACTCCACACTTGCCCTGTTTTCACACTCTTTCCCTAAGCATCTGTTGTCAGAGCTGCCAGAGATATCAAACTAGATTGAATTCTGGCCTCATCCTCTGCAATTATGTTTATTCTCCTAATATTTTTGACCACATTCCCATCCTACAGTTCTGAATGCTTGTGAGACAATGAGAAAGTCACGGTGTCCCATTTCCAGTCCAGGTCTGGAGATGTTCAAGTGACAGATCCATCGATCGCTGTTCCTGGAAGGCTTTGCAATCTGCTCCCCCTTGCATCGCCTCTGTAAAGCTGCCTAAGGAGTTGTGCTCTCCCATGCTTTTTATGATGGATGCTCTACTTGCCTTTAGCTACTCACACAAGCAGTGTTCTTGTATTTGCTACCAATTGTTCACATTAGCCGGGTTTAGCATTAGCCACTGCCATCAGTTACAACCTCCTGCTGTTGTTCCTGCTGGCTGTTCGTGCTGTGCTGCTTTGCTCAGCTCTGTTCAGCCAGCAAAGCTGCTGACTGCTTCAGTGTCTGCCCAGCCCTTTCTTTCTGCAACCTGTACAGTCTTTCAGTTGTGCTTAAGAAGCTCAGGTGATACCCAGGATCTGCAACAGGCAAATTTCCTAGCAGTATCTCACCTATGCTTTGAAATAATAATAAGAATATATAAAAAAAATATATATATACCAAAAGATGCTTTGCCCTGGATCTGCTTTTGGTTCTTTCGTTGTGAGATGCAGTGACCAACTGCAGCACTGCTCCCTCAGCTGCCACAAATAGGTAAATAGGTTGTCCAGGACACAGTTACATGTCAACGTCAGAGCTTAGCTGAAATACCCCAAGGCACCACAAAACTCACCAGGAGTTTAAGCCCTGAGCTTTAGCTCCAACACTGGCTCTCAGCTGGCTGCAGGCAGGTGGGTTGCAGGCTCCCATCTTGCAGGCTCCTCGTGCTCTCTGTTGTTCTCCCCTGTACCTCCCACCACCAATCTGATCAACCACAGTGCTGAGCCTGGCTGACTCTCCTTGTTCAGCTCTTTTACTAAAGTTACTTTGGCCTTAAAATGTAATTCCCCTGCTGGGTCTTCAGGTTTCATAACACATTGTTTGACAGTTGTCAGTCTCCCTTAGGGCATTTGCTTATGCTTTCTTAGGAGAACAAGCATCCTAAGATGCAGATAAAAGGTGCTGTGGCCTTGGTTCTGGGCTTTCTAAGGGTACAGAGCCAACAACAAGCAGAGACAGCACCCTGCAATGGCTTGATACTGCCCACACCAGGAACAGCCAAACACAGAACATGTTCTGGGGTATTCAGGCTTGTTGTAACAATATCCTTTACTCTTACTAATCCCTTGCAAATAGCAAAATTAAAAAGGTAAATCATAGAATCACAGAATCACAGACTATGCTGAGTTGGAAGGGACCCCCGAGGATCATTGAGTCCAAACCCCTGGCTCCACACATGACTACTCAAATTATCCTTGTAATTTGTCTGGAAGCCATCTCCTTTTTGTTAGAAAATCAGTTCCCTTCTGTGTACTTCCTACTCTGAAAAGCAACTAGACATATTGACCACTGCTGCTGTCACCGGGGATATAGAATCATGGACTCAGGAGTTAGCATACATCGATTTAGTACTCATCAATTATTTTGTAATGGGCACCACTGGAGAAATACAAAATGTCAGCAAGACAACGAAATAGCAGAACTTATCTAAAAATATATCTGACACAGGTACTTTCTGCAGAAAATCCAATGCTTCCAACATAAAGATTCAGATTATCAGACCTGTCAGTTCATTGTATTTGGATTTTTCAACATTTCTAAAGGCATTCTATTAGAATTTGCCCTTTAAAGAGCTTGTTTGCAGCACAGAATTGCTTGCTGTAGATAACCTGGTTCTCACGCCAGAAGCTCCTCGAGCGCTTGGTTTCATGGGTACCTTTACATTAGTCAGTACAATACGAGCTCAAGTTTCGTGGAAGACAGCTAATAGTTACTGGATTCCATTAAGAAGAGTTTTCTTTCCTTGTCTGCTGCTTAAGTGGCTTCAGCATGACTCACTTGTTCACCTGTTCTCAGTATGTGATTTTCTAGCCTTAACATTTTAAGACAAAATTATAGATCAATGTTTCCCTCAACATCAGTTTTAACCATTGACAGTGACGATGACGGATGGTGTGTACCTTCCCCCCATTGTCAAGACTCTAATTCACAGTCCATTTCCTGCCCTGCATTCCTAAGCGTACCCATCGCATTCCTTATCTTCCTGCTTGACTACTTTATTTTTATTTTAAAAACATGCCTTCTCGCATCCACTGCCCTCATTCTCCTCTGCATCATCTTCTAGTACCACTTCAGATCTTCATAGTATGCACTTACAGGCAGAAAACAAACAAATCAAAGTCCAGTAAGACATGCACACTTACCAGTTTTCTGTTTCTGACTCATTTTCTTCCACGCACTAGAGTGTTTCCCAGAGATCTGGATGTGGACTATTAGTGTGCCGTCAAGAGCTTGTCAAGGGACCTGGGAAGATGTATACTTAAGATATGGGTACTCTTTACCAAGGCCACAGAAGGACGGGAATCCTGGCGTGAACCTGGCTTCAGCCTTCAAACAATCGCGAAATGCTGTTTTTCCCAGAATTCTTTCTTTGTTCTCCTGTACTGCATTAAATCCAATTTTGGATTTTGAAACTTTCAGACCTCTCGCAATCTTCATCACCCACTGCTTTGTCCCTGAATCTGGACACGTGACAAAGCTCCTGTGGCCCATTGCCTCCTCGAAGTAGTGGATCGGGGGACAAGGGTCCTGCTGGGATGCAGATCTGCAGCAGGGGAGTCCACTTGTCCTGCTGGCTGCTCCGCAGCCTTGGGGCCTCCCTTGTCCTCCTGGCCAGACACAGCTGGTCAAGGGGCCTTTCAGCTGCACCTGGGGCATGGGATCGGGGAGCCAGAATAAGGGTGTGGGTTAGCTTGGGGACATCCTGGATACGTGATCATTTGGTGCTACAGCACGGGAACACAGGATAGGGGTAGGCTGGGTGAGAATCGTTTTTAAAGGATAATTTGATAGAGCTAGATTTGAGAGGAAAGATCATTCATTCTCTATTACTTTATAAACACCTAACAAACCTTAAGCACTAGAACACAAGCAATAATAATAATAAATGGCAACTTCATTATTCATGTATTTTTTTCTTAAAATATGTATTATTCAGAGGGGTTTATTTTGGGGCATATGCCAAAGAATTTAACTTTATCATGGAAAACAATTTCATAAATGAAGAGTTAATCATCCAAAAAAAGTATGTTTGGGAAAAATAGCTGTATGGAATATGCAGTCTTGTCACCCATGCTTATATCACAATCTCATGAACTTCCTCAGAGCAAGAAGGGTCTGTGGGTCATGGGAAGGGAGGAAGGGGTGTGCAGGACGAAAAGCAGAATGTTTTGCATCACTCTGAACTATTATTTTAGGCCGTTAGTCTTTTCCCTGGGCTGTTTGGGGCCACCTAGGAAAAATCCCATTGAGATGAATGGTCTACACTTGGAAAAAAAGCCTCCCTATTTATAGGTCAGCTCTGCTGAAGACAATGGGTGTATAAAAAGATTAAACCATGGAAAATGAAGCTATGATAAAAGCAGCTCTGGTAAAATGCTAGGAGACCATAGCCATGGGCAAAAGGTAGCAAACAGCCACTGCCAATTTGGCAATGTTTTCTCATATTTTCATTATATGTAACTTGAGTTACAGAGGCAAGGAAAAGCAATGCTCCCCAGCAAGGAGCAGCACAGCCAGCCCCAGCCATGGGGCGAGGGCACAGGAATACAGTGGGCAGCAGCAGCAGTGGCTGTGGGGAGATGCATGCTACACAGGAGCAGAATGTATTTAATGTGTTCTCTGGAGGTCAGGAGCCTGCTGAACTGTCACGGAAAATCTTGCTGAGACAACCTAGCACCCACAGGCTGTGCCTGGCTTCTGCCTCCCACCCGCAGTCCCCATGCAACTTTTACAGCTGGCACAGCTGAAATAAGGCTGGACCAGAATACAGCATGCCAGATCTCATGTTCACCATAGTACTGACACAGAAAAACATGGAATATGACAGACCTATGACAGAGCGCTGGGATGTTTTCAGTTCTTGTAATGACCTTATTTCCGAGTGTACATAAAAGCAGACAGTAGCTATTTTAATCTGAAACTTTGATATTTGTAGCATAACTAAATAATAAAGCGTCAAAACTACCATCTAAACATATTCATTTACAAAGGTACATGGAGCCATATAGACACAAGATAAAGATGTTATCCTTTTGCCTCTGTCCTTAAAACAAAAAATTCCCTCAATAAAACTGGAACAGAAGTTGAATAATACTTTTTGTCAGTTTTCTATTTATAGCAAAGGCATCATAAATGAGCAGAGTATTACTCATTGTGAGTAAGGGAATCAGAATCCAACTATAAATGAATAACTATTTACATATAAATTATGTAAATGTACACACTTATGTAAATATGTGAATACAGACTTGGGGAGATATCTGTCCCTATACCATGTAATATTTCTAAATGGATATGTATGTTAAATATTTTTAATATATTATTAAGCAAAATCTGATTTTTGGATATGCTAACTCTGAAGGACTTGTATACTGCAATGGTTTAATGTCAGTATCTAATCCTGATTATTACCTAGTCTTAAATCAGAGAAAATCCTCCCCTCCTCTCCACTATCACCTGATCTTGATTCCTGGATTACCTTATAAATACCTAGTTGCTCATGAACATGAATCATCCTCTTTAAATATATACTTCATATAAATAGGACATATCTTTCATTTTCTCAATCTTTAGCATTGTTCCCATGCTATTATGTCTCTAGGTAAACACTTGGAATCATCCAATTTCTGAACGCTTTTCCCCTGTTCCAAACACAGCACACAACCACGAGGAAGCAACAGCACAGAATCACAGAATATCCCCAGTTGGAAGGGACCCACAATGGTCATTGGACCACCCAAAAATGAGACCCTTTGTCTGAGAGCATTGTCCAAATGCTTCTTCAACTCCAGCAGGCTCAGTGCTGTGACCACTGCCCTGGGGAGCCTGTCCCAGTGCCCAACCACCTCTGGGTGCAGACCCTTTCCCTAGCCCCCAGCCTGACCCTCCCCTGTCCCAGCTCCATGCCTTTCCCTCGGGTCCTGTCGCTGTACCCAGAGAGCAGAGCTCAGCGCCTGCCCCTCCGCTCCCCTCGTGAGGGAGCTGCAGGCCACCATGAGAAGGTGAGAAAGAATATAGAACAGAGATTTGTAAAGTCAGGAATAGCAGTGGAAAGGTGTACACAAAGTGATGATGGACATCAAGTGCATCCAGGCAGCAAACTGAACAAAAGGAAGGATTATTTCATACAGCATATAGGAAACTGGAACTAATTGCCACAGGACATTGTGGTAGTCCAGAGCATAGATGGGTTCAAAAAGGAGCTAGAGAAATTCCTTGAAAAAAATTACTCCAAGACAGTTAAATACAAAGTTGTGGATACAATTCTAGCCCTAAAATGCCCATGGATAAGACCAGGGAAAGTTCCTGGGAGCAGTATCACTATATCCTTTTACATGCTGCAATGAACCATCCTGGTCATTGCTTGAGATTCGGTTATTCAGTTGGATGGACTTTATGTTTAAATCAGTGAGATCATTTTTATTTTCTGTTCTCCAACAGAGTTAACACTGTTAATTACTACCAGACCATAATTTGCATTGCCTATTATATAAGGACTTGCCACTGGCTGTTTCATAAACTTTCAGTCTGTTTTAATGTGTGTTAATTAATGCAAATGTATGTTAATTAATTACAAATTATAGTGTAAATGCTATTTACATACTTGTCCCATGACTCAAAGATTTGCTCCTTAAACATGGTTAATCAAAAATGCATGTGTCCAGTCTATGATATAATCATCTTGGTTAATTAACGTTCATTAACTAGAGCTTAAACACAAATGAAATTCCATGTTGTCCTTCTCCAAAAGAAAACTGCTTTGGATCTTTGACTCATTTAAACTACGAGATAATTTTGAGCAAAGATGGTAGCACCCCATCAGACACTAGCCTGCCCGATATCCAAGATATGCAACAGGTATTCACCTGGTAGGTATTATAAATGCTGGGGACAGTCTTAAAATGAAGAGAGTAAAGCTTCCATGCCTGTTAAAGGGATGTGTCATCATTACCATAGCTCAGAGCTGGATTAACTTTGGACATATAAAAATAGCTTCAGAGGCTGTGTAAGGTGAGTTTTGACTTTGGAGATTAGTGTTTCATGGGAAGAAAAGGTATTCTAAAAAAGTCCCTACTTACAACCATGTCTCAGGAATTAATAGTTCTTCAATCAAGCTAAATAAACTGATGAATCACTTCAGTAACCGCACTGAAAAGGCTTCATTTTACGTAGATCTGTACCCTATTTCTTCTAGACAGTGAAATTAGATGATTAATAAGTGAGTTACAGAAGAATGAGCACCAATGCAGCAAGTTCTGGGCAGAGTTGCACAAACATTTTTTATTTAATAATGATCCATCTATACTTTCACGACAGACCTATAAGTTGGGCAATAAGAACAAGTCTGTCCTATTTCTTTCCGTCTGTTCATCACACATATTTTTTTCCTTCCTTCAAAACTTAGCAGAGTTACAGAGTCTGACAAGAAAAGCATTACTCTATCTAAAAATACAGATGTACAAATGAAGGTTTTTTTATTTTGTTTTGCTTTGTTTTGTTTGTTTGTTTTGTTAGTTGTTGTTTTGTTGTTGTTGTTGTTGTTTCTCTGTAACCACCTAAGAAATTGGCCAATGAGCTTGTGCAGATTTGCACTTTTAAGTATTTTCCCCTCAGTAGGATACAAGTTTTAAGTTTTTGAAGCTCTAGGTAATAAGACATTACAGTTACAGAAAGGTCTACACCAGTAGTCAGTCAGCTAGTTTTCATTTCATCAACTCGCTTTTGAACAAATCTGTCCCATTACTGAGTCCTCAGCCCACAGTGGAATAGCCTGGTATGTGTGCACAGAGTTGTTATAAGGTGTTTTAGTGCAAAATACCTTGGTGGAAAAAGTAATCTCCAGGTTAAAGAGAACCACACAGAATTGTAGGGGTTGGAATGGAATTGTAGGGGTTGGAAGGGAGCAAAAAAAAAAGAGGAGGGAGAAAAAGAGATAAATGTACATAAACGGAAAAGAGTAAATGAAATTGAAAATGTACGTAGGAAAATGAAAATGAGAAAATGAAATGAGAAAATGAAAATGTACATAAATGAAAAAGAGATAAATCTACATAAATGTAGATCTATGAGGTTTTTGTTTCCAGATACGACACAAACTTGTTTCTAGAAAGTTATACTGGAAATAAGTCCTTCAGTTTATTCTGGTTTTGAGTTCATTTTAATCTTAGTATCTTAAATAAGCATATTAGCAAAACATATATCTCCCAAACTAAATGCCCACAGGCACTGAGGGCAATGCCATTTTCAGTGAGGTGGAAATACTGGCTAATTCAGAGATGGGTGAAAACAACTGAACTGGCAGCATTGCCTGAGAGGACAACTACCATAGAGTTACAGAGAGCAGCAGGATGAGCACTGAGTCTTGAGAACATATAGACCTCCAAGCACATCGTCTTGACATCCTAAAGGCATTAAGCTTTCAATTCTCTTGCATCTTCCTTCAGCTTGCATTGTTTTCTCATCTCTTTGTGATCCATGATGCATAAATCAGTAGCCAGCCCTAAATGCTTGTGTGTACATGAGTCTGCAGGTGGTGTGTGCAACAGCACAAACGAATCTTCTTAACTGTGTTGCCAGGGAAGAGCTCTCTGTGAACAATGTTTCATATCCTCTTCATATCTCAAAGACCAAAGTAAGAAGCCCTCCAGGTGGTATATTGTACATGTACAAGTTTCTGAGATGAGAAGGAAAATCACAGATGAGCTGAGGAAAAAAACTGATCCTAGATTTTGTACTTGTTATATGTTTCTCAGTACTTTCCCACATAAGTTTATATAACTAACAGGTCATAGTGCAGACATAATAATACAGTGTTTTCTTGTTGTTGTTTTGTTGTTGTTGTTTTTGTTTTTGCTTTACTGTTTGATTGTTACGGGCTTACTTTCAGCCAGGTCCATTAATGTTTCACTGGCAACTGCACAAGCACAGACACTGGTATAATGCAGGTAAAGACGTAAGTAGAAATCTTAGTTTTGTTCATGTGAATTTGAAAGTGACCTTCCACATCTATCTACCTATCTATATTACCAGTAAATTTCACCAAATCTCCAACTTCCTCCTATAAATTAAAAAAATCATGAGGAGGAGTTTTTTTGTTTGTTTCTGATGAAAAAGATCTGATGACCAACTTCTAGAGTATGAAAAAATATGAGACTACAGAAGGGGCAAGAAAGTAATTTGACAGCTATGAAACGTATTACTGCTCACCAGTTCCTTTCTTGTAGAAATTAACAAATTGGTGGCTGAAAAACCTAATTCCTGTAATATCTTACTGATAAATGAAAAAGTTATCAGACAACAACTGAACAAAAAATTCTTCAGTGCTCTCTTTGGAGAAAATAAAAATTGAAATTAGCATTGATCGGTGTCAAAAACAATGGAAAGATTTCTTTAAAAGAGAGGGGTTGGCAGCATTTCCTACTACAGACCATCCTCTTCTCCAGGTATCTCTTCTATCTCTGTATCTCTTTGACATAGAAAGTTTTGTCTCCAGACCTCTCTTACTTCAACTGGAGCTGTGAATTGTCCAGCACTTTACTCCATGAAAGTTTCCTTCTAAGTACTTGGGTGTCTTTCATACAGAAAGCAAATGTTTGCCCCAACCTTACTTCCTTCCCTGTTGTGGTGGGATTTCTGCTAGACTTGTCCTAGTTAGGTGGAATTTTGGGAAGAACAAGAACTGACTAGTACCCATTACGTATTTTGCATGTTCCTTGTATGATGGCCTGCCAGTTGTTTTTTTCAAAGAACGGACTTATTTGGCAATACAGGTGAAAAGTGGTAGAAGCAGTGTCAAATTTCATTTAACAAAAAACACAAGTAGAAAAGGGCTAGAAGATTGTTTGGTTTCTTCAAAGTAGAAGAAAGGCTCTTCACTTCCCTTGCCAAGTCTTGGGGTGGAGGTATTGGAGGGCTGAGACAACAGCAGCATTGTTTGGTGGAGTCCCTGGAGGGAAGGGACAATTAGCTTTACGCCAAATTTGGAGGATGTCAGGAGCATTGTGGGGTGGGGGAGGAAAGAGGAATGAGAAAGCAGCTTCATTTCAAAGAGCCTGATTTGCATCCAGTCTACTTTCTTCTGCATCAACAGGAGCACTCATGCAGGAGAGTGCAGGTGACGGGACTGCCAGCACTGAGAGGGCAGTACTCTCAGATCTCCAGTGCCGACCCACACGCTGCTCCCCACTGAACCCAATTTGTGGTGATGAATTCGTTTGTTGGGAGGATGTCAGCTCCTGTCTCAGGTCAGGCTATACATTGGCCATTTGTTAAGATTAATAATAATAATAAAAAAACTATTTGTAATTCTTCCATGCTGCTCCTCACACTCGGTAGGAGCAACTACTGCAAAGTCATTACATTACTCTTTTTCAGATAGGTCTCTTACGCTGCTTCCAAAATGTCTGCAAAAAATATGACAACAATTAGATTACCAGTGTGCTGTGATCACTCCCATCTCATCTCTTGATACCTTCCTAGCAATCTTCATTCTTTACACTAGGATTGTAAACTCTTTCCTCAATATAATGTGTTTTTGTTTGTTTGTTTGTTTTTTCTGTATTTGCATGAACCCTTACATAAATAGTTGTGATATTTACATGTCTGGGTGAAAGCAAGCAAGCAAAAAAAATTCAGCATGGTCTCACATAATCTAATACACCTATTCTCTGCCTGCTCCACTCACTCTTTAAGCTCTAGATCCCCTTGAGTAAACAAAAGTTGCAGAAGACTTGTGAGTCTGCAGTCCAGCTTTCATGAAAAGAGCCTGAAGGATGAATACGTGCAATAGGATGCAGGCTGGGTTGAAAATCTCTGCTGTTTTTTAACACTTTTTTGACCCTAGAGATAATGAAGGGATAAAGTCTTTATCTCCTCCTTTCCTTATTTTTGCTATTTTCGCCTTCATAATTACTGACTGATTAGTTAAATAAAGAAAAAAAAAAAAAAGTCCTTTTTTCTTCAGACTCCCAGCTGTGTTGGCGTTATCTGTTATTTAGATGTTCCCAGGTCTGGTGTAGCACAATAGGATGGCTCTGCAGAGCTGTAGGAGACATGTCTCCCCTTATTAAGTCTCAGTTTATGGTTGAATGGCAGAGGAATTTATAAGCAGAGTTAGATATACAGACCTAGGAAGGGGTATAATGAAGGGTAGAAGTGTTCTGTATCGGTATTTATTAAGGAGTTACAAAAAATACTCCTTGTTGTGGTTGTTTTCCATTTAATTTTACTCTGAGGATTTCACTATTAGCTGTTAAGTGGAATACACAGCGGGTCCTCAAATGTGAGTATGTGAATCCCAGCATTTGTCGTCTATATTAAGAAAACTGCATGCTGAGGGAGACAGCTCTCTAGGCTGCCTTGACTCTTCCTCAGATTGGCAGCTATTTTTTTAGAAAGGCAATGGGAATTGAAGCTAACAAACTGAAAAAAAAAAAAATCTTTTCTCTAAAGTCTTTCATTAATGGATGTTTTTATTCTTGTGCTGTAAAAATGGAACAGAGAGGGAATCAGATTCCCATGGGAGAGAGAAATTTTAATAGGCAGAATAGGTTCCCCAAATTCCATGCTCTACATTTAATATTGTCACTGATCCACTTAGTAATGGTGAACAATTTATTCTTTTATGTCTTAATTTCTTATCTCTAGGGTGAGGCTAATATTTTTGTAAGTACCAGTAGTAATGCACTGGAAGGATGCCGACTGACAAGTAGCACTGCTACATGGTGGAGCGAGCACAATTAGGAGAACACTGATCTTATCTGATTGTCATCTTACAGCAGTAATCAATAAATAAAAAAGAACTTCTGAAACCATCAAAAGATTATGCAGTCATTCAAGGACTCTTGAACTACTCTCATGAGGCACTTCAGATGAACATTTACTTAGGGTAGTGAATTTATTTACTTAAATTACTATTTCTATTATACTACACTAATCTACAACTTTTGAATTCTTTCCTGTTATAAATTTGACATTTTCATTCAAAACTGCTTATCTTTTCTCCCCCCCTTTCTTTTTTTTTGTTGATGTAGGATATATATGCCATGTAATTACACAGTGTTTACTCCTGTTCTCTTAAGATATCTTGTGTTTGATAAGTTTGTTTAGCACATTGTAAGTTTTACAGTCTTTTAAAATATGTACTGTAAAATACTTTGGGGGTTTTACCTCAAGTCAGATTATATTCTGTCTTTATGATATCCCTATAGAGAACCCAAAGAGCTAGCATATGATGACTTAGTAAATCGGTGGTGTAGAAGTTATAACAAATTGTGTAAATGTATGTATGCACCTTTCTTTATCTAAAAGGTGATGAAAACTTGTGATGAAACAGCTTGTGATGAAGCAGCATCTTGTGCTTATTGTATTAGGCTAGATCTGCAATTCCCCTTGGCTTAAATCAAAATTGAATGTTTTCTTAAATGTAAAAATCTGCACATGAAGTGCACAGATGTTATCTTAGAGCAGCATTTTCAGCTGATGTCTTATTCATATTTATTGACATCTCCATGATCTACAGTAAATCTTGATCTGTTCAGTTGTTTCAGCTTTACTAAAACCCTAAATAACCTGTAAAATTGTATAATCAAATTGAATTTGCTTAACTTTCTAAGGTTTTGCTTTATAAAAAAACAATAGTCTAATGAATAGTCCAGTAGGCTAAACATGAGGTGATTGATAGTCATTCACTTCCCAGCTCATCCATATAAGCATCAGTGACAACAAGAAAATGTTTTTTTTTTTTTCTTTATGTCGCACACACTTACATCTCCTGTCTGTAAAATTAGAAAAATAGTTTGTTTTCTTTCATGACTGCTATAAGGAAGAAAATCCATTATTTAATGCGGAGGCATTAATTTAATCCGGAGGCATTCAGATAGTGTGATGAGGAAATATGGTTACATGTGTAGTGGCAAACTAAACAGTGCCAGAAAATGGGTCCGAACACAGGAATTTACTCCAACACCGAATCAATTAGCTCTTTCTCAGCAATTTTAGGGCACAGTTCAGGAGTTAGTGTATGGAGGGACCATCTTCAGTAGTGCCTTTGAAAGACAGAGCATTTAATAATACAGACCTGGCTACCCTAGGCCAATTGGCCAAGGCACAGAGGAAGGTTCTCATCCCTGAGAAGTCAAGGAGCTTGTTAGTCCTGAGATATACAGTTTTCTCAGTGCCAATAGGACTTGCAAGATGAACGTGTTCCCTTGTGATACAATTAAATCTACATACTGCAGTATATGATATGTTACTGTTTTAAGTGAGCAGATTTGAGGAAGGGAAGAATTTCCACTTTTAAGACTTTTTTCTTTTTTTTTTTTTTGAAAGCTGTCTGCTCTGCAATGTGCAGAAAACAAAGGACTTTCCAATAATTTTACTTTTTTAATTGAAAGATGGAGAACAAGATAGCCATGCCGGTTGCCTCCACTCCCCAAAAACATGTCTGAGATTACTGTTTAAAACCATGGTCTGAATTCAGCAGACACTTGCTTATTTATTTGACCAGCTCTAATTTGCACAATGCACTTTAATTGCACTAACTCTGTATCATATTCCACTATTACAAATTCCACCCAGACAACATGGAGTTAGTTCTTAACTTAACTTAAGAACTGAAGTTCCTCTCACTTTTCTTAATTTTGAAACAGCCTTACCTGAGCACTGCTCTTGCAAACCGTCCCACCCAGATGGTCCCATGCAGCTGCATACAGCTCCAGCTAAGCTGCAGGTATCTGCTCCCAGTGAAGAGTCTGGTCCTGTGTTAAAATTAATTTATACTAGTTATACGGCCTCTGATTATATTTATGTTTAGCTTCATTTTCTAGTTTGCAATTCACTCTTTGCTTATATATTACCCCTAGCACCAAAACTAGTTTGTAATTAAGCTTCCTTTAGAAAAATGCTCCATTTCTGCATCAAGCCTCTTCTCTCCCAGCTGTGTGTTTATGCTTGTTTTTTGTTTCTGTGAAAGTGCCTGGAGACCTATGGAAGACAGGCACCATATGAGTTAAGTACTTGCATTATTATTTCATTATTATCAAGCTATTACCTTGTGCTGACAATTATATATTTCTGCTTTTGTAACATATATCCTTCTGCTGCCTGTCCTCTGCAGGACCCCTTTATTTACTATTTACTACTTGCTACACTCCATGTTTATTATAGAACAGCCTTGTTTCTACCACATTGCCTTGCTAGGTTTTTCCAACTTGCTACATCTTCTTCTTTCCCTCCATTTGTTAATGTCCTCCTTTCCTTTCTAGCTAATGTTAAATTAAACCATGGATCTTTTCAGAGTCAAACAAATATCTTTCAATGTCTTCTCTTTCATTTAGGATAACATTTAACTACTGTGACACCTTGTACATGGCTTTCTTTATTTCATAGATCACAGAATTACAGAATCACCGAGGTGGGAAGGGACCTGTGGAGATGATCTTGTCCAACTCCTCTGTTCAAAACAAGGTCACTGAGAGCAGGGTGTCCAGATGAATTTTGATGGTCTCCAAGGATAGAGACTCCACAACCTCTCTGAGCAACCTGTTCCAGCCTTTGATCATCTTCAAGGTATGTTCAAATGGAATTTTCTGTATTTCATTTCATACCCATTGCCTCTTGTCCTTTCACTGGGCACCACTGAGAGGAGCTGGCCCTGTCTTCTCTACTTGATGAGATCCCCCGGAGCCTTCTTTCTCCAGGCTGAGCAGCCCCGGCTCTCTCAGCCTCTCCTCACATGGCAGATGCTCCAATCCCTTAATCATCTTTGTGGCACTTTGCTGGACTCAGTCTAGCACATCTCCCTTGTACTGGGAAGCCCAAAACGGGATGCAGTACTCCAGACTTCCCTCACCACTACTAAGTGGAGGGAAAGGATCACCTCCCTTGACCTGCTAGCAATGCTCCTTGCATCCTGCTACCTGGGGTGCTGTTGGCTTTCTCTGCTGCAAGAGCCTGTTGCTGACTTATGTTTAAGCTGGTGTCCTCCAGGACTGCAGCTCCTTCTCTGCAAAGGTGCTTTCTAGGCAGCAAGCCCCCAGCACATGCTGGCCCATTGCATTATTCCTCACCAGCTGTAGGACTTGGCACTTGTCTTAGTGGAACTTACAGGATCTGTCTCAGCCCATTTTCTTCCGGTCTTTTCTCTTAATAATTCTCCTTTCAAAAGTAAAACCAAATCGTTGATAAAATCCTACAGGCTCAAAGGAACTTAGTAGAGACCAGGAAGAAAAAATATTGGCATTGATTTAGGGGGGTTCCTAGAAGCAATGAGTGTTTAAAGAGAAGCTGGAAAAGGCAATTCCCTGGTTACTCCTATCTACAGCACATTATGAAGCAGTGAAAGTCATCAAAATGTTTGTAAGCGTAAGAAGGGCACTGCAAGCTGCTAAGCAACGTCAAATATTTGAAGTATGCACTTATACCAGGTGATTGTCACCCGGTAAAGGCATATGTTTGATGTCCTGTATATCTCTATAAGAAGTTGAGCAGCTCCAGCAGAGGGTCACTAAGATGATTAGAGGATTGCAGCACCTGTCATGCAGGAGAGGCTGAGCTAGTTGTTTAGCTTGGAGAAGGCACTTCTCATTGATATCCAGTGTCAGGACGTGAGGAAATGGCCTCACGTTGCACCAGAGGAGGTTTAGACTGGATATCAAGAACTTCTTCATGCAAAAGACATTGAAACAGGCTGCCCAGGGAGTTGGTGGAGTCACCACCCATGGAGGTTCTTAAGCAACACGTGGCTGTAGTGCTTAGGGACATGTTTTAGTGGTGGACTTGGTAGTGTTGATGTCCACAGCAACCTTTGATAGCTCTGTTCCCACCTTATGAATGCAGCTAAATCAGACATACCAAATGGGGGGGCTTCCCCCTCTTCCCACCCAAATCATTCTCATTCCCTTGCACAGTGAACCACAACCAGGGGACTTTCCTAGATGAAAAATCACCTGTATGTAAAAATCATCTAGCTGGAAAAAAAAAAAAAAAAGTACTTCTGCCAAGTCCATTCCCTAGGACAATTTCCCCTGAGGGAAGGCACACATTTGTGCCAGAATCAGCTTTAGGCAGAATGCTTTTTTCCAGTGGTCCTTCCAGCTTGAAGAATGTCTCAAACTGTGACTTGAGCAACTGCTTGTCCTGATGAAAAGAGTTCAGACCTGGGAAAAGAACCACGACCTACCTCTGAGGGTAGTATCATGTCATCCAGGCAACATCCTCTTCCAAACTTTACTCTTATTTATGAAAATAAGAGAAATAAATCCTCCAAGCCAGGACCAAAAGATGGTGTCTTGCAAGAATCCAGCAACTTCCCATGTTCCAATACTGTAAACCTGACTTTCAGAGGGCTGTCGATCTGTCGTCTTTCACTGATGTTACACTTGATTATGCAAAATCAAATGAAACCAAAACTACACCACCTTAAAGTGCTGTGTATAACAGCAAACATCTTTGTCTTTGTCCAAGAATTAGTAGTTTTACTCCTACTTGCATTGTATCTCTGCACTGTTTCAGGCTGTACTGAGTCCAGTTTTAAATCTCTCTTGTGAATGCTCCATCTCCTCACTTCTTTCTGGGCTCGTTTGTTTGCTTTTATGGGTTCTCCATATTTTCTCCTTTCTTTAAAAGAAAGAAAGTAAGCCTGATTTTTAATAATGATCACATTATCTCTTCTATAGAAACTATAATGCATGTATAATTAACAATGGAAGCAAAAGGTTGAGCAAACCAAAGGTCATGGTAATTGAGGCAGATTCCATGAGGCAGCACTGGTATGTTATTGTTCCCCAGTGCAGAAATCTAGGTTTAAAGGAAGATAATGCAAGAATAATGCATGAAACTGGGACACAGGAAATGATCATTCTTCTGTTAATATTGGGTCACCTGCAACTATTTCTTTAATTAGGGTCACAAATGGGCACTGATAAATAACATGAAAATGATATATGAGTCCAGCCATGAATGTTTTTTACCAAAATAATTCACAGACAATTAGAGTCTTCCACACTTATTTATTGGGTGGTATTTTCCAGCATGAATAATCAATCCTACAAGGATGGAAAAGTCTCCTCTCCTCCAATTTGTATCACTACCATTTTCATCTCTTGATAATAAAAGAGGAATTGGAGACTCAGGTCTATATGTTTTGATAAATTAAAATAGAGCTAGGATTAGGAGGGGATACTTTATCACATGAAAACTGAAGCATGGCACTTGAAGAAACACATAGAAGAGCAGGTTTCAGATCCTTAGATGAATGATGTATCGCTGAAGTACAAAAACTGCTTGGGGAAAGGACTGGGCTTAAAGCTAGAAGTTGCACACTTGGCTACTTAAACATGCATCAGTCTCTATAAATTGCGGTATTGGGGGTCCACAATAATTGATTTGATACTTCCATTGCCTGCAGTGGAGTTTTTCTAGCAATGGATTTAGCTTTGCACTTCAGTAGCCTACATTATTAAGCCTAATAAATTAAGAGTACCTGTCACGTGGTGCCACTGCTCTGTCTCTGAGAGAGAAAACGCCAGACTCTTGGACATTTTTTAACATGTTCACAGTTCATCACCCAGCCTTCCAGCTGCTGACTGCCAGCCCTGTGTCCCTTCTTTCCCCATTTCCACCTGGCTCTGGCGAGGAGTCTTCTCTTCAGCACTTTCATCAACTCACGCTACTCGGTCCTTCAGTGCTTGTCAGATTTTTGATGCTCCAATTTCCCTGCCCTCCTTTTCATCAGCAGTGTTTCCTCCCTGATTGCACAGAGAACCTTTGCCTCCATCACTATTCTGTGGCTAACTGATTTGTTTGCTTTATTTGGAGACTCGGCCGTGCCTTTGTTATTTATACTCCAGGATCTGCTGGAAAAAGTTCCGAGATCTTCCTGTTCCCGCAGCAAGCTGATCCTCTGCTTCCTAGCTCAGCTTTGGACAAGGAGAACATCTTTGTCTCTTTTCGCTCCATGGTTTTTTTCTCTGGCTGTTATCTGTCAACTTTCTTGCATACCTAAAAGATTAAACAAGTAGGATTTGCTAAAATATCCATACTGTGCTTCCTTCCCCACGCACATTGTTATTTAGACTCTGCCTAGTTATTTTCAGTTTAGCTCTGACAGCAAGCACACTGGGACTTAGACTACACTGACTTTTGAAGAAAGACAGAAAAAAAAAAATCAAAATGCATTTAATCACTGTGCTTCTATCTTCTCCTTTTTTTTTTTTTCTAATTAAAAGGGTATGGGAAATGTGAAGGAAGACTCCTGTATGAAAGCATTCTACTTTTTAATCAGTTTAGATTTCAAACAGTTCACCTTTTAGCAGCATGATGCACTTCTGCAATTAATTTGTGAGTAAATTCTGATTGATTCTCGCTGAAGTGGCAGACATAACACAAGAGTGAAACACTCTCATTGTTGAGACAATATTTTTGAGCACTCTAAGCCCTGCTTATCAATTAAGGTTTCACTCTTAAAATTCATGATTAACAATAAAAGTGACACTGACAATGAGCGCTTGGAAATTACTGGTCTAGTTGTGTGTTATCCTAGTCCAGTGGAGTTGCACTCCTTCTCAATCTTGTTAATTTCTCTACCTGTTTGTTTCAGTATTCACTAGAAGAGAGCAATGCTGACCCGAATGACTGTAATTAGCTCTTGTGACTGGAATAAAGGTAGATGAAAAAAAAAAAAAAACAAAGTAAATGTAGAAACCAACTGTGGCGGCTTACCACCCACAGAATCATGAAGCCGGTACTTTCACACTCTACGCCCCCAACTCCAAGCAATCATTTCCTTTCTCCACCACTGTATACTTTGAAAAATGTTCTGTAATTTTTTCTTACCAGCTAACAATTCAATTTTTTGAGCCTGCGGTTCCCCAAGGAAAGTAGTTCAAACTCCTTAAATCAAGCTGCTGTAAGGATCCAGACAGTTTGAGCTGATGAAAACTGCATACAATGTAATGCAATAAAACTCACAGACCAGTCCTGGTCATAACAAAATAAAATTAATTCCTAACACTGAGCTAACATTTTCTTAGGACTGTTATTCTTAAAGGCTATACATATTGATTTTAAAAGCATTAAAATGTTAATGTTTTGCCAAGTATATATCGGTGAATTCCTAAAAACAGTATTTAAATGTGACTGTGGCCCTTTTAAAATAATTGTTTAAGTCTGAAAATCCTAGGCACCAACTCAGCTTTCCCATAAATCCCTCATCCTACACCAGGAGGGGCTCTTTGCTATTGCTCTTGCTTTTAATGAGCATTAGATGAAAAGCTGAATACTGATCCTCCTGATCAACCCATCATCAGTTGATGCCTTGGCAAGGTTCTGACATCCCCAACTCAGTTGCTGCACCAACTTCCATAATGAGCATAACCTCAGCTTCCATTCCAATTAGCAGAGCTGAGCCAGAGGGCCAGGAAAAGAAATGATCACTCATTGAAAGAAGGCAAAATTGCTACTGGTTTGGAATTAAATGCAGTCTTGTAAGGGTAGTAAATATTAGAGGCTTAGAAAAAGGTCTGAAGTCAACCGTTGAGACTTGGCAGAGTGCTCTTAGTGTGCCAGTAATAAAGGTTTGACTGAAATGCAATTGACTTGGCTGCAACTAAGTAAATGTACAAAAAGGCATTTGTGATAAAACGTATTTCTCTGATTACCATATTGAATGCTCATGGGCTTAGATATCTCCCTAGATTTGGGAACTGAATGTTCGTGGGGATCTTGTATTAAAATTTAAAGCTTCATAAAATGCTGCTTGATTTTCACAAAGCCACAAAATAAAGCAGAACAGCGTATTTTGGCACAGCTTTTGTAAACTAATAAAAACAAAACAAAACAAAACAACAACAACAACAACAATAACACTTTCTTTAGCCCCACTGGCAAAAGCAAATAAAACAAGAAGAAGACAGAAGAAAAATAGGAAATTTTCTGTTACTAACATTTTCATTGGGTCATTAAAAAATTAGAACAATCTCAAAGGGCAAAGAAGGAGAGTAATGGCTAAAAGGAGAAAAAAGAGAGTTCTGTAACTGCATATAGTCATTGCTAGCCATGACACACAGCCCAGTTTGGACCTTCAGTGAGGCCTGAGCAAGTTCTGGGGGAAGAAAACAGGGAACAGAAAACAAGACCCTCATTGGAGTCCTTCTATAGCATATTTTATATCAGTTTTGCAGTAAAAATGCAGGGAACACTTAACTATAGTAATTTGCCTTTGTTTGAGCTTTACATTACACTTGATGTGTTTATAAAAAAATCAGTGAAAATGGGGTTATATGGAGGATATGGTAACCATGATTTCTCACCAAGCTTGAGACCTTTAGGGTGAATACCTGCTAAATGCCTTTCCAAGCTGAGGGAGCAACCCTGTAAGTTTGTGCTGGTGGGATGTGAAGCCACAAGAAAAGGTCCACACAAGCCCATGGGATGAGGACTGAGGTCAAACGCGTCACCAACCAGGCTCCAGAGCAGCAGGGCCAGGCAATGTTCCTTGTTCTGGTGTTCCTGCTGGGAACAAAGGCTGCAGCCTCCACTTAAAAACAGCTTGTGGAGCAGCAGGCCCTCACTGGGGTTTCTCCTGGCTTGCTCTTTCAAGGTTACCAGCAACACTATTGCTAAGGTGGCCCTAACCTGGGCAGCCAAACCCCTGGGAGGGGATGCTCCCAGGACCCTCCCAGGACACCAGAAACGTACTGGTTCCAGTCAAGTTTTTTCCACGTTTCTGTCCTGCCTCTGTTTACTGCTGCTCCTTAACTAATCTATTTCACTACATTTTTCAGTTCCCATTTTCCAGACAAGCACCTAAACCTTCTTTTCTTTCTCCACTGTGTTCCCAGCCCCTTTTTCTCTTCCTTCTCTCAGCATATCCCAATCTCCCACAAACTTCCCATGCTTCCCTCGTGGTTTTGCAGTCAGTCTCACCCACACACACTCCCCCTGTCCCTGCCCTTACAACCTAGCAGAGGAGATGCTGCTGCTTCCCACAGACGCTGGTAACATCTCTTCCAGCCAACAATAACCCAGTCTTCTGTAACTCATACTTCGCATATTGTAGATTACACAATGCTAGCAAATAAACATGCTAATACGAGGTGAAATGCTCTTGGCCAGTAAGTCTCCAATCTCTAGACTTGGCTTTTTACCTCTTGTGCTATCCCGATCTCAGGAGACCCCTTCTCTTTATATATTTTTTCCTCATCCTGGCCTGGCATTTGTCTTTTTTTCCATTTGACTCAGATAGCTTCATGCTTCCAGGATGCTAGCAGTAAGGGTCACTAAAAGGACAAAGCAAAGAGATCCCTGTTTTCAGTTCCAGCACAAGAACCTATTCAGGAGAAGTATCAGCTAAAAGCATCCATGGAAAGCTTTTTCTGAGATCCTGTGGACCTGGCTATGGTGCAAGGAAGGGGGAGCATGAGAACTGTACCCATTCACTTCAAAAGACCATTGAGGGTTGAAAGTGACTTGGGTATTCTGAGTCACAGCCAGATCTCTGCAGATTGTAGCTGTTCAGAAAGCCTCTCCGCATGTGCAAACTGCAGTTAGGCAAAGGGCTGCAGCTCAGCCAGATCTGGACAGAGCACCCACACAAACAACAGAAGGCATTTTCCTGCCTTAACACCCTTAGGGACGGGACCACTAGATTGTTTTGAAGAAAATAACATCTCAGCATGGACAAAAAAAAAAAATTTAAATCTTCCTCCTGCAAATTACTAGGAAAAATGTAAACAGCCTGCAACAGAAGGCATGGAAAAAAATCATACCGAAGAGCTAGCTTGTCGAAGATGTAAGTAACTGGAAAACTGCCATACAATGGGAAATTTTTAGGCAATTTTAGTAATGGCTGACAAAAACACACCCATCTATAAGAAATAACAGTTCATAAAAATATTGTAGATAAAACTATAGGCAGTCTCCAGAAGTGCCTACTCAGACCCCGATTAAGCTGGCATAAAGCACGACTAACGAAGGGGCTGGCAGCTTGGAGATGATACTGTCAGGAAAGAAAATATGGTTTGAGCAAAATATGGTTTGAGTAAAAGACTCTGCAGGATAACATGAGTGCATGCGCTCTGCTCTGGGAGGCAACGGGAATGGCACAGGAGCAGCACTCCACAGTCTACAAGCACTGGCTTTGGACCAGTCTCCAGAAACCCAGGAAGGTCCCAAAAAAAACATTACCTGGAACCTTGGAAATTTCCTCCCCACAATCAGCATCTCAGTTCCTCCTTTTCTAATGTTCAGTGGGAGGCACTGTTAAAAAATAGAAAATAGCACCATATATTCAACTTTTTTTGTTTGTTTGTTTGTTTGTTTTTTTCCCTAAAGTGGGCTTTAGTAATCCTCACTAGAAAAACATATATATATTTAATGATTTTATGACACATTTTCATGTATTATTCCAGTGAATATTTTTGATAGCAGCACAGCACAAATAGGCTAAATATTTTGTTTTGCTTTGAGTGGGATATATAGCATGAAAATTAGAAGTGCTTTTTCAAGCATTTTTGTTTTGCAAAGTATCTTCAGTGCTTTTTCACCAGTGGTGGCGGGTCATTAACAGATCACCTTAAGAAAAGATCTCGTACTTCATGAAAATGCATAGATCTGTGTAATCTGCATCAGAAGAAACAGTTTTTCCACCAAGTTCTCAGGGGAAACCCAATGAACAAGCACAATGACTAAAAGCTGAGAAATGGAACGTGGCATAAAAGCATGTGTTTGTGCAGTTCTTCAAGCTATTTGCAGTTCAGTTATTTATTGAAAGAGTTCAATTCTGTTTATTTTTCATACATAACTTGTTTTATACAAGCTTGCTATAAAAGCAGACTATGCCATATAACGAGGGCACAAAAGCAAAGCAGGTAGGTAGGTTTCTTTAACCGAGAAAATGATGGAAAAGAGAACAAAAGATGAAACACCAGGCAAGAACTTTTCCTCATCTATTGGAGATAAAGGTAAAAAATGAGAAATTAAGTTGTGACTGTGGTGGTTTCTTTGTTTGGTTGGTTTTGCTTTGTTTGTTTTGTTGTTGTTTTGGTTTGGTTTGGTTGGTTGGTTTTCCGGAAGAGATCACACATCTTCAACCTATTGGCAAACGGTGTCTGGACCTGTGTCAGGGTGATATAGCTATGCATTAAGCTAGATTTATTTATTTTTACATATACACACCTACCCATACAGAGAGCGCACAGTACATTTTAGGTAGCGTAGCCAAGCACTAGGAGCACCAGCAAAACATGGCTACTGAAATTTCACCTGGGAGACACGCACAGAGCAGTTTCCTAGACCTACACCCCAATAAACCTCAACGGCGCTGTGCTCCCCAGCCTCCCCTTGAGGCGTCTCCTCCTCTGGAGACACCCAAACCCCACCTGGACGCCCTCCTGCGCGGCCAGCCCCAGCCGCCCGGATGCCGGCACCCCTCAGGCACCCCCCGACCCCAAGCACCGAGGGGCCGGGCTCAGCCCCTCAGCCCCCACCGGGAGGGCCCTGCCCGGCCCGGCCCCGCCCCGCCCCGCCCCGCCCCGCCCGCGGGCTCCCGCTGCCCTCGAGCGCCCCCGCGCGCAGCCGCCGGGCGCCCGTGAGGGCGGCGGGCGGGCGGGCAGGTGCGCGGCGGCGGCTGCGGCGTGAGGCAGCGCTGGGGCCGCGGCTGCCCGCCGCCCCTCCCGGCCGGCTGGCTGGCTCGCTGCGGCTGGCTCCTTCTCCTCCATCCTCCTCATCCTCCTCCTCCTCCTCCTCCTCCTCCTCGTCCTCGTCCTCCCCCAGCGGCTCGGGAAGGCGCCCGTCGGTGGGTGCCCTCCCCCGGCCCCTCCGCCCGCCGCCCCGCCGAGCCCGGCCACCACCATGGCGCGCGGGAGGTAAGCGAGACACCCCCCCCTCCCCTGCCTTCCTCCCTCATCCTCCTCCTCAGCGCCCCGGCACCTGCCGGGCTGGGCTCGGGCTCGGCCCGGCGGGACGCTGCGGCAGCCCGACGCCAGGGGGCGGCCCGCCGCTGACACGGGATGGCGGGGGCCGCCCCGGGGAACCGGGAGAAGAGAGGGGGGGGGACACACACACACACACGGTGCGAAGCGTGGGGGCCGCCGGGCGGCGCCTTCAGCCCTCGGGGGGCAGCGGGGAGGGGAGGGGCGGAGGTGGAGGGTGAGGGTGAGGAGGGGACGGGAGGGGGGGGCAGCGGTAACCGGCGGCGGGGCCGCGGGGCCGGGGCGGGGCCGTGCGCGGGGTTTAAACGCGAGCGGGGCCGCCATTTTGAATGGCTGGCTCCCTGCCGCTCCGCCACCGGCACCGGCACCGAGGGGCGGCCGGGGAGGGAGAGCGGGGCCGCGGGGGGCCGGGCCGGGCTGGGCTGGGCTGGGGGGGAGCGGGGCCGGTAACGGGATCCGCCGGTGCCGAGCGGGAGGTGGGGACGGCACCGCAGGGGCGGACGCGTGGTGCTGAGGGGGAGAGCGCCCCGGCAGCGCCGGCCCTGCCCCGTGGCCGCCGGCACCGCGGGAGCCGGGCGGAGCCGCCCCCGGGCTGCGGGCGTGGGCGAGGCCGGCGGCTGCCTCCTCCTCCTGCTGCTGGTGCCGGGAAGCACAATGGTGTTTTCGCCTGCTGCTTGCCTAACGGGGTCTGGCCGCGCTTCCGTGGCGAGCACCGGCGGCCCCGGTGAGATGCAGCGAGCAGGGTGTAGGGGTAAGGCACGCAGCGAGTGGCAGCGGCGGTAGGTGACCTGAAGGGAGGGTTACCTGCAGGGTTAGCTCCGGAGCAGCGCATGGAGGTGAGCTGCCCGAGCTGCTGCGGGGTGAGGTGTGGCCGTCCCCGGAACAGATCTGACAGGTCCAGGTTCATTTCAAATCTCTCTCTGTCTTAACACTGGGGAATTATCCACTCTGAGCTGATAAACATATTACCTAAAGAGATTTGATTCGTTTGCTTGTTTTTCTCTTCCCGGTTGTTAATTTGCTCGCACCTGCTAATAGGCTGTGTGGCATTCTCCCAGTGGTGGGGAAAGAAGACACAGTGATACTCTACCAATTCGGCTAAAGATTTTACAATTTTCCCTTACGTAAACATCCCGCTTTTCTTTTTAAATAGGCCGTACGCAGGGTTGTTTTTTCCCCACCTCGCAGGCTGTCCTGGAATTTCACATCTTGCTTGCAAGTGCTGTTAATAGTTACAGGTATAGAGAAACACCCTGTCACAAGCAAGGCATCAGTTATTAATAAAACAATTACACTTAAATTTGGTTGTAATTAATTTAAATATCTGGATGCAATATTGCATTAAAGAGCAGTAGTGCTTATTAGATTGATACCTGCAGGCATTGCTTTACAAAACTACAACAGTGATTTATGTTTTAAAACATACAAAAAAACATGGGAAGGAAACTCTAGGGGGGACAATGCTGTCAGGCTTGTTTGGAGAACAGCTGATAAGAGAGGCAACTAAGCCACAGTTCTTTAAGGAATTGCACTGTTTTTTCCCCTCGGTATAGAGTAGTAAGAATCAATACTGAATTAAATTATTACCTTAATTATTAATACACCGGGAAGCCAAGTTTCCTTTGCTGTAGTGAAACAAACCTTGGTAGGCAGTGGCAGAAGTAGTGACCAGGGCTGGTGTTACCCTGTGCAGTAGGAACAGGAGGGGTAAAAATTGTGCCTGTGTTGCTGTGCTGGAAACAAACGGCTGCCTTTTGTGTTGGAAACTCCTTCCGTGAAAGGCACGTGCCTTCAGTTTCAGCAGCGCCTCATTTTTTTAATTTTGACGTGGGAATGCATTACCCGGTGTGCGTTAGCGTTTCAGAAGAGGAAGAGCGCTAAACGCACGAAGGAGAAAAGACCCAGAGCGGTTCCCTCCTAGGCCTGAGCGGCTGCTGCCTGTAGCACCGCCAGGCTGCAGCGCTCAGCCTCGGGCTGCCACAGCGCCGAGGAGCGGCAGGACCCGTGCTCCCCCCCCCGCCTGCAGACCCCTCCCGGGGGAGGCTGCACCCAGCGGGCCCGGGGGGGCTGCACCCAGCGGCCGGCCCCGTGCCCGCCCCGTCGGGCTGGGCTGGGCTGGGCTGGGCTCGGCCGGCGGCTGTCGCTGGCCGCAGTGCTGAACGGCGCCCTGCCGCCGGGGGCTGGGCTCGGCTCGGCTTTGCCCGGCTCGGCTCGGCTCGCAGGGGCTGGAAGCCGTGCGCTGCTTTGAGCCGCCGGCTGGGCTCGTGGAGAGGCGCCGGGAAAGGGAACAGGAGAGCAGCGGGTGATCGGCGAGCAGCGGGTAACCGCCGGGACAGCGGTGCGAGAGAACACAGGCAGCCTTAGCAGCGATGCGAGCACAGATGCAGGCTTTCTTTCTCGGAAAAGAGGCGTTGCGTTTCGCAAGGCGTGCAATCTGGAGTCATTTTATTTTCCCGAATTCGCTGTAAGGTGCCTCGGCATCTCCGCTCCACGAAAAAAAAATATATATATATATATAATAATAAGGTTGGTTTGTTTTTTCCACCGCACAGACAAGTGTTCATTTGCTGTCATTGCACGCTGCGTGTAATGCGGTTGCATAATAAAAACCGAATGCACCCCCCGGTTTGGCGTGTAGACGTCAGAAAAAAGAAAAACAACCCGAGATGTTTCGTACGTGAGGATACAAAATTTAAAAACGTGTGGACTTTTTAACATGCTGCTTCTAAAAATAGAATGAATTGATATCCAGGGTCTTCAAATTAAAGGTCAAAGGTGACAAACCGGGACAAAGGTCACGCAGCTCATTTTCAAGCAATCAGTTTCTAGTTTTTTCACGGTTGAACAAAAGCTTAATTATACAGAAAAGCAAGGACTGTAATATTTAACTAGTCGGTTTTAACAGAGAAATAGAGGTAGTTTTACACAATTCCTTCCTTTCTCGAATGTGGCTTAAGCCTGAATATGTACCACTGTTACTGACAGATGCAGGTTTGTCTAAATTTAAATATTTACATCAATTTCTTAATCTAACATTTAATAATCTACTGTCTGTATTTAGTGAGAAGAAAAGAGTAGCCATTGTGTGTGTTTTCAGTGATCTTAGCAAAGGAGGTATATTCTAGGGATAGATACTATGATTTCAATGAAGTTACATTGCAGGTATTTACATTTTGGCATTGCTGTGCATACCTATTGTTCACAGCAAAGCACTTCTCTTCCCAAAAATCCAGCTTTGAGTCTGCAGCATTCTCCATGTCAGTGTCCAGTAATTGCACAGACTGTTCACTTAACTAGTATGTACATATGTGATTATTGTTTCATTATAAGCAGTGTTGTATTTTTTCGCTACTTAAGATTTGGGATTGTTAACTATTTGAAGGTGTTATTTCAGTATTTCCACTAATAGTATCACATATACCTTAAACCCAGTCTCCCTAATATTCTAAGCATATTTAATAAATATTGTGTAGGTAACATTTGATACATACTTGCACCAGGTGCAATATTGCAACACCTGTGATAATGTCCACAAATTATACTGTTAAAATTTGTATCCTCTCTGGTATTTTTGTGTTGCATAGTAAGTTTTTACTTTTCTTTCAGATACTATCTCTTGCACAAGTTCACTGATGCATGCACTAATTTTTAAAGATTTTAAACTTTGATTTTAGAGATCATGACTTTTTAGTTATATATCACTGATATTCCTGTGTTCTTTTTTCTAATTTGAATTAATAAACTATCTACACTAAAATGTATAAAAAATGACCATTGCATTACTTTATTTGCTTGGTTGTTTTAAACAGTGACTTATAAGGTTTGATATATAGGACTACTCTAAGCTCCAGTTAAAATTAGAAAAATACCATATACCCTGCACAATCCGTGATTAATCCAAAAATTAATGTTGGTGTTTCAAATATAGACACCAATCTATTGTTTCACTTGTATATCCTTTGGTTTGATCATTTTATTATTTGTTAAGTGTCAATATTAATATTAGCTCATTATGAAAAAAATATGCCAAAAGAATCCATATGTAAATCTATTGACATTCTCAAATAATAACTAAGTGATCAAAAATAAAATTCTATGTTTTGTAGGTTAATGGCATGTAAAAATAAAACAAAGATTATGTGCAAGGGAAAGGATACGTCAAAGATTAAGGGGAAATTCCATGAAAACAAATATTTGGTAAATGTAAAAAAATCTCTGAGAGGAGACCATACTAAAGTTATTATAAAAACAAATAAAAGCCTGTAGAATATTTTTTCAAATAAAACTTGTTGTAGTGTAATCACATTCGATGGGATGATAAACTCTTAGTTGCCAAGTGTATTTTTATAACCTAAACAAAAGTTGTAAATTATACATTTTTTTTATAGAACACCTTTAATCCTGGTTAAATAAAGGTTTTGCATTGAGAAAAAGCACATAGAATTCTGGATAAAAAATGTGATATTTCTACACTGAATGTGAGCAATACACATTCAATATGGTGTAACTAGGAACAATGGGAAAGGTTTTTCCTTTAACTAAAAAAATAAAAATTTAATTCATCTTGTTACCATAGTGGGTGTACACGTCTTTCTTTATTTGGCCATTAAAGTATATATCTGCAGGGCTTATATAGTATTGTTTTGTTTGCAAACAGATTTTATTACTTATTTATAAACTTAGAAATTATGTTGTTTTTCACATGCATAAATAACTACAAAATAAGTTAATGATCAAACTATGAAAAATATATTGGTCTATCTATGACTTATAACTTGTGGCATCCAAAGGATTTTTCCATAACAAGTAATTGATTTAAATATTAAAAAAAAAAAAAACACTCTGAAAACAAAATAATAAAATCAGAAGGTAGTTTCTCATAATTTCATTTGCTTAGGAACATACAGAACACATGGTAAATCAATTAGAGACAATTTCAAAATACCCACAGTAACTGTAAATAGGGAACAAAATACTGCAAATACAAACAAAGCAGGAAAAAGAGGTGTTAATTCTTTTAAATAGTCATGCTTTTTTTTTTTTTAAAAGTCATCTTTGACTCTTACAAAACATTGGTTTCAAGTTACTTATTCCACTTTTTAAAAAATCATTCAGTTGCTTAACCTACATACATCTAAATGCAGAGTGTATTAAATTAGATTATACTAAGTCAAATATGCTTAAGATGAGAACCATGTATCTAATTTCAATTCTGAAGTCAAAATAATCTTGTTCACCATGTTGCTTTAATATGGTATTAAAGTTTTAATCTAAATGAATCCTAAATATTTTTAATGCCAAAATACTGCCCATATATAACAATAGTATTACGTTTTAAAGAAAAACTTTGATCCTATTTATATAGTTGGCAGGGTTTCACTGGCTTTGAATCGGATACAGTGTGATTTATTGTTCCTTTTGTATTGGTCAAAAGAATCAGATTCATAACAGTGCTGGCAGCACATTTTACCTTTCTCTGTTCCTGTCCCCACTGTAGTCAAATGACAATCTTACAGGCAGCTAAAAGTTGCATAACTGTATGTTTCATCTTAAAAAGTGTGTGCTGCCTTTTTTAAAAACTAGGCTATGCTTAGCCTCTTCTTATATCTGGGTAAAGCATACCTCAGCTATTACCAAGTGATTTTATTTACTTCAAACCATATTTACCACTTCAGAGCAGTTACAGAACAGGGTCCAGTTAGAACAGAAAGACCAGATTTTCATTTGCTATTGTTTAATGCATTTTCTTGAATCAGCACTTTCGAAATGTTTCAGCATTGATGCTTGAAATTCTCACATGCACTTGCTTTTATATTCGCTTGTTAATACTGTAATGGACGAAGAAGTGTGGAAGAAAACAAATTTTGACTAGACTAAATGAAATCGTGTTTTTTTTTTTTCTTTCTGTGATTATGTAAGGATACTGACGCACAAGTGTCCAACTTCAGAACCTTTTTTCATTCTATTCTAATTATTTTACTTAATGAAACAAAAGCAGGAGAGTTAAAACTATGAAAACATCTCAGGTGCAAATCCATTATTTAGAACTGTACATTAAAAAAAAACAAAAAACAAAAAACAAAAAACACACATGTAAATATTCTTAAAACAAGTTTAAAAGTTAAATGAAGTTTGAAGTTTTTTGTCTGTTTGGTTTTGACTGTTTCAAAAGATAAACAACAAAGTTTATTAATTATAAAATGTTAATAGAATATAAAAATATGAAGATTATTCTATGCTCTTTCTATGCTAGGGTTCTATATTAAAAGGTTTTCAATTTTTGATATATTTTCCAGCATTCATCATTTTAAGTCTTCACTACTGATGAATTCTACTAAGGAGCTCCCTTACCATTGGCATGTTTCCCCCTGTTCCTTTCCTCTTTATAATGTTGTTGCAACATGAAGCACTGATGTTCTTTTTTTCTCAAATTCTGCACTGTGACAGTTCTTAGAGTATCCATTCTTAAAAAAAATACTGGTGGCTTTACTCCATGGAAGAAATTAGTCTCCCAGCTACCACTGCCTGCAGAAGAAGCAGGTTTAACATCTGAAAAATTATTTTGACTTACTTTTTGAGAAAATCGTGTAACTTATTTAAATATGAATAAGTGTTTGTTTTACCTTCATCCAAGCAATTACGTTTCTAAATCTTTTAGGTAGCAAGCGTGCTTAATCTAGTAAGTTTACGATCTGAAAATCAAAACACTGCTTATCGATTTTTTAAAGCAAAATAGGTATAAACTTACTATTATTTTCCAGTGACCAATAAGATGTTGTCAAAAACTTCTTATTGTCAAAAACGATGTAAGTTGTTAGATAAGTAAGTCGAATTGTACAATGTGCTAACTGTAATGTGGTGGAGGTGCACTACTGTTTTTGTCTGTCAGTTTGTCTTTAACTCCTTTCATTGTGTTTCCTATCCTGCAATAATTCCATATGGTGTTCAGCTGCATTATTTGTTGTGCCTGTTGTCACAGAATCCTTCTGCACACTGTGAATGCAGTTTGGATTGCTTTCAAAGTTACCTTTTCTCTAAAAATGTCTTGCTGTCCAGTACATAATTCCTAAATAGTTGTTTGTTATTTGCAGTTGTAAAGTTAATGTAAATGCCAAGATAGTTTCGGAACTAACATACCAAAATACTTTTTTCCATTTTGTGTAGTACAGGGAGGCATAGGAGAGTTGACCATCAGTCGTTTCATAATCCAAACTTGCTTCCATTTATGTGTGACAGACTTCTTATGACTTTCAGTAGGAAAGTACTGAAAATAAAATACATGCCAATCAGTTTCCCATTTAAACTATCTGGTTCCAACATGAGTTCAGGCTTTTCTATGCTAACATCCCTTGTGGCAAGTTTTGTGTGTCGTATTGGGAAGCAAGTTATTACAACTACTTTATAGTAGTTGTAATCTGTAATGTACATGTAATATGTACATGTAACATGTACATAATGTAATGTAAATTGTAATGTACATTAAAAAATGCCCCCTTCTACTTAATAATAGTAATAATAATAAAGAATTACACCCCCTTCTACTCACATGTTTATGAGTGTTTTCAAATATGCAATGCTTAACGTATATTTTGGAAGAGTGATACTGGAAACAAGAATAACTTATTTGTGCTGTTTTCTGCTACAGTTTTTAAGAACTGTGCTTTACCCCTTCGAGTCCCAGCACTACTCCCCTAAATATTTATTTTTAATCCCTTCATAAACTGAAGCAGACTACATGTCAAAGCCAAGAACGGATCCTTTACTCTATGCTTGCATATTTCATTATGTTGCATAAATAATGCAAGTAAATCTGAAAGACACAAAAGCCACATAGCCACAGGTTGGCAGAACAAAGAAGCAGGCACAGAGATTGGGCTTCAGTGCTTGAAGGTGTAAAAGCAGGGTTAGGTTCAATACAAAGCAAAAGTCCACACAATTCTTGTGGAAAACTTAGTTATTAGTAAAGAAGAGGAACAGAATTCACTTGTTACAGTTGTTGCACTGAAAGGAAAGATAGTGCCATCCCATTTTCCAACTTCTGGTGTTTGTAAAGGACTCAGGATAGCTGGCTGTAGGGGAAAAGGAAGTTAGGGAAACTTGATTCTCATTTGTCCTTACCATTCATCTTCAGGCTTTGCCAAGTCCTACTGGGATATCCTATTTTTTTAGGAAAAAGGAAAAAAAAAAAAAGGCAGAATAACAGTCGGGGCATGCTCTTAAAATGGGAAAAAGATAAATCTCAGATTTCTTAAGGAGATTCAGGCTTACATCAAACAGGAGGATAATGTGTGCTTTGGATGGGTTTTAGTTAAAGTGGATTAATCAAAAGGTAGCAGAGGGAGGGTGATGAGGACAGGCTTGTAGCAGGTGAGTTTGTGCATGCTCCTATCTATTCATCTTTCATTTATTAAACAAACTGGATAGCCGAAGTAACAAGCTGACTTCAAAAATAAGGTCTTTTCCTCCATGCTTCTTACCATCTGTGGCACTCGCTTTCTGCATGATATTTTTACAATTTGATATTTGTACATAATTAGACCGTTCTTAGCTAGAACAAAAGTACACTTTCCATGGAGCTTCAGCAAAGCCAAACATCTGTATTTTATGACTAATTGCTTTTGTTCTCCTGGAGACTTAGCGTGTAGCATTATCACAAATTATGCTCTGCGATTCTATAGCTGATGTAATTGAAAGCATTTTTGTATTGATACTCACAGATTCGCAATGAGTTACAGTTTTGACCATGGAAGAATGCCAAAGAATAATTCTTACTACTTTTTAAATCATATACAGCGTATGACTGAGTGCTTAATTTGTACAATTTAAGCGTAGTAAAGACAAGAGTCGCTAGTTCTTAAGTTACCTATTGCGATTAAATATTGATAAAGGAAAAGAACACCTTCCAATATCCTGCAAATCTGTGTCTCTTCCCTCTGCTGTCATCAGCTGCAGAGCTTTTATAGTAGGACAATGCTTTTAAGGATGCTTTAAAAGAAGAGGGGGAGAGGGAGTCGGCTGGGTTTTATGCCATGTCTCGGTTATCTCTTTGTGGTTCTGATGAGCTAGGTAAGTCTGGCACAGTTAATAAGTTTACAGGTCACTTCACAGAGTCAATGCGCTGGCATTTTATGGCCTTTTAATGAGCCGTTAAACTGGAGCAGGGGTAATTAAATATGGTACTCGGGTACAGCGTACACAGCACTGACTCCGGCTCTCTGATTTTAGGTTCCTCGGCAGACGATGAGGTCATTCAGGAAGGTCTCCTCAGGCTCAGGTCAGTCTCTGCTACAGCTCCTTGCGCGGCTGACTTTGTGAAACCGAGGCACTGCAGCGCTGGCGCCCCGCTGCCTCACGGCGCGCCCCGCGCGATGCGTTTTCCTGGAAGGAAAAGCGAAAAATCAGTAATTTCCATTAATTTCCCCCACGGGCTCGGCAGCTCGGGCTGCACCCTGAGCGTCGTGCGGGACACGCGAGCCCCGTGAGGGGTGCGCGGGCGGCGCCCCCCGCCCCGTACCTGCCCCGCGCCCTGACCGAGGGCTCACCGCGGCCCCGGCGCATGCGCGGGGCGGGGGCGCGGAGCTGCCCGCGGCGAGGCGCTGCGTCGCCCCGGGAGGCGGCGGGGCCGTGCCCCGCGGGGGCGGCTCGGGGCGGGCGCCTCGCCTCAGGCTACGCCGCCGCGGCCGGTGGGCGGGCGCTGCCCAGGTGAGGGGCAGCAGCGGGAGGCGCCCCCGGGGCTGCCCGCAGCCGCGCCGTCGGGCAGCCCGGCGGCTGAGGGGTGGCCGTGGGGCGGCTGTCCCGGCGGTGTGCTGGGGAGGCGCGGCTGCAGCCGCAGCTCCGCTTTGCAGTGTAAAGCCCGGCGCACGGACACGCGGGAGGGTGCCCGGGGGGTGCCCGGGGCTGGGGGAGGGATCCGGCTTGGGTTGTGTTGTGAGGGACGGAAGACGTCGGGCTCTGGGCTTTAAAAGCGCTGGGAGGGTGACGGATTGGAAAACCGGCACCGCTCGGTTACAGAGTTTGGAGTGAGCTCTTCCTGTGCGTTTGGAAGGACAATGATCCAGCCCCGTGCCATTGTCTTTACCGAATTAGCGTCCCATTAGCGAAACTTCAGAATAGAAATAGCTCTCGATAGGTGAACTATTACCATTCAGCCCGTTTTGGCTTGACCTGGCTTGTTCTGTAGGATTTTCCCCCTTTATCCTCTTGCTCCCCCCCAACCTCCCCGGAAAAATGTATGGCTGATTCTTAGTGATTGAATTTTGGGATTTTTGGTAAGATGTTTGTGCTCTTTAGTTTTCTTTCTTTTTTTTTTTTCCTTCTTTTTTTTTTTTCTTTTCCTTTTTTTTCTTTCTCTCTCTCTCTTTTTTTTTTTTTTTTTTTTTTTTTTTTTTTTTTTTCGCGGAGAGTTCCCAGCTGGCAACAGCTCTCTACCTTCCACAAAACTTGAAAGGCTGATGTCCCTTGCAGGAAATGAATGAGTCGATAACATCTGACACCAGTGACCAGTCCAGTGACCCCAACCTTAATTCCACTAATACTGGAGGCCTGGAAATCTCAGTAAAGACCCTTCGCAAATCCCCCCCTCCATTTTACAAAATCTCCATTTATTTTACAGTGCGAGTACATGGTAACAAATATTTTTGCAATCAAATAATTTTGCGATCAGTTTTCTTAGTTTTTCATTTATTCATTGAAGAACGTATCGTGATAAATTTTAATTGAAATGAAACTTGCTAACAAAAGACTTTCTTTCTTTTAAATGTAATGAACTCAAACGGCTTGTTTGTGGCTGTTTAACTAAAATTGAAGCCTCCGAGGTGTTTTTCTACCAAAAGTTGGTGGAAGAAATCCGTCTGAAAAAAACCTGAAGACTCTGAAAACGGGGTTGAGCAGGATGTGCTGCCTCTTTTTTGAGGGGGTGCCGGCGAGGGCTCGTCCCGTGGCAGCTTGCCGTCCCGCACGCCCCCAGCAAGCGGTGGGCGCACTTTTATCGCCAGGTAGCCTCGGTTTTGCGTTCACGGCTGGGGTTTCACGCGTGTTAGCGTCTCGTGCGTTTATTATCTATTAGAAATGGTCACGGCCGTAAGACCCGAGCCTATACAATTACTGCTGATTGAATATCGTAAAATAATCGCCGAGGCGAAGGGGGGGGAGGCTCCGTGCCCGGAGGAATGGTGTATTGCCGGGCGGGTCAGCGTAGGAAGTCGACCTCCTCTGTTGAAATAACCCGTAGGAAATTTACGGTTGAGGACTGCAGAGGAATGCCAGGATTTAGCGCTGCTGCTCCCCTCGCCCGCCCGCTCCTGCGCCCACGCCGCTGCCCACCCGGGCGTGCCTTGCGCCCGGCGCTGCCGGCCGGGGACAAAGGGCGCAAACGGGACCCGGGGGAGCTGAGGAGGAGGATTTCGGGGGATCCGAGGAGGAGGATTTCGGGGGATCCCGGTGCCCTCCCCGGCCGCGCCGCCCCCCGAACACAGCAAGTGCGCTGCGGGTGGGTGGGGAGCGCAGGGGCGGCTCAGCCGCAGCGCCTCGCGGCTCCCTTCACACCTTGACGGCAGCGAGCGGAAAATAAAGCGGAGCGCGCTGAATTGGTGCTGGAGGTGGTTGGTGGTTTTTGTTTTCCACGCTCCCACAAGACGGCAGGGGCTGGCGGGCTGCGGGTGCCGCGGGGGCGCGCCCCGGGCAGCACCAGGCGGCCGCGCCGGGCTGGGCCCCCCCGCTGGTGGCCCGGCCCCGAGGCAGCACCGCCCGGGCAGCCCTGCGCGTCTTCTCTTTGTCTGCTGCCTCCGGCTTTTTTTTTTTTTTTTTTTTTTTCCGCCTTCCTCCTCTCTAGCAAATCCTTTTCTCTGGTAGCGCCCCCTCCTTCCTCCTCCTCCTCCTCCTCCTCCTCCTCCTCCTCCTCCTCCTCCTCCTCCTCCTCCCCCTCTCCTCCGCGCTCCCGGGGAACAATCGCCGCCGCCTGAGGTTCGCCCCAGCCCTAGGCTCGAAGACCGGGCTCTTATTTAGGAAGTCATTAATCACATCCCCTCCCCCGGAAAGAGATGGCGGAGAAACCTGTGAAGTGCAATTCCTCGCCCCGCTCCCCCTCCCCCCTCCCGAAATGTCCCGAAGCGCGCCCCCGGCCCGGGCCCGGGCCCGGCGGAGGTGGTAGCGCGCACCCGCGGCGCGCTCCCGCCCGCACGGGTGGGCACGGCACGGCCGGGGCGCGGGCACCTGGCCCCGCGCGTGCCCGCGCGGCGGGGTCCCGCGGCCCTCGCTAGGGGGGTTGGGGGGCTGGGAGGGGGCGGTGGGGAGCGTGAAGAAGCGAGCGGGTAAAAAGGGAAAGGCAAAAAAAAAAAAAAAGGAAAAGGAAGAATAAAAAGGGGAAGGAAAAAAAAGGGGGAAAGGAAAATAAAAAGGGAAAGGAAAAATAAAAAGGGAAAGGAAAAAAATGGGAAAGGAAAAATAAAAAGGGAAAGGAAAAAAAAGGGGGGGGGAAGGAAGAGAAAGGGGAAATAAAAAAAAATAAAAGGGAAAGAAAAAGAGGAAAGAAAAAAAAGAAAACATTAAAAAAAAAAGGAAAAGAAAAAAAAAAGGGGAAAGAGGACAAAAAAAAAAAAAAGGAAAAAAAAAGGGGGTAAGGGAAAAAAAAGGAAAGGAGGCGCTGGAAATTCGGCGTTCATTCATAAATTACCGCGGCGTGTCAGCCCGCTTGCAATGGCGATTGGCTGCGCCTGCCTCTCGCCAACCCCTCCAGGATCCGATGCGAAATTAGTAGCAAGAAAGCATGTAATTGACAAAGTCACGTGTGCGCAGGGGGCCAGAAACCGAGCGCGAGAGAAAGGGGAAAATCCAAAGAGGGAACGCACATTAGACCATGCGAGCGAAATTTGGGATCGTTCAAAATCAGGATGTTAGGTTAATGCAGAAGACCGCTTCGAGCCAAAGGGAAAGTTTTCATCTCACGAGTTTGGAGCAGAGGGCCCGTGGGGCAACATGGCCGAAGGTTAATTCTCTCTTTTTTTTTTTTTTTTTTTTTCTATTGTTTTACTCTGATTTTCGCTCGCTGCCTCGCTCGCTCTCCCCCCCTCTCCCTCCCTTCTCCCCCCTCCCCGGCTCCCCCCTCTCGCCGTTCCCCCCCCCCCCCTTTTTTTTTTTTTTTTTTTTTTTTTAATCGGCCCGCGCAAGGGGGCTTGCTGCAAACCCATTGTTACGGCTCTCCAAAACTGTTCCGTACCGCCCACTCCGATTCAGGGCTGGAGAAGCTTTCAGGGGGCTATTGTTTGAATTGTTCCTGTTTGATTAAGCGCAGCCGCGGTGGTGGGATGAGAAAACGCTGGTACACCTGTCCCAACTTTAATCGAAAGTTTATTCCGAGGAGGGATGGATGCGCGTTGCAAAATAGTGGTTTCCGCGCGGCGTGTGCAATAAGCCAGTTGTGCAATCGCCCCAATTTGGCTTCTCCTCTCCCTTCCACCCCTCCTGAGCCGGCCTCCCCCCCTCGCCCCCCGCTCCTGCGCCCTGCAACGAGAGACTAATTTGGCTGCGAGTTGCTCTTGAGCTATGGGATCGGTCTTAAAGCAGCAATACTCAAGTAAAGTATCGCCTTCTGCGCTGTAATGTGGCTGAAAGATGGAGTTAAATGGAAAAATACACGTATGTAGCGAAACGTGGGCTGCTGCCCTGTGCAGGGCGAGAGGGAGAGCCTCCGCGCACGGGGTTTCCTCTCTGTAACCTCTGGTGATTTTATTATTATTATTTTAATTATTTTTAACGCGTTTTGGGGAGAAGGTTGTTTATTTTTGAATTTAGGAGAAAAAAAAAAAAAAGCTCTTTTCGCAGTTTGTTTTTGATTGCGTTGTGTTCGCTTTTTTTTTTTTTTTTCTTCTGTTTCCTCGGAAGTAACTCCTTTACACAGTGGCCAAAGGATGTTACCAGAATTTAACTCTGCTTTGCATCTTGTCCCCCCCTCTCTCTTTTCTCCCCCCCCCCCCCACACCCCATCCCCCCCCGCCTTTCCCTCTTCCTCAGCAGGGGCGAGTAAAGGTGGAGAGGAGCCCGGGAAGTTGCCGGAGCAGGAAGAAGAGGAGGAATCCCAGGTTTTGCACGGAACCGGCCATTGCAAATGGTTCAATGTGAGAATGGGATTCGGGTTCATCTCCATGAGTAACCGAGAGGGAAGCCCCTTGGAGTCTCCAGTTGATGTCTTTGTACACCAAGTAAGACCCATTTTTGTCTTCCATCTCTGCCTGCCGCTTCTGGTTGAGCTCAGTGGGGCTCCGGTTTCACATGGAGAGAAGTAACCTGTTTTTTCCTAGGCATTTAGGTACATCTGTAATTAAAAAGTCGCCTTAGGTAATTGTTTTGTTGGCAGCACACAATTGGAGTAAATAAGATCGTTAGATTGAGCACAGCCTCTGCAGCCGAAGATTTGTGCAAAAGGATGATGTTGTTTCCTCGTCTCTTACTCCTCAATTTAAAAAATTTCCCGTGTGATTTATTTATTTTTAAATGCTACATTTTTCTTTTTAACCACGTTTATAATTTGTCACCCCACCGGTCGGGAGCAGATACGCTTTTCCTTGGAATCTGCTTGAAACTAAAGTCAGAAAGGGATAAATAAAGATCTTTTCCTTTAGGTAACGTTTGAATGCATTTTAAACGCTTTTCTTGTAAACCTCGAATTGTTTTTTAAAAGCTCGTTTGAGATTAGTTAGTGCAATTGAGGCATAATTATACTGTTATTTTGCAGTAATTCAGGCCTGAGAGTGTCCCCGTGGTGATAAACTGAAACACGCGTGTGGTTTGTTTGGTTGATTTTTAAATATTCCTGCCTAGAAAAAAAAAAATGTAACGATTAAGGAGTCAGACCAAAAGCATGGTCTCTGTAGGGCTGTTAGAGAAGAAGCCCGTGGCCATTGTTTTTATTTTTAAGCATACCAGCATGAACGGTGTTGCTGTTGTGAATGTGGAAGCCTGTATCTGAATGCCTTCAGGTGAAGGAGTTTCAGATGCAGGCGGCTTGTAAAATCGTAAGCTGAAGGGAGCTTTTCCCAAGTTCTGCAGCGTGGTTTGTGGGGAAGGCGTGTGTGTAGACCTCCCCTGGTCCTTGTGTTAGTCTCCAGTTGCAACAGCGCTGTTTTGAATTTCACCGCTCTCCTCTGCGATCAGGGAACAGAGGAGCAGCATCTGATAGGTGAAGAGACCATTTTGGGCTTGGCTAGGGCCATGTTAGGGAGGCAAAAAGGCATCTTAACTTTTTACGTAGTTGTCCATTTTCTATGACGTTTGCAACTCAGGAGGGAGGGTTGTTGCATGACTGCACAGGGAGCCCGTTTTTCTGTTCCATTTGGTGGCCTGGCTTCATTTTGTGCTAGCTTTCACCAGGTTTTTTCGAGCAATGTGCTTTTCATGAATTAATATAAAGGTGACTAAAACTTACAGCGCTTCTGTGGCGTGTGGTCTTGCTCCTTGTGGTGGTGGAATGGATTTCTGACCTCGGCGTGTTAAACATCCCCCATGCCTAAGGGCCTGGCCATCAGTATTTGCTGTTTGCATTTGGAATTACAGACAAAGTGTGGAATTAAGTAGTGAATTTATTGAATTCTTACGCTTCTTGCTTTGTACTGGCATAGAGGTGCCACCCGCCTTTGCTACTACTTTTTTTTCCTTTACGAATTGAATTAAGTAAATACTTACTGAAATAGGATTGTTTGTCCTCCCGTTTCCCCCTCACCGTCTTCCCCTCTTTGTACATTTTTAAGTCACGACATTGCTCTTTATAGTTCTGTAAATTTACTTTATGGTTTATTAAAAAAACAAAACAAAACTATTTTTTCATCTAATTTTACATTAATGCATGTTATTCTTGTTGCTTCTCAAATAATAGAGAACAAGCATTTAAAGTACAGCAGCGTTATTAATAAAAAGATACGTTTGGAAACAATGATATTAGAACTGTGGAAATAGAAAGGTGTTGAACTGCATGATGAGGTGATACATTTAAGTAATATTAGACAAGGTATGGGTGTACCTTGGTGGGCCACAATTGAAAGTAGTCATAGAAAAAAAATTTGGAAAGTCTGTGGTAAATTTGGATTTCTGCTGTGTTGTGCCCACTCCGCTAAAGGATGGAACCTTCTACATGAAGGGAATTTTAGAAGTGTTTGTTAACAATTCAGTAATCTGCAATTTGCCAGTATTTTTAGGTGTCTAAGATATGTCGTGGTGTAAAATGCACTGAAAACCAGCACGTTTTGTTGCACAGGAACTGTGCACCTCAGTCATTCTGAGTGTTTCTTAGAGCTATGTTTTACTGAGCGCATTGATTAATATCCCGTAATGGATTACTCCTAGAACAAAGCAAGTATGTTTCTTGCTTTCTTCTTCCTGATGAAACCTGCAATGTACATAAACTTCACGTTGACATTATCTTCTTTCCATCAGTCCAAAGCAGAATTTTTCTGTTTAAAGAAATGGAGAGAAGCAGCATATATTTTGGTTCAGAGTACGTTTTGGATAATTCATACTGGTATACAGAATGCTTTGTGTTAGCTGGCTACCTGACCGATGGTACCAGTAGCAGCCAGAGCATAAAAATGCCTTTAAATCAGTAATGATATTTAACAGTCGGCTCCTACAACGGAGTAGGCTGCTTGATTGGACCCTATTCTTATTAGTCTCATTTGTTTGAAAAATTTAGTCATGTGAAAGGTTCCTTTCAAGGCAAAGACATTAGTTTATTAATCTGTCGAAACAAAATATTGCTGTTTAAAGCTGCTTTGAAAAGAGTTCATCGTTTAAGTGCGCATGCTTTTCTGCGTGCGATCACCCATTCTGCAATGTTTGTATCTACGAAAATCATTTTATGGAATCAGGCGGTCTAAGTAGAAGAAAGAAGCTTCCACCTTACTCAGTCCAAGTCTGGTAAAAGCTGGTTTGAACCTAGCGACAATATTTTTATTGCCTTATCTTACCTTTCCTTGGTGAGGTTATGCTCAGTTTATGAGAGCTTGCTGTGAGCAAAAACATCTTGAATGTGGAGTCAAAATTCTTGTAATAGTTTAAGCTCATTATATCTAGTTTTTAAAGCTTGCAGTGAATGATTTTTCTTTCTTCCATCTTGGAGTTCCCCTTGGTTGTGTGCAGATTGTGGTCATATTTTTCTAAAGTCAGTGCTTCACTAATTAAACAATTATATTGATATCTATTTTTAGCAGACAATGCTTGTGTTTAAGCCCCCTCCTTTACTCAGTGAAAATTCTGTTCATGTAACAGCTGCAGTATTGAGTTTTTAACTCTCCCTTTTAAGTCCTTCCTACAGCACTAATCATTTTGATTGATCTACTCTGAACTACCTTTAGGTTGTTGTTACCCTTCTGGTAATGAGGTACCTAGAGTTACAAGCATCATTTCAGGCAGAAACATGTCAGTGATTACATATGTGCATCTGCTGTTTGTGTAACGTAAATAAGGTACACCCATACATTTACACTCCTGTCTTTTATTATTTTTTATTTGCTTTACTCTGATGGTTTGTGTCATTGCCATGTACTGGAGTCATTCAGTATCGTATAACAATTACAAGTTTTTGAGACAACCCATGGCAAATCCAGCAGCGTGCCTAGTCCAGTGTTTCTTCCACAAAAAAAAAAAAAAAAAAAAAGTAGCAATGTCAGTCCCTTGTAACTCTTAAATACAAGGACTGTGCACCTTACTTAATTTGGCTCAGTATTGTATTTTGGATTTTTTAATAGGTTAGCATGGAATAGGTAATATAGATTAATTCTCTTTTATGATGTGAATGTTACACATAGTTATGTGTAAACAGCTCTTGATTTTTTTCTTAAATTTAACAAGGGGTGAAACAGACTGGAGAGGTGAAGTGAGCAAAATTTCTTGTGATGCACATGGGGAAAAAAAAAGGTTTTCATTGCTAAGAACTAATAAGAGTTTGAGCTTTTATAAAATCAGGATGTTTGCCTTACTGCATGCTCAAAATTGTACACGCAACTTCTCTACGTTTTTTGAATGCTGGTGGTAAAGTGTAAATGCTCTGGATTCTGTCTTTTGCATATATGTTGCATGGATCATGTCAGAAACCTATACTTTTCTTTGTTAAGCATAAAGCACATACGTTAAAGGTGATACTGAAGGGAAGGGTACCGTGTAAATAGATGCGATTAAATACGTTTGTGAATTTCAAGGGTTATAATTTCATGTTCTGTGTTATATGTTTTTTCAGTGTGAGATGGGTTGATCAGATTAGAAAATGTTTGCTTGGACCTTACTGCAGTCCAAAATTCTTACCGCATTCAGGGATTGATCTAGGATTTCTGAACTGGGACCTTAAAACGTGATCCTTCTTTGGGATGCTCTTTTATGAGATGGGGAGAGGAAGGAAGGGAGGAGCAGCGTGCAGGAGTTGGTGTATTTTGTTTTCTCATTAAAATGAACATGGCTGGTTTGAAATTTCTCACTTTCATCTGAACTTTTACTGTTGCTGCAAGTTACTGTTGTTGCAAGATCTGATAACAATAGAAGAGAGCCTTTTCTTTTTGCTTCTTCTTGCAGTGAGTCTTTCCTGCACTGTTCTGAACTGCACTTTAGTTTGTATATTGTAAATTTTGCTCTTACAGGTACTTGCAGCAATAACATAGAACAAAAGAGAGAGGGAAAATTACTGAGACTGTTGGGGTATGATTATAAGCACAAGAATAAAGGGAAAATTAGACTCCTGAAAAGTCTTTTTTTTCTTTTTTCTTTTTAATTTGGCCAAACATCCTTTTTGATGATGAATCAGGTGCCTAGTCTTTTAGATCCTAATGTTGTAGCTATACTACTTTTTCTAGGATAAGGTTGAGCACGGCATAACACATCGAACACTGTTTCTAATGCTGTGACGTGATTCTGTGCTTTCACAAGGATGAATTCATTCATTCAGCACATCTTTTCCATTTTTGCATTGCTATGGTAGAAGCCTGTAAAAGCTACTTAGTTGTTCAGGAGAACTGGAAGTTCTGGGTGAGCAAGTGAGATCAATATTGCTTCGCTCTTTGTTGTTAAATGGCACATACCAATGCCTGTTTGAAGTACACAAGCCTCCATGCAGCGTGTGTTGTTCCAAACTTGCCTCCCTTGACTTCTGCTGGGGACCAGGCAAACCCGGTCCTAATCAAAACAAAAGTGGCTATCAGGGTTTAGACAGGGAAGCTGAGGAAGGAAGTGAATGTGGAATAACCGTGTCTGCAGTGAGCATGTATATAAGAGATCTGGCAGAGATCAGACCTGTGCTGAAGACGTGGGTGTTGAAGTGCTCGGCAGCCCCACCGCACATAGTCTATGGTGCCGGAGGTCGGGGACAGGCTTTGGCACTCAGCAGCTGTGTTGAGGCATACAGAGAAAGCTGATGTTAAATTATGGGGACTGTGGATTTGTGGTGTACTGCAGAACAGCCTTGTTTGGGATTTTAAAAATTTATTTTAACTACTAAGTAGTCTAAGCCCTACATTTCAAGTCCTACCTGTGGACGCATAGACAGATGGCAAAATACTTCGCTAAGAGTTTGAATATTTAAGACAGTTGACTGAAGAAACTTCTGGTATCTAAGTTATGGAATTGCCATCTGTGAAAATGCCTTCCAGATTTCATCTATTTACATCTAAAACCAACATTACAGTGCATTTTTATCTGTAGATATATGTAGTATTTAAGCGAGAAGTCCCATTAAAGCTAAATGGTATTGATTGGATTTTGCTGAACAAGTTTAAATGTTTACCAGCAAAAATCACGAATGCTGTAAAGACAGAAGCCTGCAATGGGACTATTTTGTTTTAAGGGAGGTCTCCTTCTTTGACAGAGCAAACCCTTCCAGACCATGCTGTCCTTTTCTCCAAGACTGAGGAAGTTGTGCACGGGGGTTGGGATACTGGAAGGAAGAGGATATTTTGTCTGGGGCACAAACAGAAGATACCAAAGCAGATACATGAACCTAAGCTAAAAGGAAATGAATCGTCAAATTGGGAAAAATGTTATCATTGCTTGTCCTGGTTTGCAGCTAGATTATTAGGGTTGTAAGTACATCTAAGCCCGTTCTGAATTTTGTTTCAGATGCTGTACAAATACGCTCTCATCTAAATACTGTTTAATCTGTTAGCCTTACGTAACCCATTTCAGTAAAGGCCTGTTGTCTTTTCCCTACTGATGCCAGTAGAAGCAAGATCAGGCCTGTGAAGTTTCATGGAAGTATATAAAAGAGAATTTAAAGGTTTAATTTAAGATCTTAGAAACCATTTATGATGTTTCTTAAATGAACTCAAATAAGGATATACAGTCTTTCATTCATTTATGTCTTTCATTCCCTGTATGTAAGGGTGTTTTTTCCTTTCTTTAAATCAGCTGAAAGTTATCACTGCGGATACAAAGTTTTTATGACTGATAATTAGCTCTTGTTAAGGGATGGTTGTCCCCTGGACTAGAAGCTTTTGCTTGCTGGTTATCCCTGGTAAAAGCAGTGAATCCTTAAATTGCTTTTACGTGCGCAGAGTATCAGTCATCGCCTCTGTGTGGGGGCTGGGAAGTGCTTCTGCTTGCGCATATTTAGTTGGAGTAATTGGTGTCCAGAGTTTTTCTCAGGTTATGCTGGCTGGTCATGACTTAAAACGAGGGTTAACTCCTTGGGAAGTGGCTAGAGTGAATTCCAGATCCCCACCCCAGCGATGGCTCAGCTGCTTGCAGAGCAGCTGTGGAAACTGCTGCAAGTTTTACAGTCTGCTGTATTAAGGAAAACTGGCACTGATTTTGATTTCTCTTAACATGCAAAGCTGTAATGTGCAGCAGGTCAGCAGCTGCTCTGCAGGCAGCTGAGTTGTCTTTGCAGTAGCAGTGTGGTGAACAGGTGGAGGTTGAACCTCCTACAGCCACCCTTCGTAGTGGGGGTCCTGCAGCCACGGTTTTACATTTGGCAGCAGTGCCGCTGCTTAAATAAGCTTCAAGAGCTTTTATAGCACTCTCGCTGTTGGACTAGCATAAGTGTTTGTGAAGCTGCGCGGTGAACCCAGTTGGGGAAATTTTGTTTTTCCACATCTGAGTTCCATCAGTTGTCCCATCTGAGAAACCACACGGTCCCCACAAATAAGTGTGGGCAGTGCTGGCACTGCGGAAGGGTGGCCAGGATGCAGTCATGCAGCTGTGAGGCTAAGGTGAAGATATAGGAGGAAAGAGAGTTTGAAGCTACCATGGTAGAAACGTGAATGAAACAGATGTAGTAACAGTGCAAGTCTTACTGATTTTCAAGAAAAGGGACACTTTTGGGTAATGGAAGGAGTGCGAGCTTCTGAGCTCACCTTGCAAGTGGAATATTTCAGGAATCGTTTTTGAGCCATACTTCAGCTCTTTTTTTTTTTTTTCTTCTTACTGTTTACAATCAAGCTATAGCTTTGAAATGTATTTAATTGTGGTTTTAAACAGCGATATAAAACAAAGTGGGGATTCTTCAAATTATGCCAAAAAATATGTGTTTCTTCTGAAGAACAAAAATTAGAATATAGGGCACGTAAATAGAAGTCTGGGTGTATCTTTTTAGCAGATAAGTAAGAGCTGTAGTGAAATCAGTTATGAATTCATTGATACTCTGAAAGGATTAGTGTCCTAATTATCCCATGTGTATAACTTTGAAAATTAACTTTATCAATACTTTGAAAAGTTAATTCTCTGAGAGTACGTAGTATATCCTTGCTCTATTATCAATTTGGTATTCAAAAAAATGAGTTTTTTTTTATTCCAGAAGTCTAATCTAGTGCTAGAATTACATTTTGGGAAGAAGGGAGGGAGGTGGGAGAAGGATTTTTGAAAGGTTTGTTTTGGTTTTGTTAGCATCATAGGCTAGTATTTATCAGATACAACTGTATTTGAGTGCATGTGTAATCAATTTTTGGAGTGTATGAATTTGTCTACAAAATCTGAGTGATGTTCCATGGCTACTACAGAATTTATGATGCTGTATTAAGAAACACTAATGTTGTTATAATTACACTCGTAAGTGTGTACTTCTCATGAACATAGCCAAATAGTGGCTTTCCTACCAGACAAAGATAATCTGTTCTCGGAGAGAGGTCTCATCTAGTTACTCATAGTAATTTACAGGTATGCAGTGTTGAGGATTTTTTTTTTTGTTGTAGATTGCTTTTATTTTAGTGCCTCATGAGGCTACTTTTAATATTTGTTTTATAACTTTCTTTGTTTATGGTTCTATAAACTCATGTACCAAAATAATCCTTGGGCTGAAGCTCAGGGTAAAAAGGATAGTCCTTGTGTTCTTTAAGTAGACTAGAATAAGGAACTTAGTTGTTTGCAAAATGCAGGTGTCTTCAAAATATCTTAGTAGTGTATCTGTGCTATAATTTTTAAAAACGTTTCATTTCATTTTACAACTGCATTTTTCAAGCTAGTAATCGAAGTCTTGTTTGGTTTTATGAGCTATTAGTAATAATACAATTGTGGTGGAAATACAGGGTTTTTAAAAGCCTCTGCTGACCATGTGTGGTGATTTCTGAATATTCTTAAACTTGTTATTTTGGAAGTGTAAGAAATAGGTACATTTTAAAATCTAGAATGCATCTAAAAGACCCAACCTGGCTTCTTTAGACTTCGGACACTCCACTAACTACTTCCAGTATTTGAGGGATATTGCTACTTTGCATGGATTAACTACCTGATTTAAGACAGACAGATTGCACATTTTGAGAATTAGCCATTTGTTGACAGTGAAGTTGGGTTAAGATAAAAGAATTATTACCAAACTGCTTGCTGTCGCCTCTCCCAGATATTTAATATTATAGTCAGGTGAATGGAAATTCAATAATGATTTCAACAGTAGACAAAAACTCATTCTTAATGTAATCAAGCCAGTATATCCCTTGTTCTCTCATGGGTACTACCATGCTGGTGGGCCAAATTCTACTCAGTCTTCTCATGTGAAGTGGTCCCACTGACCTGTGAAATTCATTCAATAAACAGGACAACATAGAGTGGATTTAAGCCTGTTACATGGATATTGTTACGGGAAGTATTTCATTTACGCTCTTTCTTTTTTTCTCTTTATTTTTTTGTGGGTTTGTTGTATATTTAAGTGCACTAAACTTGCTTTCATGCTTCAAAACTTGAGGGCCATCCTCGTATAGCGCCTAAAATGTACAATAAACTAGGGCTTGGTTCAGTTCTGCTTAATTAAATTATACACCTTAATGTGATGTGTATGCATGAACTTGAAAGTTTTGTAATTTTTATATAATTTTCACGATATGCTTCTCTTTGGTACTGTGAATGTATAGTATTTAATGTCTTATATTAAATATAGTCTTATAATGTCTTATATTAAATATAGTATTTAATGTCTAAATTGACTTGACCAGTGGTCTGCAAAGCTTCTTCAATGCAAAGCTCTTGGACTGGTAATACTTTTTTAAATCTTCCTGTTGAAAAGTTGCTCAGTCCCACGTCATTCCATCAGAGGAGGAAAGGGTGATAGCAGAAATATGTGAAATGCTCCCAGTGTGAAAAAAGAGCCCTTGCCATGTGTGCATGCCTTCTGTTGAAGGGGAATGAAGTTCACTCTTGCATGGAAAGCATCTTGTGACCTTGAACAACTATTCAGAAAAACAGAGAAATTTGAGGCCAACCAAAAATCAGAGGCCCAGGACCTCTGATTAGTTGCAGGGGCTGATAGAATGCAGTAGTAGGTATGGGAAAAACTACGATACCCGTGTTCACAAGGAGAAGGATGGGCACTCTTGGTGCAGACTCCTTCACAATCTTCTTCTGTCCCAGGCCCCCTGTCAAACACACAGACCTCCTGCTGAGGTGTGAGGCTGAGTCCCCTGTTGAAAAAGGAGGGAACGAACTGAACTGTTTACAAATTTAGGGGGATAATATGGTCCTCAAATATTTGTAAATGAATTTAGCCAAAAAGTTTCCATTTCACAAGCATGCTTAATAGTTCTCCACTGCAGCAATTAAATTCTCATTTGGCTGTGCCAAGTGTGTTTTGTTTGTCTGTTTCATTGTTTTTTGTGTTAATTAATGAAAGTATGTAATTTTAATAAATGTTTTATATGCATCAAAATCACGTTTGTTTAATGATTTCATATTGGAAGTTTTGTTACAAAACTGCTTAATGGATAGGGAATATAGGGTAGAAGTTAACCCTAAAAGGTGAGGACTACGAATGCAATATGTACAGTGTTCCTTGTACAGAGGTCTGTGCCTGTAGCATGCACGTTAATTTTAACTAATAGGACATTCAGCATCACATCCTGTTCATTGTGTGTGGTTCTGGTTTTGAAGCTAATGTAACATAGAAACAAACAAAAAAAAAGTAAATTTTTTAAAAGTGTTTTTAACTGACTTGAGGAATTACTGATAATGATTAAAGATAGACGTTAATTGTAAGGTGATTGATCTGGGTTAAAGGCAGATGCATGAACGAACAGTATCAGAAATCAAGAGTTTCTTTATATAGATCCTTTATATAGATCCAATGTCTCAATTGACTTTACCAGAACTATGCATGAAGAAAGAATTGTGGGGGATTGGACTGTAGCTGGTAAGAGAGTAACAGATTTCAAAAGGTCTGCTCAAGATGAAACTCGTATTCAAGACTTTCAGACAGAAATATAGTACATTTGAAGATAAAATCTTTGGACTAATTTGAAGAGGTTTTTGTTTGTGTTAACTCATGCTTCTGCTAACACTTAATGCAGCAGTAAATATTACATCTTCCCTCATATATGCATGAGTGCTTAGTTCTCCTGGACTATACATGATAATCTGCACCAAGAAAGTAGGCTATCAGATGATTCTCTCAGCAGCTGTGCTGCCTTTTCCTTAAGAATTAAAAAGACTACTAAAGAATCTAAAATGTGTTCTACCAGATTTGAAAATGTTTAAAATTATTTAAATTCAAAACACTCCGGTTGAGAAGGTTCCTTAAGTTTGATCTGTTGTCTTCAGTAGAGGTTTTATACAAAGCTGTTTGCTAACAAAAAATGCATTTTATTTTCTATTTAATATGATGTCTTACATTTAATGACTGTGTAACTTTTTTGGAAGACGGCAAATGTTTCTAAAAATCAATCTGATGTATACTTTGAGCAGTAAAATCTCATTATTTTTAATAATGCAATTGGTATATTGTTTTTCCCAAAGAATCTTCACATTCTTCATCAATTTATTTATATTATTTATATATAATTATTCATTAGTTTATATTTAGCAATTATGTGGAGTTTTTTAATGGCAGATCATTTTACTTTTGTAATAGTCGTTTCTTTTTAGCTGAAAACTATCAAAGACTTGCTGGAAAGTGATAGTCCATCCATGTTTTTTGTGGTTTTATTGCTAAACTTTGCACAGATAAATGGTCATCTGAGGAAGAATTAATCTTTACATAAGAACAACTGTAGATGAACCAAGATTAGACTGATAAAATAGCTACAGTTGAAGCACTGTCCTTTTGCAAAGACTAATTGTTCTAGTGTTTGTTGTTGGATAGTATACTCAATGTTTAAAATATTCTAAGATCTACATATTAATAGCTTTTTTGTACATGGATCAGAAATCGTTTATATATAAAACAATATGTTGTTTTTACAGTTACAAGTAGATTTTATGTAATTTAATACTGATTATTTATTAATAGTACGTACCTTGATTAGAAAACAAGGGAGTTAAAACAGATTTGACCACAGTAGGTGCCGTGAAATGTGCTTATACTATATTGCATTCTCTTGAGGAGTATTGAGGTAATTGGCATAAAATAATTGCTTTTGTTTTTAGGATATTTGGTTTTAGGCTGATGAATATAATCTACATAATAAATTGTTAAGAACTGGTAAGCCTTAGTTCAGTTTCTGCTTTCTTCTCCTTCTATTTGAATTGCATTTTAAAATTAATGGTATGTTTTAACTATACTTAATCTCTTTATTTCAGTAACATTTGAATCTTTAAGTGTTAAGCCTGGTGAAATCGGTGGCAAAATGGTCAAGAAAGTTCAATAAGAACATTTTTTGTCAACGATTTTTTATGATGTTTTCATTTGAGAGCTTAGATACTTAGAATAGAAAAGATTGATCAAATAAATACAAATTTTTGTGTGTGTGTATATCAACTATCATTGAGTATATTTGCTTTTACTATGTTTGTTAGTGCTTCAGAATCTTTAAAATGCCTCCAAAGCTAATATGAGTTTATATCATACTGTATATTTGTATTAAAATATACTGTTATTAAAAATATACTGTATTAAATATGAACTTACATGAATGCTCATCTAAATTTCATGTAGCACATTCAGCTGTACATGTACATTTAGAGAAATGTGGCTACTCTTTATTTACATCTTACGTGGCAGAAAATACTCCAGTGGCTTCCTTTGTTCACTTTCACCAGGGTCTCGATTAGCTTAAGTGGAGCTTTGCCGTTTTGTGGACAAGTTTGAAATTCCTGGCATTTCAGGTCTAAAAGAGGAGTAACTTGAAGATAATTATTTACTGACAATATGTAAGAGAATAAAAATGTATGCAGGTGTCTGGGTTTTTCCACATTAGTGTTAGCAAGTAGAAAGTTTAGTATGTCTTTTTTTTTTTTCTTTCTTCTTTTTCCTGTTTTTTTTTTTTTTTTTGGGGGGGGGGGGGGGGAGGGTGTAGAGAGGTAGGGTAGGGGTTAATTGTTAAACAGTTGGTTTTTAATTTGGAATTAAACTGATTTATTTGAATTTATATGCCTTGCCAGCACATTGTTCTTCTGGGCATACTTGCCCATCATTGCTACATAGTGTAAGATGTGGTACAGAAAATGCAAATTATTTCCTTTCATTTAATCTGTATGGATTAAATGTTAAACGTATGTTTTCAAACAAGGATGCATGCTAAATGTATATGAAATATAATAATCCTTGCTCCTTTAAAAAATCATTTGTTGATAAATACTCTTTACATTATTATAAAATTTTGGCATTTATTATATTTTGACAATATTGTCAAAATTTGCTGGTCAGATCTAGATATGTTCAACTTCCATCATCTGAACAATTTTATAAAGAGATTTCTGGTAATAATGTTGCTATTAAAACATCACTGTTCTGAAGGTACATTCAAGCTTTAAGAAATTAGCTAAATGAGTTTGGATACTATGCAAAAAACAATAAAAATATTCATTGTGAATTAATACAAAATCTCTTTTAAACGAGGCTTGTATGCAAGCATATATCTTTTACAGTGTTTGTGCCTGTTACAAGAAATATTTTTAACAGTGTAGGTCAGTTTGGGTTGTGCTGCATAAAGGAATGGCAGAAACCAATGCTTATTGTCACAGTGGTCTTTAGAGTTGTCAGCTCTCTTCTCAATCAGTGCATTCCAAATCCACACAATGAGAATCTAGAAGGGGCCAAAAATACAGATTGTGGGCCTCAGTTTTTCTGCTGATGAGGTTTGCCAGTCAGCTATTGACTTCTCTGCTGTGCTGCCAGTGGTGTGGATGGAGGAAGAAATCCGTTCGTCTTGCAAAGAGTCATCTGTGGCTTTTCATACTATGGATGTTTTATTGGTAATATTCAGGTAGTGCAGGTTGCTTCTGACAGCATAGAAGTTGTTTGTCTCTGCTGCTTTGGTAATGAAGGGGCTGCAGGGTAAATGAATGGAGACACTGCAAAAGTGAGGGTTTTTTGTTGTTCTTACTCCTGTTTTTATCGGAGATCATCGCTGTGACCTGTAAATAACATCAGACCATTACCAGGTACAGTGTCTAAAACCCTGTCTAAAACCCAAGATGTGAAGGAACAGGCCAGTTGCTGCACAGCCGGGGATGAGCCCTCCACTTCTGCTCCTTTTGGTGCCAATGGCGAAGCAGACCCCAAGGCCGGGGGGAGGGGTGGCGTGTTTGCTTTAACCGACACAACGCGACCCTACAGCCGGTTTTAACGTTTAGCCCACGGAATCCGGCCAGATTAGCATAGCTAGGCCAAGCAGGGCCGTGCGTGGCCCTTTTGTTGACCATTTTTTCACGTTTTTAGCAGGTCCCGCGGCCCAGCTCCCGGCCAGGCCTCCTCCGGCGGCAGCTCCCCGGGGGCCGGGCGGGCAGCGCGGAGGCGCCTCGGTACCGGCCCCCCACCCCCGGTACCGGCTCCCCCCCGGTCCCGGAGGCGGATCGGGGAGGAATTGCTCCCCCATGGCTCGGGTTTTGCGGCCCTCCCGAGCAAACCGGGGCAGGCAGGGCCGGGCCGGTGCCTGGCGCTTCCTTGGCTGGTAGTTAACAGCCTAGCGACTGGCGTGAAGGAGTCCAGGATTTTATTTTTTTTTATAGTCTCTCAACGCGGTTTCAGTGTCTTTTTTTAAAAAATAAGCTGATTTAGCACGTGAGGCAGAGCTGGAAGCGGTGTTTATTGTGTTTGAGGCTGTGCTCGGTGATGGGTGCCGCTGTCTGGCAGCCGGGCCGGGCCGAGGGGCAGCGCCTTCCCTCAGCAGACGGACCCCGGCTTCCCGCCCGCTGCCCTCGCCTTCTGAAGACCAATTTACGGCCGGCCTCGGCGCAAATCAACCCGCGAACGCGAATTAAAGAATTGACGATCAAACACTGCGTTCTTGAGCATTTCTTTATTTTCCCCGAAGGCTTGCCACTCCTCCCGCCGGCGCCTAGCACCATGGCACCACACGTGTTGAGAGGCCACCGGGGAAGGAGCTAGGCTGGCTCCGGGACCGGGACCGGGACCGGGACTGGAGCCGGGCCCCAGCCCCAGCCCAGCCGCCCCGCTGCCGCCCCGTCCCCCCGCCCGGTGTGCCCATGGCGGCGGCGGGGCTGCCCACCAAGATGGCGGCGCCGGGCCGGGCCCCGTGATGGCGACCCCGGGCCCTGCAGGGCGCTGTGCGGCCCGTGCCCAGCTTTGTTCCGCCGGCAGCCGGGGGTCCCCTGCCCCCTTCCTGCGGCAGAAAGGGAAGAAAACGCCGCTTTTTCTTCTCCTCACGTGATTTCCCCTTCGCCACTCACGGGGGCGAAGGTGAAGGGGACCGGGGGCGGCCTGCCGGTAACGCGGGGAGCGGCCCCGGCTCGCCGCTCGCCTCCCTTCCTCCCCCGGCCTCTTCAGGAGCCAGAGGAGGGTGGTGGCCCTCGGTGGCTGGGAGTGGAAGGAGGGGTACTTAGTAAAGGGGGTATGGTAAAGGTTACAAACGCGGCCATTTCCTCACGCCACACAGGTAGAGATTCCCTCTCAACGACCATGCGAAATAACGTACTAAACAGCTCCTCGCGTTGAAGCGGTTGCGTTTACAGAAACACACGAAATTTTAAAACGTGCGTTTTTACCGAGATCCATCATTTTTAAGGAACTTTCCGTTTGTTTCACCTCGCGGCTTAAAATTTCCCTTTAATTTAGCTCCAGAATGTTGTAACATGACAGCACAAAGGCAGGCTTTGCAAAATACCCAGCAGAACTATCTGCTTTTGTTTGCTCTGAAGGAGAACACAGTCCCCCGTGCTAAAAAGTCATTCAAAAAGATTAATGATGGCAGGATTCCGATCTTGCAAACACTTGTTCTTTAAAGTAAGAACTACTCCTGTAAATAAAGGTTTCGAGATTAGGACCTTAAATGAGCAACTTTTATAACTTCACCCCTTAAAAATGGTCTTCTGCTTTAGTCTGGCCTTGGGCAACGTTTCACATGGACTCAATGTGGTGTTTCTTTTTCACTGTGCAACAACTATAATTTCACTTTTTTCTTTTTTAAATTGAGGGATTGTTAGTCTAATAGTTTTTTACTTTTAAAAATAAGAGCATGCGTATATGTATCTGTACTTCACATACAATGTATATCTAATGTATGTATTTTACATCAATAGTTTTGCTGGAAATGAAATACAATAAAGCAATCTTTACTAGTATGGGTCTCTGTGTTGGGTTTTCTATCCACGCCCAGGAGTTGTATCAAACTGTTCTGCAAGTTATCTGACTGTAGTTCATGATACATTAATAGAAAAATAGATTTTATTTTATATTTGAAAATCTAAAATGTGCTTTTAGACTTTGAGTGGTGTGTGGTTCGCTGCTCTGGGACAGTCTCCCATGTTTGGTGTAACTCCATTGCTCGCAATAAAATTGTGTCAGTTGCTGCTTCCTCCCCCATCAGCAGAGTACCCAGCTCTCTGTAATCTCATCTTTTCCTTCTGATAATGTTTTTTGCTTGCAAATGATTTCTTTAGATGCATATGCTATCAAGGGAGTTTTTACTGACAGATCCCTAAGGTCATTTTGGTTGTTTCAAAATAAAGTAGTTCAGGGATTAAAGTCTACTTTACTTGTTTTGTTAGATCCAAATAGGTGAAACATGCTGTTTGAAAGTGTTTGTCAAGCAGAAGTATTTCACATTTCAAATACAGATAACTGCCTCTTTTTTTTTTTTTTTTTTTTTTTTTTTTTGTAGTTTTGATTAACTTACCTGTGCTGTGGATTTTCAGTTAAACATAGGGTTGTTTTACAAAATGCACATTTTTTACTGCACGTGTTGGATAACTGCAATATTTAGATAACGCTTCCTTTGGGGTTGGCAATTTATTTTAACCTTCCCGTGTAAAACTTTTCCTCTATTTTTTTTTAATACTAATGTTAAATGTTGGTTTTACAATCCCCAAGCAGTAGAAAAGCTTTTAAAAAATTGCAAGCTAGTCTCTGAAAGGATGTTAATCATCACTATACTCACCAGTGCTTTGATAACATTTGTAAATTAACTAAGCATCTTCATTAATTTTGAAGAAAAAAAAAATAAATACTTGCCAAGGATGTAATACCATTCTAGGGTTTTGTTCTGTTTTTCTGGGCAAAATCTTTGAGTGTTTTAACCCTGCAGTTTCTTTATTGCCTTAAGCCACCTATCTGTGGCCTTGCACCAGAAGAGGCGATCCCACCCCTTCCTCCACCCTGGCCACATGTGCCCAGCTCCTGCGTCAGCTCCAGCGCCCTGTGCAGCTGCAGGAGGAATTGCAATCCATTGCCGTTTGAGCTGAAAACTAGTCATGCATTTGGCATGTTTAAATTTTGTTTGTATCAGCAAGCTCATAGGACTTTCCTCTTACTACACAAAGATTAGAGCTAACTTGGGGAAAGTGGTGGAAGCTGCAGCTTAAGCAAATGTTAAAATGCTCCATTTGGATTTAGGACAGCATCAGGGTGTGGTTTTCAAGTGATCAAGCCAATATGTGGGAGGTCTTGGAAAAAATTGAAGTTTTTCTGGGTACCTTTCTGGACAAATGAGTTCTCCTCATTCTTTTCTGGAAGAATCTGAGGAATGAAAGTCCTGGGTGAAGGCCAGCAGCAGGGACCAAGCGAGACTGTGGGTGTCAGACAGTGTTGTGCAGCCTGCGCTGATCTGACCGTGATGCTGTACTTTGTGTCAATGCTGTGCATTCGCTTCCTCAGAAAGAGCTGTTAATAGGCCAGTCCTGCAAATAGCAGGTGTGTCTGTTTATATAATTTAAATTATTGTTGTTTTTAAATAGAAATATTTGGGACTGACTTTCCCTTTGCCATTGGCAGCTTTCAATTTGTGAGTGCCCTGCTGGTGTGTAACTAGCAGGGATAACCAAGCAGTCTTGTTTGCCCAGCACGCCATTCGCTTAATATTAGAGAAGAATCAAGTTGCTAAATTCCCTTGAAGAATATACATTATTTAAACTTTTCTTTTAAATGACCAGTACCATATCAAATAAGCCATAAACAGCTTCTCTCCTGGTGCCCAAGCTCCACTTCTCAGTGCCGTAGCAGAACTCACAGCATGTACAATAACTCCTTTAGCATTGCTTACCACTTCTGGAGCCAAGTGCACCTTGGAGCTGTGTAGCTGGGCGGTGTAAATGCACTTAGGAGAGAAACTTTTGTTTCTGTTTTAAGAACACTTGAAAAATATTTTCACAGGAATATACCACTGAAGTGTTATGTATGTTTTTTTAAGATCTGTTTATCTATTGTGTTATAGCTGTGAAGTGGTACGTATGGTCACTGAAGTGACCTGTATGAACTGAGGAGTGTTTTCAAAGAAATATTCTTACATGTGTGTTTTTGTCTGCAATGGTATTTGTTCAGTGCTGCAGAGCACTGATTGTCCGTGCTGTAAGTGCAAAGTTAAGTTGCTTTGACTTTGTTGGACCTGGCTGCTGCTGATGAAGGTGCTGTACTGAGCTCCGTGCAGGAGTCCCTTGTGCAGCAAGGACTCCTAAATTGTCTGAGGGTTATGTAGGGCTGGCTTCTGTCTATGTTGCAATGACGTTTTGATGGGTGCTGCATGTGAATAACATGGTCAGGTGCAGTGGGTGTACTGAAAATTGTAAGATCCTGTTGCTGCTAATGTAACATGAAGTCAGCAGGATACTGTAGTTAAGAAAAAGCAAGAGCAGTGATCTTCAAATCGTTTATTGACTGACCCAAGTTGCACAATTTTGGCTAAGGTGCAGCAGATGCAGATGGTGTTTTGCTGTAGTGTAGGTTAGATTCCACTCCCCCCTCCCAGGGGATCCTTGGTGAGGAGGTAATCCAAACGTATGTGCATTAAAGGAGTTTTAATTTCTAAATTTCGACTGTGCCACCCAGGCAGCAGAGGGGTAGCCTCTGCCCTTCAGGTAGCAAACCAAACCACCTCCAGAGCCTGGTGGGGTGTGCAGAATCGGGGCATAGGAGCTCTGCAGGAGGCACTGCTGTGTGTGGCTGTTCTTAATTGAGGAAAAAACATCCTGAAATTCTGGGGATTGCTTCTCTTCTCTACATGGATTGCTGCTGCTGCTGAGTGGAGCCTATCCTGTGTGTAGCAAAGCTCTGTCTTTGATGGCATTTGGTTAGGATCCTCCTAATAAAATGGTCTTTTGTACATAAAATTATATGTGGCTTGAGTGTGTGATTGCTTTTCTTGCAGGAGCGTCTAAGTATTTATTTTAAAACAAAAAATTGCTATATGCTACTAAAAAAGTTCCATTTAACTGCAACATATAAGTGTAAGGAAACAGTTAAACTTTTCAGTAACCCTTTTTATTGCATAGGCTATTGGTTGATTAAAGTAATTGGGAACTTTTCTCTTGCAAACTGTATTTGTGTGTCTTGTGCACTGATGTTAAGCACCTGCTCTAAGTGGATCACAACTGTAAAGAGCTGCCTTAATATAACACTGACCAAATAGGTATGGCATTTCTGGCAGACAGGTAAGAATGAGGAGGATGCCAGTGTTGGTTATTGTTATAACAAATTGAATTATTTGGCACATTATTCTAGCAAAGGCTGAGTTAAGTGAGCAAAATGCCATTTATCTTTATTTGTAGGCTGTTCTTCAGATCATTATTGATTTCCAAATTTCAAGTTGTTATAATATGTAATCACAGTGACATTAGCAGTGAATGATTTATCCTGGTTTTGTTGGCTGGAGGAAGATGCAATGCAAACAAATTGAAAAATCTAATGTAAGGTGGAACAAGCCACTTACAAGGAAATATTTTTTAAAGGAAGTATTAGCTGTGAAAGTAATGTTTGAAAAATCTATGTAAAATGTACATTTAATTACCATTTAAAAGGTATCTGTGTGGCATGGAGTTTTTCTTATTTTATCAAATGATACAAATTCTACCTTTTCTCAGTAAAAATATATAAATCTCTAATTTCACAAAGAAGAAACTTTATATATTTTCTCTCTATCAGCATTTGTGGGTCAGCATTTCACCACAAGTTCTTGATTTCTTCACAAACAGCATATAATCTGTAGTAAATAAAATATCTTAGAAGTGCCCCTGGAAACCTTGGGAGTGTGACCAAGGAAGACTTTTTTTTCCTTAACACCTTTTTTTTTTTTTTTTAAAAAAAAAATCTCCACTAGTGATAAGGAAACCCTGCCTCAGTCAAAGCTGAACAAAATGCATGGTATGCAGTAGGCATTTCTGCTGCCTTTCTTTCATCTTCTGGGGGTGCCCCTCCTCCATTTTGTTTTTGTTTTCCACAAGTTTTCTGGTTTTGCTCTCTCCTGACCCCGCGGTGTGAGCTTGTAGCCACACAGGACACTGGTAAGATCAGAGAATGCCACTGTTGCATTAAAGTGTGGTGCAGAAGTCAGGAAAAAGACTGTGAAGTTAGCAGGGTCCATTGTTTTATCTTTAAAATAATACAGTGGTCTTAAGCTAGGGCTTGAGGTTTTGTGCCGATCATTCACCTTTTAATTTTGAAAGATAGCAGGGCTGTTTGTAAAAGATCCCACAACAGTTTTTTTATTTTTATTTTTTATTTTTTAAGATCTATATATCTATTCTGGTTTATTATCACAATTCGGAAAAAAATAAGAATAGGTAAAAGCACTCTGAAAAGGTCAGCGGGCTCTAAATAGAATGATTATTTCAAATTTTCTGAGTGTCAAACAAGTTTCACTAAGATTAACCCTTGAAATGCCTGACACAAATACCGGTATTAATTGGTGCTTTCAAACAATTGTAGAATAATAAATTTCAAATAAATCCCTTTTATTTGTGCCTAAGAACAAACATCTTTTATTTATTCCTTTCTGATCTGTGCACAAACTTGCTTTTTTCATCCAGAAGTTGAACTTAACTTAGTCTTTTGTAATAATGACATTTAAAAACTTTATACAAACATACTTAACCTGTTTCTTGGTATTAGTAATTTGTGGCATTCTGTAGAGCAGTACATTCACTTACAGAATGTAAGTAAAGGATAGTTTATCATGAAAAGTATAATTATACCTGGGCATCTGAGTAGATGGGCAAGGTATTATTTCAAGGTGTTTTAGAGAGAGCTTCAGACAAACAGGAGAAATGTATGTTCCTGTTGTCATTGTGTCGTATTCATCTTTCATTTGGCTTTCATCTTTCCTTTGATAAGATTTCAGCACTACCATTTGTTAACCATGTGGTATACCTGAATGCCAGAGGGTGTTTCTGCACTTCGCATTGAATTTCCATCCTTATCAGTCATGAGTCTCCCTGTACGATGAGAGGAGGCATTTGCAGGTTTTGTAAAGCAGGCACAGTATCTGTGCCTAGAATCTCCTGAAGACTGAGCTGAGTGACTTAAAATAGTCTGTGAAGAGGAAATGAACGTGTTGCATTAGTTTGCTATTTTCTGTACCTATGGATCTGCTTTTTTTTACGTGGCTGACCGCAAATTCAGTTTCTCGGTAACTGCTTGCTGATTACATTTAAAAGTTGTGCAGAGTTCTGATCCAGGGGCCGGGCAGGATCATTGCTGAGCTGTGCTCCCAGCACCAGGGCACAGGTTCTTGCTTAAACGAAGTCATTGAGCAGGCTGAACGTACTTGCTGCAAACACGCACATGGTCAGTACCAGAACGTCTCCCTTATTTCCTGAACCAGTAGGTTCTGCAGGCTTTAAGACCATACCTAGCAATAGATAAGCCACGGTCAGGAGCAGGCTGATGTAGTGGTGTCATCCCTTGTGCTGTATGAGTGGAAGCACGGCGGTGGTCTCTGTCACTTTGCTTTCCCCCAGCCACCGCCACTGCACCTGGTTTTGTTGTGGTGGGCATCTGAGCACTGCTGCTCTGCTCTGGTGTGGTGTGAGCCATGGTGGGAGGATGGCCACGGACAGAATTTCACCCAGTGGGGGCTGCATGGAGCTGTGCCACTTCGCTTTGCAGTCAGGAGTCCGCAAATTGCGGTGTTGTGTTTTTACTATCATTATTTTTCATTTTCTCCTCACCTTTCTGTTTAATAATAAAAGATTGCAAAGATAGCCCTTGGGTATTTTTGTTTCTTCTTCCAAAAGAGTTAGTAAATAGTCGATTTTAAGACATGAGGCCCTACAGTGGATATGTAAACCCATGCAGGGTTAGTTTGTATCTGTCTGTCAGTTCTGCAGTAGATCTACCCCATGCAAATGGGACAGAGGCATATGGGGAGGCAGTCACGACTTTGGCGGCTGTGTGGTTTCATGTTGGCTTGAACCACAGGTGAAAGTGTCCTGAGTTGCAAACTGCTTAATATGATTGAGTGAAGTACTTGTGCAACGTGGGAGGTAACAGCAGTTCCCTAAGTACACGTGCAAACGCCATGTGTGGATGCACTGACTCATGTTAATGTAATTACCTCATTGTAATTGAGTTAAGTACAATTGATTTAACAGTAGTGAAGATGAGCCCACAGTTGCAGCCTAAATATGTGAGCTCTTATTTGATATCAAGGTTACTGGTTCTTGCAGGAGGCTGGAAATTTTCTTTATAAGCTGGTGGATGAAAAACACGCTTAACTTCAGCCACATCCACAGGCCAAGTGGAACTTACCCAGGATGGTGATTTTTCACTTCCTCACGTACGTTTTCCAAATCCTGTGTGAGCTATAGATAATAGGCGTTTTGCAGAGTGGGAGGAAGCAGCACGCTGCATATAGCACCGCTGTGTTTGGTTAGCTGCTCTGGAGGCTGAGTCCCGATACCGATGGAGAAATTAGCTGTTCTTGTCACTTAATTGCTGGGGGGGACGCATCTCGATGCAGTAGTTTTTAAAGACCTGCGCTTCACTGCTCAGTAATCTTGATCTTTTCCTCAGAAATCTTTTTCATTCCTACTTTATATTCATTCCCAGCTCCGAGGAGTCTCAGTTCTTTACCCAGACTTACCTCAGTGGTAGTTAGCATCTCTAATTAGGCGTGTTAGCATTTACAATACCATGATTTTAAGGCACTGGATGTATCAACTGCAGTGTGGAGGTAATAAGAGAAAGGGATTTAAAAGAATGAGCATCTTGATTGGCTCATCTGCTAATGAGTAAAGAAATTAGGACAGTTGATCAGATGTGAATTGTGCAGATTTGGTATACTAATACAAACAGATTTACTTTCCAGTGAAGTGTGTTTTTCACTTCGAAAAACTCTTACTTGTTTGTACTAGGCTCTGTAGTTATTGATAGAAAGGTTTTGTCACAAATCCCATGAACTGTTCCTTTCTGTCCCTTTGAGTTCTGAACATAGTTTATGGCAATTTCAGTGAAACATCCCACAAATAAAAATGTTTTTAAACAATTGCTAAACGTCATTAGTCCTTTAAAGGTTTAGATGACTGGTACTCTGAGGGTAAGATTTGACATTACAGTTCAGCCCATTTAGGTTAACTGCATCGTAGGAGCAGTCATATGTGCTTTGCTCTTTTTGCACTGACCCAGGTTCTGTCATGAGTCAGTTAGGCAAGCTAAGCCTAGTTAAAAAAGTTATTCATAGAATTAATTTTGAGCTGGGGTAGCTATCTAAGCTAGTAACGGCTCAGATAAATGCCAGAGCATGTACATGGGATGGAGGAAGGAATCTGCATCTGGAGCTGGGAAAAGCAAAATGGGGCTGCTCCTTTTTCCTGAAAACATCATTGTTTAAATTAAAAATGACACTAATGAGATATATGAGTAATTCTAATATTCTGTCTTTATTGTCAGTGTAGAAGTACTCTGTTTCTGAAATTAGAGCACCCTGTATATATCTGCATAGAGATATCTACATCCCTGTCTTTGTCCAGATGGAGTCCTAGGAGTTTAGTAAGATCTTGTAGATTCGAACATGAAAAGCCAGGGATTTTTGTTTAACAAACATTTTTTGTTGTTGTTGTTTATTTTTTTATTTTTTTTTTTATTTTTTTTAAGAATTTAAATGTCATACTTAACAACAAAATTTGCCTGGATACCTTCTCATAATATTAAGTGAAATGGAGCAAAAAACAATAGCAATAAAATCAAAATATTACAAGCAAGTAGATGTTATAGCACAGAAGATAAACCAGTATATGCTATAAATCTCAGCACGCTATTGAGCATGTTGCCATCAGAAATTCCAGTCGAGCCCTGAAGTTGAAGCATGTTAAGGAAGCTAAAAATAACCCCGATAATTAGATATAATATGATTGAGTCAATAGGTTTTTAAGATTTGGAAGCAGGCTGTGTCAAAAACTATGCAGTGTTACTATTTGAGGTAGAAAAAAAAAAAGTACATGAAACAGATGTAACATGTTTATATATGTCACAGATTTTTAATAATGTATTGTGGTAGGTGAGACTTTTTCAGATTTTAGAAGAACATCATTTGATGGCCGTCCATCTAGCAGTAACTGTTTGAACTCTGAGACTTGGTGAGTGAAACTCCTGTCAGCTGGGCAGTGTGTTAGAGAGCACTTTGTTGGGAGAGCTGCCTGACAGCTTTCTTGCTCTGCCCTGGACATATGCTTACTTACTGATCACACATAGCTGCTGCCATGCCCTTTCCACCAGGCACCAAATGATTTTATTACTGGTTTTGACGTTTTATGTGATAGACCTTCATTCTGTGTGGTGTCAGACAAGGAGCAGTGGTAGGACCCTGAAGATGGGGTGAGAGGGAGCTGTGACTTAGGTGTCTGAGCACAGTCACAGTACACGTTTTCTTTGGCAAAAGCCAAAAAAATGGCAAAAACCAAGAAACATTTTCCATCTGCACCCTCTCAGAAATGGTGCAAGAGGATTATTAGTTTTTAAAGGCTGCATCTAAGGGACAGCAGCAAACCACAAACATAAATCAGCATAAATACGTGGAAGAGGAAGGCAGCAACAAATAGCAGGGAAGCTGTGAACTTTGTAAAGTAGTTTGCTAGCACAGACAGCATTCATGGAACCACATCTTTTGATTCAGGTAAAACAAAATATCTTGAGATTTTTGACTAAGGACTGACCTGGACAAGTGTCCTTGCCAACCTAAGTGTTTCTTCTGTGATTTTATGATTCTAAATACTGCAGTACAACAATAATGACACAAATCTGTCCCCATTTTTACTCTCTAAGAAAGCTTTTCAGTCAGTTTAGGTTATGTCAATTAAGGCTGAGAAAAACACCATGTAGGCTGTGCAGGAGTATCCATTTGGTAGTTTATACCTGTTTAACTCTCTTCTAAATCTGCAGTTGAACTGAAAACACAAATATTTTACTGATACAAGGCTGATTCTTGCATATGCAGCTGTTGCTAGTTTCAGTCACTTGCAGAGGAGGGAAGCATGAGGTCTTGAGTAGGATCGTGCATCCTGCAGCTCCAAAGCTGCTGTCACAGTGTCTCTTTTCTGCACATTCACACGTCCCAACTTTCTGCCAGGAGCTGTCCCCTGCCTCTCCTTTAAGTTTCTCATCCTTATTGCTAGCCTTGGGGGCTTAATTCTTTGGAAAACATCAGGGTGATTAATCAAGCTGATTTGTGTTCTCCTTAAAAGAAATAAATAAATAGCAGCTTGCTTCAACTTTGTGTAGTCCTGACATGCTATTTTCTTGTTAAACTTTTTAAAATTTCTTACCTCAAAAGTATGTTGCCTGTCTACATAACAGACATTTATGCACCTGGTTAATCTGAAGTTACTTCTGGGATGGCATGTTCCTGTGTCCACAGAACAAAGCTGGCCCATGAGAAATCCCACGTGGAACATGAACTGCAGAAACTTCACGGGTGACTAACTGTGAACGTGGTCCTGTGCTCTCCTTGCATTCTTAACGTATCTATTCACATGGCTCAGTGGTCATGTCTAAGTGGTCTGGGAGGTGCAGAAGTTCTACATAGCTATAAAGAAAAAAGCTGTTTCGTTAATTTGTTCTTGAGATCCAGTGAATTGAAGAAGGTATGTGTTTAAGAAAGTGAGATTGATTATATAGGATTGGTCTCAAAACCATATCTGTTCACCTGACCAGATGTTTGTAAATTTCATGAGTCTTTTTTCCACTACATCACTGCTCTGGTCATGAGCAGAGCAGTCACAGAGCCCGGGTGATGCCCCAGAGCACGTTACGTGTCTTTTCCCTACTGCACAAGACAGTGATCAGCTGCAGGGATGAGGGTGCTTCTTCATGGATACTTCCATTAGCAGTGTGCCTTTTGAGCCTTCAGAACACCAAATACATTTACCAGGTTAAATTTGTCTGCAGAGTGAACAGACAGCAGTATTCTGTGTTTTGTGGAGATGGTTTTTGACTGAGCGAACAAAATCTCACTCAGTTTTAAAAGTGAGTGTGAAAATAAAGCTTGGTATCCACTCTGTTTTCTCACCACCGGTACTTCTATCTGCTCTACTTCTGTGTTACGGTGCTTTTAGGGGTCTAGCTGGGGTGGAGCAGCAATGGCTGTGCAGGTGGGATTGCAGCTTGTGTTGAGAGCAGTCTGCTTCCTACTACTTGCTGCTGTTAAAAATAATTTTGGGAAGTGTTATGGTGTTTTTGGGTGCGCATATCACAGAGGTAACAAACCTCTTTCTGTGTTGCTCCTGAGGATTTACCATGTTCCTACTCAAGGTCTTCGGGTTATTTCAGTTAACAATTCCATCTGCCATCTTCCAAACCCCACTTAGCAAAAGCTGAGTCATTCCCCTGCATAGCTTTTTATCTGTTTTCCCTGGTAAGTTCACTACACTGCATCTCCACAGCAATTCGTTGCTAGAATTGCAAGTTGAAGACTGCACAAATGGATGCTGACCCCTGCTCAGAGGAGAGTGTTGTTAGAGTTCATTTAACCACAGCTTGAGTAATCACCGAGTGGCCTTCCTTCTTCTCTGCCTCTTCTGGTTCTTGTAGCTTCCTCTTTTTTTTTTTTATCAAGCTGCCTTTTGGTGGGCTGAGAGCTACTCTAAGACTCTGCATGGTGGAGCAGGCAAGTGCTCAGAGCTGTGTCAGGGCCTACAGGCCTGTGGGCGCGTGTCTGTGGCCACATATCTGTGCTTCGCCGTTCTTCCCTGGTCCCTAGAGATGCCTCACGTCTGTCCTGAAACGTCCGTGTACAGGGGAGGCCCCTTGAGTGTGTGTAGGGTCTGGGCACACTCATCCAGGCATAGGCAGTGCCTGGATGAAGGAGCCTTGTGGTTACACGCGGCAGCGTACCTGTGCCCCCGCAGCGTCATGGGTGTGAGAGGTACTCGCAGAAATCATTACCGACAAGTAATTTTTTTCTGTCAGCAACAGCTTTATAGCTAACCTTTTATTATACTTTCTAATGTGCACCTTGTGTGGCCTCGTGTTTAGCTTGGCCTCTGTTTGATTAATCTATTTGATCAAGGCAGGTTATGGAGCTGGCTTTATATTACATGCATTTGCATGTGCACACGCATGCGCACAGGCATGTGTATAAACTGTGATAAGGGAAAGCTGAGGTGGTACCGTCAAGGGGAAAAGGCTCAGAGACCCCTGAAACTGAAGTTGCACTTAGAGCTGCAACCCCAACCCCTTTTTATTTATCTCACTTTATATAATAATAATATGATCACCCCCCACATTGCACATCATGCTTTCAACCACAAATGCTTGCGTCTTACCTAGCAGCCAGTAAATAAATGTTGGTGTGCATGTGATTGTAGGATATGTCACTGAAGATAGTGCAAACAATGAAATAATATGCAGAATTTGTTGTGTTTCACAACTAACTCAGTTGTGCTTCTTGCGTCGTAGTTACTATGTGATGCACCTCTGGTTTTAGCCTTTGGAGCTTTCTCTTTCAAACAGTCCAATAAAAAAGGAGCCTGGAATTTGTTTACTTCCAGTATTAAAAGCAAACAGTTTAGGGAGCAGGCAACTTTTATTGGGCCCATAAAGGATAAAGGCATAATATAGATGGTAGAGATTTCAGGCTGGTTTTGTTTCTTTGTTTTCTTACCACAGATTACAGTTTTTTTGGGGTACTGAGCTGTTGTGGGGGGATTGGCAGCACTCACTGATGTTAAGCAGTCTGTGAGAGCAGAGTGTACTAATCCAGTGAGTGGGAAAGACTACTGAAAAAAAACTTCAATATTTATGCAGGTGTTTTTTTTTTTTTCCCTCATATACTATGTATTACTTTTAGAAGGAAAAATCTCCAGCCAGAACTGAGAAGAATAGTATCCTTAAATAAAGAACTGTTTAATGTTATTATGGATGGATGCAATAGAAATAAACTTAGAAGTTAGGAAAATGTAACTACTGCAAAGCCAGTATTCCTGGTCTTTGTGATACATTGGCCTGAAAAGAGTCTTTAGGAGAGAAGATGCTTGGACATTGTTCTCCCTCTGTTCACAAACAAGAATTTTGTTACTGGAGCAGAATCTGCACTTCTGGTGGTGGAGACCCGCGTGTGCTGCACGTGGAGCCAGTACCCACAAAACAACAGGCTTTTAATATTAGGAAGAATGGGGGAGCGAGCATCTGCAGCTCAAATCATGACATTGAAAGGGTATTACTAGATGATGCAGTTAAACCATTATTTTCCATTTGGAAGGACCTCTGTTTTGTAATATTTGCTTTATAATCACAGCAGAACTATGTCTGCATTTCATAGTGTGATGCATCCATTACGTTTGATGTGTAACAAACTTAGAAAAGCAAACAAATTCAGAGTTAAAAGGCTGATACTTCTGGGTCTCCTCTTCCCCTGTTAGTGTTGATGGGAGCTGTGTTAGCAGATTATGAGAGTTGTCCTTAAGGAATCCCTTTGTGTTTTTGTACTGCCACTGGTCTGACCTTCCTTCAGGAGACCATAGGAAACATTTATGTTCTGTGGATTAGCTTAGTAAAATTGAATCTGTCAATTTTACACCCCAGTATTGGAGTCTTAAATAATATTTAAGTAGTCTTGTGTTGCGTAATTTGAGCAGAAGCCAACCTTACAGTTATTTTGTTAATGTAGTCTGTGTGTGATATTCCAGTTTCACAATTCCTTCTTCACAAAATATAATTATATAGTGATACTACTTTAAAAGGAAATTTTTAAAGCATTTCTGAGTACCTCCGCCGTACCTATGCTAATAAATTTAAACAGTTTATCTTTGATAGTTAAAAATTTTTTGTCCTCTTCAATAAAGAACACTTCAATCTATCTTTCATTGGCCTTAAATGCTGTTTTCTCATTTATATTATAGTAAATTCAGAGGTGCTTTGTTGAATCCTGAGATGTGTCCTCTAAAAGAAAATAGCTTCTGCATTGGTAACAAAAATATCTGTGTACCAACAACTTCTATCAGCTTTTAAAATGCAACTGTTTAGAGAATTATTTCATAGTAGAGTTACAAAATAAATAGTCTTCAAACTATTAATTTAAAGTCATTGCTAAGTTCATGTAAATCTTCCAGTCATCCACACTATCTTCTTCCACTACTATGTATTTCTAAAATTAATATGGTTTGAAGTTGTCCACTCAGTTTCTGTTAGGTCCAGACAGTTACATGTTTATTCCTAGCTTCACTGCTTCCTAGTACCTTACCTGTGATGTATTTAGATGATCTACCATTCTCTCCTACAAAAGTTATAAAGGTTGGAAGTGTAAAATAAATTTATGCTCGTACTTCCTCCAAGACAACTGTTCTTGTATTCAAACATCTATCTGAAGGACCCAATCAACATTTGTGTGTCTGATAAAACTGTATCTAGTTAAGAAATACTTGACTAGATCTGTAAGTTGCTAAAAGTGATCGAATACTACAGGAAGTACTTGATTAAAAACACGAAAGGTTAGTAAATGTATGATTTGCTTTACAAGAATAGCTGAGGAGGATTAACCATAACAAAAAAAAAAAAAAAGGTATACTAGAAAACTTGAATCCAACATCAGGAATTGTTAATACAGTATAAGTGCTGCTGCTTAAGTTTGCTTTTATAACAAATGAAAAAGTACTTTATTTTACAGTATAGGTAATTTGTGAAAGTAACTTTCAAAAACAAAAAACAACCCAACTAAAAAATTCAGCCTATTTATCATCTCCCGGCTTTATGAGCACTTACATTCCAGCCCCACCAGTTTTGTCAGATACTTCTATTACTTTTGTATGTATAAAGTCTTGTTGGTGACTTAGATTTTTAGTAAATAAACATTCTAAACAGTATTTTATTTTTGTTTCATTTGTATATTGGTGTTTTAATTTAATTGAATTAAAAATAAATAGTAAATGTACATTCTGACCTCCAAATATTTTAGCAACATCTTTGTATTGCCCATTGATAAGCCATGCCTGTATAATTTGTGCAAGACCTTGCATGGTGCAGGGTGAGTCCTCGGTGGGTGCCAAGGACATCTGCACTATAAAAGTAAGAACAATGTTTGCCCAAATGCTTGAGAATAGTTTGAGAGAGGTTCCTGTTTACAGGACAATGGATTTTTATCTTTGAATTGCTCAGGGCATAGTTACTCGCAGTTGGCTAAACTGTAATCAGTGTTCACTTACTCCCTGGGTCCCCTACTCACAGTAGCTTTCAAAAGTGGCTTTTTTCTTTCATTTTTTTTTCCACAGTGGCTTTTCACTTTTCACAGTGTCTTTTTTTCTCTCTGAAGTTAGAAGAGGTGATGGGAGGAAGCATGGAGGGGCTTTACGCTAGTGTAGCTGATGGTGGCTTTAAGAAAGCATCCTCCTTGGCAGGGATGTCGGGTTTCTGAGGGGAAGACCACAAGGTTGGCACCACAGCACCATGTGAGGATTGCAGGCTCCATTGCTCAGCACAGGACCCAGGAGCGGTGAGGACGTTTCTGTGATTCTCTGGGCTCCAGCCCAGGGGTAGCTGGGGCTGACTGGAGGAGAAGAAGGCGAAGGAGGAAGTAGCAGGGATGGACTGCTTGCACAGTCCACATCAGGACTGGGCTGTAAACCATCCTCCTGCTTCCAGGACTTGAGCTACTCCTATGTTTTCACAGCCTGGGAAGAGAGGGCAGTTTGCTCTTCAGCGGCTTTGACACCCTGTAGCCTCTGTAATAGTCAGCCACTTCTTTTTTGAGCTTGAACCTTCAGCCAGGCTGATGCCACAGCTCACTCCTTGTGGGCCATCATCTCTCATCGGGGCCTTGGCCTTCCACCACCCTGTGCCCCTGCCTCTTGACCATATCAATTTGTTGATATGGTCAGCAGTGTAACAGGAATGTGCCAGCACAGTCCAGCCATGTTCTTCTCACTTAGCTCCATCCTTTCCCATTCCCTCCGGCCCATCCCAGCTCGCCATTCAGTGGTAAGACCCTTTCTGCCCAGGGTATGTATTAGCTGGTACCCACCAACGTGACCTAGCCTCTCCTCGCAGCCTGATGTCCCTTGGTTCTTGGAAGCTGCCTGTTAGACCATGCTTCTGGAAGAAGGAGACAAATCAGTATAACCAGGGTATGCTTTGCCAAGAGAACAGGGTGAGCTGAACTGGCGTATCCAGGTTCAGGACTCCCTCTGTGCTAACGTGCCGAACCATTTGTCCGAAATGCCTTTTTGCATATGTCATCCCGTGGCTGCTGTACCTGCCAGCATGCTTCTGTTTGCACTGAGAAGTGAACCACTCAACTTTCTCACGTAACGGTAAGACGCAAAAAGGTGGATTTGTGTTTTCCTGGTATTATTTTTCAATACTGGTATGCATTTTAAAGGTTAAGGACGGCTTCCCAGAGATCGATGTTAGGGGTTTGCAGTAGGAAAACATGGCTCTTTTCCAGGCCACTTCTGTGCAGGAAAAGGGGACGGTGCTTGTGCGGAGAGATATCCTGCTACACCTGAATTAGCAGAGCACAGTCTGGGCCTAATTTTTTTTTAATTATATGTAGTCTCTTGGGATGATCAGAGGTGGTAAGGGAGGTGGATAGGAAAGCTTTATATAGCTAAAACATTTCCTGATGCAGGGATTGTCGTTCCTGTGCATGGGGGGGGGGGTGTGTGTGTAGAGAAGCAGAGGTACGAAGGCTGCAGCCATAGTAGGGCAGGCATGGAAAATTGAGGCGCTGCAGTTGCTTCTGAAAACATGGTTAACGACACCAGAAAGGTGTAGTAAATCTGGAGGAAACTGTGGTTTGGTTTTAAGTGAAATAACTCTACCATTGACTGTGCTTTCTACCAGAGTAAATTCTCAGTACGTGGAAAACGCAGCAAATTATGTGGGCTGTAGATTGTACCTTCCCATGCTCTTGTTGTTCCATCTCTGTTTATGGGACTCTACATTGAAATCAGCTGATTTTTAGATCTGTTAGGAGACATTGCACTACGTGCAGTGTGTTTTTATAAGTGAGTAGTAGCTGTGTTGTGTGCTATCCCTCACCATTAAACTCACGCGACAGATGCCAAGAGGGAGAAGGCTCAGTTGCCATGCAGGTTTTGGTGCATTTATATCCCTTGTGGAAGAAATGAGAGAACCAAGCTTGGTGTGACGCTTCCTTTCTTCTGATAATAGAAATAAAGCTGCAAGAACTGCCTGTCTTGACCTCTCTCTGGAAGGCTTGGGTTTTTAGCAGGAAGAAGGGTTGAAAAATACTCTGCCCCGGTGGTCACTAAAAAAGTATGCAGGTCACCATTGCCATGAGTTTTTTAGATTTTAGGTACAGTGTGCCCACAGACTGGCCATGCTGGCTTTCTCCTAAGTCTGCACTTGACACTTCTCTAAAATTAATTGCGTATCAGGGTGTCTTAGAGAGCTTGCTAATATGGACCTCAGGCCCTTGTTTCATGTGAGAAGTAAAAATCAAAAGACACAAAACCAAACAAAACCTACAAAATCAGAACCTCCTTCTAATGAAAATAAAAAGAGGATGATCTGCCTGGATGGTCACGTTGACTTGCTCCTGATTTTTGTGGAAAGATCCTTTGGGTTTCAGCAGAGCTGCCCTGCAGCAGACAGGGGTGTCAGAAACAAAAAAAATGGGGCAACTCATGTCAGCGAGGAGCAGCTCAGCGGCAAGTCAGTGAAGGGAGCACCAACGGGGCTGGGGGTCTTGTGAGGGTCCCAAAGGTGGCACAGCCAGGCAGCAGTGAGGGCACTGGGATGTGTTCAGCCACTGGGAAAGAGGCAAGAAAAGAGGCTCTTCTCAATGTCCCGGCTTCTAGGATTCATGGCGTGGTTTCAGGGTATATCATGGAGGCAACGTAAGGGACAAGGCGGCAACATAAGTGACAAGATGCCACTGAAAGTCTGCTATGTGGGGCAGTCCCTCCTTACCTGCCGTGGCTGCACACTCATGCAGTTTCTTTTGAAGTGTCCTGGTGGCTTTCTGACTCTGCAGAGGTCTGATTCACATGAAACGCAGCAGAAAGCCTTACGCTACCAAGAACAGGTAAACGGTTTTCTTCCCGGGTCAGTGGGCGACTGAGGGTGGGGAGGAGGAGCCGCCCCTTTGAACCGGCTGAACTGCGTCCTAAAACTGTATCTTGTGCCTAGTGTGACTGGTGAGGATATACATACACCAAGAAATGGGAGAGGAGGGTGGCTCAGTTGTCATGCCTGGTGTTAGAGCACAGGGGAAGGAATATGGGGCTAAAGAGAACTGCACACATCCTAGCACAAATGTTCTGAGCAGAGGAAAGGCAAAAACTAGTAGAAAACTAGTTGTGTGGGTGCTATGCTGTACCAGAAAATTATACTTATTATAGCTAGAGAGCTGGGTGAGGTCAGGGAGAAGCAAATGAGATGTTTATTATCCAGATTCTTTTCATTAGTATACAAAACTAGAACAGCTGGTGCTGAATGTGTAACCAGATATAGAGGCAGCGGAAACACGGTCAAATAGCATTCATGGCCTGAACACAAATACTGAAAATTATGCAGAAAATTAGCAAATTGTCATGAATGAAGTGGCACTGTGGAAAGAAATAAACAATCGTGGATACAATAGAATATGTTTGGTGCAAATCACTTTGGGAAGTAATTATAGCAGACCTGTAGTAGACTTCTGGGTTAGGATTTATATACAGATAGTATAGTAATACTACTATGAGATAGAAATACTAATTGGAATAGTAACATTATAGTTAGGCTGTGTATTAGGCTAGATTAATATTGAAGCACGAGTGGTATTAGAATTATGTTCTGTTTCTGGACATGATAGGCAATGCTTTTCTTCTCCAAACAGTAATTCAGAATAGGAGGCATGTCATTTTGGACTTGCAAAGAATTGATGAAATTATAGTATAACTGATTAAAAAAAAAAAATCAAGATAAAACATAGACTGGGTTAATTTGATTTAAAACTGAAGATAAAAAGTCAACAGCTTAATATTTTAAGGTCTAATTTTTGTTAAACTAGTAGAGCTGGCAAGTGAGCTTAGGTGAGCTGAAGTACTGGAGGCTTAAATGGAGAAAAGATTTAACTTGAATCTCAAGTGAAGAAAAAGGTGGAGAGTTGTGGGAAATCACATAGCTCTTTCTATGTGAAAAGGTACTGTGAAAGGAAGGAAGAATACATAATCAAAAAACACTCACTTCTCAGAGGTCATAGAGGAACAAGAACTGAATGTGTTAAGTGATTTAGAATTTATAAAGTTGTTAAGTTAAAGCTGTTAGTAAAGGTTTATTTAGTAAAGTGTAAGAAAAGGGAGGAAGTAGTTCATCTCTTGTACAGGGAGGGTGGTTTTGAGTCAGAGAGCCTTTTGTTCCAAAGCTAAATAAATACCTTTGCATACTTCACAGTAAGAAGAGTAACAGTACGGGCACAGTGACAGGATGATGAATGGGCATGAGGTTATGAAAATGACTGCAGTTGAGGTGGAAATTCAAGACAGAAACAAATTCCAAGTAAATAGGGATGTGAAATTGCAGTGTACCAGCTGCACTGCAGTACCTGCCTAAGTATCAGTTCTTTCCATACTGTAAACTTGCTTGAATTAGGTTACCCATCTAGTAAATGTTGTATGCATGTAGTATACGTGGCTTTTCAGTGACTAACACCTGGAAGGCAAATCTTTGAGAAATGCAAGGACTTCTTCATAGCTCTATTTTTAGAGTAAGCTTTGAAGTATTCTTTGTAATCAAACTATGAATTACTGTAACTAGTACCACTTTTTTTTTTCTTTTTTTTTTTTTTCTTTCACAAAATACTAAGAAGCACATTCTAATCTCAATAGCTGCAGTTTCCACTATGTGTGCCCTGGAGCTCATTGAACCATTCTGTGAACAGATTTAGCTCACTGGAAAAACAGAAATCTATCCCCATTTCCTCTTCCTCTTACCCTCCCCCTCCCCTCTTTTTTTTTTTTTTTTTTTTTAAACTGAGTTTGTTTCCTGTCAGATTAGTGGGTTAAATTGGCTTATGGGGAGGACTGAGAAGTGCCAGATTTGGTGTAAGATAAGCCTCTAGGAGCAGGAAAAAGCCTTTGAGGTCAGCAGGAGCAAGGGATGGGAGGGAGCAGTGGCGAGAGGTTAGGTTGTCGCATGGGTGCGTGGCCTTTGGTTTCTGTGTAAATGCAGAGCTACACGTTGCTCTTCGAGAGGCTGTCGTTCTGTATAATGGACTTCTTGTTTGTTTTAGCATGCCCTCTGCAAAAATGTATTAACTTCACAAACCTCCTAAAGTGAACTTTTCCGTGTACTCTTGGCAGCAGCCCTTGTATCACGCAGTTTACGTTGTTTCACAGCACTTCCCCTAAGATTTACGTTGTACAGCAATTCTGTTCTTGAGCGAGTGTGGGTGAGAGCACTGGTGTAGGTCCCATGTAAAATGTTTCACCTCTGTCTCGTCTTACTCTGTGCGATAGAAGATTCAGAAGCACTCCAGAGGTTGATGACACTGGGCAAGGATGTTTTGGAGAGAATTTCTTAAAGTCTTTAGCCTGGCGGGGCTTCAGGATATGCTTTTCTTCATGTCTGGATTTAATTGTAGATAATTTTGGAGGGAAAGCCGTTTTCTTACTTTGTGAAACCCAGCGTACTGGTGGCATCTGGTCATTGTACCGAGCAATCAATCAATCACTAGATAAAAAGGGGCAGAAATGAGAGATAGAGAAAATAAATGATCTAAGCCGAAATTCCACTGAATAACACCACCGCTGCCACCCCCCCAAGAATTTCATGCCTACAACAGCAGTTCTTTGCAATCCCAGATCAAAATGACAAAGAAGCACAGAGGAGGTGCTTACTGGGAACCTGTTCTCCCATCCCTCCAGACAGGTTAATAAAAGTAATGCACATGTATCAGAGGAGATCAGACCCCTGTAATGAGCCTTAATTCCAAACTTCCTTTCTTTTGTAGAGCCGGGTGAGTGTTTCAAGCACTCCCTGACACTACTGAGGAAATGGTATTTTTCTTTGGGATGGTCTTGATAATACAGTTCATAATATTTTGGGGTTTGCTTCATACTAAGAAATGCTTTTCAAGAACTTGTCATCATGGGTTTTTCATTCTTATTTTTTTGTTGTTGTTGTTAATACTCTTAAGAAATTGCCAGCTTTCTGGGCCAAGCTGTTGCTTGTGACAATGATGTGTGAGACTTCACATTACAGGCTAAAACATCAAGAAATAATTGGATGGCTTTAAAAAATACAGAGAACTGGCAGTGTTATTTTTTATTTATATTTTTTTTTAAGAAAAAAAAAAGCTCCTGTCTGAAACCACTGTATTGACTTCTGGTAAAAATAACAGCAAAGTCTGTGACAGTTGAAAGAGAGAAAGGGGGAAAAGCATGGTGCTTTTAAGTTTTTCCCTTTGTTCATTGGCAGTGTGCCCAAACACCCCATTCAGGGCTCTAGAAATGGTTCACTGACTTGAAACTCTGGCTGCTTTTAATTGTGTGTGTTTTATTTGTTTAAATAATGTGAGGAAAATACTGAGTTAGGTCTCCCAACATTAAATTATCAACTTTACAGACATTTTTTTGTCCAACTCTTCAGAAAAGTTGAAAAGAGCTCTTAACTTAAGGGGTCTAGATTTTTTTTTTCTTCTGGTTTTCAAACAGCATTTTTTTCATGATGATTTTGAATTGTTATTGCACCCAGAGTATCTCCCCATGAGCAGACTGACAACATAGTATGTGTTTACACAATAAGTCAAAGAACACCAAATCCATCTATTAGCATTGATAAGCTGTTGAGGTGTATTAAAGGAGGGTACTGTGCAAGTCATTTGGACTGTTTTTTTTAACCTTTTCTGTTGAAATATTAATTTATTCATTATTTTGAATATTTTGAATATTCAAAAAAATGTACACTTGCATAATGCATAACTTATGAAAGCACGATGATTGTTCCATAATTTTGGCTTTTAAACATACTTTCCATAAAACCCTCTTGAAAGTATAGTGCTTTGTTTGGAAATGAAAGTTTCGTTGCTAAAAGTGAAATGTGAAAAAAAATAAAAACATTTAAGAAGACTAACACACCTTGTTTTAGTATGAGTTTGGATAAGTTCTTTCTTTTGAAGTAAAATAGAAGACGTAATGTGCATATCAGATGTCAACCTCTTGGTGTTTGTTTTGTAAACTATGAGATTTGGAAAGGAAAAAGCCTTACTGTAGACTTAACTATGTCTTCATTAAGTTGTAATTAAAGAAAAAGACAGAAATATCTATGCCGTATTCTGTATTAGTGAAAAATACAGGATTGTGTTTATCTGCTTGAAATAACTGGGTAAGGAAAAAATAGCCTTGCTCTAACCCGTTGAGCTGTGTTGTTGCTTACATTTGACTGCTGGAAAAATTATAAGCAACTGTGTCCCTCTGTCAAGCGAACCTTCTTAATTTCATATTACGAACAGTTGCTGCTGGGTAGACTGTGAGCTGGTCTGGTACATGGGTTTTTTGAAGTGAAGATGTGTGTGTGCTTTGACGTGGTTTCATTAAAATAAATATTCCCAATTATTTTGTAATATTTAATTAGAAATATTTAATTTAGTCTACTAGTGCTGTGGGAAGTGGACTTTCTAGAGATGTCCCAAGAGGGAAATCTCTTGGGATGGAGAGAAGTTGACACAAGTTCCCCAAGGTAACTGCTGGAGGACGAGGAAGAGAAATCCTGTTTTCCAGCCTTACTGGGTGTAATTCAGCTGCAGGTTAAGACTTCCAAATCACAGAAGAGTCTAGGTTGGAAGGGACCTTTTGAGATAGCCTGTGTAACTTCTGTTCTCAGCCCCTTTTGTCTCTGAGAGACTGCCATGCAGACATCAGGGGCAATGGCCCTGAACATCTGGAATGAGATTTGTAAGGCAGCTTGAGCTCAAACTGCCTCAGAAACCGTGTCATGGTGCTGCAGACCTCCCGTGCCCATAACATGGATACAGGGTGTCCATGTCAGGCATTGCAGCCTGACTTCAGGACATTCCATAGTTGGACTTGGGGGGAGTAGATGTGACTTACACAGTTTAGTGTCACTTGGCTTGTTTTGACGTGTAATTGAATGGGACAGTACCTGCAGTGAAGGCTCCCTCCTTTTCTCCACGATTCAGACGTATGAGTGCTGGAAAGCTGAGTAAGAATCAATCCAGATAAATTTTCTTGCTATTATGAGTTCAAGAGCAAAAGAAGATGACGTGTTTCATAATTCTTGTGCCAAAAAAAAAAAAAAAAAGAAGAAGAAAGTATTTGGAAATGGACAGGGATTTGGCAATATTCTCTGTAAATCCAGTTGATCTCACTCATGTAATGTGCAAATTCTGATCTCACTTACGTAATGTGTAACTTCTAAAATAAATGTGTAGTGCATCTAGTGTCTACTGTTCTATCTTTTTTCCCATAAAATAAATTGTCTAACTTAACTTGATGATCATTTTATTTAATTCATCACATGGGTCCTGGAATATAGACTTACTACTATATGTAATTTATAGGAACTGAGGGGAAATTTTTCTTTACATTAAAATCCGTGGTGAGCTCCTGTTGATTACAGCTCGTCCAAGATTTTGCTGCTACAGTATAGTTTCAGAAGATGTATTAGTATTTAATTCACTTGTTCTGGTGACGATGATTTCCTTTTCTGTGAATGAAAATACAAATCTATACCTGTATCGTGATAACTAGGTAAGATTTTTGGGTAGTGAACAGAAATTTAGCAGCTCACTAGGGATATTTGAATTGCCCTTTTCAGTTGGCCAATTTGTTGCCCAGAGTGCCTTTCTCCTGTCTTTGGTGTTCATTGTATATTTGATTTGTTTTCAGATGGGCAGAGCTGTATCACAGATATAAAGAATACGAATGATGATAATTTTTATCATAAAATGAATTATCTCTGAAGTGAACAGTTGCTCCCTTTCCGTTTCATTAAAAGAGCCTATTCACTTACAGCTGCCTTAGGATTTTAAGGATGCAGCATTTTCTCTGCCTTCTTAGCTCAACAACATTCAACACAGAAAAGGAAAATACTATTTCAGTTTTGTTTGTACTGAAAAAAGATTCTTGTTACTTGTTTAGTGCTGAATAGTGTTTTCAGTGTATCTGGGACTACAATTTGCAGTATCATCCACTAGCTCACGTAGAGGAAACTGTTGTTCAACCTGTATGTATTCCAGGATAGTAGGCAGGAGAAAATTTGTCCTGTTGATTATGAATGTAAATATTGTTTTGAAGGCAATGGTAACCAAGAGTATTTTTCCTATTTACAGAGCAAGCTTTACATGGAAGGATTTAGAAGCCTAAAAGAAGGAGAACCAGTGGAATTTACTTTTAAGAAATCTTCCAAAGGCCTTGAATCAATACGGGTAACAGGCCCTGGTGGGAGCCCCTGTTTAGGAAGTGAAAGACGACCCAAAGGGAAGACAGTACAAAAAAGAAAACCAAAGGGAGATAGGTAATTACCTTACTTTGCCTTTTTCTTTTTTCTTTTTTCTTTTTTCTTTTTTCTTTTTTTTTTTTTTTATTTGCAAGTTTTTCTTGAAGTTATGTTTTCAGCATTTATTCATTTGTGAAAGGAAGCCCTTCTATGTAAATTTGGCTTTTACATTCAGCCTAGTGATTTGATTAAGGTTATTAAGCTGTACCTATACAGCTACATAAATCACCCACTTGATTGGTTTTCCTTGAGAAGGTTTCATTGAATTAGAGGGAGTCTGCAAAGGAATGTAATGCTGTTTTGAAAATACTGCTATTAGACTGAGAAGACAGGTCAGTCTGAATACAGATGAAGTAATGTCATGTTTAGTTGAGAATTGTGCATGCTAAGGAGACTATTGTGTGTGGTGGGGTTTTAAATTGTGCATCGGTAGTTCTGTAGAGAAAAAAGCATAGGTACTGCAGTTAAGGTTGAAAGTAGTAGTTATGAGGTGTGTGTGTGTTATTTGATGAATTGTTTTTACTCAAAAAAAAAAGGGATATCAAGAGTTTCTGAAAGTCGTAATGGCTGGTAGTCTGAACAAGCGTTGTAATAAAGTTTTACCAGTTACAGTTTAATGACCAGAGATGCACTTATTTACACAAGTGCATCAATCTGACTTTCTGCCCCTGATGGCTTGAAGAAGTTCCATATTCCTTTTCACTGTGAAGTTACCTACTCCTGGTTCCCCAAGGACAGCCTTCCTGCCCCAAAACTCTTGTGTTTCAGTGTATCTCATCTTTACCTGAATCTCTTTTCCTCACAGCATTTCTCAGCCCAATAGCTGTCATGACTGATATCAGGGGGAATACATAGCCTGTGAATATGTAGCCCATGCAGAAGATCCCAACAGCTGAGTTTCCCCTGCAGTGTTGGATTTACAGCATGACTTAGAGGTGGCTCTCTTCCATTGCACATTCAGAAACAAATAATAGCTTGGGAAGGAGAGGGTCACCTGAATTGGAAGCCCAGCCCAATCTCTAGAAACAGGATCAGAAGCCTTTGCTTGATGCAGGTGAACTCCACTTGTACCCACATCTATTAAAAAGCCTGTTTCTCTCTCCCCCATTTTTCTCTTTCCCCCTGATTTATTTATTTATTTATTTTTAATTAAGGGCTGGAAACAACATGATAGTTGTCCTTCTTTCACCTTCTTTGTAAAAGCTAAATACCATGAATAAAATTTATTGCTGTGTAACAGATCAGAGTCCATAACCATAACAAGGGGAGACTTTGTAAGCAGGACAAAGCTTTCTATTTAGTTGGTCACCATATCTGACCTCTCAGCATTGTGTTGCATGCAGTGGCTGTGAAACCTTTTTCTTCTTCTTCTTCGTTTTTTTTTGGTTGTTGTTTTTGAAGATAGGCTTCCAATATTCATAGCATTATCATTATTGATGTTTTGTACCATGGCAGTAAATAAAAGCAGCAGTCATGCAGTCATGATACTGTTGTTCTATTTGTTGCACATGTATATATGAAGGAAGACAATCCCTACTTCAAAAACTGCAAATTTTCAATAGGTTGTAAATAGACCAGGAAAAATAATATGTAGGAGATATTATTAAGGAGAATATATTAAGGAGAGAGGGATTTGAACAAACTGCAGAGGAAGCAATACTTTCAGAATGTAACTCATCCAAGGTAAGCATCTAAAATATATGGGATGAGTCTTGCCTTGTGGTTGTTTCTCTTCATGGATTACAAAAGGATCCTAGCTCCAATGCTGTAGATACTTCCTTTACAAGTCTCTAATGTTAGGGGAGATGAATTCTGCTTTTGGTGACATCTTTTCATAGCTAAAGCATAGACAAAATTGAGCAGATTTTCACCAGAAAACAGCGTAAAGGGGTAATCCATGAGACAATGTACCCTTTCATGTTCATCTGCCCTTAAAGAAGGAAAAAAATAAAAATTACACTGAATGAATTTGAATATGAAAAGAAGGGGAAAAACTCACTTCTGCCTTAAAAGTTTTTATGCTTAAGTTGGTAAGACACCAAAGAAGCCTGAAATTCGAACTCCCTGAGGTAGTGCTGATGTTATCAGCTGATGAGGAGCAGTGTCTTTGCATCAAGGAAAATAATTTTAATTGAATGCCTAGCCAATAACAAAGTGCATCTCCAACGTGTGTAGTGGAAAATTTCTTTAAGATTTCTATTCTGCTATGAAAACCACCTCCGTTTATAAAAAGTTAATTCCGTGTTCTGGTGTTTCTCTCTTTTCCACGTGATCAGTGTAACAACGTGCAGGCCCAGACTGGCTGCATGGTTTGAAGTGGCTCCTATTAAATGGCTCCCATGGTTGTTAATGGTGTGGGCAGGATTTAGGGTAGAAGGCAAGAACAGCAGAAGTGGTTAGAGAAATCAAAGGAGGGAAAAAGAAAGGGAAAAGCAGCAGTGTGTGAAGGGAGGGAATATAAAGCCATGACACTGAGGTTACCAAATACTGCTGGTTGGTAGATTTTGTGGTATTTCCCCAATAGACTCGGTCTCTCTGTAATTTACAGCACGTTGTTGCTGTGGGGACCTAGGTATGTTAATAGTTCCCCCTCAACATTGCTGTTGGCCACATGAAGTTTATAACAAGGCAGGGGAAAGGTCTGTAATTGCTGACAGCTATACAGGCCACTGAGGCATATTTCTCAGCCTGCACGTTGACACGTACCGGGATGGAGAAGGGAAATTCTCTGCGGCCTGCATGAAATGAAACTGTGGCCGTAAGCAGCCTGCTGGCCTCAGGTTCCCAGACCTTACTGTAAGCTTTTGTAATATCCATGTGTCTTCCGTATTGTTTTTTCACGATACCAAGAGTAATCTGGGCTGGAGGGGAAGCACCTGAACAAAACCCAGTTGGGGTTCAAGTCTGGCAAGTGCCAGGTTCAGAGCTCACAGATTGCAGTGTAAATGCAAAGTGGCAGCTCTTGGGGCTTGTCTACCTAAGGCAGCCAGGGGTTGGATGTGCAGCAGTGTGTTAGGACAGGCTGCAGCTCCCTCCCTTCCTAGGAACCCTTAACACATGCTGAACACAGTGCATTTTGCTCGGCTTTGACAGTGAGCTCACTCAAAAGTATTTTGTGCTGCTCTCCAAGAATGAGCGCCGGGAGCTGATGTGAAAAAGATAAAGCACTCTGAATTCACGCCTTAATCAGCTGCTCCGTAACTCATAGACAAGTCCATGAAATCTTGATTTAGAGTAGAATAAATGAAATCAGAACCTAGCCAGCCATCTCACAATAAGGTTTGGAAGAGGGGCAAGTATGGTTTTCTTTTATTTTTTTTTTTTTTCAAACACTTCAATGTTTGTATGTGACATAAAACAAAGATTTTTTTACAAATAGCTGGGAAAATATTCCTTACCGTGGTCTGTTTTAAGTAATTTTTATCTGCAGATCTTTGGAACCACATTAAAAGATGAGTGATGTTCACAGAACTAGAAGCTAGGGTTATCTTTGGAACCTGGAGATATTACTGAGTATCTGGAAATATTTCTCATGGAAACTCAGATCTGGATACTTCTTCAGCAGAGTGCCTGTAATGTTGTATCTACTTGGATTGGTACTTAGTTCAAGTGGAACATTTTGGAGAGGGAGGAGGATGACAAACTTTTTTCTTGTTTGAATTATTAACAACAAAATGGAAACAAGAAAATCAAGCAAGAAAGGACAAGAAAGCAATAATTAAGGGTGTAGCTCTATCTCCCAGTTTCAGTTATTGAAGTTTCAGTCCTATGCTACCCTCTACTAACATCACACTTGTGGCAGGGATGCTTTCTGGCACGGGTGAACTGTACCAGCAAGTGGTTTGGACATAAACTTGCAGTAAGTTGTATGTTGTGAGATTTTGTTTTTGATGTGAGATATTTCACTGACTTGTTTTACAGCATGGCCCTGCAAGTAAAGTGTGAGGAAAGGAGTTGAGAGCTGTTGGAAATGAGGGAGCTTACTGAAACATTTCCCCTGAAAAGACTGTAATGCTGAATTTTGTTCTAGGAATATGGCTAGTGAGGTAGCCACATATTCTAGCTCTGTTGGCTATACAGTAACGAGCACTGCAGCACAGATGCAATGCTTCAAAAACTTTTTCCAATGTAGACGTCTACTAGAGAGAGGCAACAAGAAAATAAGTGGTTTTGTGTTAAGATGTAATAAGTGGTATTTGCCAGTAACTTTTAGACATGACAGAAAGCATATTTTCAAACAGAGAAAAACATACTTCTAAACCTCCAGCTGAAACACAGCCACTTGAGGCAGGGGGCTATAGTCAAATAATAAAATGCTTCCCTGATGAACTGTCACTTAAAATTAGCTTGTGTCTGAGTCAGAAAATGAATTTAATATCTGAAGACATTCTGCAGATGATCTGAAGTTAGATTATAAAAAGATCATAAGTCTTTCTTGCATACCACGACATCTTTAAAAGTTTATGGTCTGCACCGACAGCTGTTAGGGGCCAAGGCGATGTGGTGTGCTGTTGGGAGCATTTAGACTGAAGTTAGCAGGACTAGCAGAGCTAGTGGAAGAACAAAAGTTACATGATACAACGTCACTTCAAACTCCAGATTATATCAAATTCCATCCCCGCTGGATAAATCGTACTCGAGTGTATAATTTAATTTTTGTAGAAAATCCTTTGATGGCTTGAGCTGAGCAGATTTTTGTGATGGATACTTGAATAATCAGGGTGATACAGGCTGTGAAGGAGAGCCCCAACCTGGTAGGAAACTAGAGAAGCTCATAAAACCTGCACTTAGAAGACAGTGGGGCAAAGGAGGATGGGGAGAGCCCTTCAGAAAGGGGCACTTCCACTCCTGCTCTTGTCTGTGCCCCCCTGTGAGCCCCAGCAGACATCTGTCCCACGGGGACCCGCTTCAGACCCTGCTGTAGCATCGAGGGGCACTGGTGTGAAACGGGGCAAAGGAAGTGAGAGAGAGAGCAGCTGTGCGGAGAGGGGGTGAAAAGCTCGGAGAGCTGTTCCCTCCGACAAAATGGTGTCAGCACCCAACTGTCACAGGGCTGAACTTTCCTGCTTCTCTCCTAGGTAGACGGTGTTTACAGTTCTGCCCTTTTCTAAAGAGCAAACTGGCAGGGAAGTCATGCAGAAGTAGCATTGCTTTCATGCACGTTTCTTTAAAATGCAGCCTTGCAAAAGGATCTTACATGAGCGTGGCATTTTGAAGTTTAAATGTGAGCATCTCCTCCTCCCTGTCTTTCACCTAATTTTAGATCATAAGAATTTCTTTCCAGTATATATTATTCCTTCTGCCATTTTTCAAGTGTAGGGTATTTTCTTGGCTGTTTGCTTTTTCCCAGCTTCCCAGAGATTCTGTTGCATGTTTAGTTTCTCTTTCCAGTGCTGTCCGAAACACCTCTTAACTTCAGGGGACTGCAAAGACCACCATGGTTTTTGTTCCCTTATATAAAAACTGTCATGTGAAATGAGGTCCCTGTGACCTAGTATGTTTTTTTCCAACAGGAGCAAGTACTTAAGGAGAGACTGCAAGAAATAGGGGAGCCTGGCATTCCATCCCTGGCATTTAGTGTGTTAGGCATTTCTTCACTATCGACAATCTGCAAGAGATGATTAGATGGTACTTTAAGTACCTGAGGAGAGCTGGACGCAACTTCCTCTTAGAGTTTTATACAGTTAAAAATTCACACATTGTCAGACAATGAAGGGGAATAAAGACCAGTCAGAGATGTGCTTTCTAAAATGACCCTCTTTTTCATACTTGCTAACTTTGCTATAACAAACCACCAAACTAATATGAACTGCTCATAACAGGAGCAGCAAGATACTGCTAGATTTTAATAATAATAATAAAGCCTGAGAGTTTTGCACTATTGGTATTTTTATACAGTTTTATGACTTTATTGGACTATAATCATTAGGGACAAAGTTTTCCATATTTGCTCCTTTATTCAGGCTGGACACTCTTTTGGAAGGTTTAGCAGCAGTCCAGCTTTTCACAGGACTGGGGTAAAACCAGAGGGCTTCATTAATGGAGTTAAAAAATAGGAAACTTTCTCAAATAGCTGCCAGTTGGTGTTCTGGAGCAGAGGCTTGAAAGCTGGCATGGAAATGGATCTCTAGGGCAGGGGGATAATCTTTCCTCGTCTTTGTGCAGAGCCATCCAAGTCTAAGTTACAAGCCTCTGAGAAGTGTTACTGAATATATTCATTAGAAAGCCCTCGTTAAAATCTCTAAAGCATCCATCTGTGTTTAAGTGAGCTCAGCAGCCGCAGACTTGCAGCATACCAAATACACAGGAATGCCTCCAGGACTCAGTGTGTCCAACACGATGAGAACAGAATCAGATCTCCAAAACTGGGTATTTTCTTCATCAAAAGACAGGTGGTAGCTTAAGGGAGGAAAGACAAAACAACTGCCACTGACCAGTGCATATAGCACACAGCACCTCTGGACCATACGTTGTAGGGCATGATTTCATCTCCAGCCAAGGGTGCTAGGGTATGCATAAATGTCAGTCTTCTGGAAATGCCAGATGTAGGAGCTGTGGTAGAATAAGTACCCCAGAGCAAGAGAACAAGCCGGAAACCCTCAACTCTCAGAAGCAAGAAAGCCTTCGCTTGCCTCGTTTCTACCCCCAGATCTATCACACAGCATCAGGAGTTGCTTCCTCAAAAGATGATGGCTTTCTCTTCCTGCCTATTTCCGTAGCTCAAGCTGTTGCAAGCCAGGATGTTGAGCCAAAAGATCAATATTCAAACGTTGGGCTAGGTGTAGAAAGGATTACAGTTGTACATGATTATATATGCATTATAACAATAAACCGTGTTGTTTTTCAGAAGACACTTAGGAAATAACATTCCAAATTTCAGATTTAGAGAACCTTATCTAATTTGCAAAGCCCAGTGCCCACAGTTAGATAGAGGCTACAAAAATTGGTTTGGTCCTTTATCAGCTACAATGCCTCTTAAACAAAGGTGAGCTAGAGTTATTTTGGGGTACCCAGGCACACTGCTGCAGTGTGCTGATTGGCAATACAGGCATTTCCTTATTCGTTCAAAGGGCTGTTTTCTTGTGTTACAACTTTTTAACTACCAAATTCACTACAAGGCAACTCGAAAGCAAGGGCTGTTTCAGATCCTGGGCTGCTCTTGAACTTCCATGAGAGCTTCAGCCTAATCTCTCAGGTGAAGGCAGGAACTGGTCTTTGCAGGTAGACACAGAAATCAACAAAACACACTAAAATACACGCTTCCTTTCCATCCTGTGTGCCTTCTGATAAGGCTATTCATGTGCTTCAGGCAAATGCAAATGTCTATGCTGAAGCAAGAGCTGGCAACCTGGTGGTAGGTTTGATCAGTTTTCACCAAGTGATATCTAAACCTAATTTTCTTCATTAGAAGCTTGCAGTAAGAACAGAATAGAGTCTGGATAAAGTTGTCTGTGGTATCTGTTTGTATGAGTGTACAGTTAGGAAGAAATAGGCCCCAAATTTTCCATAGTGTTTGTAATAAGAAATCCAAATTTGATGCTAAAGTAAGTAGATACAATTCCAAAAATGTACAAGGAACAGATGCAGTGAGTAGGATGGTGTCATTTTTACACAGCCTCACGTAGAGTAAGCTGTCCCTGCACAGCAGATGGGTTTCTTAAGTACATACACTGTTTTCAGAATGCAGAATATTTTCTGTAATTGGATGTCTTCTCAGGCCTTGTGTTTTTGTGAGGATTTTACCCACTTTCATCAAGGGATGAGCTGTCTCTCATTTACAGTAAAATACCAGCATATATCCAGGCGTTTGCTGTGGTGTACAGGTACACCTGATGATCACACTGGAGTCTTAACTTCAGGTCTGGGCAAGCAAATCACCACAAAGAGTATTATGGACAGTTAAACTGTTTTAATGTGCCAAGGTGCAAACTACGGTAGGCCTGAGCCTGCTTCATGAATGATGAAGTTGCAACATGTAGGAGAACAAAGGGGGTAACCTTTTTGCCCATCCCAATTTATTTTTTTTCTGTTGGTATGGTCAGCTGCTAAGATCCTATTGCAATTGAAGGATTATGATGATATTTCATACCCTGCTCACCTTTTTGGAGCGTAGCACATGCTTGTTCTAATGTTAGTGGGACAAATACATGCATTACTGGTGATGGGTTTCTTTGTTTTGAGGGAATTTTGAGGCAGAGGGGAGAAGCTAACTCACATAACTAATGGGTTGGACACCTTATGCAAGCAGAAGATTTAAAAATGTTTTGGTTTTAGATTTTGTATGTGTTTCAACTTCATAACAACTTCATAAAAAAATAATCAAAGAACTCATGTTTCTTTCAATAAGAAGACACTTAAGATCTCTCTACTGGAAAACATACTCTTACATACTTCCCTGTCATCTCATGAGAGCTCATCTTGCACGGAGTATAGGGCATACTACTGTTAATTCAAGAAGAAAGGAATGAAGATTTTACAAAACAGATAACAACTGCTTTTCTAGTCCTGTAGTAGTGATTCTCCATATCTCAAGGAATTTGGAAGCAAGAAAGAATTGGAAGAGTTTGGGAATTTTGCTTAACTTAACAGAGATCAGGCATAACTTCCTTAATTCAAATTTCTCCATTTGGTTTCTTACTACTATAGTAACATAAAACTTTAAAGCAGAACAGAACAAAGAAAAAAAGTGTATGCATTTTCAGGGGCCAGTTCAGTAAATACTTGAGCCTGTGCTTTGAAAGGAGTGGGGAAGAGGGTATTATTTGAAAAGATTTTCCTAGTTGTGGAAATTTCTCTTTAAGTTGATGCTGATCCTGACTGTACTGATTTTTGCTCATGTGATCCTCTATAGTTATCAATGAGCTGAGAACAGAACTGCTTGCAGCAGGACAAACTGTCTTCTAAAAGATTCATACAATCTGCTATATTTCACTAGAAAAAAAAAAAAGTTCAGTGTAAATACTGCAGTCCCAAATTCCTTTTATTTTAGGAAAACGGTTGCATTTCCGTGCTGTTCTGGATGGGTTGCACTGCAGCATCACCTGGTAAACATACTCAAAGCACACAGTTAGTATATAACAAAAGGAAGATTATAATGGTGGTTACAGATGATGGGGGAAAAAAAACCATGTATCTTGGCTTGTTTAGTCAGGAACTTAAAAGTTGGAAAAAACTGAATTATAGCCTACCTGCTAAATGAGGTATTCCCAAAATGTTGTCTTTGGTTTACCTCTGTTGATGAATCTGAAGCTCTTCAGAAGGAATAAAAGTTCTGGAGCCCTTTAATTTCAAATTAATAAAGTCTGTGCAGTAATATAATTCAAAATTGCTGCAGCTGCTTCTTTTATTAGCTGTGGCTTCATGTTTCTGTCCTTGACACTTAAAAATCAAACCTACTTAAATATGAATCATGTAAAAATGTGCATTTACTTCAGTATCTTATTTTGTCAAGAAGCTCAGCAGCTCATTATGTAAGATGAATGTGTCACAGAGGTAGTCATCTCGGTAGTGGTGGTGCAGTCACATTGCTGTTATTCCCTCTGTGCCCCCCACCTTTATGAGTGTGCCTACAGTGTGCTGGAGTGCTTCTCAAACAGGTAATAAGGCACATGTCATGAAAAATGAACAAAACACATGGTTTTCAGGGCATATTTACACCAGGAAAGTTAAGCTTATTTTGGCCAAATAAAAGTACCAGGTTAAACAACGCCTGCACAAGTTATGTGGCATTATCCATCCAGAAGTAGCAGGAGTAAATGGGAACTTGCACTTGTATCTTCTGGTTATGGGAAGTTCTTCAGAGAAGAAAGTGGAACTGAAAAAGGGACTCTCCTGTGATGTCTGATCCTTCAAACTGGGTGACTGAGACAAGATGCTGTTGCAAGGACAATGAATAGTGAGGAGATTAGGAAGGAACAGGGACATGAAATCAAAGTTAGACTTGGGGGAGGTCAGTAACGAGAGGAAAAAGAAGAGCTCAAGGAAGAAAGGACAATCTGGGATCCTTGGGTAAGAGGCCAGACCACTGAAAATATTGTCAATATGAGAAATACGGGTTTTCTGAATTTCCAAATTGTCATCTAAAAGATGATAGGGAAATAATCAGGGAGTGCAAACAGGTCTGATTTGAATCAAAGTTTCCTCCCTTTTTGAAAGATTGCTGTAAGTCAATTGCTGTAAGCTCATATATAAGGAGCTGAAGCTGAGGTGGGAACTGAGCACCTGTTTTGTAGCTGTGTGACAGCTGAGGAGGTTTCAGCATATCTGTGAGTGTTGATCTTAAATGGGACTTCTTGCAGTAGTCTGCTTATTGTGTGTTCCTCATTTACCTGGTAACAAATGTGACGCATCTGGATTTTATTTTGCAGCACCATCAAATACTCCCAGCTGTAAAAGTTGCTTGATTTCAGCTTTGCCCTGTATATAGTGGGTGCTATAAAATAGTGTTCTACAGGCTCTGTAGAACATTATTTTCTGTTTCAATTTGGGCACCTAGAATAAGGCTACACTGGAAAATGGTTTGGTTTTTTTTTCTTGTGCTCCAGAATCCTGTGCATCTCTTTGAGACCAATTAACCCACACAATTTCATAGATGCATTGCAAAATGATTAATATTTGCAATACATGAAAATAGAATCATCTAGGTTGGAAAAGACATTCAGAATCATAAAGCCCAACCATCAACCTGACCTTCGGAGTCACATCACTAAACCATGTCCCTTCATGCCATGTCTACACAGCTTTGAAATCCCTCGAGGGATGGGGACTCCACCGCTTCCCTGGGCAGCCTCTTCCAATGCCTGACCACCCTCTTCATGAGGAAATTCAGCCTAATATCCAGTCCAAACCCTGCTTGTCACAACTTGAGACAGTTTCCTCATACCTCATAATTTGTCATCTGAGGAAAGAGACCTCTTTGCTGCAACCTCCTTTCAGGTAGTTGTAGAGAGCAATGAGGTCTCCCCTCAGCCTCCTCTTCTCCAGACTAAACAGCCCCAATTTCTTCAGTCGCTGCTCATGACTCTTGTTCTCTATTCCCTTCACAGGCTTTTTTGCTCTTCTCTGCAGATGCTCAAGTGACTCAATATCCTTCTTGTAGTGAGGGGCCCAAAACTGAACACAATATTCAATGTGCAGTCTCACCAGTATCATATACAAGGGACTGATCACTTGCCTAGCCCTGCTGGCCACACCATTTCTGACACAGCCAGGATGCTGTTGGCCTTCTTGGCCAGCAGGGCAGACAGCTGGCTCATGTTCATCTGACTGCCGACCAGCACCCCCAGGTCCCTTTCTGCCAGGCAGATTTTCAGCAGAATTTCCTCTCTTCCCCAAGCCTATATTGATTCACGGGGTTATGACCCAAGTACAGGACCCAGCGCTTAGCCTTGTTGAATGTCATGCAGTTGGACTGAATAAAGTCAATACTTCTGTATTGTGTTATTTAGGTGGATATAGGTATGAGTCCAGGCATTGAATTAAGTAGGCTAAAGACGAAGTAGTCAATGACCATTTTCCATTTCATGCAGTAAATGAGAAGAGACCATGTAGGAGACCTAGTACATCATCTTATAGTTCATAGTTACTACAATATAAAATATTTCTTGCTCTTTCAATGCTGAATTTGTACATAACAGGTAGAAGTTAGCATGAATGCCATTCTGTCTAGCAGCTAGGTTTGGGGATTTGGGCTGGCTTTTCTTTGAAACCATACTGTGGCACTGTAGGAGAAGGCTGAAGGGACTGGTTTCACTGAAGAAATTGCACATATGCACGAAAGAACAAAGGTGTCTGTGGAAGAGCTGGAGAAAGAGCCAGCCGAGGCTGGCAGTATTGATGAAGTAGATGGAGCTGGGTTTGCTCAGTAACAGACCCGTGGAATGGTTAAGGAGGAAAGAGTTGTGAAGGGTCACTGTGAAATATGGGAGTGAGCTAAACAATTTCTCTTCTTTGATCTCCATTCATTTATAATCTTACTGGTATTGAGTCTCCTGGCACTATATCTTTTACAATGAATAGTTGAAAGTAAAAAAATTGATTTAAATTGCAGTGGTCTTGTGCTGAATGGCTTTCTTTAGCCCAGAAGTTACTTGGAGTTTTACTCTTTTAGCCGTTGGACAGCTTAAATGCTAAGCATTTAATTTACTTCAGGCAGCTCTGAAAACAATAGCAAACCACAGACTGCTCTTATTTCATTGTCTGCAATTAATGTTGCAACAGCCTTTGCATCAAAGTTTAACCAGAACGCTTTGATTTCCTCAATGATAAATGGATATCTTCTGACCAATATAGAGTTGAAATATTTCAAGTTTCAAATTCAACTTCAGATTTTTTGATGTTGAAAATTAGTGCCTCTGCCTTTTTGTTGTGCTAAACTAATAACACAAAACAAAGAGAATAGTGTGTGTGTCAGTGTGTCTGCATAATGAGATTAATTGTTCTCTAAAATTAGGCAGTTTTGTTTCTTCCCTCAACGGGAGGGAATCATCAGTGGTTGTCAAAAGGATTAGAAATTGTACATAGTTCAGATGTAGAGAAAAATCCTATTTATTTACCTTTTGAAAGGGTTAATTTTATTTACATTATTGTTCCTTAGTTGTCCCAAATCACCTCTCTCTAGGAGTATATGAAAAATCTTTAATTTCTTGTTGATCAGGTTCATTTTTCCAAGTTTTTGTATTATGATGTATTTTGGGGGGAATCATGGTTAGCTGCTTGCATAGTCAGTGCTAGGAATGTGTACCTACATCTTCTATTAAAATATGCTAAGCACTTCAGTTTTTCTAAGTCAAAAAAAAAAATCCACAGAATTTTAATTTGCTTTTTATTAAGGATTTCAGTGGGATTTAATTTTATTAAATGTGCAAGTATGATTAATCACTTCAGTTTTAGAATTTTTGTCCTCATGTACATTGTGTAACTTACAAATTTAACTTGGAGCTCGGAAATATTTTTATCAAACGGATCGTTCTTGCTACCCTTGTGTTTCTAACTCACTGGAGCCTCCTGAAGTTATTGTTTTTCCCTTACAATCTACACATTTCATTTACACATAGAAAAGAAACGTCTGGCATGTTGGTTTTTTTCCTTTTTTTTTTTTTTTTTTTCCTAATGAGAGCTCTATGCTCATTGTCCAAACAAGCAGCAAAGAATCTGTTGTATGGCAAGAAAATGAGGGAGTAGTCTCTCTAATAATCAGTACATTCATATAAACTGGTGCTATTTAATTTTCTCAGTTAGCTATGCTATACTTTCACCCTTACAAGAACACAAATTGTGTTTAAAAATGCCTGCTGTGGAAAAATGTTACTTCAGAATGTTGATTACAACCACTTAAAACATATATCCATGGTTAAAGATGCTGACTCTCAGTTCTCTCCTGTCTAGAGCTTTCCTTTTTTATCTTTGAAGTTAAAATCATTATTCTGTGTTGGTGCCATTGGTTCTGCTTATTTTTTGTATCTCTCAGAAATGAAAGATCCAGTCTTTTTTGGAATAGCTATGAGTGTAACATATCAACAAGTTTATATTTTATACGGCTTGTGGAGCTGGATTTTGGAATTTGCTTTTTTAGTGGTTCTTTTGTGGAAGAGAAATCTTTCAGGCATGAATTGATAGTCCAGATCTTTCGAGGTCTGTCTGTGCTAACCTATGACCTCTGTTCTTACGAGGTCAACATCTGAGGGCAGGAGATTAAGGCAGTTAAAAGATTGGAATGGGAACTGGAATGGAAAAATTAGCCAGCACATTTTGGGTGGAAAACATCAAAGTCATCAAACAATTTGCTTATTTTAAACTCAGTTTAAGGGTAACAAGCTAATTGTACTGTGTTTGTTGATGCAAGCAATTTATATTATTTGAGGAGATTAACACAAGAATTTTTTTTTTATCAGAGAAACATAATGTATGCTCAGTGTAAACGTGCTATGTATTTTGTATTGTAAATGCTTTTGTCCTACATTTTTAGCATAATAATTCAAGATCTGATCCTACAGTCAGTGCACTTAATTAGCTCTATTTCTTATAAGCAGCAACAGTAAGTGTTGCAAAATCTGAATCTTGCTTGTGATCTCCTGAAGACCCCTCACATTCATTACAGAATACAGGTGCTCTCCGTATATGAGAAAGAGTTATTCCCATTTATATATTTCTTGACTCTGATGCTTAAAAAACATTTGCAAGCATCTCTTTTTGTTCTAGCTTTTCAAATGTGAATTCCTTTTCAATGCAAACTTGTCACCGAGGAATGTTCTTTCATAGATTATAAATGGATTTAAAAGAAAATGGTCTGTTTGTTCTTGTCTGTCATAGTTGAAAATTCATTAGTTTGTTTTAAAAGAATGAGGACTTAATCTTTCATTTGTACAATTGCTTTCAAAGATGATATTATCTAGAGAAAGACAACTTTCCACATCTGAAAATTAAGCGAGTTCAAGGATATGTGTAAGCAATCATATTTTTTGTCTTGCTTGTTTGAAGTGCAAATAAAAGTGGTTTCAGTGTCACATGCAAAAAGAAAGACGAGTGGTTCGGTGTGCGGTCCTACCTTGCAGGGGAAAAAAAAAGTCATGGATGTTACAGCTCCGGCTTTGCCTAACAGAGTATGGATTCTGGTATTTCTCTAGTAGTTATGTTATAAGTAAATCAAAGTACTGTAAAATACAGCTAGACTCAAGCCTCAGTCTGTAAGTCTCAGTCTCTCATCTTCACACATTATTATTGTTCTTTTGATAGTAAATAATATGACATATGAGATTTGGGTTTCCATTCTCAAGCTATTAACTTCCCAAATTGTTCCTGTAAAGGCTTAAACCTTCCTTTTGCATTTTTTGCCTCTGACTTGCACCTGAGGGAAATTGAGAAAAAATGCTTGCCATCATCTCTCCCTCCTTGGCGGAAGGAAAAGAAAGGAAGGCAGGAGGAGCTGTTGTGGGCTGCAGCAGCCCTGGGACTGTTCCCACGGACGCAGCCACCCTTTGGTTTCCTTCCTGCCATTTCACTGGGGTGGCTGGAGAAGCTGTGCCAGCTGCAAGAGCTGCCACATCCCTGGGGCATGGGGGAAACAGGGAGTGTTCGAACGGGCAGGACCAATCCCAAAGGCTGCTATATCCCAAGGATCAATTCCCTGGTTCAGTTCTTACGGTAAAATGAGGTAGTTGCTGATCAGCCATTTTGTGACTCTGGTTTGCCAGCCTTCGCTGTGGCTAAATAAATAGGCATGATGGATGGATGCGGAGCTAATTCTGTCTTACAGAATGACTTTGCTTACCTGCTTGTGAGAATGTGTAATGAGAAACACCAGGAGTCATTGTGAAGGAAAGAGTTGTTAATGAATAAAGGAGAAAAGTTAAGCAACTATGAAGATAATGTGCGCGACATGACTTAAGATAGCCTTCTTGTTTGCCCAGGCCATTTCTGTACCTTCCTTCTGTTCTGTCTGTTTAGATAGTAAATTCTTCAGCATAGAATTGGTTTCCTTCTTAGTCCATAAAATCACTTAAAATCACTGCTGCTTTTAATTGCAATAATAATTGTCATTTGTGGTCATTTGAATTATTAGAGAGCAGCAAAATATACATTTTTTTTTGAATCTGGAAGACTTGCTTTCCCAGGAGTTTTGTTGAAAGTGTGTATCCCCTTGTAGCAATTCAAACATCCTGTCCATGATCCTGCTTTTCTTAGTTATCTTTTTGACACCGTTTAGAAGTAGTTTATAGATAACTAAGGTCTCTGTAATGAAGAGTGGGGTGCAGGAGGTTTTGCGTCCCTTAATTGTTGTTGCATTAGTTCTAAACATACTAAGAGCAGTCTCCAAGCTTGGTATGCAGTAGCTTGCTGGGCAGAGTAGACTGCTAAGTTTGAGGGAAGGGGAATTCAAAACTTAAAGAAATTATAGTACAATTTTTGAATGACTTAGAGATTGTTCCATGTGAGAAATACGTAGAGAATATATCCTCAATTCCCTTGCATGTCCTTTCCACAATAAAAATTTGCTGCTTAGCCAGACAAAACTCATCAGAATTACTGCAAATAATATTTTCAGGCTTACGTGCTTGTGGAGGTTGAAATTTCTGCCAGTGCAGCTGCTCCAATAGATTTCTGTCTGCAGTCCCACCGTGCTCTTGGAATCAGTGTTTCCAAATGGACTCTCTAATTTGCCTCAGATGATTCACTTCCTTGCCACGAACTGCCATAAAGAGATAATTTCTTCTGCTTTGCTTTCTGGGATTTAGACTCTACTGCCCCCCTTCTTTTCAAAATAAGAACTCATCAGAAAATGCCTTTTGTAGTAATGCAGTCGTGTTCAGAGGGATTCAGAAATATGGATTATTGGTGATCTTTTAGTTTAGTTTAGGCTATTGTTTTTTTGTGTTCCTTCTCTGTTTCTAGTTGCTAATTTGAATGAAAAGCCAGCAGAGAATCATGTTGCTTTTCTTTGTAATTGGTGGTTGTAATTATTCCTCAACTGGCAAGTGAATTTGAATGTCTGTGAGATGCTTTAGGTCATGGCTGCCCTTAAAATCTTTAGAAGTACATGTTAATATATATATATAAAAGCTGTTATATCTCTTTTCTTAGTGACCCAAATTTCTTGCTTAATTCTTGCATAAAATATGATGTAATCACATTTGAAAGCTTTTGAATTTGGTAGAATAATAATAGTCTTTATTGTTAAGATGTATTTTATAGAAGGTTGACTTTACTTTTGGAAAAGAAAAATCTATTAACATTTATATCTATTATATTTATCCTATATATACATATATTGTATGCTTTCTCGTACTGTATACACATTTATGTACACACAATAGATTCATGAAAGATTGCCTCAGCTGCATTAAAGGAAGTGGGTATGAAAAGGAAGATGACTCGATCAGTTCAGTTAGAATGAGATAAACACATTGATGACCTCATAATTAAAACAACAACAACAAAAACACAAAAACACTAGTCTTAATAGCTGTGAGGAAAAGCTGACAGGAACTGACTGATGCTTCTTTCTTATGCTGGCAGTCATATTCCATTTCTATACCAAATTTTACTAGGTAAACTCGGTACATGTAGTCATGTGATAAAGTGATTCTGTGTAATGTGTTGAATCCTGATTTTGTAACCAGGTTTAGTTTATTGCAGTTGGTGATAGCTAAGATCATGCCTGACTGGCAGCTTCTAAAAGGTGCAGCATGTGCCTCATTAGTAGGACATCTAAACAGCCAACAGTCTCTGATTTGTGCCTGTATAATCAGTGTGGCCATAGTGTGTGCTCCATTCTCCAGTTCTCTCTGCTGGTGTAACCTAGAGTGCATTATTGTACGTTAACCCTGTGTTGCAGTATGTGGTTTTAGGCAAAACGAAGCAATACCAATATATCTGCATTAGCTTACTCTGTTAGGCCAGGTAACACCGTTGTAATGACACGGACTTTTTCCTTCTTGCCTGTGCAAGGTCAGCTGAGAGTTTTCACAAACCTGCAAAAAACTACTTGAACTACCGATTATGGTTTAGACTGTAAGTGAAAAAGTATATGAAATATAAGGTGGTGTTAGTACTGGAAATTACTCACGACACTGTATACACACTAATCACTGTAGTGGAAACATCCAGCTGCTATAATGAGATGCTCTGTTAGGAACAGGATACCACCATGTTCCCTTTCTGTGGTAGCAGGTGGTAAATTTGCTTAAGCTTGCATATTTTGTTACACTGTAGAGGACTACAGTTTGTGTGTGGCATATAAATCCATTTTCCAACTTGGAATTGTTTTTTTTTCTGGTGTTTTGTTTTGTTTTTTAAAGGCACAATCTCATTTAGTTAAGAAAAAACTTCCCCAGGGACTGGTTTATATGTAAAGACTTAAATCTGTTAAAAAAACAACAAAAAAAGGCACTAAAGGATAGTTCAAGTTTGTCTGTTTAAAAATGCTTATTTCCTTGAAGTATCCAGCTGTGACCTCTGCAATGGGTCATGCATATCAGTCTGTAAAAACTAAATGTGATGATTAGGAGCAGAATCTGGATGGAAGTGACGGGGGGGTGGTACTAGGGATGAGGAGGAAATGTGGTAAATGGGATCACTGGATATGAATCAAGTTGCTTGTGCAGTTAGAGCTGACTGGATTACAGAATAGCAGAGGCAATGCTCACCTCTTCATGGCAGGCAATGGAGGCAGGACTGTTTCTGACCTGATGCTTTCATGAACTGATGACTTCAGTGTCTTCCCAGAATCAGGAATGCTGTAGTTCTCACTTCCCTATTGTCTTTTTTTTTTTTTTTTTTTTTTTTTTTTCCCTGAGAAGGTTAAGAATAGTTTGAGAGACTGGTTTAACTTATGTATTTTCTATGATTCAGAAGAAGTAAAACTCCAAATATGGGTTAGCTGTGAGCTGACCAAGAGACGAAGGGTAACCAACCATGGGTTGTCACTGTGTGCTTTGCACTCGTGGTCCTGGGTGCACAACGGGCCAAGGCTCTCCCCAGATGGGACACAGCTCTCTGCCAGGGCAGCCGGGCTTGCCCCGATGCCCCAAGCTTGGTGTTTACTTGGTTATATCTGCCCAGGAACCACAAGCATGCTGCACACGTCTGTAGGATGCACAGCGTCTGTGAAAGCCAGTGCAAACGAGCGTGTGTCTGAGAGGGGAATGGCTTTGAGCCCCTGGAGGGGAGCAAGGCCTTCCCGGCTGTGTGCTGACTGCTCAAGGAAGGGGGCCACATGGTGTGGGTTCTGCTGCTGTGGTGTGGGCTGGGATGGGCAAGCCCAGGGGTCCTAGGAGGGCTCTCTGAGGAGAGAGCATTTCTCTCCTGGCATTTCAGACAGCGGTTGTGCTGCTGATTGCTGCCACACGCATATGAGGGCTGGGACTGCCAGCATGGTTGGCCAAGGGGCTCTCCTGAGGACGCTGTAATAGATACAGCCCTGGAGACCTGTTTGGCAGAGTCTGCCAATAACTTAATTCTGTCTGTACTGCAGGCTCTCTCTGCAGAGGAAAAGAGCCCCAGTGGAAGAGAGATGCAGGGCTGCAGCCTGGCCAAGTCAGCATTTGCCTACCAAGTGCAATTAGCTTGCTGTGTACCCCTCAGCAGATGGGGAAGCTGCAGAGATGGCCCTGGCCCTGACCCCAGGCTGTGCCTCTCCTGTCTCAGGGGGAATTCGAGGCAGATTCCTTCAGATTTGGGGGTTAACTTAAAAATTTCCTGTGTCTCTGGGGACACAGAGCTAGTCTTAAAACAACGTCTAATCCAGGCTTGCCACAGCTATCCTGGTGATTTTTCTCAAAACTCTTCAGCCAGAGACTCAACTGCACTTCACAATCCAATTTTTTTTGATTGAAATGATGCCTTTTACTCTAAATTTCAGAAATAGTTTTTGATATAAAGCATACCGTGTATGTTTGTTTGTCTCCACTGTGCTGAATATGCTGAATCATAGAATCATTTAGGTTGGAAAAGACCTCTATGATCACAAAGTCCAGCTGTTAACCTAGCACTGCCAACTGTCACTAAGCCATGTCCCTAAGCACTTCATCTAGTGATCTTCCAAGTACTGGACAGCATTAACAGATTTAATTGCCTTTCATTATTTTTTTCCAGCAAGGGAACTGTGTCTTTAAAAGAAACGGATGCTACCTCTAATTCAGTAGCATACTCCCCACACGGGTACAGTTTCACATGACAGAGAACAGTCCCCTGCAGCCCTAAGTGCAGTGATCTTCTCCCTGCAGGGTGGCTGGTGCTGACCGAATCCTACAGAGAGCCAGCCCCTGGAGCATAACATAAGGAGAAACTAATCCTGTCACAAAAGCATTGAGAAGCACTGAAAACAGGGGGATGCCTCGCAATAGCAGTGTGGCACTTGGTTGGTTTATCTGCAGTGGGGAGACCCTGCGAGTATCAAGGCATGAGGCACGTTGTGCTCCCTGGTTGAGATCTCCCCCACAGCGTGGTGGGGGCTCTGCGGTCCCGTGCTGGCAGTGATACGTATCCTGCCATTGCTGGAGGCAGGGGGTTGGTGAAGGAAAGCAACAGGAGCACAAAACACAACAGGGAGCTGGTTTGGGCCTCCAAAAGGCCGGAGGTGCAAACAAGCACTGGCAACACCTCATGGAGGGTGTGGGGACTGTTCCAGACAAGGCCTGTGCTATTCGAGCTGTCCGTGTCAGACCACCGGCAAACCTGTATAAAAGATCCCATTGCACATGGTTCCCTGCACGAACGATGTGCTGTGTTGTTAGCAGGGCTGCAGCTTGTGGTTTTCCTGATCAGGGAAAGAAAACAGGGTGGGAATCGCAAATCTACCCATTTTAGATGCTTTGGTGCCACCAGACCATTAACTCATCTATTAAACTGCAGCATGAGGTGGGGAGGTGAGGAGAACTGAGGCTCTCAGAAACAGATTGCTTATTTAAGATTAACCAGGAAGTCTGTGCCTGGCTGGGAATGCGAGCAGCATTCCTCAGCCCCGCTTCGGACATCCCTGTCCGTCCAAAGGGGACCCTTCCAACACTGCAGTGATCAGGTTTAATTCACTGCCAACTTGTAGTTGGAGGTTTAGTATGAATGAGCAGCGCATGTGTAATGGTTATTTCTCAGTTCTTTTCCTTCCTTTCAGCAGCTGCTCCTCAAAACTTGCAAAATCTGAGTGGCAGGCTTTGAGGAGTACTGCATATCCTGTTATCACAGCTCTTCCTTTCCTACCAGCTTCCTCTAAGCAATCTGGGTTTTGTTTTGTTTTTTCTGCCTCTGTTGCATTAGTTTGGAGTGCTGTGAATGATGTGAAGACAATTGGAGATAGGTATTAGAAGTAGCATTTCCTGTTGTAATGGTCTGGTGTTTCATATCAATCAGAATATTGTAAGCATGGTACAGTTTCAGCATTCTGTTTTGGAACTTAAATGTACTAAAATCATAACCAGCCTTTGTGACAAGGATAGAGCTGATAAAAAATAAATAAATTTCACATGCTGTAACAGAAATCATACTATTTTCCACTAATTTTTCTATATACATCAATTTCTTGGTACTGTAGAGAGAAGCTCATGGTTCAGGTTTCTTAATGACAGCTCTTCAAAGGTTCTTTTTTTCACTGAGTGAAACAGAAGGATTGTATAAAATCGGGACTTAAAGCTAGTAGTACTGTAATGCTGAAAGGTACACTTAAGTATCAGTAATATATAACTTTTGAAACTCAGTGTGTAATCCATTAAATGCCGTGTTTTCTAGGCTTCCAGGAAAAGGAAGTGATTATTCCCTGATATTTCCAGACATGCACATTTTCTTAGTTTTTACGATGAATCAGTGAATTTTCAAAAAATACTGATAATAACTATGAAAGCATATTAGGAAATACTAATTTGTTAAGTTGAAATATCAAACAACTTTTACTACAAATCTTTCAATTACTCCAGTTACTAGAAAAACAAAATGAGTATTGACAGCTCAAGTCTTGAAGTTTGGATGACCCCCCTTCTTTAAGACACCTTAAGGTTTTCTTGTTGTCATCCTTATCAGAGGAGAGTCACCAGCTGGACTAATTCATGCTGCAAGGCTTCATAGGAAAATAGCTTTGCAGCTATTTTTGTGATACACATGTGATACTAACTCTGTGGGCAAGAGGCAGGACAAGGTACAGAAATGCGAACTGCTGCCTCTGAAAGAAACAAAGCGTTAAGGAAGCTTAACATGCTGAAATCAAGGGGAGTTTATCATCTTCATCCTATAGTATTGAAGTGACAAACAGCACGGGGTTCACAGCAGCTGTTGCACGCGGATGTTATCTTATGGCTAAAGAGAGCTTGTAAAAGGGCATAAAAACTGCAGGCAGCAGCCATCTAGCCAGCCAGATCTCAGAATACGTATTCCAGCCTTGCATCCTACTAATAGAATGGACCTGGAAAAATTGGGAAAAGTGGGTAAAGTGCAGTGGTACCAGTTACAACTTATGCCTTCCCTTCATTATTGTAGCTTACCTAATACTCGTATTTGTCAACTAGTTGGTTTTCTTTTTCCTAGACAACGGAAATGTGCTAATGGTAATTTGTTTGGCCTTCAAAAAGGATCTGTTGTAGTGCATAAGGGATAATTACCAAGTAAAACAAGGTTTAACACATGAATTCTGAAACGGGCAAAATTAGTTTGCTGAGCCCAAGAGCTTTACTTCTCCTTGAACCTCTTCTGCTCCCCTATGAGTTACGATTTGGAATTAGAAATGTTTTTAACAAGATAGTAATTATAAAACTGCTGCACCTTGTGCAGTATATCCCCCTGAGCCACTTGGTAGCATCTCAGCAGAATGTTGTGGCCTTTAAGAACAATCTTACTAAAGAAATGCTCAAGTTAAAAATAATTTGAGTAGGTTGCATCCTGCTATTTATGTAACAGATAAAGGGGGTGAGGGACAGGATTGATGTAAATTGGCCTTCCTGTGGGGAGAAAGGAGAGGTTGCTATGTTCTGCTTTTCCTGCTGATGTATCTTTCCTCAAGTTCCCCGATTCCTCATTATTCCCCATCAGCAGGTAACCTTGATCATCCCAAAACTTCCATGTCAGATTATAGGAACCCCAGGAAGAAGTTTGGCTGGCATTTCTTCTGCTTTTGGGGAGCATGTAGGAAAGGAGAAGCTGCTCCTTCTGATAATATCTGGGTCAGCCTGGGGAAAGAAAAAAATAGAAGTGATCAAGTTAAAGATTGCCTACCCCAGTCCATGCTACAGCAGGCTGAGTTTGCACTGCTAAGCTTTGGGTGCCTCCTGGCTGCTATTGCCAAAGGCACATAGACCAGCTGGGAACAGCAGGAACATAATAGATTTCCTTTGGTTGTGTGCCTCCTACAACAGATGAGGCACTGACCTGAGGATCTGGGGGCGGGGAGGGGTGTCCTTCCTTACACTGCCAGTGCAAAAGCAAGTAACTTCAAACACATTAGGGAATTTGCTCCGAAGTATTGACCATGGCTGCTCAATCTTTTTAATCATCTAATCAGCCCTGATGTTGCAAAAGCCTCTGTGCAGTTTGCAGCATCCTTCTAAAATCATTCGCAAGTTACGCTGTGTTGTCTTCATGAGCTACTCTGTCAAAGTCCTCTCCCAAAGAGGCAAGCAAATTATCTGGTACTCGGTGGTACAATTCAGACATTTCTGGCTGCAGTCTCCTCTTTGCGTGGTGCAGCTCACTTTTCTGATGGCTGGCCCATTGGAGAGGAAAGGCTTTGTACTTTTCTCACCATGCTCATAGCAGTGTGCACCACATCTGGAGTAAACATGGAGAAAGTTCCTTCCTTCTCCCCACCACTGACCATGTTCCTTCAGTGCTGCTGGAACCTGTTAGAAGGCCAGGTGTAGTCTTGTGGGTTTCTTCACTACCTGCACTGCTGTTTTTCATCAGCAATTGTCTTTATGTTGCTGAATCATTGCTCAAGCAGTGTAAAATGTTAACTTTTACATCACACTGTACAGATAGGTCTTTGCAGGTAACAATTTGCAAGTTTTCCCCTTATTTCTCAGACTGATGAGTTTCTTGTGAGCTGTCGTTACTCAAAACTCTTCCTGTTTCCATTCTTGTCGTAGAGATCCAGTTGGTGAAATTTGACTGAATCTTCAGAAAGCAATGACAAGTAATAAAAATTGTGCAGGCACAGCTTGTCTAGGTTGGGTGGGACAGAAACTGTGGCCTGACTGTTGCTGAAGTCAGTGATTGTTGGTGTGATTCAGATCTGCTGGGGCAGGGTCTGAGGCTGCAAGGAAGGAAGAATCTGAGAATTTTCAAGGAGCGTACAGGGAAGCGAACCTGAGGTAAGATATGATGTGCTTCGTAGGATACGGGGCTTGGTTTCACTCAAGGACTGATAGATCAGGATTTTAAGACGGGCAGGGGGAGAATGGGGTAATAGAATGGACCTGCTGCTGCTGCTAACAACCATTAAAAAATACAAAGCCAGCTGCTCTCGGAGCAGGGCTTGATCCTTTCAGTGCCTTTAACAGCACAGTATATATTCAGAGGAGGGGAATTCATGAGGCCCTATGGACCTACACCATGGCATTACACAAAAATGCAAACCCGAACAATGGGTGGCCTCAGAGGTTCCATCTGGCTCACCATTAACAAGGTTGAAGTAAAGTGGGCTGCCGTGGCTGTGCCACACACAATTTACACTTCAGATGCTTTAACTTTGGACAGGAGGGAGTGCAGTTCTGAGTGCACATGGCAAGGGCCTCATCACGTGTGGCAAAAGTATTTAGCACTGATGGTCTTTGAAAGATACAGGAGTATTATTTAGGTGATTTTAAAGTACTACATACAAAGTGCAGCTCTTTTGAGTAAGTCATTAAATATATAAATATGTATATCATGTCAACAGATTGGAATTACAGTTGAATCTTGTTTGCCCAGGATATTTTAAGGACATAATATTATTAGTGGCTGGATTCAGCCAGCAGCATAGGTTATTAGAGGAAATGCTGCAACCAGCATTTCTGGTATGATAACCTGAAAACTACAAGCCACTTCTAGGCTAAAAGAGATACTGGCACACAGACACGTATTCTGTTGTAAAGCATTGAGTTTTCAGAGCTACCAAAATACTCAGCTGATAGCATAATTAACCATGGCAAATAATGACCTTTTAAAAATGTTAGATAAAATACATTTTCACACTTGAGTAGGTTTTAATAATGCTGATCGTAACTGCAAGCATTAATAAACGTAATTCTATAGGCTGTCCCATTCTTGAATAAAAATTTGCTTAATCTCAGTGAATGAATATTGAAGTTTATAATTCAATTATGAAGCTGCTTTATGATCTGTAAGACAGGCATTGAGCAGTTATCTCTGTGGTAAAGATCTAGTGTAATTTCCAGAGGGAATACATCTCATGTTGCTACAGAGGTGCTCAAGGAAAACCACAGAGAAATGTGTGTTTTGCACTGAATGACAAGTATTGCAAGAAACCTTGCTGTCTTGATTGTCTTTGACCCCAAATGATGAGTTTAACAATTGAGCAGAACTTCATACCCTTCCTCAAGTTAAGCAATTAAAATTGCATACAGTGAAACCAGAAGAAGTTAACTACCAGTTACCCTTGCGATGTCCATAGCCTCACCCAGGAAGGCCTGGAGCAAGCAGCCCAGCATGGTGAGCTTCCTTCATGGCCTGTGCAGTGTCACCATGATGGGGCACCCTTCCTCTCGAGAGCACTGCCAAGAGGCTGGGCTTCAGGATGCACCAGTGGTACAGCACTTGTACATGTGTAGGCTGGGAGATGCCCAAGCTATACTAGATGTGGGCAGTGGGAGGGCTCACGAAAATAAGAGTTAGTGTTAACCTCAAATAGGTTTGGTTAATTTTATGGGGAATGCATAGAAGAATTGTGAAAGTTCGTATTTACTTAGCGTAGGGTAAATGAGCATCTCTGCACGCTGTATTTAGCTTGTGCTTAACTCAGAGCATGCTTTGCAGTCAGCTCAGCTATTTTTTTGTCAGTTAAGTTCTTTTACATCTCACTATCTCTAATTGAAAGGGAGTTCTGCCACAGCCATCCTGTTTACAAAACCAACTTCAGCATCTATATCTTGTGTCTGAGCTTCTAATGTGTGATTCTTTCATCCGTCCTTCACATAGCAGATTAGATAAATGAAATATTTTGATTGGCGTATTCACAAACACAGGTAAAAAATTGATACGAATTTGTGTAAAGACAGATTTCTATAAATAATGTGCACAGTGCCAAGTTTTTAGTGTCTACTCCCCTCTGATTTGACAGTGGAGAAGACTGTGCTTCCTCTAACCTGTCTTTGTGGTTTTGGAAAGCTGTGACCATGGGCATGGCTAGGAGAATACGACTGTAGCTGATTTTGAGGCTGATTTCTGCTGAACATGTTTTGTGACCACTAGGAAGTCCCAGGTGGAGGATGCGGTTTCACACTGCAGTTTCTCTGGCAGCAGTGCTTGAGGATGACGGGAATCTCACTGCTTGGTCTACTCCCTCCCACCTCCTGCCAGCATTTATCACACCCGTGGTTATGCCAGTGCAGTGGCTTTGTGCCTCAAAACTGGAGGTGTGATGTGAACCAAGCTAAACAAATACTAGAAACTGGAAAAAAAAAAAAAAGAAAAGATGAATTGTCTGAAAACCTTTGCTGTGGAGAATTGGATGGCAGTTTTAGTTATCAAAGTGGATTCTTCCTAGGAAGTTTTGAAAGCAAATTGTATGTCTTTGGAGGTATTCTTGAAAAGAGGGATATTTTCTCTGTGCTTATCTTTAATTTATTTTCATATTACCAAACCCAAAAACAAACAAACAAACAAAAACCATGAATGAAATGCAAAGTAGTTGAGCTGGAGTCCTGGAAACTGCTTACAGTGCTAGATGGCTAGATGGCTTGTGCAGTACTCAGCCAGGATCCCTGGCAGCTCCCTGCACCCTGCCTGGCGTGGCTTGCTGTTGCTGGCTTGTTTCACAGTACGGAACATGAAAGCAGAAGGGCCCCCCAGGAGCTACCACTGATGCTGCTGAGACAGCAGTGGTGGTACTCTTGCTGTGTGGGAAGCTGGGATGAAAGCTATGCAAAGTAGTTTGTTGAAGGTGTTCTGATTCAGGCTTCTACATTGTGAAGGAAGCGTATACTTTCCTCCACTGATTCCTGGTTTTGTGTTTCCTATCAACACAGATTGAAAAAGACATGTGAAGGGTTTTTCTGCATTTGTGCAAAGTGCAGGTTAGCTCTTGGTAGCCCTCCTTTTCCATTTAACATTTGGGTTGCAGGCGTAAGTGAACTGACTTTTTACAACTTGCTTATAACTTTTCATCCCGGTAGTTGGGCAGCAGTGAAGGTGCCACAATAAAGACGACAAATTCAAAGTCGGGTATTTTCTACGTTGTCCAGAATGTGCCCGGTTCCTGCTCTAGTTCACTGAATTCTGATTAATTTGTGGCCTGGTCCACCATAAGATTGGACAATGTTGTACCACAAATATTTTTTTATTCACCAGATATAATCCAGAGCAGTACAAACCAGTATCCTCAAAGCTACGTGGAGCCTGATTACTTGTGAAGTGGGTGTCATTTAGGCATTTAAATATCTGTAAACATCTGATGGTACATGACAGGGTCACATAGGCCACCTTAACAGAGAAAGAAGCCGCTAGCACGTTCCCAAGTCTGGGACAGGTACCTTAGCCATTGGGCCATTTCTGCTCTTTGGGTGACACTAGGAAGGGGACAGATCCATCTTCTTAGTATTCTGCAAACTGCACCAGCAGTTCAAGAAAAACTCCTACTCAGATTTCCAGCCACTTCAAAAAACCATAAACTTAGTCCTTTGGAAGTCCGTTATGTTTTTCAGGTTTAGTTCCCCAAAGGTTCTTTCTGTATTTTTTCTCTCTGACTTCCATTACTACATTCTTGGTCACCAGTTTCTAAGCCTGGGAAAGATTTAAAAAAACAGATTGTTCCTGGAAGTATCCAGGAATACTGTGGGAAGTGTCAGACTTGTAAAGGTCTTCTAAGGCCAAAGCTGTGTAGGTTTTGCAATTCTCAACCACACAGGAGGCGTTTGGTACCCAGATGAAACATTTGGGTGCTGTCAAGCCCTCAAAAAACTAATTTATGTGCTGCCTATACGTCGTTTTTTATCAGCAGGGGTTTCTCCAGGACAGCCAGTCAGTGCTCTAGCTTGCACTGGAGCTCCACAGAATTACCAAGGTGGCTCCTGAGCCCCTTGACTTGTGTGGCCCAAACTAGCGAGCACACTTTAACCTACACAAAAGGCACCCGAGGGGTCACCACATAGCTAGAAGTGCTTACGCTGTGTGTGTCTGAATGCAGGGCTCCCTCTGTCAGGAGTCTGCTGTGCTCTCCAGATGGTGGCTGTTGAGCCTTTTGAAGAAGGATTAACAGATCCTTCATGTGAGATAAGAGACAGGGGTTCCTCTTCTCCGCTGTCTCGGGGGAGCAGGGATGGTTGAGGAGTTCCAGGAGGACTGCACCACGTGGTGGGAGCAGGGACATGAGGTGTGGGGAGACTGGGACTGAGGAGGAGCGGGCAGGGCTGCAGGGTCTGGGCAGTGCAGCGTGACAAGTTCAGCTACAAAGCATACAGCAGCTCGTAAGGCTGGTGTCGGGGTTTTTACAGCAGTACAATACTACAGATACCTAATGTTGGCACCTGATGTGATTTGTTGTTGCACAGGTGTGGGTTGTGGTATCCATATGCCACCACTCAGGAGTAACTGAGGAAGGCTCATGCCAGCTGGGGAAACAGCCCGGTGCTGGGAGCATGTCGCTCATCTCCCTCCTCCCTCTAGCTAGTGATGGATGTTCATCCAGGGTGGCAGAAAGATAGATCTAGGTCTCTGTCTACAACTTAAATCCACTGCTCCAGCAGGTTCAGCTGCAGTATGTTAGGGTCTTGTGGGAGGGTACTGGCAATTTTTCCTCTGGAAGATCTATCACTGCAATAATTAACTGTACACTGAATAATAGTAAGAGTTGACTACGTAACCTCACAGCAGTATGGCCAATAATCAGTAAAACGTGAAGAAACTGGATTTCAGTCAGCATTTCCAATAAGGGCTAATGAAATCCCATGGATTCGAGCAGATTTGATGTTATATGTTCCATTTGTAACCACTGCACTATGTCCCTGTCACCTTTCCATGTCTTCTGGCCTGCTCCCAGAGCCTGGGAGTGAAGGAGAGCACACAAGCTGCCAGCATAACTGAGTAATCCTCTATTTTGCTAGAAGTCAGGATTTGTGCTCCAAAATGGAAGAACTCTTTAACTATCCCCCCTTCAGAAATGTGGTATCTTGCTGGCCTGTGCACACATTGCATAAGCAGCTGTAGAAACATAAATATACGTCGTCTTATATCCCCAGCCAGAAGTCATATTCATCACCAGCAACTTCACGGCTTGTATTCAAATTGTGATACTCTTTCTGCCTTGGTGTGCTTTCAGTCTTAATGTATGGTTTTCCTGCCTTGCACAATGAATGCTGCTGGATAACTGGAAGGTTGTTTGTTTTAGAGTGTAGATGAAATGTTAAGGCACAGACGCAATGCTGGCATTAATCGCTGTTCTGCTTTGTGACAGCTTTCAAAATTGTAAATTCGGGGCTTCCATAATGGAAGTTGCAGCTCAGGTATGAATTGCTGATCAGAACTACAGAGAGCTGGTTATGCTGTGCTCAGCAAGCATATCCATTGCATCTTCCTGTTTTTCTAAGTCTAGGCTTCCTATTTTATCTAAATCTTCTGATGCAGAGTTCGTTGGTCATGGTAGGAAAACAGATGCTTTGCCTGTAAATGTCCTTTCTTTTGAAATCATTTAGTCATTTTTTCTTGAAAAAATGACTAAACCTGAACCTTGGCCATAGTTCTTTGGCTTTTATAAAAAATAAGCAAACAAAAACCTTTGTGCTAAATTATGCTTTCAAGGGGTTATATTAACCAGCAAATGCAGATTTAAAGGTGGAACTGGGAGGCTTCCTCATGAGACACACAGAGGGAGAGTTACCAATTTTTTCTGGATTTATACCTGTGTGATTGAGAGCAGAATTAAGACCATTAATATGATTTGTTTCGGGATGATACAATCTTTTCTAAAAAAAACTTTGTTTACCTCATTGTTTGCATTTTACTGTAGTAATATCACTTAACGTACCTAATCATGATGAAGAGGGATAAAGTGATATAATTTACTAGGTATTGTAAAATGCTTTCAGTTATGGTTGATTATTTGTAACCCTCCACAGAATTAACAGATTTCAGAGAAAGAAGTGTTAAACTCAAGCCCATGCATAAGATTTACCATCCTGAGGCTAAGCTAAGAAAATTGAAGCACCATATTTTGAATTAATAATGTTGTTTTTTAAATTTATGTGCACAAATGTGTGTTGTTTTTGTCGGCCTTTTTTTGTTTTGTTTTTGTTTTTATGCACATAACTGTATAGCAAATCAACAACCACGATGGTAGTAGAATAGGTGGTAGAATAGTAAAAAAAAAATAATAATAATAAATGAATTGTTTCGCTTTTAATTCTCAGGCATCAGGCAGACCAGCAGAAATACCTGCCTCAGGTGGGAATTAAAAGCTTTAACATTTGAGGCTTAATCCTGTTGCTGCTGAAATCCTCTTTTCACACTATAATTTTGCTTCTGCATTTTGATGTGAAAAGCTTCAAAATTAACATTTTTCTCTAAGATGTTGAAAGCCTTTAAAAATGTTATAGAAAATAATGACTGCAACCACTCTGTAGTAATGTCAGTGTATGGCACTCATCCGTTTTAAGCGTCTTAAGATGCAGGTTTGGAAAAGTGGATTAGGAACTGACTGCTTTCTTCCTCAGTCAGTAGGGCAGCGTGATACAGATTTCCCTTACAAAAATGTGACTTTGGAGCATCTGAGTGACCTTATTCCTGCTGCAGGTGTTGGACACGTGAACTGACAGGCCCAATGTCAAGGAAAACCAGCCACTACGTTTGTTGGCCTTTTGTTACAGAGCTGGAGAAAGAAGCTCTGCCCGTATTTCAGGTGGCATGAGTTGTTCTATCTGTTCCATGAGCTATGGAAGGAACGCCCACAGAGATAACTGACTTGGCCTCTAACAGTGAATGTGACAGGAACAGTCCCTTTATTTCTGAAGAGTGAAATGAAGATGTGAGGTGCTGGTCACTCCCTGCAGTCTTTAACACTTGAGAAGACTATACTCATGCATGTCATCTAATTCACTGAATGAATAGAAATTTTTGAGAATCCACTTCAAGGCTGGTGTTTGTCAGTCCATACTCCTGTTGTCAGGTATATCTGAAACTGTGTGTGTGATACTGATTTGTAAGGGAAACTTGAAATTATATGACCCTAAAACTGGTATTTAGGGAAGGAGAATGGGTTATGAAATTCACCAGGAGCTGGAAGACTTGTGATTCAGTTGGCGTTATTTACATTTGTTGTTAATGCTAGTGACAAAGTAAGGAAAAAAGGGGAAATGGCAAGTTTATCAATCAGTTACAGTTACCGCCCTTTTTCCTGAAGCCTGGAGTAGCTGACTTGTGGATGTGGAAGCACTGGAAATGGCTCTGTGGAAGGCAGCTGAGGTCAGGCATGCTTCTTAGCTCAGGACCAGCACCTCACTGATCCAGAAAGAGCTGAGCTAGCTTTTCACAGCGCACATCCCTACCCACACAGCCACCTCTGAGAAGAGTTTTGGTGTTTCTGAACCATGCTTGTGACAGGGGCACCAAGGAGTGGGCTCAAACACAGCCAGCCAGGGTCTGCCCAGCTCAGCACCCCACTTGCGAAAGGCTTCCCAAATGCGGGTGCACACTGCAAGGATAGCCACAGTAAATCTTTATGGCAGCCTTTCCCCCAGCATGGACTATGGAAAACATTTATTGTTTTAAAAATTGCTGCATATAGAGCTGCTGCGATTTAAAATCTTTGTATCTTTTTTTTAAATTCCCACAAAAATTAAGGCTTACAAATATTCAGAATATTTGTGTGTGTGGTTTCATGATGCAAAAAGATTAACAGCAGTATTGTATTTGAAATCACAGTATAGCATTTCATGTTTGAAATGCGTGATATACGACTGTTTAAACCATAACTTAAACCGTCACTGATCTTGTATCTGCTATATCTGAATGGGTTGGAGCCATTAAAATATACTCATTCTTTCCACACCATATTGATACTATTGGAGCAAACCCATCTTTTGTGTTATTTAGGAAAAAAGACCTTGTTTTGTAAATTGTTATTTCAGGAGTTTCTAACTCTCACTATAAAGAAAACCCTTTTGTTTTAAAAAATGAATAGTATATCCAAAGCATTCCTCCTTGAGGATGCATTTCATACGTTTTTTTTTTATGTGATGTGAAAATTTATGTAATTTTCCTTCATGCCTCTGAAGAGGGACGAGTGGATAGCACAGATAAGGTTTCATGGAAAGGAAGAAAGAATGGAAATGATATAGTGGAGGTTATTTTTCAGAGCTGATGTCTGCATCGTCCCTTTCATTTTTGTGGAGAAAAAAGACTGCGTTTGGTGTATTTTGAGCCACCTTCCCATTTCATTGTTGGCCTCGGTTCTCAAGAAGGAAAAAAAATAAAAAACACCAAGAAAGCCATCTTCCAGTAAAATCGTATTAGCAGATTTTAAACAAATTTATTTCCTCGTGCACTTCAGCTAAATAGTATCCCGAAAGGCCTGATTTATCGGACAAATGCCCCACGTTGTTTGTCAGCGTCTTTGTTGGGGGGTGAGGGGGAGGGGAAGCCCACGCAACAAAAGACCATAACCTATTGATATTACTTCTGGATGCACGGGGGAAAATAGATTGATTTAGAGCTAACCACAGAAAACTATTCGATCTGATGAGTTTACGATTAAGCATTTTTATTTATTTATTTGTAATGAGAGTAAACATCATCAATATTCTGCCCTGTGTTATTGGAAGCCTTGCAGAAAGTGGCTTTGTGTCAGCGTGCTGGGGCTAGCTGCAAGATGAAAGAAGGCAACCTTAAAAAAATCATGGAGGGACTGTGTTTTTTTTTTTTTTTTCATGAAATTGAATGTGTTCAATCTGATACATTATCACAGGTTGTAGGATTTGGCAGAGAAATAGACAAACATTTTTACTTTATTTCATCTTTATTATTTTAGAAGATTACCTTGGTTTTAGAAGGTGATTTTTTTAATCTCAAAAGCCAGTAAAGCACAGTAAATTTTCAAACCAAATTTTACTGAAGAACAGCAGCCTGCAATTAACTTTCCCAGCATGTCGCCTCTGCACAGCGTTTTGCTTGAGTGAGGGACTCAGGGTAGCACGTAGTCACAGGATCAGGGCAAATCTAAATTCGGTGCCGATGTACCAAATTCTCAATTGATAACACACCATTTTTAAGTGTAGTTGACAGAAAACAATTACAGTTTTATTTTTTTCTTCTCATGGATTAAAAAAAAAAATCAATTGTTGGAAGTTTTCTGCATTTTGCTGGGCACATCATAAACACTCTGACGAAGAAGCTTGATGCTCAGTTCTCTAGTTTGTTTAACAAGATAATTTCACATGACCTTGAGTGATTTAAAATACAGTCTTTTGAATGCTAATATTTTGTTAGACCATTTTCAGAGTTATCTGTATCCCCACTGCATTCAAAAGCAGCTTAAGAATTACAAGTTAACATACAAAATGGCATAAAAACTAAAATGAATGTGGATGTGAGGAGGAGCGCTCCAGAAATTACCCCTTAGCCTTTGCGGACACCATGCATATGCCCAGGGCATCTTGTGCCCCTGCAGCCATTCCCTCCTTAAGAAAGCAAGAAGCCAGGCTGCCTTAATGCACGCCTGGTGTGGGGGTACACACACAAGGCTCCCTCCTGCTCTGTGATGCTTTAAAAAATGCCAGCCAGTGTTATTTCCCCTGGGATTTAATGCTGCTCGAGGGGGGGGAACAACCTTCTCCCAAAACAATGGCTGCAAGGGAATCCCCTCAAAATGCAGCTGAGGAAGGAGGGAAATGCCTGAGGAGTGCTGGCCACTGCATGGGGTGCCTGGGGTCCCCAACAGCCCCACTGCAACACGCTGCTGCTGCTGCACATGTGATCAGTCCTTTTATAACGCAGTAAGGTATGAGAGGTGCCCTGTCAGCTGCAGCCACTGGTGATGCTGTCAGCCTTGGGAGAGATGATGTGAGAGATTTGCTATCCAGGATTTACTTGGTCCCTGGAATATTCCATTAATCTATTAAAATATATTTGCGCTTCTCTTGAGGAAAATTTCAGTCAGAAACCTCTGCCAGCCCCTCCGGGGTGTTTCTAACCCTGCGTGGCCAGGCACAGGCCGAGCATGCACCTGCCTGAGCTTCCCTGCACCCGCAGCCTGCCTTTCACGGCTGAAGCATCTGAGGCCCTTGAAGAGTAAAACATCCTCGTTTTGTCTAAAACCTCTTAGATTGGGCGTAGCTGAAGCTGCCTTCACGGCAGAAGGGGGTAGATCAAGCAGTCTGCTGCGTGTGCTGTTTGCAAGAACCAGCCTCCCTTTGCGTTGTGGTGAAAGCAGTGACTAAAAGAGACAGCATATTTAGGTACAACTTGAGACATTTCCTTGTAATTATTCTCTGCTTTAGCTGCTGCGTTGGCATTCAGCATGTAGTAAAAACATCACGCTTGCACATGCTGTTAGCAAACCAGGCCATTTTTCAAAGCATTTAAACTGCTGGATGAAGCATTGTTCACCAAGATGTGGGGTTTTGTTCTCCGATAGCATTCAGAAAGGAAAAACAAAAAGGGAGCTGGTGCAGGGCCTATCTTGGTGAATTATTTCTCTGACTACATCCCTTTGCTATCCCTGTCAGATGTTAAAACCACCACCCCCAAGAAAAAGTCAGTCATTAGAGCAATTCTAAAGCTTTTTCTCCCAACGGATAATAGCGTGGAGCCATACAAATGATTCTCTCCTTGTCATATATATTGGATTATCATCCAAATCATATTATGAAGCAGCATGAAGAAGCAAGCAGTTGTCCTTACCCTCCTTACTGCTTAGTTCAGCTGAGCTGTTGCGGGGAATGTGTTTGCGAGACAGTTGTGTCGTCATTTTAAGAGTGCTGGGGCTAGGGAATACTTCCTAACTATGAAACGAGGCGACTGCTGGGACAATAAAAAACAGCTGAAGACTAGAGGGTATTTTATTTTGTGTTTGCATTTGGTTGGGAATTTGAGTACTTGTAATGAATTTCAGCCATCAGCTTATTGTAATTACTGCAGCATGGTTTGTGTTGGAATCTGTACGCTTCTTGCTTGTTCATCTATTTCCACTAATACGTCTAGTTCTGTGTAATCATGAATCCATAGTAAAGGAGGATATAGAAGTATTTTTAACCTTGCAGTATACTCTTTCTTTGTTAGTAGGTATTAATGCTACTGTTTTCTGGAGTATACTGAAATACAATATTAGGTAAATTGCTCAAGGTATTCCTTCATTTGCATGCTCATCATTTTTATACCAAAAAACAGTCCTGATCCACCTTCCCACCAGTGCCCTAACAAAGAAAGGATTCCCCTTCAGGGTAATTGCCATCTCTTCATTTATTTTGTTGCATTATTTTTTGAGCCTGAAGCTACCCAGTAAATAATGAGAGCCTTCTGTGAGAAGATATTCCTTTTTTAGTAAACCTTTCTTGCTGTTTTGTTTCTCTAAGGGTTACTTATATTATCACTGAACTTTTAAGGGCTTTTTATGTTTTACCCATCTCATGATGTAAATTATCTATGAAGCTTTATGTTGTAAGTGTTTATGTTGTAAACACTTGTACTTAGTATAGTTGTACTCACCTAGAGTTTCTGAAAACGTTATTAAATGAGAATTTGCTAATTTTCTTAGCAGGAGCCAATTTGTGTAGAGTTCTTCATATTAATGTGTATATAGATGTAGCTATATAAACCTGTGTGTGCATATCATGCGTTATCAATTTTCATTATGTTGTAATGTAGGTTTATAGAGCAGAGGCAAGCAAAGAGCTGAAGCCTTTTGGACAAAAGGGTTTAACACCATACCTTAATGTGCGTGGATGCTGCCATGTGGTGTCATTTGTGAGCTCCTGAGGTGGCTGACCAGTTCCATTTTGGTGTAAATCCCTTGAGAGGGAAGGCATTTCAGAGCGGGGTGTGATCTCTTCTCCTGGTAAGAGTGATTGACAAGGAGTGAATAAATAGTTAAAAGAAGTGAGTGAATACCACCCTCCTGTTTAAGTCCAGGCACACCCAGGCTGGCACATATATATTCTAATGAGATACTATAGCCAGATGCTTGGGTTGGTTAGTCACAAGAAACATTCCTGAAAAGCCAAATCATAGTTTAATTACAACTGCTCCTGGTAGAATTTTATTTTTACAGTGACATTTTACAAGTGATTTGAATAAATGCAGGGAATTACAATATTTTGCAAGTAGGATGTATTGATGAATATATATGCAAAAGGTGACGGAGGCCTCTTGAGTGGAAGCAGGGGCTCTGACAGCAGGTTCTTGGTCAATTGGTGAGGTGAAATGGTTCACTGAATTGGATAACACAGTGCATACCATAGTGACTGATTAAATTGATTTGTCCATGGCTACCGCCTCCTCTCCTACTGAAGCCCTTTAACCTATTTTCAAACTTTTTTTTTTTTTTTTTTTTTTTAAACGATTCTAAGTAAATGTGTTGTTAGGGAAGGGAGCCAACACAAATGCGTTCACAGCTATAAAATTCTATATTCTGGTTCTGGATTAAGTTAAAATGCACGATTCCCAAAATGTCTGTTCACTCCCATGTGATACTATATTACACCATCTTAGATAAAAAGCCTAGGAATGAGTACACTGCTAGAAACAGATGTGGAAGATACTAATAAACACCATTCTTTAATATAACCTGCATTATAATGAATACCACATTTGTGAAGTCCTAGGTGTATTTATTGGAGGCAGAGAAAGTAAAATACTTCAGGGTTTTTGTTGCTGCTGTTCTTTTTGTTTGTTTGTTTTTCTTTTTTTTCTTCTTTTTTTTCTCCAATAGCAAGTTTTACTTTCTTATTATTTTATCCAAAAGATGTTTAGTAAACTTGTCAGGGAGACATAGCTGAATGCTGCTGTTAAACGGGAGGTCACTAATTTGAAAACACCTGTAATGATATGGAAAAAAAAGTAATCAGATTGACAGCGTTCATTAACTGGAAATTTATCAAGCTTTTTTTTTCCCTAAAATATAATGTTTTGGTCTTAAATCAGGATGTTCATATTTTACAACATACTTAGTATTGCCTTGCTAGGGAGATCATTCTAAAGACAATGAGGCTTGTACGTATTTTCTTTTTCATTCAAGCAGAGCTTTATCTCTTCATGGGTTATTTCATGCTATATGCAGGCAGACTAGTATAGGCATAGTCTTCAAATGCCACTGAAAATCAAATAAAAATTATGTGCACTGATGACATAAAAATGGAACCAGTTCACCTAAAATATATTATTGCAGTTGTCATAAAAAGTGCAGAGTTCAGTGTAATGGCTTTGGTTTCTTGTTTGTTATTAATTTTTAGGGAAGATATGACAATTTAATTATAATGTTTTCTGAAGGGATAATGAAGTTCTGTGTATCATTTAGCTTCTTTAAATTATAAATCAGTCTTGGGGAATATGACAACATGCCATGGGCAACTTATGCTTTCTTTTTTTTCATTCGTCTATTAAAAGAAAGATACGGTTAGTATCTTGCTAATGGAGAAAAAGAAATATTGAGAGGGCGTTTCTCAGGGATTTTTTCTTGGATGGAATTTGCAAATGTTCACAGCCATTTTGTAACCTTTCTATAAACTACACAGGTTTTATCAAGAACATTTTTGTGTAGACAATGTATATTCTGTAATTGAGACTACAGCTATACATATGGCTTTGCATAGGCTAAACATCTGTGTTGTGTGTAGACTAACAGCAATCACATTGTGGTTTAACCCGGCAGGCAGCTAAGCACCACAAGCCAGGAGGGGACAGAGCCAGGACAGATCACTAACTGCTAGCTCAAAACAGGGCTTTGTTGCTTTCCAGGAGCCTGAAAATTTTGATGGGGGCTTGAGCCAAAGCACATTGCATTGTTTTATACATACAGTTGCTTGCACATGTAGTTGTTTTGAGTCCTTCAATCCACTCTACTAGGCATGGTTGTTTGCAACTGTTTTTTTTAATTAGTTCATATAGTTAAGGGGAAGCAAAAACAAATTGTCATTATGGGGTTAGTTCTCTTCAGTAGAATGCTAGATTATAATAGATTTAATCCATACACATTTGGTGCAAATATTTGTAATACAGAGAAACAGAAACCGTAGAAAAATAGCCAAAATAAAAAGTGATGGATATGATCAGCATAGGATCATCAGGTAATTATTGTTCTGTATCAAGTGTTAGACTGATGTAAGTCAATGATTTAAATTCCTGGTGTGTGTGTTACAAAGTAAAAGTATTCAGTAAAGAATTGTTGGATTTCTCCATGATTCCCCTTGATAATAAGATTAACACAGGAGTGTTTACATTTTGGCCATTTTAAAGACTTGGCGAAAAGGTCTTGCCTGTGGCGCTTGGAAGAGGTGCTCTGCCGTTTGTCTGCTTCTGGGCAGCCCTGCTTTTGAAGATGACACCCAGGGTCACCACCACTTGCATGTGGTTTGAGAATTTCAAGAGAAAACAAACAAACCCTGTTTTATGACTCTTGCTAGGGCTTTACTCATTTTGTTTTGAATTGAAACCATAAAAGCCATTCCTGACCCTCTGAAACATAAGCATTGTAAAAGCTCAGCCCCCACCCTTCCCTTAGCGTGCCTTAACTGAGCCAGAAGAGGCAAAGTTTCTGGGCGAGATCTTTTACGTGCCCAAAGAGCTTTTTGGAGCACTTGAAGACGTGGTAAAGTCCGAGGCAACTTCCTTAGGGAAAGCCAAATCTCTTCTCCCTATGCGTTTCTTTATGGCCTCAACCCAGCGACTCACAGGGTGAAGCCCACCCCTGGGTGAAGAGGTCGGCCCTGGCGGCTACCTCCTCCCCACCCGGCTTTGAAATGTTAGTCCTGCCAGGCATTTGAAATACTAGCGCCCACGGGGGTTTAATGCTATAAATACTTGAGCAAGAAGCGATGCTTGCCAGGGCAGCGGCGTCGGGATCTGTGAATATTTGGTGCCCTCTAGCGGGGCCGAGGCTGGCTGAACCCCAGCATCATCCCTCCTTTGGGGAGAGCCAGCAGGGTAGGGGTGGTTGAGGGTTTTCTGTCTGTCTGAGAGGTTTTATATTGAAAATTTTAGCCTCCTGGCGTTGTGGAATTCGTGGAAATCCCAGTGCAGCGGGGTTTTCTGATGTAGTTGTACGGTGCTGGTGACTGGCGGCTCTTTCAGCGGCGGGACCCTCGCAGCATTGTCCCAATGCTGCACAGGCTCGTCTTACTGCTGAGGGCAGTGAGGCATCCCAAGGCTGTCACGAAAGCGTGGTTAGGCACCTGCCTACATCTGCAAATGCTTCCGATTTAGCTCTTGGCAGTCAGTAGAAAGGTCCCACTGAAAACAAGTGAGGATCTGTTTTAGAGTGGTCTTTACTTTCAAGCAGTACCAAGGGTATCAGTATAGCAAGATACTGATAAGGATGATAGTAACAGAATCTATTCCTAAGTAAGAGGTATTTTTTGGCACCGGTGTGACATAGGGGCACATTCCAAGTGCATTGCTTAAAAAGCAAAACTCAGATATATATTTGTCTGTGGCAATGGGATATTGTCGCAGAAGCTCCTGCTGTCTCACCAACAGACCAAGTGCACAGTCAGCTTCTGACACACAGAAAATCTTACAGTCTGATGCTACATTTTATAACCAGCTGTCTCTTTTCATTTTTAGATGCTACAACTGTGGTGGCCTTGATCACCACGCTAAAGAATGCAGCCTACCTCCACAGCCAAAGAAGTGCCATTACTGTCAGAGCATCATGCACATGGTGGCTAACTGCCCCCATAAAACTGTTTCGCAACAGCCCACTAGTTCTCAGGGAAGACATGAAGCTGAACCACAGCCTTCCACTTCTGCTTTCCTGAGAGAAGGGGGAGGAACGTACGGCTATTCGTCTCCATCATATTCTCAGGAGGGAAGGTCAGAGATCTCAGAGCGTTCAGGCAGGTCACCACAAGAAGCTTCTTCAAGTAAGTTATCTGCATCACCTGAAGAACCAAGCAGAAAGGGGCCTTCTGTTCAGAAAAGGAAAAAAACTTAAAGCATTTTTCATAACTTTCCATTTTCTTTATCCTCTCGGGATGTCTACCTCATGCAAGTACAGGGGAAATAATTTCATTATCAGTAGCTGACCTGGAATTTTAACTACTGTTGAGGAACTGTGAATTTTTTTTTCTTTAATAGACAAATCACTCCAAGCAAAATACATTTGAGCAGGGTGCGTTACGTTTTACCTTCTGTATATGTGTGTATGAGTGTGCACGCGCGCGTGTGTCTGCATATCTATGAATATATATTTTTTCCATCAGAACACTCTCCAGATCCCACAATACATTACTGTGAAGCAATAGACACAGTACCCGTAAATGTTGCTGAACTCATTCCTAGAATCGGTTTTCAAACATGTTCAAAAAAAACCAAAAACAAACAAGAAAACCCAAGAAATCTCACCAAACAGAAACAAAAACACCTGAAAAACCACACACAGAACTGAGATCAAGACTGTTACTTCTCTTGTGAACCAAAGGATACGTTCATATTTTAAAGCTGCCATATGGTACTAAAGATACTAAGACATCCCCCACACCATCAATTTGAGTTATTTTCTTTCCCTCTCTACAAAGCATCACTTCCCCACTTCCCACCCCTCCACCCCCCATGCCTGTGAAGGGCAGTGTCACGACTAAGCATGGCTCTCATCACCACCATCCTTTGTTGGTAAGGAGTTAATAGCTCCAGAAAAGACAATGAATGTGTAGTTTCTGTGCTGGTTTCTCAAAATGTTTTGTTAAATTAATATGGGTGTAACTGTAATTTAGATGACCGTATTGTAGGGGAGACTGTGTAAGTTGTTAAAGAGCAAACAAACCCTTTTGAGTGGTATCAGGATATCATCCTGCTTCACCCTTTGTATTCTGTGAACATTTAGGGGACCTTGGTGGCAGTAGTAGCAGCAGCAGCAGCAGCAACTTCTCTTGGTCCCGAGTAGTGCCCCTGAATTTGAAGGGGCTTCCCCCTCGTTTACTGTTGAAATGACGTGGAGAGAATTCCTTAGGGATTTTTTTGTTGTTGTTGTGGTTGTCTGTTTTGTTTTTAAAGAAAACAAAATGCAAAGCTATTAAGATCCTGGGATAAAAAGTTTCTTGAGAATAAAGGTAGATGGGTACTCGTGGTTGCTCAGCCAGCCTCTCACCCTGATGATACTGCACATGTTCATTAAAGGACAGGTGCCTGCTGCAGATGAGCCTTAGTGAAGGCACCTGCAAGCCTGCCCTGGGCATCATCAGCTTCTTGTGAACGGGAGACTGCTGCTGACCAGCCATGGTCTGGTGTGTGCTGGGACCACACACTTGTGCATTAAAGAGAAAGATTGGTGGCCTCAGAGTGAGACTCCCTGGGCAGCCTTTGCTTGGGGTTAATAGAGTTGGAGCCTAGCAAAACTTCAAGTCGCTTTCCATTTGAAACGTCTACATTACCAAGTCATACGTACGATAACATACTTTGACAAATCCCATTGCAGATGTAAGTTAATTAGAGAAACTTGTATAATCCTTAGCATTGGCAATAAACACAGGCTGTTAAAGCTTGAAGGAGTCAGGTAGGTTTAAGCTCAGATAATCAAACTGGAGAACCAAGCCTGCATGAAAGGCTACGGTGAGCCCAAGCCCTGTCTGCGGTAACTCTCACAGCCGACAGTCACAACAGGTAGGCAGCTGGCTCGTTGCGTGGCCCTCCCCTCCCACTTGTCCTCCCGGTTGAGACTTTTACTGTTGCTGCTGCTGCTGCTTCAGTAAACAGGTTATAATCAAAAGCCTCAGCGAAGGGCACAATTTTCCAGAGCATTATTTTGTGTGAATTCCTTGCCAGTGTTTGCGAGAATCTCGATGGTTTATACTGAAGTTCTCAGTATGCTAATGCAAAGCTTACCTTTGACGATATTGAATGTGATATATCTATAGAGAAGAACTTCCTTGCCTTACGTAAGGATAGTAAACTTATTTAAATTATGTAGACAAATCAAAGTGGCATTGCTTAACCTTCTAGCCGGTGTAAAAACCGGGTTAAACAGCAAAGATGCAAAACTTAGGTCACTTTGAAAAATTTAAACCAAAGTTCCTTATAGAAATAGGCAATTGCGGATTTGAAAACTGGTCATTCCCTGTTTATATGTAAGAAGTTCAGAGCTGAGATGAGAAAATATTTTCAACGTGCAGATTTTTATTGGTGCTGTTTGAAATCAGTGTGCACCAAAGTCAGACTGAACTGCAAAGAGCACATACCAAACCCTATCTTATTGTTGAAAGCTTAAGGTTTTATTTTTATATATTAGAATGTTATCACTATTACATAACATACTCAGGACAAAGAACTTTGCTCAGGGAATATACCATGTGATGTTGTTTTTACTTTACAGAATAGTCTACCGACCTGCTTACTCAGAACAAACCAAATAGACTTAGCCCTTTTTATCTCTATATAAGTATTATGTACTGATATTAGTAACTACCTCTGAGTTGACATAGACCTACATTTGTGATAATCAGATTTCAGCGTTTTGTATTATAAGTTCCTGTGAAATGAAAAAGTGGTATTCTGTACTGGTTGCTTATGTGAGCATACATGTCTTTACATTCACAGGGTCTGAGTTTTCAGAGATGCTGAGCAACCGCAGCTCCCATTGACTTCCAGTTGGAGTTACTGGTGCTTAGCTTTTCTAGAAGGGGAGGGATGGGGGGTGGAGGGGAAAGAGAAAAAAAAAAAAAAAACACAAAAAAAACACAAAAGCATCAAGCCCACTTTGTTTACATAGGTGACAATAAAATTATTATTCTGTTTACAGCAAAAGGCTACCTCATATTTACTGCATAAACACACCTTTGTGCTGCTCTGGCCTTAAAGGTGGCTGTTGATCTATGGTACATGCTATTTATCTGTACTGAATATGTAACTGATAATTCACCACTGCATAGGTTATGGCAAATACTTGTTTAAGATGAAGCATCCATCTGAAATTATGAGAAGTTTCCAAACATTTCTTTAGAAGTTTTTTATGTTTCTGTCTAAAGGATTATGGGCACTGTTCACAAAAATAAGTACATCTCCGAAACAGACAAAAAATATACATGCCTAAGTTAAACACAGCAGCGCAAGCTGTGGCAGGTAACTACTTAGCACTGAGCTGCAGTAGAAAAAAAAAATAAAAAAATCTAATGATACTCCTTCAATAGGCTGCTCCAAATAAGCAAAGAACACTCTAAAGGAGGAGATGCAGACTTGAGTTCGGGATTCTTCCTTCTTATGCTACAGCATTGGCTCAGCCTTGATTTCCCTTATTCACCAGCCTGTCCTTGCCAGAATGCCTCCCAATACAACTCGCTTGAGCAGAGGTAATTCAAGTATCAGCTCAGAGGGATGTGTTTTTCTCCAAGCAGTACTGGAGATAGGCTTAAACCTGTAACAAGAGAGCTCTCCCTCCCAACCCCTCACTCCAAAAAACTCAATTTGATTTAATCATAAGGGACATTGTGAGATATTTATATTCTCCCCCAAGGAGAGTTAATGGTATTTATTTCCACACTACAAAAAGTGAGCCATGGGGAAGATTGATATTTGGAAGAAGAGCCAAATAACTTTTTTTGCTGTAGCTAATTGTAAGTCTGGCATTATAATACCATCTGCAGTATTTTGCTTTTAGCTAGCTTTCAGGGAGTGCCAAACAACATACTTGACTCCTACCTTTTCCCTTTGTAGGCCACCTTTTCCAGCCCAGTTTTATTCTGCGCCAGTGTTATCCTGAAGTTCCTGCTTAGTCATACATAGTTTTGTGAATAGAGCCCCATAAAAAGTGTTTATAGATCTTGTAACATTCTTTGTAAGAAGAATTATAAAAGAACATGGGAAATCTCATTGAGTCTTAAATTTAATTTAATTAATTTATCTGTAAGAAATGTTTATCATAAAAAAAATATATATGTATTCCCCTGTGCTAGATATAAAAGTAATTGGGAAGATGTGTACATGTGCAGATGCACTGATTTTAATTTTCTAGAAGTCTTAATGAGATTTGAGTATTGTTTTAGAAACAAGCAGAGCCTTGTTAAATGCATCAATCTAATTTTGCTGAGTATATCAACAGCCTCTTCTTTAAGATACGTTGGTTGTGTGTTACCCCTGTTACAACCCTTGAGTAATAACAAGAGGTTGATCTATGAACACACATGTCTTTTTTATGCTAAAACAGAGCTGTAAATTAGCAGCTTTGGTAGTGTTTTTATAAGAATGTTGAAAAGTACCAAGGTATTTGCTACCATTGTCGTTGAACCAAATGTAAGAGCAACCAGCTTTACAAAGGATAATGGTTTTGACTACCTCTTGGATTACTAAGTTAAGCAACAACTGGCTGACAAACATCACCAGACTGGCTTAAACTAGTATGTGTTGCTTGTGGTAATAATAACAATAACCATACTAGAGACCAAAGTGAACACTGATTTCTATATGTCTTTAATACTGTGTCTTATCTAGTGTTTTTAAATTATCTTCTGTAGTATAGATTACCTCATTGTCCATTTTGACTTGTATGTTGTTTACAAGGTGAAATTAAAGAAAAATCACTTGAATTTTATGTTTTAAAAAAAGACAGTGAGTTGAAGTTTTGAAGGTCATTTCACCTGTTTACTGTCTTGAGGGACTAAAGCACTGATTGCCTTTCTACATATCATGTATTTTATATTCTCATTTCATGCCTAATGTCTTTTTTTTTCCTGTCAGTCATGGATATTGTGAGGTTTAAAAGAATTACTTGATTAAAAATAAAACATAACATTGGCATTTACAACAGGCCTTTGAGAGTTTCTTTATTTGCATGATTAAAAAAAAAGCACCATGCAGTCAATGTTCACTTAGTTTTAAGACATTATCTTCAGGAAAGATAAATTGTTATATAAATTGTTGTTGGATGGAGGGGAAAATAAAAGGTTAGTGCATACCTGGATTGTACTAGCAATGCTGCAGAAATTGCACCCCAAACCACATTCAGCTATTGAAATTAAACTGCAAGATTACAGCTTTTGGTACTTAATCTCTGTGAGAATACACTAGTCATTAAAGTTATCAGGCATTTGGGCTAGTCTCTGGGATGGAAAGCATCCGATATTTAAGTTTCATCCTATCTTTATTTATTCTTCCATAATCTGTAAGCTTGCATATATATATTGCATGCTAATTTGAAATGATTTGCAGAGTTGTTTCATTTTTTAGAAAGGAAAGTGCTGTTGTCTACCATTAACTGGAAACTCCATCTCAAAATTACATAAAGTGTATTAGTGGATTCAATAGCATTAGCTCATCAATCTCTATTAAAAGACTTGGAGGCTTGAATATGCTACCTACATGGCCATTGTGTTTCAATACAAGTCTCTCTATACAGGTGATTAATAGCAAAATTGATCAATCTCTGCTAAATACAATGCATTTTTTTTTTCTATTTGTATAAACATCTGTGTGAAGGGTTACCATCTCATTCTAGCATTCTCTACTCTTCCAGTTGCATAAAACCTCATTTGCATTTTCTTTTTCTCTCTAATGTGTGGCCTCAGTAAGAATGAGTTATGAACTTGTTCCTCCTCATCCACCTCAACTTGTAGCCTGTTATTCACATTACTTTTTCTGGAAAGGGCAAGATGCGACTCTGAAGCTACAATCTGCTGCCACGATGCTGCTGACCTCCAGGACACCAGCAGGTTGCTCTGCACTTGTTTCTGCAAACGCTGCCAATTGCATGACTGCAGAGTGGCTGCCACTGAGCCTGCACACAGCTGCTGATGCTCTGTTAATATGCAGCTGGTCAATTTTTGCTTTCTGGCTGTACAATATTTAGCCCCAGGTATTATTTGTGCTGTACAGCTCTTAGCCTAGATATTCGGGGCTGGAGCAGCCAAAAGGTTCATAAACCAGATGAACTGGTGTCGTTACTGCCATTGTACCAACCAAAAAAAGGTGGACAAGGTGAAAACAGTAACAAGGACTGAGCTTAGATATCCAGCTTTAGGCGCTTACAACCCCTTTTATTTTTTCAACTAAGTAATCAAAAATTCAAGGCCAGGAAGTATCAGTAGTCTGTGCAGTTTGACCTGCTGCATGTCAGACATTAAGTTCAGGGCAGTTACTGTTGTATTGAATTTTAGCACTCAGCTTCAACTGCTGCCTTGCTTGCTTGGCGGTTTTAAGCGTATTTACCGGTTGGGCTTCAGATCAGGCCTGAACACTCTTGAGAAAAAAGAAATGCTCCGCTCTGACAGCCTGTTTTAATCACCTCACTGTTAGCAAGTAGTGTCTAATTTCCATTTCCTCTGGCTTCAACTTCCAGCTAGCTGTCTTTTCCCACCAGGGTAGAAAGCCTGCACTACTAAGAAAATGCAAATACTGTTTTATTTTTTTATTTTTATTTTTATAGAGGACAAAAAAGACCCAATATCTTATATATATATAAAAAAAAAAAAAAAAGTGGTGTTGCCTCACCCTTATCATCATTTTCAGAAGCTTTCTACTCTCCTCCTCAGCCCTGGCTTTAAAAACAACCAAAATATGGTTAAAATGCTGGGTTACCCAAAGCAGTACCTGGCCAAACTGAATACAGTCCTACTAGCCATGGAGGACAAAAGCAAAGAGCCTGGTCCATAAACCTGGACGTTTTTAGTAGTGAAGCTATGAACCAACAGAACAATCCCCACCAAGGCACAGGGCTGATCAACATGGACTGCAATTTCTTTCCTTTGACTTCTTCAAGACCATCTAAAGGTGGCTGGTTGCTGGAAAAGAATTGATGGACTCATCTTGGTCACTACAAAGTATATCTGTACTGGCAGTATTATGCTGAATTCACATTTTTCAGTCATTCCAGACTTACTACACAAATTTACATGGTGGGTGATTGCACTGACACACTACCAGTCTTTGATATTCTAGAAAATGAGTTCATTTCTTTTTCAGAAGTGTGCTAGATTGTCATGTCCTAGGTTGTCTAGTTTAAGGAGCAGAATAAAAGAAACCTTAGTTGGAGCATCCAGAATACTTGAGGCAATTAAACTAACTGAACACTGAGAAATACTGCCCAACAGTTACCAGGGTAGGAAAATAAGTTGAATTTGGGAGTAGTTTTGGAAACTGCCCGTGAAACAAAGCAGAAATGCTCTTTCTTCCCCAAGGTAGCACAGCAAGGGCAGAGGCTTCAAGCGCAGCAAGTTCCCTTCAGTCCAGCCCACATTTTTGTGTATCCTTGACCTATGCTGACAGCCGTGACAAAAAGTCACAGTCAAGCCTGCTGAACCAAAACTTCTGGGGAGTTTCAAGCCTGATTGATAGTTTCCAAAAATGTAGTTGCCTCACAAAATGCTGTGCGGAGAGGAGCGGAGGCTCCTGCTACAGAGATCCTCTGTCAGTAAGTAGAGCCACCCCAGCAGTTCCCAAGCCCTAGGATCTGTTTCTGTGTTACAGCAGAGAAAAATTAAAGCAGAAGAACTACAGGAACAAGTGTCTAGTTCCATTCTCTCCCCCACGTGCAATTTCCTTCTCCACTTCCCTGTACCACTTCCAATCACTTCCTTGGGTGCTTGAAAGCTTTTTGTGTCGCACCTACCTTCAAGCACACACTGCAGCTGTTCCCCAGGACACTGTGTGGCTGGGTGTTACTTTGCACCTCTGATGTATGTTTAAAGGTGGATGTATGCAGATAAAGGTGGGCACCCAGGCAGCTGGTAAGCTTCAGGGGCTGGGAAGGGCAGCAGTCTGACCTCTCTCTGATTCTTAAACAGAGATTTTTTTTCTACAGGCACCAAAAATTCCTCAAATCAGAGGTACTGAGGGTGCTTCCCAAGGAGCAGGCATCAGGACTGATTTCCAGCTGTCTCCAGAACCAGGATTTCGGAAGCTGCACCCACTCTTGATGCTAGCAGTTCAATAATGCCAGCTAACCTGCCATCTTATCCCTCTTTGCTGTGTTCTTGAGATACCCTAGAAAACAAAATATTGGAGTTTGGATACTGTGAGCCTTACAGTTAGTCAGTATAGGTGTGTTTAAAGAGAGTGGCTTGCTGCACTTCATTTAAATCCTAAATCTAATGCACAGAAAAAAGCCTACCTGCCTCTTTTTACACGGGGAACAGGTGAGCAGGTAGATGGGGGGCACAACAGCTACAGTGAAGGGAACGGATGGAAATACACTGCTCAGCACAGGCCCTGAGCCCCTGCATAACCTGAGGTACATTTTATTCAGCTAACAGCCACAAGTGGTTACCAGAAGCAACCTTGTGAGTCACATGAGGGCACACTGGGCTGGTTCAAAACAAAAACAAAATCACCCATTTTCTGGCACACCACCACCACCACAAAGAGCCAGCTAGAAAAGTGAAGTGACAGGATACGAGAAGGCCTGGTGGGAGGACAGAGAAGGCTGGGAGCCTCCTCCAGCTGGTTTCCTCCGCCCGCAGAGAGGTGCCGGCAGGACATGAGGGCCCTCACAGAGTCCCGAGTCCTGCCATCAGCACCCTCCTCATCCAGCACCTCCAAAGCCTGCACCCAAGCTGCTCTATACGGGTTGGGCACGCTCTGTTGCCCTAAGCTTCGTTTTGCCCCCATTGAGTCAATGTGGGAAGGATTTGGGTCACCGTGAGTTTTTGTCGGAAGGGTTCCCTAAATTAGCTCCTCTGCTTGAGATGAAAGGAAGAAGGAGGTCTGTCTTTGTTCTCCCCCCATAACAACCCTGTCCCATCCCTGTCTCCATTCACCAGCTCGCAGCAAGGCCCTGGCAGCCAGGTCACAGGTCAGCATGGACGGCAAGCCTCTGTGCCCCTAAAAGGGCTGGAAAGCTCTTCATTGCAACTTCAGCAGCCTCCACAAAGCACCCAGCCTTTCCAAAAAATCAGGCTCACAGAGTTGTGCTGCCAGGAGCCCAGAGGCCAGGAGATGTTCTCCTGCATTTCATCCTCAGGACACCGCCTGCGTTGTCCAAGGTCCCTGGAGGACATCTAATGTACCCCTGAATTACTGTGCATTGCCTCATTCCTCCAGATTGCGTAGCAAGGCCTCTGCCACGTGAATTTTCAGATCCACTCATCTGCCTCCTCTATATCTTCAATTGTTTTTAATTTAAAGCATAATTAACACCAACATTCCAGCTGCTCGTTGCCATTTCCAGGCAATGCTCACGCCTGCCCCTCCACCTGCACTGCCTCCAAGCATCAGCTCTAGCAGCTGCCGATGCCCTTCTGGAGACCTAGGATGCCACACAGTCCAACCCCTGGCATGCACATACCTCAGCCAGCATTTTCTGACACTCTGCTGAATTTATTTTACATGATGTTTATCTCCCTGTGCAGGGATGCTCATTTTGGAGGTGTGCCACCCAACAGCAGGATCCCCTGAGCAAAGAATGCCCACGTGCATCAGGCAGCCCATTCAGAAGCTACCTGAAGACACAACACCACAGGGTCACTGCTACAAGCATCATGTAGTGCAGGAGAACAGCCTGAAGGGGCACGCGTTGCTTACACAAGGAATGCTCCCTAAAAAGAAGCAAAACTATGAAAAATGTGAAAATCTTATGATTTTTAGCTCAAGTAGAAGCAGGATCATAGGGGTTATATATAGGTAGGCTGTTGTTTTGCAATTATTTTTAACCACCCCTCCCCAGCCTGTGAGCTGGTCTTATGATTCCCAGGGGCCAAAGTCAGTTTTTGTCTGACGGATAACTTGCCAGTGCCCATCTCCTTAATGCACTTGGCTCTCCTCTTGCCAGACAGAAGGAGCTGGCGCCTGATGCACCAAGGTCTCTGCTGCTGTTCTTGTTGACAGCTGAAACAAGAAAAGCCCAGATTCCCCAAGGGAGAGATCTGCAAGGAGGAGAAGGGTTTGAGGAGCTTTTCCAGCTACCCTGATGACACAGCATCACTGTGCCAGAAGGGCACAACCACTGTTTTCGGACCCACAGTCCCTGGGGCACAGCAGACCCACGGCTCATGTCCCTGCAGAGTGAGCCTTTGGCTTTCACTTCCACAGTTTACCTGTATGCCAACACAACCAGCTTTCCCTCTGAGGGAAATGCAAAAATTGCAGGTGGCATGAAGCTAAAAGGGATGACTGCAGGGTTGGGAGAGAGCACACGGTTTGTGGGGTGGATTTCAGCAGTGCCAAGCAGAGCACAGTGTATTTACAGAGGCCACAGTGCACCTAAAGATCACTTGGCAGCACTGGAAGAAAAATATAAAAACTGTGCTGGAGCAGCTGCTGAATATGTATCGACAACAGGCAACTGTTGCTGAAAGAAGTTTGAGAGTGTATGCCCCGAAACGTTGTATAAGCAAACATTTGAGGGAATTTGCTATTCTGGCATCGCTGCGGAGGAGCCAGCTGGAGTAGCTTTCTAGCTGAAGGTATTACACCAGAAGGTGACAGCTTCTGGTGTGAGTAATAAATGCAAGAAGGATGCCAGCTATAAGGATGGGCTAAAAGAAGCAAATGTGTTTGCCTCTCTTTCAGCAGCCTCCTATTACAAAGAAGGCTGACTCAAAGGGACTAGTGAACAGTCCAAAGACTAGCACCAAATCCAAAGCCAAAGAAAAAAGGGGCCACTAGAAGCTGCTTCTTTCTGCAGCAGTTTTGCACAGGTTAGCTGTATGCAAGCCCAGGACTCCCACCCATCAGTCCTCATATGAACAGGGCATTCCCCAAAAGCCATGCTGCAGATACCAAAGTGCCTTTAGTAACAACTCAGCTGATGTCATCTTTTTCTCTCCACAGCACAACCCAGAGCTGGGCTTGAATATCAGTGTGTTAAAGTTAACGTACACAATATTTGGTTTACAGAGCTGGTAAAGAAAACAGAGTGTAAGAAAGCAGGTAGAGGGCTTGATTTTCAAAACTGACATTTAGCTTAGAGCTGGAGAGTGCCAAATGACAGTGGAAATTCTCCAGAAACATTTCCCTCTCTGGAAAATCTCTGGAAAAGAGAAATCATTTCTCCCCACACTTCACAAGCTGTTAAAATATTTCCTGTACTGTTTACATGCATCATCTTCTTTTTCAGCTCGGCTCTGCTGGGGATTTCCATTACTTTCAGCAGTCAGCACTTTTCGCTGCTTCTAAATGCACCATGCACTGTGATGGATGCGATGTTGGAGGAGAGCAGTGCTCAGACCAACTGCTCCATGACACAAATAGCTCAGTGATCATTCCCTCCAGGACGTGATTAAGTTGCTGACTGCACAATTGATTTTCCTGTGTCTTTCTTCCGTGCACTGTATTGCATTTAACTCAGAGATGGAGAAGGCATCTCTAAGTGGAAGACAGGAATCAGGAAGAGAGATGTGAGATGTAAGCAGTGTTGTCACCCATGGTACACTTGTAGCTTTGTCCATCTTTGATGGGAACAGCCATGTGGTGAAGTTATCGCTGGGATAGCTACAGATCTACCAACATCAGTGTAATTCTGCTTGTTTTTGTAGTTCCCCCTCTTCCCACAAAAATCCGTGGTCGTAACTACACTTGATACTTACCCAAACCTAAATAAATGTTCCCTCCATCACTTCCTTTGGGCTCTGTGAGGCACACTCTGAGTTCATCTAGCTCATCACCAAGCCTGAAGGCTGCATGCGCTTCCACAGCCTTCCCCAAATCAATGTCTTTCTAATTAACTGGTATTTGTGGTGTCCCCAGTCATACTGACAGCATCTGCAAAAAGCATGCAAGTTTCATCCCCAGCAGAGGCTGCTGTTTATCTGCATTTCCATCTTTTGACGCGAGAAGTTTTTAGATTCCTCCTCTGCTGAGCAAAGCAGCACAGATTTCAGGGAGCCTGCGTACACAGCTAGTTTCTGTCAAATAGAGCTCAGCCTTAGTTGTGCCATCAGACTGCACTGGAAGAAATGCATTTGTGCTGGATGAGTGCAGTCTGGAAGCAGTTTAGGGACAGACTTGAACACAATCCCTAACATGAGATGCTGCCTCCAGCTCCACCTTCCTGAGACTGACAAGGTACATGTGGCAGAGTTATTAATTCAGTCCTCTCACTGCTTCCATCTTCAAGGTAACATTTGCAAAGCAGTACATCTTTAGAGATGTTTATGATGAGTGGAGATAAAAACTAAAAGCTCGCAGTGTCCACACATTAAGACAGTCAATGCAGAAAAAATAAACTGATCTGAAATTTATATATTGTTAGCAATTTACAGACAAACTGTAATTAGCTCAGATTGACCTATTTAGATGGACAGAAATACAGATAGAAAAAATACAACCAAAAAACCAACCACATATCCATGGATCTAGAAAAAATACAACCAAAACACCAACCACATATCCATAGATCCTCTAGGAAATTAACTAAGTACATCTGTTCTGTGAGGAAAAAATGTGAAAAACAAAATGGCAAAACAGGGTTCTCATCCTGCTAAGACAAAAGCAAAATTAAAGGCAAGCAAACCTTATTATAACAAGGTTTGCTTACAGACTATGATGCTCTAAGAAGTTTCTTAGGGCTCTTTATTTGTCTGTTTGCTTCTCACCCGCAAAGGCTCAGACCTCCTATTTCTAGAAGGCAGCTGAAGTAGCAGATATTGGCTATGGAGTCTTGAGAAAGTCCTAATTGCACCATGAAACACACATTAGAAATATCTTTTCTTGGTCTTTTACTTCCCTTGCCCTCCTCAAAAAGAGCTTGTAGTACCAGATTTATTGTAATTGAAGGATACTGAAGGCAAACAATAGGGGAATAACTCCTTAAAAAACTTTTTTTTTTTCCTCTAATTGAGTGACATGATTTTTCCCTTTGACATTTAGGCAATTATATGTATTTCTTCCACATTCTGTAGGGCATTTTACAACACACCCTCTGCATGAAAAGAAAAAGGTTTTATGTTCAACACACTCTAAGTCATCAGAAGCAGTAATTTATTAGATGGATGGCTTTCAAATATATTGCTAGCTGATGTCCACGTGAGTTTTTCCAGGGACTCTGATCAAAGTTGCTGTTGCTAATTATATAGGCTACAAATGAATATATCAAAATCCACAAATAAGCATAAAGTTTCCTTCGATAACTCTCCCTACTGCCAGATTTTGCTGAAAGAAGGAGGAAGGGAAGGGAACAGGAAAGAGACAGCCAGCCAGGCACCCCAACAACATGTGTATGAGCTTCAGAGGGTTTCCAGAAGAGGAACTCAATTTTACAGTCCTCATAACAGAGCTTTTCATTATAGACAAAACTGAATCATTGCAATTCATCCTCACACTTGCAAAAATGAAACACCAGCTAGCACATAGGAGTAAGTCTGGCCTTACAGAATCACTGAATCATTAAGGCTAGAAAGACCTCCAAGATCATTTGATACAACTATCTCCCCACCACCAATGTTACTCACTAAACCACACCCCTAAGCACCAGGTCCAAACTTTCCTTGAACACCCCCAGGGACAGCAACTCCACCACCTCCCTGAGCAACCCGTCCCAGTGCCTGACTGCTCTTTCTGAGAAATGTCTCCTCATTTCCAACCTGAAAATTTCCAGCCTTATTTCTAAGGACAGGACTACATGAATATATAAGCCTCAGGCGATACACAGACCCTTTATGCTGCACTTGGGCTCACCTGCATCTCCACAACCTGCAGATAAGAGCACACAGACAGGCACCACAGCAGTAGCCACGGTTTAAGTACAACTTCACAGGGTTTCCCCAAGCATACAGGGAAGCCACAGGAGATGACACAACTTAACTCTGAGAAGACACACCCACACATTGACTTGCTTTTGCTGTCTCCATTCACTCTTCTCACACCCAGCCAAATGAGTAACCCATCTCCACCTGGGCTTGCCTGTTGCTGCTGGTACTAGTGCAGTCCCTGTGCTGAAGGGAAAAAAAAAAAAAGAACAAAAACCTGTTTTCCCCACCTAACTCTCAGCTTGCTCCCAGCTGTGCTTTGGCACAGGCCAATGGTTGTGTGCTCCAGGAAAGGGAAATGGTGGTGGAGGTGTGATGGGAAAATATGAACAGAGTGATAATGCTGTGTTTTTAAGACATTTCACTAATGCCTAACAAGAGCTCTTCAGAGCCCTGCCTCTGAGCAGAAGGAAGGAGCAAGTTCCCACCTCACTCCCTTGGAAGTGACTGCATGCATTATGCCCCCACGCTCATTGCAAAGCCTTTAGATATCAGGACAATGCCACGGTCGTGTCCCACTTAGTGAGGAACAGGTGTGATACATGTCCTTTCTAGGTCCAAACCAGCAGCCTAGATGAAGAGCAGCATCACCTGCAGCTTTCCTGAGTACCCCTGTGTGGAATAATTGGAGGTCATCCATTTTTTTTTTTTTTTTAAAAAGGTTTAGTTTGTGTTTAGCAACACATATTATAACCGTTTCTCAGCCTTTTCCCATTTACCTGGGCTCCTGCAGTTTATGAACCTTCCCAGTCTGGACAAATGCAATCAGATAGCTGCCTGGGTTTTATTTTATTTCTATCTAGACACATCTGTCACCATAAGTCACCTCCACATGAATGGAATAAGAACAGAAATCTATTTTCATTCTGTTAGAGCATTTAACATACTATCATTTTTGTTTCTTCCCTTCATCGTAAATCATTTTGCCTTCTGCTTGTGAGTTTCACCTCATATGGAGGGAAGTCCACGTATGCTGAACAATAAGAAAAAGCACAAATTGCAGAGGGTGGTGTCATTAGGAAAATTATTTCTAAGAAACTGAAGGAGAGCGTGCTTTCTTCCGCATTTAGGAGTGTAAAAGATTCATAACACTTCACAGCATTTTTGGCAGGCCATGTCTATACCATTATTAAACTCCTCAGTTTTCTGGAACAGAATAAAGCACTGAGTACCAGTGAACAAAACAGTATTGATGCAATAGCATACAAGTGGATGCATTTCGAGAGGCATTGCTTTTGATCTGCTTTTGCTACAAAGGATGATGGGGAATTGTTATCCCAAAAGCACTTTGCACAGGAAACCAGGATGTGGCCATAACAGATATTAATCCCCAAGGAGAAAGTTAAGGAGGAACGTGAGTAAGGTAAATTGCAAGGGCTGAGCAGTGTTCATTTGCAGCATCTGATAGCTGAAGTAGGTGGCTGGAGACTGCAGCCCAGCTTACGTCCATCCCTGTGCAAAGCCCTAATTTCTACTCAGGTTATGGCTTGTGGGCCTTAAAGAGGTTTCTGAAAAAGAAAACAGGTGTTCTCAGGCTTCCAGAGTTATTTAGCAAACACATACCCATGCCACGGCTGTGACTTAGATTTGTAACACACATATTTTATATTCATTAAGTGTTCAAATAAGTGTTCTTGTGAACTTAAAATTCAGCTAACTCTTCAGCTTGCTGAAAATGCTTTATTCTAAATGACTTTATCAGCTGAAGTAATCTGTTCTGTTAAACAAGAGCCCATCAGCTTTTGCCACCTTGTTGAGGCAGTCAGTCTGCAGTGCTCTCCTTTTTAGAAGTATATGGATAGGTTTCCAGTCGATACTGAACAATCCTGCAACTTTTGCTTTGGTATTGCCTCTCTGTAATCTCTAATGACCCTCATATTATCATCATCATGCTCTCAGGAAGCTTAAATGTCAGGACTAATTAATTAAGATGGTTTGTCTTCTTTTATTAATCCCATAAGTACTGAGAACCCATTCCCCTTTAATCAGAAGCAGCTGTGACCAGCATTGCACAAGAGACAGAAAAACATTTTATTCAGAGGTACTTCCTATGACCACATTTCTGAAACAATAATTAAAGTAACTGTTGCTGTTATTCCAGTAACAACATTAAAACGTGTCACGATGATTTCACTTCCCAAAACTCCATCAAAATGATTCACCAATCTATCTGTACCAAGCCCAATCTAATCTACATCAAGCCCAATGCTGCTTATGAAATTGCTGCCTTCCACATATGAAGATATGAGACTTTACCTTTGCAATAGGCTCTACCTAGGTGCTAGAAATTTACTGAAGAGCTGAGCCCTTGCCAATGCGTCAGCATTCCCACTCTTCAATATATTTACTGAAGTGCCTATTTTGTAATATTTTTGCTTTATAATGCATCTATCAAATGAACTAGCCCATTTTCCACAAGGAGATTATAACTGATTTGTGCTTATTTCTTAAATGGAAATACTATAGGAAAGAAAATAAGGTATTTAGTACTTTCATACCAGTTCATCACTTTATTTTTAAAGATTAAATATATATATAAACTCTACCATAAAACAAATGAAGAACAGGGTTATCTGAACTACTTAGATATTGTTGAAACACTTTTGATCACTAATCATTTTGATCAGTTCTAAGCGTACTATTTCCTGCAAGCACCAGCCATGGACAAGAACCTGGGGGCTGTTTCCCAAGCTGCAGCAATGAAATGTGGGCAGCACGTAGCACCCTTCATTACTGCTCACCAGGCGCTTTGGGCTCTCCAGCTGGAGCACGCTTCCACCTGCCCGTCTACTTTCTGAATCCGCCCTAAAATGCCCAAGGTATCTTTTCCAATCTTTAGACAACTCCTTCAATGCAGATGTATTTGCTGGGGTAGGAGTATGCATGCTCTTACGTGTAGGAGTCACAGCTGAGGAGCTGCTGAGTTAACTCCTCATGAAGTTCATGCCACACAATTTCAGCACAAGACACACAGCACTTGACTGGTGAGAGCAGGACGGGCTCTGAAATGGTTCCTTAAGATGGCTATTGATACAGCTGATGAACACTTCTTGCCCCTGAGGAACACCACATTTAATGTACGTTTTACTACAAGCACCAAAATCCAAGAATTCTCAAAAAAATATAAAAATACATTGTGATGAAGTACTTTTTTTTTTTTTTCTTTTTTTTTTTCTCCTTTCTTTCCCCACAGGCATTCTGCTTAGTAAAATGAACTATTCGCCCATATAATTCACATCTGCTGCACAGTGAAAGTTCTGACCAACCCGACATGATGTTATGATTTAAAAGTACACGTTGTTTTATGTTTGATTTACCAGCCACACCTCAGAATGAGCCTGCAATGGGTTTACAGCCTGTCCTCTGCCCATGCACACAAACACACCTTTAAATCTGAATTATTACAGGATGCATTTACTTACCTTCTGCAGCAGCAATGGAAAGGGGTGCCTCATTAAATACAGAAAAGCAGGCTATAGCCTACTTTAACCTCTCTGTTGCCTCGGAAACGTCTCCATTTGAAACAACAGGAAGAAAGGTAAATAGACTTCGCAAGTTGTGTACATCAAGCAAGCATTCGCTATTCATTTTACCCCTTCACCGGGAATTTTAAAATATCCAGCCATATATTTTTACGTATATAATGTACTGCTTCCTGTAGTCTAACACCGCTATTTGCCATTATTTGCAGCGTTATTGCTGTAGTGTCACTAGCATATGTGATGCTTTGTAGGCACAGAGATGGCCTGGTTCCTACCCCCAGCTCCTGGTGCTGAGGCCGGGACACGCAGCCTGTGTGCAGAGCCCTGCTCCTGCAGAGCCTCTCTGATCCTTAAAACAAATTCTGCTCTGGAGATGCAATCTCTCCTGGCATTGAATTTGTAACAATACGTAAGAAATGAGTGTGCTGCAGAGGGAAGAAGAGGAAAAGAAGTGATTATTTTTTATATCAGCCAGTCTGGGTTTCCTGCTTATTCGCTTATTAAGCTATATGAGGTCTATTCCAGTAGCTTAATTTCCTCCTTAAAGGAGTTTGAAAACTGGCAGAATTTAGAGAAAATTATACCGGGACAAGGACACGGCTCCGTGCATCTTCTCCCTAGTAAGTAAAATAGTTTCTGTTTTCTCTCTTGCCCTCCCTGTAGCTAAGAGGCAACCTCTTTCTGACCTCTTTCTGAGCCACGCTCTTTCTGACCTTCAACTGATGCTGCACTTGCTTCTTGTGTGTGTAGATCTACTGGTTTTAATCCAGAAAGATGGGATTTGGTTTTTGCTTGTTTGTTCTTTTCATATTTTTACCATGGTCAAATGACCTTGTTATGTGATTTTATTTACGTATTTATGTATTTATTTTTTTATTTATTATTCCTAATCATTAAAAATCACGCATCAACTTCTTCCAACTGGTGTGTGCTATTCATTTGGATTATTTTATCTGGAATGGGAGTAAAACATCCCTTCTTATGCAGAGCTTGAAGCTGGTGCATGGAGCAAAGAAGCATGCCCCTAACCAAGCCATGAATCTCACACCATTTTGTTACTGACACAGCTTTTTAATTGACTACTTGCAAGTAAAACCTGAAAATATATGCAGAATTGTTTTATTTATGAAGTCTGTCTGTGTTGTAATCCAAAGGAACGTAAGTGTTTTAGGCATGCGATACTCACAAGCAGTCAGGTTCCTGTAACAGCACCTGTTGATGGTTTTATCTCCCTCATTCCACCATTTCCACCCACGTTGAATTTGAGCCTGCTTCGGGCAGGAGGCTGGATCAGATGATGTGCAGGGGTCCCAGCCTAACTAACCCGCTCACTCCATTATTCATCCCACAGACTTGTTTTATAATTGCTATTGTTTATATTAAAAGAAATGGGATATCACAAAACTCAAAACAGACCTCCAGCATCTGCTGGAGTTATGAGGACAAGTATTTCTCCTTTACTATGCACTTTATTGTATAGAGAATACTTCATATTTCTTTCTGCTGTATTCAGTTTTCTTGTCTATTGTATGTTTGGTCATGGTATAATTTGTTTCATTGCTAGTATTTAACAGTTAGCCACTAAAAACATGGTACGCTTGACTTACTATACTATAAAGATATTTTACATCTATTTACACAAAGTAGTAACCATGTCTCGCCTCAGTGGGTCATTTTTAATAATGTAGAACTGAGCAAGCGACAATACACATTGATGTACTGTTGAACACTGGATTTAAACTCACAGAAACAAGAACATTGACAATGCAGGTCAAATTTCCAGTTGTGTAAGCATGCATTTTGATGCTGCAGGAGTTTTTGGAACAAATGGCTTACATAACTCAGATGCAGGATGATTCAAGGATGCCTTGCCAGGATAAACTTTAGAATTAAAACGAAGTGACAGAAAACAGAGCAGAAACAGACGCTTAACACCTTGGACTGCTTGCAGATATACACTGAACTTCTATTATTGTATCTAGTGGATTTTTGTGCAACATGCTAAATGAAATACTATCTGTATTCTGCTTAGTTAAAATATACTACTTGTTAAACAACAAATTGCAAAGCACAGAATGACAGCTACCATTTATGCATCCCCACTTATTACAGGCAGGGCTGCTACAAGTGCCTCCGACAAAGCCTTCCCAATGCCACCCACTACGACACTGTGCTTCCCTTTACTTGCAGCAGGCTCATTTGGACAGTTGGAGCTGAATTTCCTGCACCAACCGTCATCTATACCTCATGTACTGTTGTGTGCAAAGATTAATCCAGAACAAATCAATCATCCTGCAGATAAGACTAAGGAAAAGCGTGTATTTTTGCCCATCTTAAAAAAGCAAATCCAGGAAGTCCCTTCCTGGAGAGGCACTAGAACCGACACAGCTTTGTAAAAGAGAGGCATGTTTGGCACAGATGGGCTGATGTGACTTCATTAGACTTTTTTAAACAGACTTTCTTCTGTGAAAAAAAAAAAAGTGGTTGCCCAACTGAGACTTCAGTATTACAATACACTTACCTAAAGAAGAAAAAGTTAAGGTTGGAAACATTACATTTAACATTAAATCTAAGTATTTGGCCAAAAGAAGAAAAAAAAAAAAGAAAAAAAGAAAAAAAGAAGTCATTATTACAACTCTGGAGTCAAGCAGTCAGGTTAGGAAATGCCAGAATTTGAGGCAAATACCTACCAATATAAGCAGAATAGTATGTCTATTGTTTCACAGGAGACTCACAACGATGAGTTAAAAACAACACAGCTTTAGAAACATAATTTTAAAATCTCCCACAGTATTTTTCAGCGCTAAAATACAAGCTTCTAAGAATCTTATGGAAAAAAAACTTTGGATATTCTGCACCAAGTTAGTCTCTAGAAATTTCAGGCTAGTCAGCCACTGTATACTAAATTAATAACAGCAAGAGCCAAAGTAAAAACAAAGCAAATACTCATGTCCAGAAAACAAAAATAAAACCCATATGAGATTGTTTTTATTTTTATTTAGAAGTAAAATAAAAGCATGGCACTTCTGTCTAGAAGCCACTGACATGCTGTGGTAAATTCAATTGTGGGAAGATGTTTTTAGCTTCCAGACTCCTTCCCATTTAAGCTTCTTCCTCTTGCTCTGGAGCTTAGTACAAGCTCTTGCACTTCCGAAGACATATCTGTTTAAGGCAGCCGCTGGACTTCAAGCTTATCAGCTGATGGTGCTTCAAAGACATCATCTTCAACGCTTTCTTCTATTGGCTTCATCTTTGCCGAAGTTCTCAGGTAGGGAGATGTCCGGCCTGGGCCTGCCATAGTTCCAAAGAAATTTTTGATTAATTTCACAATTTACACCTTCTATTTATACCCATTTGTGACAAAGAGTACAGAATCTGATGATCCAATACTAATTCCCTCCTAAGGGGATTTTATTTCTGAAAGTTTCTTTATTATTCAGCTACAGGCATCAGGAAATCCTGACATGCACCAGTAATACCTTCAGAGTTCAAATTCTACAGCCAGTTCAGTCACAGATCTCTCCCCAACTTCAGTGCAAATCCTGAGACTGCATGAGAAGCACACTACTGTGGCCTTGACATCTGTTTTCTCATTTGTTAGACTCACCCACGAATTATTCTCCAAAAGGACACTATGACTGGTTACCTTATGAACAGACAGCATGTACATCTGCATACTTGCCTTCACTGGGAAACAACTCTTACATTTACTGGGAAAACCTGAGGTGTGTATGTTATCATAGTCCCAACTGCCTTAAAAACATGATAATGTAAAACTTAAAGAATATACAATATCCCCATAAACAATCATAAAGAGAACAAGACAGATTAGGATATGAAGGCCATACAACGTTTGACTGACAGAGATGTCATTGCTCTAAGACAATCTGCTAGGAAAGCAGCAACTCATAAAGCCTGCCAGAGCAGAGCATGCACAAAAGCCATTGCTGGCAAGACATTAAATGGAGCTTTTGTGCAAGTTGCCACTGCAAACTACATCTGTTTTAGTTAACCTTTCAGCTTGAGCGTTTCACCATAGAACTCCTTTAACATTAGTCTAACAGGTTTATTTCCCATCGTTCAAAGAAATGATATCTGGAGCTGCACAGTTCTTTCTCTGTGAAGAGTTAACCACAAAGGTACAAGGTTGTAAACAGTTAGCATATGATGACCAAAAAGAGCAGGGAAATCTCTGAAACACCACTTCAGAAGAGAAGAGCAAGAGGTAGTGGTTCTGTCTGACAGGTCATCTGTATACAACCTGAAAGTTTTCTTGAAAAAAAAATACTGGTAGCCATCACATACTGCTTCAGGACTATTCTTACTACTTCTTTAAATAAAGTTTGTCAGACACACAGTAAGTGCTCTGCTAAGGAAGCCTTCTTATGAAGAAGGACTCCTTTCTGAGGAGATTGGATATTAGGAGGAAATTTTTTGCTAGAGGCTGGTGAGGTACTGGAACAGGTTGCCCAGAGAAGCTGTGGATTCCCCATCCCTGGAAGTGTTCAAGACCAGGCTGGATGGGGCCCTGGCAAACCTGATCTAGTGGGTGGCACCCCTGCCTATGGCAGGGGGGTTGGAACTAGATAATCTTTAAGGTCCCTTCCAACCCAGGCCATTCCATGATTCTATGATTCTGCTGCGTATTTTACACACAGAGAACAAAACACTTGCTACACGCAAGACCAGCAGGTGTTACATCACTGCACTTTTAAGTCACATTCACACAAACATGGTTTGGAATTAGCTGTTTAGAACTTTTTGTGTTAAAGATGTATTAGTATTTTATTCTAGCATTCAAAAAAAAATTAACTTGTGATAAAGGGACACTCACATGCATTTTTAAACACTGGAAATGTTAAGCACTTCTTTCCACACATGAGCTTTTACAACCTCTGTGAGTGATGACTGCTTTTAATCATCAAAATCCAAGGTTTAGATATAAAACAGACTTTGTTGGAAGACATTAACAAATTACACTCAAAGGTGAAAGGATATCTGAAAATGTTGGATTACAGTTTCATTTTTTTACATTTTTTTTGATTTCTATATTAGAATACTTTGGGTTTAGAATGTTTTTCTTTTGTTTAAATGTGCTTACTCTTCTGTCCAGAAATCTGAAATAAGAATCCATAACTCTGCTGAACAGGATCCAATATTAGGTCTAATACTGTTAAGTTGTTCGGTTCAAAGCCATGCCCTTATTTCCTCCAAATACAAAAAACTTTTCTATTCATGCCTCCACCCAGCATTGGACAGATGTTTGAGACTCAACCAGGTCTTGAACGCAGGCCTTCCATACACTGCTCTTATATTTTCTTTATGTCCTAAACTAAGATGCCTATTAAAATGGTATTTCCTCTGAAACCCAATCTTTCTGTTACCCACAAGCTGGGTGTAACAGCCAGCACACACAGTGAGATAATGCTGATAAAAGCATTACCAAAACAAAGCCTTTCTACATTCCTGCTTAGCTCAGAAGTTCACAAATTCAGATTCATAGCAAATCTCAGTGATCTAAACCAAGTACCATGGAAAAGACCCGTATCATTAGTAAGTATAACTATCAAGCAATAGAATTATTGAATAGAAATTAATATTGAAATGTTTCTTAAAGGACTTAAAGTTCTGATTGCATTGAACTATTTCTGCTTATCTCATATTTTGGGAAAAGAGATACAAAAATTTCATCTACTAATAAACTACACCTGAATGGATAATGTACATAAAGCACACGTACCACAACACACAAATTCCACTTTATACCTTTTTTGAGGATGCTTGCTGAGTTAATGTGATGTTATCAACACAAAGCATCATGCTGCAAACGACCCACTCCGTAAGCATTACAGAACTCTTGTTGGTTATTTCCTTAACATAAAAGCAAACAGTTAGTTGGGTTTCTTAGTTAATTCATTTCAAAACACAGTTTTGTTAGCAATTGTAGTTTGGGGCCTACTAATTCAAAATTTTCACACTTCCACAGCAAAACACTTTGAAAAAAGCCTTTTATCAGTTTCTTTAGAAAATGAGTTAAAGCTGATAAGGTATAGAACAGCTAAATGCATAATGTAAAAGTTTTATTAAAAAATAATAAATGCTTATTATTTCAAGAACATGGAAATTAGGAAAATAAGGTTTGTTTTTATTGTGGCAGACAAATACCATATCTGTATTGGGAAGGTTTTTGTCCACACAACTGATCACCTAACAATGACAAGACAGAAGTCCTCCAGAATTCCTGCACAGGTAAGTTTCTCATTTCTTCTTCTTCTAAAAAAAAATATATATATATAGGTGTTGGTTCCATATGCTCTTCACTATATCTTCTGTTTGATTTTGTTTGTTCATAATAAACTAACGCGTGACTAAGAGGATCCAGGGGAACACAGCTCTGGGACAGTATGCCTCAGCACATTCCTCATACTGCAACTTAAAAGCAGTGGGAAGGTAAATGGCAGCTTTTTTTTTCTTTTTTTTTTTTTCTGTGATCCAAGAAAAAGTGTGTACATGGCCACAATCTGAATTCAATGCAAATCTTTAGACAGAGCTCACCTTGGTAGAAAAACCGTCACTGGCAATGGCATTACATAGGACAAACAAGTTGGCAAGATATTTTGGCAAAAAGACAGACTGAAGTGTTATAGTTTAGTTAGACAAATCACCTTTTATCAACTACAGAGGTCAGAAATTTCATATTAATCAAAATGCAAAGAAATAAATGATAGCATTTCTTGAGGTGTCTTACACACTGCTCTAGGGGCAACCTCCCCACCTCTACAAAAGAGAAATACTGGACTCCAGGGGCTGCCACCACACCTAGCAATGGTAATGCTACCAATGGCATGGTGGTACTACCAACTACACCAACCGTTGTCAGAACATAAAAGACATTTAAACCTCCCTCTCCTCTCTCCTGGGGAAAGTACACACCATACACCAGAAAACACGGTACATAAACCAGGAAACGTACAGCAGAGAACAGTGTTTTTAACAAGTATATACTGAGAATAGATGCATCTTAGGGATTAATGTAATTACAGCTGAAAATGTCAAGCATTTAGATTACTTTCTCCCAAAGCTGAAATACTGGTGTTAGTGTTCTGATGCTAGGCCTTGGAGAGAATTTTAATTTTAGCTAATTGCACAAACACAGTTTTACAATTTCTTTCAGGCTTCTGAGTGTGCCAATTTGTACAAGTGCCCTCTATGCAGAGGAGTGGCTTCAGTGCATGGAGCTTTGCCTTGGAACAGGTGAAAAGCCAGTTGAGAGCTTATGGGTAAAGATCGGAGAACAGACCAACATGGGAGACTTCACAGCAAGTATTTGCTACAGGCTGCCTGATCAAGAAGAGCAAGTAGTTGGAAGCCTTCTTTAGACAGCTGGATGAAGCCTCATGATGGCAGGCCTGGGTGCTCATGGGGAGCTCTAACCACCCCCGTAGCTGGTGGTAACAGGGCTGGGTTCAAGCAGTCCAGGAGGTTTCTGGAGGCTGTAGAGGACAATTTCTTCACACGAGCAGTCGATGAGCCGGCTAGGGGAGGTGTTCTGCTGGACCTGTCACTGACGAACAAGGAAGAACTCATCAGGGAGGTGAAGGCTGATGGTAACCTTGGCTGTAGTATCCAAGGGCTGGTGGAGTTTAAGAAACTGAGAGAAGAGTGCAAGACAAATAGAAGAGTTACAACCCTGGGCTTGAGGACCGTGGACTGTGGCTTGCTCAGGGATCTACTTGGCAGGAACCCCAGGGTCATGGCCCACAAGGGCAGAGAGACCCAAGGACAGCTGGTTGATCTTCAAGGACACCTTCCTCTAAACAGAAGGACAGTCCATTCCAATGTGCAGAAAGTCAAGCAAGCGTGGCAGAAGGCTGGCATAGATGAACAGAGAAGTCCTGAAGAAGCTCAAACACATACACATAGTGAAAGCAGGGATGAGCTGCTTGGGAGGAATACAGAAACATGGCCCACGCATGCAGGGATGGAAATGGGAAAGCCAAAGCTCGGCTGGACTTGGATCTGGTAAAGGGCAACAAGAAGGGCTATTACAAATACACAGCCAACAAAAGGAAGACCAGGGAAACTGTGAGGCTACGGCTCAGTGGGGCACAGGACCTAGGCAGAAAGCAGATGGAAATGTCTGAGGTACTGCATACCTTTTTTGCCTCAGTTTTTACTGGTAAGGTTTGTCCCCAGGCCTCCCAGATCAGTAACTCTAGCGGCAGAGACTGGGAGAGTGATCCTTTACTTACAGGAAAGGTGGACTGAGTTAGGGACCACTAAGGCCTACAGGGCATACACAAGACTGTGGAACCACCGGGGCTGCATCCAAGGGTGCTGAGGGCCGGCTGAAGCAGTTGCAAGACCCTTCTCTGTTGTCTTTGCAAGGTGATGGCAGTCAGGGGAGAGGCAAATGCCATGCTTGTTTACAAGAAGGGCAAGGAGGAGGATCTGGGGAACTACTGTTCCATCAGCCTCACCTTAGTCCCCAGAAAGATTACAGAGCCTATCTTCCTGGAAGCTGTGTGCAAGCACATAAAGGACAGCAGGATTACTGGGAATAGCCAGCATGGATTTACCATGGTCAGACTGTGCCTAATCAGCCTGACCATGTTCTGTGGAGAGATGACTGGCCCCTGTGAACAAAGGGAGTGGAGTAAATATTGTTTACCTGGATTGTAGCAAGGCCCTGAACAGCCTGCCATTAAATCCTTCCAGCCAAACTGGTGAGAAATGGACAGGATACATGGACTACAGTGAGTTGGAAACTGGCTGGATTGCTGAGTTCACAGGATGGTGAACAGCAGTACAAAATACAGCTGGCAGCTGGTTACTAGCAGGGTCCCCTGAGGCCTATAATGTTCAGTATATCTTTATTAATGACCTGGAAGATAGGACAAAGTGCACTCTTGCCAAATTCATAGACAACACTCAAGTAATGAAGGAAACTGCTGACAGGCCACAGGGTGGGGCTGCCAGTCAGAATGGGCCTTCGGAGGCTGGAGAAAAGAACTGATAGAAATGACATGAAGTTCCACAGAGTCAAATTCCTGCACCTGGGACACTATAAGCCTATACAGCAGTAAAGGCCAGGCAGTGACTGGTTGGAAAACAACTTTTCAGAAACAGACCTGGGAGCCCTGGTGGACACCAAATTGAGTATGACTCAGCAGTGTGCCCTGGCAGTGAAGAAGGCCATCCATATATTGGACCATATTAGCAAAAGCATAGACAGAAGATCGAAGGAAGTGGTTATTCTCATCTACTTGGTAATTGTGAGGCAAGATCTGGTTTGGGCTCCCCAGTACAAGAAAGACATGGACATATTGGAGTGAGTGCAGTGGAGAACAACCAAGGTGGTCAGGAGCTGGAGCATATGGCATACATGGAGAGGCTGTGAGAACTGGTTGTGTTCAGCCTTATGAACAGAAGACTCACAGAAGATCTTACTGTTGTTTTCAGCTACCTAACAGAAGGCTACAAAGAAGACAGAGCCAGACTCTTCTCAGAGGCATGCATTAAAGAACAAGGGACAACACTCATGAGTTGCAGTAAGGGAGAATTTTTTCACTGTGAGAGCGATAAGGCACTGGAGGGGGTTGCACAGAGAAGGTGTGGAAACTTAAACCTTGGCAATACTCAAAGCTTGACTGGATATGGCCCTCAGCAACCTGCTGTAGCTGATCTTGCTTTGAGCATGGGGTTGGACTAGATGATCTCCAGAGGTCCCTTGCAACCCTCAACTGTACTGTGATTATAAATGTTCTTTCAGGAAACAGAGGATAAATTAATAAAGTAGCACTGGAAATTTCACCAGCCTTTAACAACTATGTCCCAGCTGTCACCCTAGAATTCTAGAAGGGTGAAATATTATCAGGGCTTTTGCTTCCATCTCTCAGGAGATAGAACATTAAGGAGTGAAAACAGACAGGCCCTCCCAGCCTGAAGGAGTCCATGGATGAGAACTGTGAGGAACACAATGGAACACAGTAAATAGTAGAGTGCAAATACTTTAAATCACTTCTTCACCTTAGCAGTGTGTTTAACCACAATAAATAACTGGCTGTGATTTTTTTTCATCATAGATTTAAATTCTAACTACCAAAGAATAATATTTCCCAAATCAAAATAAATAATTCTATGTGACCCTTTTAAATTGCTAAATTGTTAAATTGTTTAAATTTTAAATTGTTAAACAGCTTATGCCAAAGGAGACAATTGAGCATCTTCTGGTTTTTGTGCTGTTGTTCAAAAGTGGGTTTCAGAGTTCAGACTACTGTTGAAACACAGATTCAGGGAAATTGGAAGTAAACAACAGAAAGCCTAGAAAGTATTGTTTAAAAGGCTTCTATAAAGGAATAAATTCCAAGAGCAAAAGGTCAGATATGGCTTCACTAACTTGATCTGTTCTGTACTACTCCCATCATAAAAGCACAAGGAAGGAAATTCTGACAGGATATTTGGAGATTTTCCAGGGGGCATCAAAAAATTAGTTACACACCATATCTTTCCACTCCCTCCCAACGCAAACTACCTTCGGAGGAAATGCAGAGCTCCCAGTTGATGAGAGGAGGAAACGTTTTGCTTTGTTTTTTTAAGTTCTACAAGCTCTAGTCACAGACCAAAGGAGATACTACTGTGACAAGCACTGTGGATTCACGCTGTTTTGCCCCTTTGCTATAAACATTCCATATTATGTCTACATATTCAGATTATATCACAAATTATTACTATATATGCTACTTTTTCTAGTGCCTACTTGAAGTAGTTTCAGTTAGCATAGAAATCCTTAAAGCAAATCTATAAGATTCTGTACACTTAGTTAATTTACAGCAGCAACCCAAAAGCTACACTTTGCTCCTACTGAGGACTATACGAGTTCTACAATCATCTTTAGTTATCAACTAAATTGTGTCCAAAATTGGTATGAACTATTTTGAGCACTCACGTAGAGAGGATGCAGAGGAAGTCCCACGAAGAAACATCTGCAAGCCATCCTCACTGTCGCTGGTACTGGCCATACTGTTTCTCATCTGCATCACAGATAGCTGTGAGCAAAGACTAGGCTGACGATCAATCTTTTTGGAGGCCTAAAATATATATATATTATTTTAAAAGAGGTATCAAGTGAATTTGAAACAAAAATTGAGACTTTTTTTCTCTGTAGTTGACACTCTGGTCTCAGCTGTGACTATTTATGAATCAAGAAAGAGCAGAAGATTCTGTGTAGTGTAAATTGATTTAAATGCAAATATAAGATGCCAGTAATATATTGGAATTAGAAAATCAACAAGCATGAATTATTAAATTTTTCTTCTGTGCTGTACTGGAATTTGCAGGTATTTTCCTACAGGCAGATTTATTTTTATTATATGGTAATCCATTACTCAAGTATGATGCTTGGTAATCACATACAGGCTTCATGACAGCGTGGTCCTCCTTGCTAAGAACTGGTTCCTGATTATACTGAGGACAAATTAAATGCATCATATGTACAATATTCTCCGTCCAATGATTTTAGGGTCTTCTATTTGCTTGCAGGACTTTTTCTGAGATGTCTTTGTACTATCATATTTACTTGAAACAATGCATTTTATCTTATTAAATATTACTGAAAATCAGAAAGATATTGCAGGTTTATGTGAAAGGTGGTAATCAATGGCATATGCATAACGAATAACTCCATTTTACTGAACTTTAACAGTCAGGAATTACCACTCTGTTTCATGTAGAGAGGAACAACTATTTTCCCAAGAGTAGTGAAAATCTCCTTATATAGAAGTCATAAAGTTCCTTACAATTAAAATGGTATTTTTCCTGTTTTCCAACATACAACAAATAGACACTCTTCTTAGCTACTATCATCTTGATAATGAATAATCTACACTGGATTTGTTTTGTCTGCTCTCCTGTATGTCCCCTGTGTACAGAAAGTCTACTACAAAGTTTTCTGTTGAGATTGTTACCAGATTAAAAGTACTAAGGACACCAGGAATATGTACATTTGACAGTGAAGCTTGTGAGAAGTGACATATGCATAGGGTTCTGACAATAAGGAAATTAAGGTGGTTTTACTTAACAGAGCGTTTCTGTCACGCATTATATAGGAAGGGCTTGTGAAGAATTTCATTTGAGGAAGAATAAAAAGGTACTACAAATTTTCCAAATGCTCACTCTTGCTGTTTATAACATATATTTTCCAAAACTGTTGAGATGCGAAAGTTACAATGATTTTGATTTCAAATGACTACTTTCACTAAAAATAAGGACTTGGTACAAACACAAGCGAAAATGAAAATGTAATTAAGAAATATACATAAAACTGTGAAGCCAAATATATATGTATATGACGTTAACATTTTAAATGACTTTTGAGTAAAATATATACTCAGTGCATATAACTCAAAAGTGTTACTAGCTGTAGTTAAATGGGCCTTTTCTGTTCATACTGACACATCTGTATATTATAAAGCTATACCTTTATAGTTTACTAGTAGCTCTACTATATTTACCAAATACCTCTATTTAGCATACAGCAGTAAATACAGACAGGGTAAATACAGAACTAGAAACTACTTTCAGCCTTGATCTCATCTAGCTCAACAGGCTCAACAGGTTGGGTATCCATTGGATTTTCCAAGCTCTGCATACCAAAATAAACATTTCAAACAGCAAGGACTGCCATTTGATGACAGCAATACCCATGGCTGCAACCCAGCAGGATTAAAAGGGAGGAGGCAGAAGCTGTTCTCACAAGGAAACCTGAAAGGAATATGCTGATGACAAATCCTTGCACTACTGTTTTCATAAAATGTGCAGATGTTGTGTTAGTCAAAGCATGAAGGAAATCAAATGAATAGGAAGGACACAGAGAATGGGATAAAAATGACCTAAGCTAAGACAGTATGAGGGAAAAAAAAAGGATAAAGAGGAAAAGATAAAATAAGAGACAGAGAAAGAGAAGGGATTTCTTCTGGCAATGAATATATTCAGATATTCAAACTGCATCTGTTTCAGACTTTTTGGAGGATAGCATGAACTCCTTATGAGGTGAAGTTGCAGCGTCCCAGCAAATCAATTTTCTAACATATTTAATTCAGCAATTGTCTTCTGCCAGATTTTGGTAGCTGGACTCTGTTAAAGTCTATCCACCTTCCTGTTGTTGTTTTTAACATTTTGAAGGTATGATAAGGACTTTTTACTTAAAAAAAACAAACCAACAATTTAGACCTTACAACAGTGAGTATTCCATGTGGTATTACCAGAGAATACTGACACTAGTGCTGAAGTTCTACTGTGCAGCACAAGTCAGCAGCATAAGTGTGTTGCAGATGAGTTTGTATGCTATGCACAATAAAAATACCTCAATGTGCCTAGAGTCACCCACATGTAAGAAAATAAAAGAAGGGAATGAAAGAAAGAAGGAAGACAAGAAGAGAGAAAATTAAAATAAAATAAAATAAAATAAAATAAAATAAAATAAAATAAAATAAAATAAAATAAAATAAAATAAAATAAAACAAAACAAAACAGAACAGAACAGAACAGAACAGGAAGAAAGCAGAAAAGAGGAAAAAGTCAAGAAAAAAAATAAAAGAAGAGGAAAAAAAGAGGGAAAAAATAAAGGAATGTAGAAAACAACTGTCCCCCAGGAGATGCCTGCTGAATGCAATTCTTAGCACATAAAGAAGGCATGCTGCTAGGTGTTCCCTCCAGATGCCATAGTTCAGAAATGACTTACTGTCTATAGTTTTTTTGTTTTGTTTTGTTTTTAATACAGTACATCTCTGTACTCTGTAATTCTTACCCTTTTTTTTTTTTTAAAAAGAAGAAAAGTATTAACCACATATGTTGTAAGATGTACTTCATAGATGGCATATTCCTGCTATATCACTTTTAGTTTATTGCACCAGTAAGACTCACAACCTCAGATGATCAATAAAAACAGTGATCTGAAATAGTTTTGATGATCTAATTGCAAGACAGGGTAATCCTCAGTGTCACTGACCACTGTAATCCCCTATGTCATTGACCAGAGGGCAGAATAAGCAGTGTTTTACTGCCATAAAATTGTTTCTCCGACAATTCTTTTTTTCCTCTCCTTATAACCAGTAGAAAATTGGGAAAACTTACAATGTCTAATTAACCATAAATACCTTACAAGTGAAGCATACTATGTAATTTGTATGGTAGCAGTGGCAGTCATTCTTTTTGGATCTTTTTCCAGTAAATTCACGACTTTGAAGAATTAACTATTTAACCTCTATGTATTTATGGGCAATCTGACAAAAAGGATTTTTGCTCTCGGTTAGTGTGAGTTAAGTCAACAAAGACAGAATATGAAAATACTGTATTATAAATATCCTAAGCTTTTCATAAATGATGGTGAAAGTTCTTCAAATAAATTACATGAGAACCCTAGCCACTATATAAAGAATAGAAAAATCACTACTAGCAGCTGAGTGGCATACCTTCCAAATCTTGAAAAGCCCTGTAACTAAGGAAGGAGACAAAATGAAAGTAAAACAAGATAATCAATATATCCATGGCTATGTCCAGACCACTTACCATGACACCTAAAGCATACTCCCTCTACACGCAAAGAACATAATTACAGCTGAAAATGTCACACAGAATGAATTATTTTCAGACTTCTTAGCAAAGGTATTTATATGGATTTCATGCCTTCTTCCACTGATTATACTGTATCAATTCAACACTGCCTTTTTTTCTCATATTGGCAACACTCAAGCACATGTTGAAATTACTCATTTTGGCAATCAGTGTTACCCAGCAGTCTGTCACAACAAGTGAACTCTTCTAAAATACCCTGAAGCTTCTTTGTACAAAGGTACACATTCATTAGTTAGAAATGATATCCTAGAAGAAGCACCTTTTTAGCTACTGCTCACCACGTCTGCCAGTTGGCAGTAGCCAATCAGCTGAGAATCTGTTATTCATCTTTCTTGCACATTGCTGTGCTAACATCAACCTCAGTATTGATGCTGACAAAAATGTTGCACTGACTCATATTTTGGCACTAAAAGGCAATATGAGTATGAATTCAACAGCTGATAGCAGCAGATAGAAAAAAGGTGCTTTAAGATGATTTAAACTTGAAGTAACAATACATTTGTGTAAGGCAGGAAAATTCCTAAATGAAACTTCAGTTGCTTACCTTGTCATTTAAGGTTGGGTCATTCAATGAATACAGTTTATTTGTAATATCTTTGCCAATAAGATACTTAAAGATCTCATAAAGAAATGGTTCAGATTCCAGAAAATAAGTCAGCCTTTCTCTGGACCAGCACAGGAACTTGCAATTATCATCTGCGACAATGGTGACCTGAGAAAACACATACTCAGAATTAGCCCTTCTCTTTTGCCTGCAAGTAAGTGTTACCATTTTATTTGTGCCTCTATTTAAAATAATTCTTAAATCCATTACACTTTTTGTTGTCCCTTAGAACATGATATTTACAAATTTAAAACAGCTCACATGTTTATTATCATCATATTTTTAACATATAAGCACGACCAGTTTGATTTGCTGAAAGTCTGGTGGGAAATAATATGAAGGGGAAATCTCTGCTACGTTCTAAAACTTTAAGTATTTATGTTACAGGAGATTTACATGCAAAGTCAGTCCTGTGTTGATGACACTTCTCACATCCCAACAGGCCTACACATTTCTTGGTTTTAGTTCACATCACTGTGACCAAGCAGGAAGAATTGGTGTAATCCAAAAGTTTCAATGAAAGAGTTTTAAAAAGGAGATTAAAAAAAAAAAAAAAAAAAAAGTAAAAAAAAAAGAAGTTTAATCTCTCTTTCTTCCTTGTCAGACCTTTTGATCTTACAAGCACTACCTTCTAGCACGTGATCCAGGGACCTCTTTGCTTAGTTATTGACAATTTTGCTGTTGATAGCTGCAGTCTAGTTTACACCCTCTCTAGGCAGGCTGTAGCATTTATAAACAACTCATCAGATTTGTACAGTTGTGCCAGTGGAGGGCAGTGCCACACAGAAATAAGCCCTGTGATACTGCAGCATGTTTTACAAGATGAAGTCAGTCATCTAGGAAGAAAAGAGGTGCACTGTACTATCACAGACTAACTTTGCCTCCTTAAAACAAATAAAAAATATATAAAGCCTAAGAGAAAATAGAAAGTCTAAGGAAAACTGTCAGATATACTCAGGTTTTAACTTAACTGTCTGATAACAGTAAACAGGCAGAGAAATACAAGCTTGGGAGGAACTTGTCAGCATTGCCAGCAGATGGAGTCCCTAAGACGAAATTCACATCCTACTTCGATGGCACTCCCGAAAACATTTATATTGCAGCACGCCGAAATGGCAAACAGCTAGCAAATCTCACGAGTGAAGGATGTGTACTGCACTAGACTGCAATAATTTTTCAGGCAGGCACAGCTTTGAGTTTTTTCCCTTTGGCAGAACTGATTCATATCTAGCCATTTATGAGAGAAATAGATTGTACCAAGTGGTCTGCAGCCCTGCAGGATGCCTTGCTGCCGTGAAATGAATACATCTCGACAAGTATCTCCCTCTGGCATTAAGCCTAATATTTGACTGGAACATGTTACATCAGTCACTGACTTTACATTCCGCATTACTCTTCTCCCTCCCTTTCTGCCATGGTATCAGCGGGGATGTATCCTGTCCAGCCACAGTCCAGTAATTACTACATAGACACTGTTAAAGAATATAAAGTAAGAGGCAGCAAAACAGTGATTTCAATAGTATGTGAAAAAAAACACCTTCTCTAGTAATAGTATTTTTTACTACAAGCTATAAGATATTCATTAATGTACTAGCATAATTAAACCACTAAAGATATATATCCTTACTGCTCCCATATGAATATTTTAATTCTAAGCAGTATGATCACCTTCAGTTAATGCTGCTTTAACAATTTTCAAGATGATAGAAGCATTTAACACCTTTAGATAAATACCAATTTCAAACTATTAGTTCCTGCATTTTACAAATCTTTCATTTTAGTAACACCAAACTTTACTGTAATTAATTTTCTTTTTCTGGTTTTTGAACTAGTGAAGGGACTGCTTGCATCATCTTTTTCTCCAGTAAAGCTCTCTCTTAAATAATTTCTCCTGAATGATATTTTAATACAAAATAAACTTGCGAACAGTAAAAAGGGAGAACAGAATATCAAAGGACAAACTATTCAGTAAACACCATCATAATACTGTTTTGCAGCATTTCATTCAAAAAAGTTTTTCTTGATATGGGCCATCACTAAACACCAGTACTAGAAAGGCAGCATATGACTTAAACCAAAGTGTACCTGGAATTTCTCACCCCGGTTCATCTGAGTTGATCGAAATTCAGGTGAATCTATAAAGGCACAGGGGTAAATATTATGCAGAAAATGCCCTCGATAAGAGACCTTCATTCTGGAAATAAAAATGTACAAAATATCACTTTAAAATCACAGAGGTCAATTTATTTGATATCATTTGAATATGATTATTGACAATGGTAATGCGGAAAGTAACAGGCTAAAATATATATTTATTCTGGAGTTTCAGCCAAAGAACCAACCTGTTTTCTGCCTGAATCTCCTCTGATTCCAATTCTGGTTGCCTGATGCGGTATGTAGCCTCAAAACACTGATTTTCAAAAGGGAAAAGGTCTGAAGGGTAATGACTCCACAGTCACACCAGAATCAGGCTTCCTTTAGATAACTAGCTTCACAGTGATGAGCAGCTTTGACTTCAGAGTCAAAGAAAACCATGAAACCTGATGTCACTGTTGCCATCTACAAAGACTGTTTAAAATATTGGCCAGAACTTAGCAAGACCTTCAAGATTACAGCCTGGCCACGGGGATTTTTACCTTCTCATCTGGGTTTGTGAGCCAGGTCTGGGCAGTGCACTTGACCCAATTTCAATAGGCCTCTTGGTTTACAGTCAGCTGGAGGGTTAGTCTTCCCCTCCCTCATGAACAATATTCTTTAACGTTAAACCCAGAGAATGCACTGAGGATAAGATTAAGGATAACGAAAATATCCAAAACCGGAACAAACTTCTTGCTTGTTCTGGAAGACACTTTCTGTGGTATTGTATGAATATAATTTCCATTAAAATCAATATGGCTGTACACACACATTGATGCACAATGTATTTTCAGTAGGACACATCACTGTCATTTGAAAATAGTGTCAGAAAATAGCCTATGGCTAGAGGCTATGTGGCTATAGACCATAGCATGCAAGAAACAGTAACATTTACAAAACTAGCAAGCAACCAAACAACTTTTTAATGAATTCAACCACCACACAATACATAAGACCATTCCCAAGCTTTATAGCACCTACTTCCCCTTCAGCAGGATGCTCAGCCTATCATCAACTGATGTTTTATCCTCTGCAGCATAAGCTTGACCTGTCTTTAAAGTCTGAATGTTGCAAAATTGCCCAGTTAATCTCTGGAACAGCTCTGGAGGCACATGGAGTGGTTCGAACATTCTCTTGTAGAGGCTACTGAGCTCCTTCTCTATCTTGATCTAGAATGCAAACACAAATAAACATAAATACAGAGACAGACTGGTTAAAAAAGACTGCATGCATGCTTTAGCTGTTAAATCTGAGTAATATCTTTGTCTTTCATATGTTTAAACAAGAAAAGAAGAAGCCAATGTGTGACATCTATCCACAATGATGCCTTTGGCAGGGTGGCCAAAGCCTTAGCTAGAGCCAGCCAGGCTGGCAATGTGGTGCTTTAGAATGCTGTTCTCCGCAAGTGGCATGGTAAATCAGACACAAGGAGTCTTTTGAGACTTCTTTACATCTAACAGGGAATAGAACTTGGATGAGAATTACACAGAAAAAAAAATGAGGTTGCCTGCATTTTTCACACCATATCCACAACACATTCTGGCCATCTCTCAGACTCTCCTGGGAGCCTCTCATCCCTTAGCTTCTTGGCTGACTTGCAGTAGAAAAGCAGGACTATGAGTCCTGAAAAACAAACCCATCATATTGAAACCACGTGTGATGAGGGAGGAAAAAAGCAATGCCAGCTGAACATCCCACATCTAGGAGCCCACCCAAACTCAGGCAGCAGCAATGAGGGAAAGGAAGCTGGCTGAAATCCCAAGCCTGGAGATCTTTCCTGAATGAAGGCAGCAGGGAATGAGACAGAGTCCTTGCCTCCCCTAAAGCAGAGGCAGCTTGAACAAACAAATTAGAAGAATGAGCAACAGATCATGAAAAAATAATGTATACATAGAAAAGAAAAATGGAAAAGCAACAAAGAAAAAAGGTAGAAAAAGAAGAAAATGTCACCACTTCAACAAATGAGAATATTCCAAGTTTATGCATTTTTCTATTTATTTATTTTTTTAATATTAGAAAAAGGGAAAGATAGAATAAAGCAGCACAGGAGTCCAGGAGTCACTTTTCAGCTGATGGTAGCCAACAGTGCCAACTGAGAAGCTTCTGAGCACCCTGTGGTTGGAGGTGGAAGGGGTCCAAAATGATCGTGGGAGGCCCTGGTTTGACTGAGGCCCATGAGAGCTTCCAACTGTCAAGTATATACTATTTCCTCCCCAGAAGACTATTTTAGGGTTAAAATAATAGTCTTTAACCCCTACAAAACCTACGTATTTCATACCAAAAATCCTCCCTGCGCTGCTCTTCAAAGAATGACGTATGAGTGCTGAATAGTGAATCAAGCATAACAGAGGTTTTTGGAAAATTCATTAAGGTTTATATGTTTTTTATTTAAATCTAGAACAAACTGAGCTGAAACAGAAACCTTCCAGACTTATGGAACCATATTTGAAGCTTATCACCCACAAGCTCAATCACTGGATGCCATCCATCCCACAGATGGGCCACTGAACTCCATGGGAATCACTTTGGAACTGACAATCAAGAAGAGATGGTGGGTTAATCCCTGAGAAACAGGATACAGCTACTTATTAAATTTCTTCACAGGAAGAGATAAGGCTGCTTATGTGACCTTGACATTATAATTTCATAACCTTTCAGGATGGTCTTTGCAGCCTTTATTTTTCTATAAAAGCTCAACAAGAGCATCCCAAACCTGCAGTCTTCACTTTTCACCCAAACATCCTCAAAATATGGAAAGTGGAAGCAAGTTTATAAACTGCAGAGATTTCTATGTGGCCTTGAAAAACAGACACCAATACCTATTTCCAAGGACTTAATACAAAAAATTCTTCTGAGAGCTCCTGAGAACTTTCTTTTGCTTATACATAGCTGAACTTACTGTTAACTTTGTGTACATTTGCCACCCACAACAATGTTAAAATATTCTATTTTTGTTTAACTTTTTTGATCTGTCTATACATATACCTCCATCAACTGTGACTTACTGTCTCCTCAAAACATTTAAATGGATCATTCTATTACATTGCTTTGGCAGGATTTTGTTACATGTCTCCCTTCTCCTATAATATCATCTCTGCCACAGGACTGAGAAGAGGAGGGCTGGAATGCAAATGTTCAGACAAGATGATCAATAAAGTCACAGAATAACTGAGCTTGGAAGGGACCTCTGGAGGTCATCGTGTCCAAGCCTCTGCTCAAGCAGGGCCACGAAGAGTAACATTGCCCAGTATCTTGTGCAGACAGATTCCGAACATTGCCAAGGATGAAGACCCCACCACCTTTCTGGGCAACCTGTGCTAGTGCTCCATCATCTGCACAATAAAAAGTGTTTCCTTATGTTCAGGTTTCAGTATGTGCCTGTTGCCTTTTGTTCCATCACTGGGCACCACTGAAAAGAGCCTGGCATTGTCATCTTTGCATGTCTGCAACCTCCCTTTAGGTATTTATACACATTGACACGATCCCACTTGACCTTCCTCTTCTCTAGGCTGAACAGTCCCAGCTCTCTCAGCCTCATAGGAGAGATGTTCTGGTCCCTTCATGATCGTGGCCCTTTGTTGGGCTCCCTCCACTATGTCTATGTCTCTTGTGTTGGGGATTGCCCTGAATTGTTTGATTTCAAAATATGTTCCATATACATGTGAAGTTGGGCAACTTGTTTGGTCCATAGCTTTTCCAGGAACTCACTCATTTTTAGGACCCATACCAATTTAACTTGTACCTCTTTCTATCCATGAGCACTGCAAGTCGAAGAGAGAGAAATTCCTTTCCCTGATAAACATACAGGTAGCTCCCAAGACTCCTGAATTCAAAACAATAAGGACATGAGGAGATAACTTGGCCCTAGAGTGCTAATTCACTCCCTTAACTAGCACATAATTCAGATTTCATGATCTCCCTTGTGTGTTTAATACTTAGGAAAGAAAACAGCCGCAACTACTTTCCTAAAGACCGATCAGGTTGGACACTGTAGATACACTTTGGATAGCCCTCCTTGTAACAGACTATTCACCCTCTGCAAGCACAGTTGACTCTTTCTCCAGTCATGCCTGTGGGTCATATTCCAAATGAGCCATATGGGTAGGTGTAATGTTTTGTTCAGCAATGGTTGAAATATTTTGGGATCCTGCCAAAGCTCCGAGTCAGAGCTCTGTAGAGACACTGATTAGACTCTTTCAGCTTCCACTCAGACTGGAAAAGCCAAATCTGTAAAGCTCCAAGGAGTCAAAACTGCAGAAATAATCTTTTGGTCAGAAAAGAAATTCACTGTTACTTAGCATGCCATGTTTAATAAAATAAATATTTAACTGAAAATATCAATTATTCATTTTGTAATATGGCTAACTTGTAATTATCTTCCATTCTTTTATTTCCTTAAAAATGTGATTTGTGAGGATGACTAAATAAAATTGATTTTGTGATGGGCAGTATAATAGATGCAGACAGAAAATCTAATTCAAAATCTGTTTCTAACTTTTTTTTTTTTTTTTTTTTTTTTTGGCATCCTCTAGCTTTTTATAGAAAAACACTAAAAAAACAGCCTGAAAGTTCGTAGTAAACAGAATCTGTATGAGAGCTAAAAAGACATATGTGACTACCAGGCATCATTTCTTCCAGTAATCTTGCTGTTCATAGCCTGTAAAAAGGCAATTTATACATTGCTTGGGATACTACCCTGCTTCCATGTACTTTCCACTATTTAAATTCACACAATTTACTAAGAATTTAGAGCCTAGTTTTCAGAGATGCTGAGGACCCAGACCACTCTTACAGTGGCAGGAATAAAAATATTTCGAAAACCAGACTCTGGACTCCAGTTCTCCTTTGTGGTACAATTTAGATTAGCATGAAGTGAATTTTTTTCCTCATACTGCTAGAAAGCCGCAATGAAATGCATCTCACCTAACTGTGAGTATATAAAGGTAGGTTAGTAGTTAGCAATGGTTGTGCATGCTTGTTCTCTAGTCACTGGAGACAGATGGCAATATCACACCTTCAACAGGTACTAGGTAGGTGGCTTGAATGACACCGGACAAACTAGTTTAAACCAGATGTATAACCCTGGGACTGGTACTGTTTAATATCCTTATCAACAACATAGACAGTGGGCTTGAGTGTACCCTCAGCAAGTTTGCATATGACACCAAGCTGAGTGGTGTGGTTGATGTGACAGAAGGAAGGGATGCCATCCAGACAGACCTGGACAAACTGAAGCAGTGGGCCCATGTGAACCTAATAAGGCTCAACAAGTCCAAGTGCAAGGTGCTGTACTTGGATTGGGGCAATCCCAGACATGAGCACTGAATGGGAGAAGAACTCATTGAGAGTCTTGGAGAGAAAGACTTGGGGGTTCTGGCGGACAAAAAGCTTGCCATGAGCCAGCAGTGCATGCTTGCAGCCCAGAAGGCCAACTGCATCCTGGGCTGCATCAACAGAGGAGTGGCCAGCAAGCTGAGAGACATGATTGTCCCCTTCTGCTCAGCCCTTCTGAGGCCCCACTTGGAGTCCTGTGTCCAGGTCTGGGGCCCCCAGCACAAGAAGGATGTGAGTCTGTTAGAGCAGGTCCGGGGGAGGAAAGCAAAGATGATCAGAGGGCCAGAGCACCTCTCCTATGGAAGAAGGGCTGAGAGAGCTGGAGATGTTCAGCGTGGAGAAGACTCTGGGGTGACCTTACTGCAGTTTTTCAGTACTTGAAGGAGGCTTATAAAAAAGATGGAGAGCAATTTTTTGTTCGGTCAACGGCAAGACAAAGGGGAATAATTTTAAACTAAAAGAGGTGAGATTTAGATTAGAGGTTAGGAGGAAATTCTTCACTCCGAGGGTGGTGAGGCCTCTCTGAGTCCACATCCACAACCTCTCTGGCACAGGTTGCCCAGAGAGGTTGTGGATGCCCCATCCCTGGAGGTGTTCAAGGCCAGGTTGGATGAGGCCCTGAGCAACCTGGTCTAGTGTGTGGCATCCCTGCCTATGGCAGGAGGGTTGGAATTAGACGATCTTTGAGGTCCCTTCCAACCTGAGCCATTCTATGACTCTGTCAAAGCGAGACAAGATGACTCCAGTTCTTCATTCCTCTTTCATAAGGTAAACTTACTGTCTCAGAAGTAGAAGCCACAACACATTATTTGTACTCTTTGAAAGTGCTCTTAATTGTTAGACTCAAGTGTAATCTGCTTCCTCTCAGAGGCCTTTCATTTCTGGAAGTGCTTATGTCCTGAACTATGTAATATTTCAGTGTCAGTATGTGACAGAGACTACATAAGAACGCAGCTGATGCCTGTGTAGAGCACTTCCCAGTTACGAGTAGTTGATATTCCTCCTACATTTTAACATTTTTGTTGCCTGAACATTTCTGTCTTTAGAAAGCAGTTTAATATTGAATAAGATTGAGGGAAAGAGAGATTTAGTAAAGGCATCAGTGGTGGTGGTTTCAAGATTTTAATTTGTTCTCTGTCCAGGATTATAGAGAATGTCAAGATGTAGTCATTCATTCTTAAAGTCAACAGAACTGACATTTGTTTTAAGAATGCTCTTCCTGTAGTAATTCCAGTCCCAGCAGAAAGAGCAGCTAGAAAGTTTTCATAGGGAAGACCGTTTCTTCAAGCTCCCCACTTATGTTCCCTGGATCTGGTTGAGATCTGGAGTATGCAACTGTATAGGCATCTATCTTAACTAAGTGTTGCAAGCTTCACCACTACAAGAAGTATTTTGAAAGATGAGTGTACACATCTACAAAGATCAGGGTTAAATGATTTCCTACGACATACATATATAGACATGCCAGAAGGGTTTTACGTGTCCAAACAAGAAAGAGCAAACTTAAAATTCCACCATGTCACTTTCTTTGGTCATGGAATTGGTGGAAAACCACATTTGGATCATGGTGGAATGTGTAGAGTTTGCATACACATGCAGGAAACCATTTTAAATACAGCTGATTTCAACTACTTACTATCTGTCACTTGTTAACACAACTTTAAAAACTCTCACTGTCCAAGACAGAATTTAATCTTTAGCCTCTTTTCAAATGGTGTGGTTGCCTAAGTCTGCAAGTACCTGTGGACTGTCAAAGTTTGTTCTGCAGCTGTTTTTAGCCATACTGGTAAAGATTTCAGCCTTTCTACCATCTCTCATTTTTTGTCATTTTCTTTAATTCTTCTACTGACAACTTGTTCTACTTATTGAAATCCTTAACTTGCACAGCATTTTTTGAAGATGTACACAAAAGTCTATCTGTCTGTTTCTCCCAATGTTCTCTGACAAGAATTATGGTTTATTCTGTATAAGAACAGATGTGGTCTTGCACCACATTTGTACGGTATACAGTCTGAGTTCTGAGCACCTTCATTCTGTTTTAGTTCCACAGCTACTGGGAAAGGTGTACAGAAATGGAGAGGAAAGTTACAGCCACGACCTACAGTCCTTTCTCTTTTAGTGTTACTTTGTGTGGTGCACTGGACAGCATGGTGATGGCTGAGTAGCAGAAATACAGTGCAGTTTCGTCATCTATCTTGATGATGACATATAAACGTAATGAAAATTGTTCTAAATACGAACAAAAGAGGACCTCACTCTTTAACTGGGAAGATTATTCTCCGAGATAGAAAAATTTAAATGACTATGCACACTCGTTTATGGGTGGGAGGGTGGGGAAAACGAGAAAAAGACTGAAACACATACAGAACCCAAGCCGGTCTCTGCAAAGAAATCCCATAACCCTTTCCTTACTACCAAAACTACAGACAAAACCAGTAACTTCTAAAGTCAAATCACTTTTCAGGAATATGGATTTCAGGAAAATATTTATGTACTGAATCTGACTGAGCTAAGAGCATACTCATGGTCTGCATCCTTACTGAAGTAGCTGGCTTAGTTCAAAATAACCCCTGTGGAATTTATTGATAGGTTTGTACAGCAAGCATGGTAGGAACGTCCTTTTTCTTGCATCTTACCAGAGTGCTCATGCAATTTCGCTGTTATACATACCGGTCTTCTCTTATACACTAGGTATATGAAATGTAAAAGGTTGACAACCAAAAATACAGAATTCCAGATCATTATGTCCAAGGCACAACGGTACAGGGTAGCCCAAATGATGAACAATGCACATCCTGCAAAAATAAAAAAAGGAAGTTAACTTTCACTGACCAATAAACACATTCTTATAAAGCCATCAAGATTTTGTCCACTGCGTGCAATTACACTCAGAAGCAATATATTCTACAAGCTTTATTACACCTAGGCTCTGTGGATCAATGCATGCAAAGGTAGCAGGAGCTAATCACTGCAATGCTACCAACAGGCACTAGGAACAGACTGACAGCCGACTGCAGTCCTGTTGCACAGGACTACAATACCGGAGCAACACGAATTCAGGTCAGGACTAGGGAAAGCAGGAAGGCGCTGCCCATGATGGTCTGTTACTAAAATGCTGTAGAAATGATAGCTCACAAAACTTGATTACTTGTATTGCATTAATTAGACAAACAGCAGCATAGAAACAAATACTCGTTGTCCATATCAGTGACAATCATATCTACCTAGTGAGCAGTAGTTGTACAAAAACCTCCTGAAGTTATACATGGATATTTTTGACAATTTAAAGGAAGCATGTCATGAGTGCATTTTGACAAAGTTACAGCAGGAACCAGAATTCTCTTCAAAGAGAAAATTTCAAATGCTTACTCTTTTTTAGTTACTTTACTTTGAATTGTGACAACTGCTTTACAAGATAAATTATGCTGTATGATTAGGGATATTATTTTTAGCCTACAAAGACAGTACTTATCAAATGATAGGTTATGCATCAGTGAGTCCCTCTCAGATAAATGTAAACCAACTGGCCAAATTCAGCCATGTCCAATAAAGGTGCCTGTAGATGTCACAGATACATTTTCCCTTTCCTCTTTTCTCCCTGAAGACAATGCTGAATATGAGCTCAATATTCTGTCTTTGTCTGACAGGTGAGGCAGCACGTACATATGGATCAGAAAAATCAACATGTGATCACTCTTGATCTGCTGCTAATTTAGCCTAAGATGAATAGGAGGACACTGGACCTGGAGGTACTGAAGAGGAGTAACACTGTGTGGTTATCAATGCAAAAGACACAGATCCATCAGAACCAGACCTCCTGCTGCCCACAGAGTACATTTGCTTCCAGCTTCCACCTCAGTTTGACGAATTCTGATTCCCTATTTGCTCAAAATGCAAGATGACCTACAGTCCAAATTGGCATGCTCAGATTGTGCAGAAGTCCCATTGATTTTAAATGAGAGCTACACAGACAAAAGGTTTTACAATACTGAGACCCTTGGTCATTACTGCAGTCTGTTTTGATAAACTATCCTATAATTGCTATAAAAAGGGCAAAATGAACGGGTAAACTCAACCATCAAAGTTTTATCATAAAATAGATTCCTGCTATTATACAAAGCATTCTCATGTAGAAAATACTCAAGCATGCTCACCTACCTATGGTGAGCAGGCCCCGCAGGAAAATCATATGAAAATTCAGAGTAGTTGGAATAACAAGTCCAACCGCAAAGCAAATATTTGCCACATGGAAAACAAGATGATGAATCTCTTTCCAGTTTTCACATGCAGTCTCATTGAAAGGCACAAGGGTGGCATTTTTTAGGTCTGGAATAAAACCTAGTGGAGTAACAGTGAGTGGGCTAATCGCTGTAGTGTTCATCTTGAAGACCCCTGCAAGGAGACAGAGAGAAGAAAAAGAAGACCACGCGTTAAACCAAAATGTATTAGACACAGGCATGGATTTATTTTTTTTTCTCTCTCTTTCTATAACTTATTTTTCATTATCATTCAGGCAAAAATCTTCAAATGCTTCAAGAGGGCAAGCTAGACCTAGTTCAGTAATACTTTACTGTCTCTTTTTCGCCTAAATGTTAGGCTTGAAGCATTCTATACTTCAAAATTTGGACTGTATGCAAACAGCAAACAACAACGTTTGAATGCTAGTTACTATAACTTTGGTTGCTCAGTAAAACATCCAGAGTATTCCTCCTAGTTCTACACAAATAACAACCATATTTTGGTTTCCCACTTATTGAATGAGCCCGTGGTCTTAGGCTAAGTAAGTAAGTAAGTAAGAGAACTTAACAACCTACGTAAGAACTGAAAGTAAAAAAAAAAAAAAAAAAAGAAAGGCTTTTGTAGCGTAAGCCTCCGTTAGGACACACAAAGCTGTTCTTCTAAATAAGGAGTGGAAGGTCCTCAAGGAGGAACAATGCTGTCTGGTTGATTAAAAAAGCCAACCACACAAGCGAAAAGGAAGCAAACAAAAAACCACCACCACCCAGCAAATCTCTTTTGAGAACGGTAAATAAATATTACTCTTTCTCCTCCCAGTTGATCAGATGCTACCAAATCAGAAGCGGAGACAGCCAGAGTGCTAAGTTTTGATGAAGTTGCTAGTTTTTCAGGGAAAGCACTTGGTCTACCTAGCATAAGCAAGCTTGCAAAACCTCTGGTTGTTTGTGGAAATCCTGGAGAAAATGAGAGTTAAAAAACTCTGATTCCCAATCTGAAAATACATAGGCTTTGTTTTAATAGCAATGATTATTACAGCGTATTTTCTTTTTGCACCAATTAAAAGACGATTTCTGTGGGCAAACATCTTCCCCGAAGAAAGCAAAAAACACCCTATTAAACTGCAAAGAGAATGGGGGAGGATTCAGGACACTACCTTTAGTATCTTAGAAGCCAGTCCCCGTAAGGAACTCGGTGTTACAAGTAGTCCAGGGGGTCTTCTGAACATGGACCAGTTTCCAGCTGGAATAATACTACCACCTCTAGATAGGCTGCTTCCAGCAAAGTACGTGTGATCCCCTGCTGCTGCAGCAGGAGAGCTGATACGGAGCCGTGCTTGACTCTCACTAAGGAAACACATGCCTGTATCACTGAGCAGATAGACTCTATAATGCCTAACATGGTGGGATTTGTGTTCAAATAAATTCTGTAGAGACGGTGCCTGTCCCCACCTTGTGTGCTTGCTAACTGCCACGTAACTCAGCTGCTGAGCAGACTTGCAGGACACGGTCAATGCACCCCACGCTTCCTGCCGACGGGAACACACTCAGCATCTTTCTGACACTTGCGAGTGCTTGTGTTGCCTCAGCTCCATCCGCTCTTTTTATTATTTCCCCCCAATCAACTTGTGTACAGGGCTCATGCAAGCTGGACAATTCCTGAAATTAACCAGAAATTAACCATGAAATTAACTGCTTGAAATCCCTTTTGAAAGCAGTGGGAAGAAAGAAATCAGGGAGATTTCTGATCAGGCTGAAAGAACTCAGCCCTCTTGCAGCTCCTCTCAGAAGCCCAGAGCCTGTCACAGATAAGGCACATGACAGAGTACACAGAGACATTTTGCAGGATCAAACACTAGCAAGGACATAGTGTACAGTCCCTGGAGTGAAATGGTTTTCAAAGAAAAATAATATCTAATTTTTAACCAAAAAAACCATAATTTTATTATTTCTGAAGAGCTTGTTTTCCTCCTTTGATTCCTACGTTAGTCATTCAAAAAGGTGTAAACAAATTTAACACCAAATTGCTACCCATACCCTGGATGCCCAAGCAAATTCACAGTGCAGTTATTAAACACACACCATCCACACCTGCTCCTACCCCTCTTCAGCTCCTGCACATGAAGTTTAGCAACAGGTCATGAGAGCAGCTCTGCCGTCGGACCCCAACCGTTCACACTGCCAGTGCAAGAGTGCGCCAGGAGGAATTTCAGCTGCATCTGATTACGAATCCACAAAGCTTTCCAGATGCTCGCTTTTTTCCCAGCCAAATTTTGTAGTGAGTCCATGAGAACAGAGGCTACCTTACTCTTCTAACACCTGGCCATAAAGCGTCACACATTTGAAGACTGGAAACCCAACCAGACCTGCCAACTGTATGGCACGTGGCAATCGCTCTTCTCCCAGTCAACCCGAAACTCCCCGTAAACCACAGGTGCTGATCCCGCTGGCCAAGAATTGGCATAAGGAAAGGTGTTTCTCCAACACATGTTGACCTATCACTTAGCAGCTTTGACAATATAGCATCCATAGTCGCAACAACAGGATGGTCGGTACTCTCCAAAATCTGTGCCACCTGCTTAGTTGCCCAAATTATAACCTAGGAAGCTAAATCTACACACATCCAATTTTTATAAGCTTTAATACCTTCAAGTCTTCATATAATTACATTTGATGTTAACTTACTACTTAGAGACATCGCAGCACCCCTGCCACACTGGGGAATGTCGGAAAGCTGCAGAACTTCGCGGTGGAATTTTAAAGCCGGCAGAAATAGACTTATCCTATCTGCAGGACAACACGAGGACAGACTGTGACACTGGCTCTTCCGGAGGAATTTCAATTAGTGAGCTTGTTTGAGAATCAACAAAAATCCAGCACACACAGCTACAAGCTCTACCCTAAAATGCTATCCACAGATAACACCAGGAAATCAAATATCCAACTCTGGAGCTTTTGGATCCAATTCTTTAGCCTTAACTTTTACTGTTGTCAACTAATATTGAAGTATTAGCAAAAAATCTGCTGTTCAACAGGTGAACTGCAGAATACCAAAATTTAATATTGGAAATACAGAATCACACCTTTAAAACTTTTATGTAGGGTTACTTCTGCTAAGAATACAGTGTAGGATTTTAAAGGGGCATATATTTTAACATGTCAGTTCAAAATACAAATAGTACAGTCAAATCATTTGGAAAAATAGTGGAAATAGCATCAAGTGAAATGTAAGCTTTATGGACCATATGACAAATAATTAAAGGAATACCTTAAATATCCTGTAAATTTTCCTCCATGTGGATTTAGATTTACTAAAGTAAGAGTTTGAAAATTCAGCTGACTCAAGCAATCTGGTTGTCCGGAAAAAAAAAAAAAAAAGAATATTGAAAACATGCAGTGACTGCGTAGTATTAAATTAGTATTAAATCCACAGAAGTTAGTACAGTTAGCAAGAAAGCCTATTAACAACTTCTTGTGTGCATGTTAAGGTGTGTAAGACATTGTGCTTTTAGGTCTAAAAATCCAAATTCTCAGAACATAAAGGAACACCTGAGGTGGGTTTACTCTAGGATTTTCCTTTGCTCAGGACATCTTCACATGAGACCAAACTTTTGAAAGCCATTCCCAGAAGTATTTAGTCCCCGGACGGTCACACACACAGATGCCTTCAAAATAAGGGTGGTTTGTGGATACGTGCACAACGTTCACAAATCGTAGACGTAACAGAAAAGATTTAAGCACTGTGTTGCACTATGAGAACAGGCTTGCCAAGCTGATATGGGACAGCGCAGAGCATCCAACTCATATTGTCACTCACTTTCTTGAGAGTATTTGTATCCCACAACTTTACTGATCAGCATTATTAAAGTCAGCTTCTTAGAGCTTTGTGCAAGTATGTTTGTCCACGTTTACAGTCATTGCAAGCTCATTTACGTAGATGGGCTTTATGAGTCTAAAGAAATAGCCAAGCTCAACATTTTTTTTATCATACCTGCAGCTCTTGAACTACTTTTCTATGGTCTCCTAGCACAAAAACTGCATAGAGAGTCTCGACAATCAATAATGATTTCTGTGCCTTTGTGAGCTGAAGACAACTAAAAGTGCTAGCACAATTAAGTTAATTACAGGGTAAGTTACCAGTTTCCTTTTTATAATTAAGTGGATGGGAAAGTGATATAAGAAAAGGTGGATTTCAGTACGCTCTTTGGGGAGAGTTCATTTCTATTAAACGTGTCGGCGATAACACAAATTTGTCACCCTCATGTTACCCAAAATTTAGCAGTGTTTTTGTCCTGCTTAGTTAACAAAAATACCCATCCAGTGACAACCACTCTTGCGTAGGCTCCAGGTGGTAACACCGGGGACGCGGGATGGAGCTGGGAACGTGTTGGCTGCGTTTGCTCGCGCCCTGCTTGGGTTGCGCCGCGCACAAAGAGCCCGCCGAGGGCTGCGACCGCAGCTGTCGCCCTGCAGCCCTGCTTCTTATAACCCTTGCCTACGAAGCCGGGTTTTAACCCACCATTAAAAATTGGAATAGTAAAAAAAAATAAATCACGCAAGCCGTCCCTTTCACCCCAAAAAGGGACATCTCCAAGGCGGTGTCCCCAGCGAATGCGCCACCACACCAGCACAGCTTGGAAGACGAAAAATATATATATAATATAAATATATTTGTTTTGTTTTTTATTTATAAGCACTACAAGAGGGCTTTTTGGTGTCAATTTCAGTACTACCAAGCCACCGAGCGACCCGACCCGAGGGGGACACGCGGTGCCCGGGGCAGGCGGGCGCGGAGCCGCTCCCCAACCCGACCCCGGACCCGGTGCCGGTGCCGGTGCCGGTGCCGGTGCCCAGTGCCCGCTGCCCGGCCCCTTACCTGTCCCCGTGCCCCCTGCCGGGCGCCCTCGGCAAAGTCTCGCGGCCGGTTCGGGACGGGCCAGACGGGGCGGCCAGAGGGGGGTCTCTCCCCGCAGCCCCCGGCGGCAGGCGCCGTCCCGGCCGATCCGATCCGATCCGATCCGATCCGATCCGGTCCCGTCCCGGCCCCCGGCCCCCGGCCCCGCGGCGGCCCCGTCCCGGCGCTGTGACTAAAATAGGCAGCGGCCGCCGCCGGGCTGCGGGCGGCGCCAGGCGCGGGGCCGGCAGCGAGCGGCCGCAGCGCGCAGGCGCCTCCCGGCGGGCCCGGGGGGCTGCGGGGTCCCCCCGCCGAGGGGCTCCCGGCTGCGGGCACGGGGGGCGCTGGGGGACGGGCTGAAGGGACGGGGCGGCAGCGAGCGGCAGGGAGGGAGGCGGTGGGGCCGGCCGGCGGCGGGGCGGATAAAATTAGCAGCGCCCCGTTCCCCCCGAAACGCGCGGCCGGCGGCGATTCCCCTACATGGCGAGCCCGGGGCCAGCTTGGCACCTGCCGCGGCCGCCTGGTCGCCGGCGGCTGTGGCAGGCAGCGGGACGGGGCACGGCACGCTCCGTCTGTCGGCGGGTGGACGGCGAGACTGTCCCACCGCACCGCCGCTACGGCAGGGCAGGGTCTTCGTTTGCAGGGTGTTGGCCATGGGCATCCCAAGCCCGTCTCCATGGGGACCCGACAAAGTGACCAAAATGAGGGGCTGCAGTGCCTTCCGATGCCTCCCAAAACAGCCCCGAGCAGCCCGTCAGAGAGCTGCTCTACAAACCTACATAAGCATTTTCTGTCACGTTACTGGGTGATACGCATCGGAGATGCATTTTGCTGTGCTGGTTGTGCCTTTTATAGCATCTTCAGGCTTCTCGCACTTCCCAACAGGGTTTGGGGGGGGCACGGTGATGAGCGGTGGCTGTTCGGGGATATCCATAACGTGGATCTCTATATGGGTATCTACATAGTTACATACGGATCTCTATATGACTGTCAGTATGGTTATAGAGATAGCATAGATAACATTCTTTGAGCAGAATGAGCTCTTCCAAGTTTATTCTCAAGCCAAGGTCTCACATGCCGTAGGAGAATGTGGTTTAAATCTCTTCAATGTTCAACTGTTAAACCAGTGTGAAGGCATAAAGAGTTGTTTTAACCTCCTGTCTATGTCAATAAAGCACATCTTCATCAAAGTCTGCAAATATAAATTAACCTGACAGAGGCCAGACATAAAAACTATGTGCTCCCCACGTATGAGGGGTTGCCTTCACACAGCCAGATCGATTTTTAGGTGTGTGTTGGATTGATGCATTGAATTAGTAGAGATGGGTCTAAGCGCTGGCATTACAGCTGCTCAGTGATGCAAACTTTCCCTCTGTTGTTTTTCTCTCTTTTGCTGTTAGCTTGATAGCTTATGTACTTTCTCCAGTTGTTTAGTTATCTTCCCCAGTAATGGCCCACAGCAGACAATGTCAAATGGGGGTTGCAAGTTACCCTGTTTTGTGCCTTATCTCCATTGCTCTGCTTTGTGATCTGCAACAGTGTAAGTGAACCTTGGGGTTTGGCTGTTTCTTACACATTGTAAGGAGACCAAGATGTGCTTATACACAGGGCAATGCAGCTCAGCAGAGGTCCTGCGTGAGGCCAGGAGCAGAGGTGGGAGCCGAAATTCCCACTTCTGTGCCTAGGCTCAGTGCAGCGAGGTTTTTTACTACACAGGCTGTTGAGTAGCTTCTTCGAAGATCGCAAGAGCTCTGCCTCTTCTGAATGAGTGCCTCTGATTCCACAGCCTTTTTTAGGCAAAGTTTTTTCACTAAAGAGAACAAATGCTTTGTATACCTAGCTGCTGTAGCTCTGGATCCCAGATGTGCCAAGCTGACACAGCTATTTTGAGACAATGGCAAGATCTATGAAACGTTTCCATTTATAGTTTCAGGAAACGTCCCCAGCATCTGCAAACCCAGAGATCTCTGCTCTAAACTAATTTTTTAAGTCACAGAATCACAGAAGGGCTGAGGTGGGCAGGGACTTCTGGAGGTCATCTGCTCCAACCCCCCCCCTGCTCAAGCAGGGACACCCAGAGCTGCTCGCCCAGGCCCACGTGGTGGCTGGTGAGGATCTCCAAGGGGGAAACCCCACAGCCTCTGTGGGCAACCCGTGCCTGTGCTCCATCACCGCACAGCACATAAGTGCTGCCTGGTGTTTAGATGGAAAAAATTCCCCCTACAGAGCATGCAGGGGGGCTCACTCAGGAAATAATTAATCCTGTATGTGTATGTTTGACAACTGTCTGAAGGGGGGTGAAATACGCTGGCCGTGTGTGGTGGCTGGAGGAAGCCTGGATGTGTAGTTCAGAACTACCACATTTCAGTGAGACAAATCCCATTACAGATGCTGAAATTACATGCCATGTGACTGAAATATTGCACACATTTTCACAGAAAAATTATTGATTTGGGTTTTCTCTGAAAGCATCCTTGAGAATTACATTTTATTACAGGGAAGTTTATATTGAAGGGATTTTGAATGATAAATACTCTCTCAACTCTTCAATATTCTGGAGGGCTTCTTATATAATATATAGGAGGAGCAAACACATTCTGGCACATCTTTACCCCATCCCCTCTGACAGTCACTTTCTGATGCATCGCAGCATAGTCTGGCCGTGGTTCCCATGGCACGCCTGCAGCGAGGGTGTCTCCTCTTTCCACAACAAGGGCTTTCTTTCTGTGAGCCGTGGGCTTTCGAGTGTCTGACTGACAGTACAGTAATCGATAGCTGCAAACCTGTCAGCCAGGATCTAAGTGTCTTCTAAAACCATCTGTCAAAGTATCCAAGTTTTAGCAGATGCACAGGTTGTCGTCGACATTTATCCAAAGGGTACACGGTCATGAGGTACAAAGGCAGAGTGAAACTGTTTGCTCTCGAGGTTATCCAAACTATGCACTGTAAACAATTTATTTAGTCACGTTTAGCAGTTATCCCTGTTCCTCAATTATGTGTGATGTGGACAGTTTAATTTGTATTTAAGTTGCTCAGGGAACAATTTCAGTGAATGTAGACAAGCCTATGGTCTGCTCAGAAGTGCATTTTCTCAGCCTGATGACTGCAGAGCCTGCTATGCTACACTTTGGCTGCCTGAATCACACGATGACCAAAAAAATAAAAGGAGACCTGCTATAAAAACTTATCATGTATCACAGTGCACCTGTCACTGCTCAGGGCAGCGGGGAAGGGCAGGGGGTCCATCCCAAAGGGATCTCCCTGGTTCTGGAAATAGAGGGATACTGGGAATACTGGGACTACTAGGTCCGAGCACATCGTGTGTCCAGGAGGCAAGCTGCTACTGCTATTTACCACAAGGCATCCGTGAAGCACTGCAGCAGTTCCCGAGCTGGGCACCCAGTCCTGAGGGACGTGACAATGCAGAGGTGTCTGTGCAAATCCTCAGGTACAGCCGTCTTTGCCACAGATCACAGCGGAGGTGTGTGGGAATGTGTTATCCTGTCTGGCTGCCCGAATAAACCAAAGGAATTGCAAACGTTGGTGGGGCATAACTGCAAGCATACTTTTTGGTGTTGGTACAATTGCAATTAATGTTTTGTTGCAATATTAGTCCTTTTTAGCTGTGCCAGTGGCTGGTTTTGAGAAATGAAGGCTAGGTTTGAATTTCCAGGACTTCGTAGCTATGCATCATTAAAAACTAGTTTTCTAGGATCTTTTTAATTATCATTATTGGTAAGTATTTACAATTTTATTTCAAGACAAAAAAAAATTAGATGAGAAGTGCTTAACATGTCCAGAAGGATTGACAGAAATCAAAAAAAGTAAAAAGAAAAAGGAAAGAAAAATATTTAAAAAGTTTACAAGTACTCAAGGAAGAAGGAAAAAGAGGAAGTGAGGGGAGACAGAAGATGAGTCTACTGCTTTATTTAAACAAATGACAGAGAAAGTATGTAGGATTTGAGAATGAAAATACTCCACGCTCTGAGGGGGAAGAAAAAGTAAATAGATTAGCTCAGAAGAACTGAGAATGGGCATGAGATAGCTTTTTTAAGGTTACATTTATCTTTACAAAAAGATATGATGAGATGAGAGCAAGAGTGGGGACAAAATGCATAATCACTGATACTTGGGAAGAAAGTAAGCTAAAATAAATACTAGGAACGAAAGATCAAAAGCACAAAGCAAACCTGGAATGCACAGGTTTGGTCCAACTGCACAGAAACACGTTGCTGTAGCTCAAATATCAGGCAGGAGCATTTGATGCACTTGTTCAGACTAGCAGTCCTAAACAGGAGTCTTCAAAATGCATCCTGTTTTGAGCATAAACCTCAAAAGATAATAAACACCCAATTTCTTGACTGAGTTAGCTGCTTCCTCTGCTATTTCAGTCAGCATTGAGCAGCTGCTGAGGAGGGTCTGGTCTGCATTTACTGAACTCCTCGGCTGCAGGTCCAGATGCTGGACCTCAGTTCTGCATCTTGTAAATGACTACCAAAAAGTGTGCCATGGTATGTCACACTGCAGCTTCTTCTTGCTACTGTTTGAATGATCTTCAAGAGTAAAGGCAAACACAGAATTATAAAAGAAAACACTCTAATTTCAATGAATAAATAAGACCAGTCTTCTGATTAATGTTTATTATATTTTTTGTTCTGTAAGGAAAAAAAGCAACAAACAGAACCCTATTACATAGGGTTAAAAACAGGGATACATACTGCAGTAAACAAACATAATATATATATATATATGGTTATTGCTTTTGCATGTAATATTAGCTTAAATACGCAGACCACCGTATAAAGCAGTTTCAGAACTAAAATTGCAATGTCTATGGTAAAAGTAGTAATAATTTATAACAAAAAAAAATATAAAAAATGTTTTATATTCCATATCTCATTTTAAAATATCCATATATATTGTGTGTTTTTTTTTCCTACTAATAATTATTCATTAATTCTTTAACACATGAACATATATATTTAAAGGATACTGCATGTTTTGAAAAGCCATAACCAAACAAAAAAAAAATGTAGACCTAGTAAAATTCAGAGGATGGAACAGTATGACTGGTGTTTAAGAAGTCCCCATTCACTTCACTTGGGAGAGCTGCTTAAAAAGTCATCTGAGAGAGCCCTACCTTTCTATCAAGGAAAACAGGACACTTTTGCTTCATATTCAAAATAAGTATTCAAAATATTTTTTATTTCTAAGCTAAATCTTGTACTAAAATAGAGCATCTGCTACTGCTGCATTCACTAAAAATTGTAGAGATTTTAACATGAAGGTAACAAACCAAGCATGGCACAGATTTCCAGCACAACAGCTATGTCGCACTAACTGCTGATAGCCATACTCATGTACCCTAGCAGACATGGACTAGACCACCTCACTTTTTTTAGGGGATGTTATTTCATGTTTACCGCGGTGTACAAGAATGCACACAAGCAGATACAGGGATTACCTGATGGGTTTTCATCCCATCTCACAGTGTACCTGCCAGCACCCCACCACGCAACCATGTCCTATAGCTGGGCCCCGCCATCCCAAACCCGCAGCTTGGTATCTAGATATTCCCGTGTGCATCCTGTGGTTCACTAAAACCCTCAGGTGGGAAATGCTCAGCATGTGTGATGTCCATCTCAGCCCTGCAAGCCCAGGCACCAGGCAGATCTCCATCCACTTGGGGTCACAAAGCCCAAAACCCTTCCCAAAGGCAGGTGCCCGCACACATCCCTTCACAGAGTGGCCTACACAAACGCCCCCATATAAAACATGGTTGCTGGAGAAGATGGTGGGGCTGCCCACTCCTATACAGCCAAGTCAGAGCACTGAGCCATGAAATGGGACTGCTGGCCTTCTCAGCCTAAAGGGCCTTCACACCTTACTCCTGGATTTAGACAAGTTCAAACCCACCTCAAAGGGAGAGTGCAGGGAGAAGGTATGACAGGAAAGAAAAAGGCTCAACGAGAGACATTCAGCCACATCCCAAGAAGCAGGGCCTCGATACACGTAGCAGTTGTTTAAGTGGACAGACATCTTCAAAATGAGACTCCCCCCTCTGGACATCTTCAAAATGAGAGCCTCCCCTGTCCTGCCCCTTTCCCAGCTTTTATTGCTGACTGTGACACCACAAGGTATGTCATATCCCTTTGGTCCCTTTAGGTCAGCTGCCCTGGTGATGTCCCTTCCCCACCTCTTGCCCACCCCAGCCTGCTGGCTCTGGGGGTTTGGAGACAGCCCTGATGCTGTGCCAGCACTGCTCAGCAATAGACACAACACTGGTGTGATAACAGCGCTGTTCTAGCTCAAGTGCAGAGCACAGCACTATATGGGTTGCTGCAGGGCAAGGTAACTCCATCCCAGCCAGACCCAGGACAAATAGTTATTTACCACCATTATTTTATTGCAGTTGTTCATTCCTTTGACACCAGTGAATTCTTAGTCTTTTCTGCAAAGACAAAGAAGTAACAGTGCTATCCCCACAACACACCAACAGCGTGGTGGAAGAGACAACTGAATAAAATTGTTTGGGAATCCACAGCAGGACAACTGCTGTAAAATCCCGCTCTGACAGGCTTTTGGGAACATCCCACCTTCTCCCCAGTCCATGACAATGTTTAACAATGTTTGTGGCTTGCAGAATGACGACTTGGGTCAAACCCCTCTGCTGGTAGAACCACCTGCAAAGCTGCTCAGCAGAAGGGCTCTGCCAGCCCTGGCTTTGGAGGTGGCTCCAAATCTTGCACACCATCCCTGTGCCAGCGTTCCCTGCAGTTCCAGCTGCTCACAGAGCCTCCAGCAGTGGCCGGGTGCCTCACATGATGTGCTCCTGACGCTGCTCCTACACACTGGTGCTTACAGAGCTCCACCTACACCGCTTGATTCACCACGAGGAGGTGGCATTATTTCCAGGCTAAGTTCAATTAACTCCCTTGACTCACACAGAGCACGCGGTGCAGACTGCAAATGTTAGAGCAGTACAGTGAGAGAGCAAACAGTCCTTCAGCACGTCTGTATGTATGAATTTCTGGCATTAATAATCTGGATTATTACAAACTATTTGCTCACTCTACTCTTAATACACGATGTGCTCAAACCCGTAATCCAGATTATTAATACCAGAGCATCCAAGCACTACTCAGCTGTCTTTCTCTTTTTTAACCAATTCTGACAACTTCAACAGAAGGCACGCTGCAGCTCGTACTGCCTCTGCCTTCTGCCCCAGGAGATTAAGTGGAAACTGCAGAGCCACAAAAATCTACCAGACAGAAAAATTAATGTGATTTGGACAAAGAGTGAAAAAAATGAAATGGCTGCTTTCCCTTGGAAAACCCAAACCTATTATATTTTTATGCATATTAATGTAAGCACAATAAGTATTTTCAAGAGAGATTAATAAATCAGCTTTATAAAGTATTTACTTTGTTGTATTGTAAAAAAAATCTGTGATGCCGTAACACTTTGGGGCAGAAGAATATGCACTCAAATATTAAGAGGAATGGAGAGGAAGAAAAAAAATTAATCTGTTAATGTGAATTCAGCAAATATATATTTATTTCCATTTCTTCTGTTTAAATAGTTTTATCTAAATAGCTTATGGATTCATTTAATTTTTAACAGATGGTTTGCAAGACCTGTTTATGTGAGCAGTACAACACTGTATTTTATTTTTTTTCATGTATATTGAGCCCAAATATGTATTATATTTATCATTTAAGATATTTAAACACCATAAACACCATAGAGTGCTTTTTTTTTTTTTTTTTTCTTTCTAGAAATTATCATCAACATATTATTTAATTACTGCAAGCATCTGCCTTTTTTTGAGGTGTGGTAAAACTATACATCATCCAAGCATGTATCCAGTTTTCCCAGCATTATCCTAGCAGATGTCATATAGATGTGTATAGTTTGACACAATTATTTCCATTCCATGACTGAGTTCCCTTTGAACCCTCTGCCACATCTGCTGGTTTGTTGCAGGGCAATTAATTCTCGAAAATGTAGGACTGGGATGGACCTCCTCAGCCACCATGTCCAGCCTCCATTAGTACAGGCAACCACATCAAATAATCTTTTTCATTAAGCATTTACAATTTGCCTTGCATAGCACTATTAGTTAAAACAGTACATAAGGATACATCCTCTCTGGTATTTTGGAGTTCTGAGTGGACTTATATGTTCGAGCAAAAACATTTCTGAGGTTCTGTTACCTGTATTTACGCTACTGCTTGTTCATCAAGTAGTACCTAACAAAAGAACTGCTGGGTCAGTCCTATGCTTATTTAAGGCATTTATCAGACATGCATTGCTCTGCCAAAGGAGTGCAGGCAACCAGCCACTGGGGCGCCCCCAGGTAGGGAGGACTCACTTTGAAGATCTCACAATATATTGCTGTATCCAATAAATTGATTTGCCATGATCCAAATTTTATAAAAGCCTCTCATGGATAACTTTTTTTGGCTTCTTGGACTGTCCTGGGCCATGTATTTTTTTGGCTTGTGCAGTAATATGAAATTTGAACCCTTCTGCAGGCTGAAAGGGCAATTCAAGCACAACGTTCACAATCCTAAAAACTCTGGAGGATGAACTGCTGCAGACAAATGAGCAAACAGCCATGTGCAGCAGATTCTGACATTCTTACCTATAAAAACATTCACATCTGGACATAACCCCATAGAAGATTATGGAACTGTTAAAAACATAAAATGTTTTTGGGAGATCTACTGATCAGAAAAGGATTCACGATAGTGTCTTCAATTCGCAAGGCAGCACTGATGCAATTATCCTTTCACTTAAACCGATTACTAGGGAGCCTGATCACCTCTCTGACAGCTACTCCTGAGTAATAACATGGACATAACTGGGATGATGTTTGAGTCGAAACTTCATCTTGCTCCAGATGTTTACAAACCTACAAGTGGGTTCATATGACATCATAAAAGATTGTATTATTTCACAGACATCATTTGAGTACTTCTTTACTGAGGTAAATTAGATAGATCTCCCAAAATACTGTTTTATGAATCACATACCAGCGTGTATTCTCTATAGTACATTTTAGGAACACTGTCAAAATAAAAAACAGGGATGGAGAGGGCTTGGTGTCTCACTTCCCGTCCTTTGTGTGCACATATTTTATTGTAGATATGTGCCCTGAATTCTACAGCTGAAATGTTCTGCCAGTCGTGACTCAAACAGATGCTGAAAAACTGGAGATGATTTTAAAAAAGTGACTCAAAGCCCAAAAAGCAGAGTATCAAAAGCTAAACAAGATTACTTAAGAGTATGTTCAGATATTGACTCAGTCATGTCCTAGTAGATATTTCTGACAGTAACTGATTCAACCAGAGAAAAGCATCACAAAGAGCAAACTGTGGCTGGAAAGAATGCTGAAACTAAGGCACACACTAGTCATGAGGAAGGCAAAAATTACCTAAGGATGTAATGAAGCACCCATCACTGCAGAACAGGTCCCTCTCTATGCAGTAAGCTATAGCTTAAATGGAATACATACACTTGATACAGAACTTGGGCGGGCACGATTCCTTGGTCTTATTTTGAAGGTGACAGTGATCATAGCAGTTTATTAAATACTGGCCCTATTTAAGTTAAGGCAAGCTTTCCAATGGACATATACAGGACAAGTCCATATATTCAAGAATACTGAGAAGAGCATTAGTTAGTGCTTTATACTCTGCCTTAGTCCTGAATACCAATTTTTATGTTTCTAGACTATAACCTTTATATGCTTGTAGGCTGATAACACATAAAATGGCAAGTATAAACTTCATCTTGGTCCAACGCATTTTATAGCAAAAGAACGTTATAAATTCTTGCCATTTTATCAGGAGAGGTTGGGGGGGGTGTCTATTTTTGAATCATCTGTTAAAAAGGACCGTAAAAGCTCCTCAGCGTGTGGAATGGTCACCAGCAAGAGCTCGGCTGGTTGAAGCAGAGGCTGGATGTGCAGCACAGAGCACGGGTGGCCGCATCCATGGGAAGGGATGTGCTCTTCATCCACTGTAGGCGGTGAGCTCCGCCGACAGGTAGGCCACGATACTAATCGCAGTGCTGAAGTGATGTGAGAATACCGCTCCTGAGTAACACCAAAGGGTCACACAGCCTGCTGTCCTGTCTCTTCTCTGCCACCTAAGGAAAAGTGTCAGACTGGGGTGCACAGCTCTGACCCCTAACACCGTCTCCCAAATTCTGGTACTTTGTGCCTTAGGTATTTCCTGAGCCAGTCTTCAATAACTGTCAATGAATTCTTCTTTCACATTTTACCAATTCTCTCTTGACCAAGACAAAGTCAGGGACTTCACACAATTGGTAACAACCATGGAATACATAATGTGGAAGGGCTATTAGCAGGATTTAGGGATTACCACGTTACATGCTGTACTAACGTCTGGCAGATTACTAACATCTCTGAGAAAGGGATATAAAGATGAAAGCAAAGCTTAGGAAACACTGTTCTACATCGAAGGCCATTCAAACAGGGCTGTTTCAGATCACTTCTAATAGTGTTGTTAAATGTCCACTGCCTGATTACCTTTCAAGAATGAGGTTTTAGCATTGTTTTACGCCCTCCAGCACCAGCACTCAAGATTTGAACTCATATATGCACCTGCACACACACAAGCACGCGGCAGCTGTCCTACCAAACAGTCCAGCAATTTTGGATTTTAAATATTAAAAATGTGATCTATCTCAAGATCTATCAAGCAGCAATATGGTCTCATAAAATAGTAATGCTTCTTATTTTCTGATTACTGGCATGCATCTGGAAGGTGAGTTAGAAAAGACATTCAAACACTTCTCCCCAAAGGCACAGTGACCTCAAGGTTCAAAACCAGCTTTCTCCCACTAAAGCTTGAGCTGGTGCTCCCTTATGTTATTAAAACACCACAGATTTTCAGAAAGAATACATTTTAAATGAAGAATTTCATAGGCACAGAGAAGTGACTCTGGAAGCTTAACAAGAATGCTTCAGCTAAAGATGGTATTTGTAGCTGCAGCTGTTTCTTAATTAATTTTTACCTGACAAACCTGGCTAAAAAAGGATATTGTAAAACAAACTCCAATGGTTTGGCAGTTGATTGATTAACAATATTTATTGTACATGTTACGAATGGCACTTACACCTTGGAAGTCCAGGTTCTGTAGCATTACATTCTGTTAGAAACACTGCACAATCATTTCCCTAGCATGTATTTGCAGCAATTATAACTGCAATACTTCTCCAGTGCCAGCAATTACACTGACGTTTGTTTTCACACAATGTCCTTTTAGGACAGCCTGAGAGAAAGCAATCACTCGTGGGACAGGACTTGTTGTTGTCTCTTGTTTATTTGCTTTAGGAACCTTGCTGTGCATTTCAAAATTACTTCTTCAAAAAGAAGAACAATACAATTAGTCTCTTCCTGTAATATTCTTCATGTTAATTGAGACAAGGTTCACATGGCATAAGTTGAATGTTACAAGCAGGTTGCTGTGCTTTGAAGACAGCTTACTTGTTTGCATTAAGGTAGAACTGTGTATTTCATTAATGGCAAATATTTTTGAGAAAGTATAATCACAGATACTGTGTTGTTTTGTCTTTGTTTTTAACACAGCACAGAGGCCGCCACAATTACAATAAAACTTCAGCCTATTGTAATTTGTTTTCCTCCCAAAGTAACAAGGTCAACAGAAGAACCAACAGAAACTAAACATATTGCACAAGTAGTCAGAATGCACAAGCCAACCAGCTGGCTCTACAGGGGGAATCCAAGCTACTTCAGCTAAAGTAAATGGCACTTCTCAGTCAGTTTTGGCGTCGCTACGTCTCATTCTGCTTCATCCTCCCGCTCCACCACGTCCCCTCTTTGTGCTTGGGGTACTTTGGGAATGATTAGGGGAGCAGGTTCCTCCCCGCTATTGCTTCCTGGAGGAGTTGCAGTTTGGGACCACTGGCCGCAGCCGCCTGGGGGACCTCCTCTGCAGGCGGCGTGGGGGTGGCACCGGGGGCGTCTCGGAGAGCGAAACGTGGTAGAAGTTTGGCAAGCGAATGTCGTACCTAAACCCCTTTCCCACATGCACCCTGTCGTTCAGAGCATACAGTTTTTCGGCAATGTCGCTCCCGATTAAAATTGAGAAGAGGCGTGAGATGAAACGGTGCTTAGCAAACAGCAAGTACAGCTTCTTTCTCCTCCAGGCCACATACCGACAATCTGTCTCTGCTGTAAGCGTTACCTACAGAACAGAAAATTAAAATTAGCTAATTCTGATGTTTCGTTGCATCTCCTGCAGCTAAAGCCAGTTTAATCCAGCTAGCGAGCTGTGTGAGGTTGCAAATGGCAAGCCAAAGGGATGACTGGGAGGGGATGCCCCCAGTGAGGCCTCGCTGGCTGTGGTGTGGAGGATGATCAAGCCTCACTGTACTGCGGGCACAAGGCTCCCTGCCGGCATGCTCTGAATTTCACCTCCCGTGGGTGTGGGTAAAGCATCTCCTGCGGACGTGCGTGGTTTCTTAGGTATTTTAGCTATCTTTGCACAGCAAACAAGAGTCTACCTCTCGGATTAGCTTGTAGGAAAAGCTCGTTTGTCGTAACAACGAGATGCAAACAGAAAGAGGATGCAAACAGCATGACCAGTCCAATGGGTAGAGGACATCCCTCCCCAAAACAGCGGAGTGCCAGATATTTGATTTCAAAAACAGCACCCACAAGCAAAGAAAGTTATTTCCAGATTTTTTTTTTCTAGTACTCAAAAAAAACCCTCCACTTTTACCTGGAAAATTCCCTCTTCTGTGGGCCTCAGTGAATCCCATTCAGGAGAATCCAGAAATTGAAGAGGAAAAATATAATGCAGAAACTCCCCATCAACTGTCACTCTGATCCTACCGAGATAAGACGTGTTAATTTGTTAGTACTGTGTGTACAGCAGCAACGACTGCAACAAGAATGTGTCAATACTACTAGGGGAGGAGTTTAAATAGGAGTTTGATAGCATGAAGAAACAACCGCTGGCCAACACTAATTATATTTTTTGAACCAAGCTGGATCAGACTAGTGGGGTGAGAATACAAGGCAATCGTGCAGCTGAAATTCAAACCTTTTCAGGTCACGTTATCCTCTCTGGGGCAGGTTGGTGCAGCAACATGCAAGCTTGGTCATGAAAAGGCTAGCGTGTGCTTGCGAGGTGAGAGATCAATGCGCAGAGCACCGGTTGCCTCCTCCGCTTGAAAGCCACAGGATATACTCCCAGGTACAGCAAACATGCGTTTTGGAGGGAACAAAGGCAGGGAGTGTGGTGTAGTTCCCCATGCCATGTGTTATGCAGAGCTCGGTGTCGAAGAGGAATTAAATTGCCACATAACAACTGTCTCTGGAGCCAGGAGCCAGGATGGACATGTGGCATCTCTGTGTGGCCTTCTGCAGATGCCAAAGAAAAATTTTCTTTGAACTTTTTCTAAGACCATATTAAAGTTTGAGGGCCACAAGCAGGAAATGTTTGTTTGAATCTCAAAGCAAGCTGTAGGTGTCCCCTTTTTACATCTGCTCTACACCAAGATCAGCATTTCTTGCAAAAGCACAAGCAGCAGCCCTACACTGCATGCAGGAGCCTAACAGGAATTCCCCGCATGGTGACTGAGCAGCTGGGCATGTAGAAGGCTGAACACCTCCCCTTCACTATGACCATGACCAAAAGCAACAAAAGCAACATGGTGCCTTCTAGGCAGCTCCCAAGAATGCTCCAAACTCGGGTTCCAGCAAAGCTAACTACTTAGGATCCATGTTGTTCACTGCCAGTCGTACTAAATCAGCTGAGCTTCAAGCTGCTTGCAGATTCCTTCTGTTTATGCAAGCAGGCTGCCAAAATGCACCTACAAAGTGTCCCATCAAGCCCAGACCACAGCCATCAGTTCTGGGTATCTCATATAGTGCTGGGTATCTCATATGGTGCTGGGTATCCCGTCTACCCTCGTGGTGGCCCTGAACCACTCTGCATGCAGTATGTCAGCGACTATTTCCCCTCAGGAAGGCATCAGCAAGGTCGCTAGGAGGGTCCCTGGTAAGCAGGGATAGAAGCAGGTGGATTTACTGCCTCAGGGTCTAATGAAGGGTCGCAGCACACAGTAACTGTAGAGTTATGCATGTCTGGATGGGGCCCAACTAGGTCCCACTGCCCTGGCAGGGTGCTATCAGACCTCCTCTCCCTTGCTCTCTCCCTTCTCCCAGCCCCCGGAAAGAAGCCAAGAACAATCTAATAACAAAGTCAATACACTCTATTAAACTGTGTTTACCTCAGTATATTCAGTTTCATAACTACATTTTAGTCCTGCTTCAGATGATATTAGCAGAAAAAAAACAAACAAAGGAAGATGCTTTGTTCATCGGCAAGGTGATAGATGGCAAAATGTAGCCTGAATACTACATTTGGTTCCTTTACCTGCCTAACATGTTAAGTGCTATGATACTGTGCTCTGACTAAGGATGACTTTAGATGCTTTTCTTTAAGCTATTACAGATTTTATGCTTAGTGTTTCTATGTTAGTGCTGCCCTAGACGAGTGTATTTAGCCCATTAATATTTATATTACTTGCATTAATATTTAATCTACTGTACTGGAAAATGAACAAACAATACACAAATGAAGCATTTTTGCTTTCATTTTCAAGAAGGGGTGGGGAAGACATTTGCAGTAAGTAGGTCCAAACAAACTGATACCAACCTGCCTGATACAAGCAAGGAGAGTTTATCAATAGGTGTTTTGCCTTGCATAGCGTAACAGTGCTCCTTCTCCAGGGTAACCACTTCTGCATCACAGCACAAGACAATCTTCCTATAAACAGTTAAGGAAATTCCTAGAGGCTGGAAGAGAGCACTGTAGAGTTCCTGGAATTCTTTGTCAAAGGAAACACTCCGAACTTGATAGGTAACATAAATGAACTGTACGAAGCATATAGCAAACAGTATAAAATTCCAGGAGAATATATCAGCAGCACAGACATCCAGCCAAGCCCAAACAGAAGAGCAGAGAAAGCCCAATCCAAGCAAACTGAAGACATAGAGAAGCCCAAAGAATCCACTTCCACCCATGAAGCCAACAACAAAGAGAATACTAGCTAGGTGGTAGATAGATCCCTCTGCCTCTTGCTTCCAGGTGGTGCATGTAGGGTGTGCATATATCAAGCTCTCCCAAAAACTTGCATTTTCTCCCATGGCTGGACTAATTTTTCGATTCAGCTGAATCTCTGAAATTGTTATTTATGTGATACAGCCAGAGGGGTCCTTTGCTTTTCCATTCTTGCGAACTCTGCTCAATGATCACATAGTGCCAGGGTCTCTTTTGGTAGTAAAGTTGCACTTAGGATCTCCAGCAACTAGGAAGCTAATGTTCTCAGAAGGCAATGTTGTTTCTCATCAGTTCATGCGTTGTCTTGACTTTGGACGTGTCATCTGTAGTTTTGTCTGATCTGGACAAGTGAAGAAAAGATGAATTACTTATAAAATGATTTCCATCAATTAAACTTGATCAAAGCTTTTATTGTCTAAAACCGCAGACTGCATTACAATCATTCAATTTCCCCTGTAACCCTACGATTCCAGGATCAAACCTTAATAATCACTCTAGTAGTGAAGATCATATTTTTGTACACACGAAGCCTGCAGAAGCTGTCAAATTGCCACTGAATCCATGTAACCCTGTACATAACATCCAGGGCATCCCGGGACAAGTCTGTCTGCAGCCTAACTGCTGAGAAAGTGGTTGCATTTTCTGGTCCTGAACCTGCTGCCTGCAAGCCCCATCTAATGCCCTACCTCCTTTGGGAAAAAGAGACAATGAACTTTTGTCCCTTGCTCACTTCCTTCATGTCATTCTGGATCTCTGTCAAACCATTCCCTTCCCCTCTTTGCCTTTCTGTTATTGTTCATGAGCTCAGCAAAGCTGTCCCTGGAGATGGCAAGCTACATCCCCAAACATCCCAGTAAGAGAAACCCAAGCATCATGGGGGATGCTCTTTTCTACTCCAAGGATGGACAGCAAAAAGCTGTCATGTATAAGGAAGACTATGAAATTTAAAGGCAGCTTTACACAGATTGTGCTATTGGAATGTGAAGCAAGTCATCCAGCAAAATACTTCTCACAAGGCATTTATAGAGCTGTTTTACAACAGTCCAAAGTTCTACTTTATGTAATTTCATGCTAAGGGCTACAATTTTATTGTTCAACACTGTAAAATGTTTAAAATGCTACTTTTTACCATATTACAATGTATTCTTAAGAGTTTAATAAAACCTAAGATACACAACTGAAAAACATGAAAAAAAGAAAAAACACAAAAGCAAAACAAATAAATAAAATCAAGCCCAGCTTTCTTTGTCTCTCTTTTAAAGCAAAAATAAATATTTCACTGTAAAATTAGAAGCAGTAGAAAGTGCAAAGCCAGCACCTAAACCTTTCAGTAATGTAACCAGAGCTGAAACCCACCAAGGTCTTCACTGTCTGTTTCTTTTCCTGGAAGAACCGCAGGGAAGCTAGCATAATCTTGCTATCTAAATTATTGGATTTTCTAGAATATCAAAGGCAGCTACTTTTTTTTTTTCCAAGAGCCACTGACATCAACATGTAAAAGAAGTACTACTGCTGCAGTGAAGCATCCAGTATTGTTCAGCAAGGCTTTCAGTGCTTTTCTTCTTTTCTTTTACAGTGAACAGATCTAAGAAATTCATAGAGCAAAGCCGTATCAGGAGTCGGACTCGATGATCCTTGTGGGTCCCTTCCAACCTGGTTATTCTACGATATTACATTTCCTAGCTGCTACAGCTTTACTTCTTCTAAGTTTATTCAAAATTCAACACTAACTCCATAATTCACAAACATTAATGCTGGGAAAAGACACAAAATCCCAAACAACCAGGAAGCAGTTTAGAAGAGAAAGTTAGGAGGAGACCTCTCCTGCTTTGGGAGTAGGACAGGGTGTCCCTGATCCATCAAAATGTCACAGCTAGAGAGAAAGGGACCTTTCCAAGCCCAAGGTGCTCTATATCCTACTTTGGTGGAAGAAGCAGATTCCCAGGAATGAGGTACTTTGTAGCTATAAGCTTTGGTGCTTGTCTCTTTACCCAAACACCCTTCTCCGCCAACACAATCGATACAGGATTCCCCCTGGGTGCAGGATTTAGCCCTTGGAGGATGGGAGTTCAGAACCAACTGGCCTCAAAGCAGGTACCTAGGCGTGGTAAGAGTGCTGGGAATTTTAGGTAGCACTTCTGTGACCAGGGGGTAAGATTTCTGAATGAAAAGTAAGTGCAGAACACGCAGTGGCAGGCCTCCAATTCTGAATCCACTCGGCCTTTCCATTGCACAAGTTTTTGTTCTTTTGAAATACCATCACTGGTAACAGTGATTTCAGGTTACTGTTAATACTTCTCTATTGCCAACATTTTGCTTCAACCAGTTGTCATCAAGATCCTACTTTCTACACAAAATTCAGTGTTTTGAATGGGATCGTGACTGAGATATTGCATGGGAGCTGTGTGCATGACACAAAGATAAACACCGTGGGTATGTACTGCAGTCTACCTTCCATTTCCAACATCTTTTTTCATGAAAAGTTGCATGACATTGCAATAATTTCACAAAATTTATGTCCAATTTCCAATCCACTCACAGCATTCGCAGCCTGCCGGCACTACAGCTCAGAGCACTGCTGTAAAACATCTGCTCGTGACAAGATGGGTCAAAAAGAAATCCAGGAGAACAGTGTACCACTGGGACACAGACAGGGGGTCGCTATACACAAAACCAAAGCCCCCCCCAAAACGTCCTGTATTTATAACTGTTTATTTTATTAGTAGTTTATAAGCTGTCCCAGCTATGTGGCAACCACTTTCAGAATAACACAAACATGGTAGCTGCAGGCTGCTGGAGACAGAGAAGCCTGGATAAGATCTCCCAGCCCAGAAAGAAGCCATACCCCGTGAGCACAGGTGGGATTGCTGAAAGGTTTCTGGGTGTTTTACCCCACCACAAGTCTTTCCTTCTCAAATGTGGAGAAAAATCAGCCCTGACTGGAGACGGGCGCAACATTCAGCAGCAAGGACTTGCAACAACCAACAGCTTCAAGGACTAAGCTGTCCTCAGACAGAGATAAAATTAAGGGGTTTGCTACAGCTTCAAGGCAGTAAATGGAGCGTCTCAAGTATATTCTCTAAGATAAGTGCTAGCCAGCAACTGAAAACTTTGTATGAACAGAATATTAAAATAGACAAAGCAGAATGAATTTATGTTGGAATTTGCAGGCACATTGTATGATCTCCTGAAATGGGCATTTCCCCCATTCACTGCAGCATTCCCACAGAGAAACACCAGTTATGTAAACTGCAATTTACTTGAGAACCACATACTTCACCCTGTATTTGCCATCAACGACTCAAAGTCAATTCTGAGAAGCTCTGAGTGTTAGTTACTGTGTGTTGAGTCACAACCATTTCTGAAACAAAAACCAAGCAGACCCAAACCACCTGAGGCCACAAGCAAGTCTTCTCTTTGGTCTCTTTAATTAAGTCGAAAGTGAAGCTGTTCGGAGCTGGAACACCCTGCTCCTTTGCTGCCTTACCCTCCGTACTCAGGCAGGAAGCCCTCAGGATGCACGCTGTATGAGCTGGCCAGAGGTGGAGCCGCACGTGCTGACCCTGCAACCAGCCCGGCTGATCCACATTGCTGGCTACAGCCTCGCCACCAAAAGGGAAGATGTTCCAGCATACACGCTTCTATGTTTACATACATAAAAGGGAGATATGCTGCGTTTAGCAGGCTTTGTCTCACCTATTTTAGCCATCTAGAGCACAGACTGGCTCAGCAGTCACAGCACCTGCCCCAGCCATACAGACAGGAGCTGGGGTCACTCCGAGCTGGGGCAGGAGCATCCATGGCCCCGGCTTCAAGAGGGCCGAGCCCTGAGCATGCCAGCCGGGCTGAAACATCTCATCCCGTCTGGCCATCTTTTATGCGTATGAAGAGAAGCTGCTCTTTAATTTTAGCAAGTGCTTCCTCCAACATAGCGCAGTAGCTCTGTTCAGCAGCTCTATTAACATATCGCTTTCTTCCAGTTCCATTAGGCTTCTGGAAACCACTCTCTGCTCCGCTACTGCCACGCATTTCTCTTGATGGTTGTTTAAGTAGCACGCTTCCCCTGGCTATTTTCCTTCAGCAGTTGCTCACCTAGGGTTAGATGCCCAAAGGGACTGAGATGACCAAACTTTGCATCGCACCGCAGTGTCTAACTTGTACAGTGCACTGAGGAGCCAGGCACCTAAAGACAGGCATGGCTGTGCACCCACAGGCAAGTATGGGCAGACAAACACACTGCTTTCAGTGATAAACAGCCCCTGAAGCATGCATATAGCAATTAGGACAGCAACTAACACCGCAAGCTCACATCTCAGCTTACCTTACGCTTTGTGGGTGTCTCTATCCTAGAGAAAGCAGCAACTATAATACTGGAAAACACTGTTTTCCCAAGAAAATGCAGCCTCCGCAATGCAGAGAAGGCTACAGTAACTTCATCACAACTGATAACATCTATTTGGGAGGTAGAAAGGGGAGGAAGAAGGATGAGGAAGAAAAGGACTACCTGATCTGAAAGACAAAGGTACCAAGATAACCAGTCACTATAAAACTAGATATATTCAGATGACAAAAATATGCAAGTACAGGTAGCAAACTTCATCATTGAAATGACTTTGAAAATTCCCTTTTCTTATGAAAAGAATTTATGAAATTAAAGAAATCAGGATTCTGACTGACACCTAAAATAAATCTGGATGTGCTGTTAGTAAAAAAAGGAACTGATTTACTCTAATTCCATTTTTTATTCTACTGAAAGTCAGACCAGATGATTGCAATGATGTGGAAATGATGATTGCAAAGCTGTGTAGCTGGTCTTGCTAGTGAAATCTTGAAGCCTACCTTATATACCAACTACGTAACTACCTTAGACAATCGAAAGCACTGAGCACAGGTAGGTCTCTGAAATTATTCCTCATGTAGACCTTCTAGCAGAAACTTTCATCCATGAGGAGCCAGAATCCCTCCCTGTAGCTATGTTTCTTCAAGAACGGGACCTTTTACCACTAAATGCTTTAACATGATACATGCACCTGGCATCCAAGCCCCAAGATCCTCCTTTCCAGGTGAGCACCCTCATCACGGCACAAAATGCGCCTGCAGCATGGTTCTCCCTGTCTCAGTCCCTTTTCTGCACACCACCACAGCTCCAGCAGGACAGGCAGGGAGTGCACCACCCGTGTGAGCTGCTCTACATCCCTCAGGGCTCCCCATGGGAGCAGGGATGATGGATTTTGCACTCCCTTGAGCTGAGGAAGGCATCCTATGTCTCATCCCTGCCTGGCCTGCCGGAGCCAAACAAGCAGCTGGGGCACTTCCAAGCATTTCAGTGCCTTCTGAGAAACAAGCACCAGCCACGTGGGGCTTTTTTGGGCCCAAACCCTGCTCTAGCCTGGCAGAATTTAGGTTCCCACAGGCATAGCTGTCAACCAAAAGTGACCATCATCCGGCTTCCACCTCGCTATGGCACCCAGGGGCTCAGGTGGATGCTTGAGGCCGGCGGCTGCGGGCCCCCGGCACCTTGGCCTGGTCGCTGTGGGGCTGAGCAAGAAGGAGCTCTCCCTCAGCAGCCCTTCGGTGGGGCTCGGGGTTCATTCAGCTGCTTCGGCTGGGCTGGCAAGGCCTGCTTCTGCTTACAGTTGGCTCAAATAAATCCTCACTAGTCCTTTATAGAAGTGGAAAAAAGCTGGGGGGGGGGGGGCGAGGAGGGAGGGCAGCGAGAGAGAAAGAAAACCCACAGCAACACAGAGTAGTTTAAAGTTCATTAGGAGCACTGCACACAGTGAAGCCACTATTATTTAGTCTTTAAATATTTAAAGGCCAGCCTACTATACACAGATTACAGTACTTGAACGATCGCTCATTTATCACTGTAAAATACACAATGCAATCCTCTGTGGCTGCTGAGCCAGTACCGAGGATGCTATCTATTTTTTGCTCCAGACGGTATCTGACGTGGAAGAAATGACACATTTTCTTCCAATCTGAATCAGAACTGATGAAAAGTAAGCACATGTGGTATTCATGACAAATAATTTCCCCTCCTTTCTCTCTCTCTCTCTTTTTTTTTTTTTTTCCTAAGTTCTTCAACTCCTAGGAAACATGAATATGGAAGGGCAGTTGGAAAAATTTTACATTTTAACTATAGATTGCTGGCACTTGCATAGGTTTGTGCAAGACTTGTCTGCTGTTGAGCAGCACTGGACAAGCAATAATTCAGTGGTTCTCTTTTATTGCGTTTTATAATGAATACACCCAAGTGAAGCACAAGTTTAAGATTTTCTACGGTTCAACTTTTAAATTAATAATAGAGGAAGCAACCACAACGCGTATTTCACAAGTGCTTTAAAACTGTGCTAATGAACTGCAGTTGAACCCTGCAGACCTCAGCATGACTGAGTTTGTGCAGCAGTGCCCTTGGCCGGGAATGCATTCCCCTGTAACCAGCCACGTGGCATGGACCTCGTTTCCCAAAAAAGAAATAAACACAGGGGCTCGCTCCGTCACACTACACCTGGGCGTAAAACCGGGTTACGGAGTAGTGCCATCAACCACGCATTGAAACGGATACACAGCCTGCTAAGTCATGAAACTGTACATAAAACAGAGTGAAATGGTCCAAGGTAGCAGAGCTGCTGACATTATTTATCCCTACTGGAGGGCTCAGGGTCACGAGTGACCAGTCCAGTTTGTGCTTTACTGGGGCAAGCATCACGTGGCTTTACAAGCAAAGCAGCGCCGCAAAACAGCAGCGTGCCCAGAGCTCTGGCTTAGCACCACTTTCATCGTTCTTCCACCTAGGTGAGTCCGAATGCTCTCAGTCTCACAGAGCAACCTCACCACAAGCTGAGGCTGTGCCCCCCACACAAGAGCAGGCTGTGTTCAAGCAGCAGAGGTGTCCCCAATTACATGCACTACGTGATCACCCAGCAGCACTGATCTGAGTTCACTTTTGCAAGGCTGTGTAACGCGCTCCTAGGGTAAAATAAAATCTCATCTCTGAAGAGCCTGCACACTTCATGCAATGATTAAATGCAGTTTCATCTAATAAGAGTTTTCCTGAATCCTTAGGAAACTTTGCTCTCAACTTTAATCATAAAACACTTTCCTGCAACAAAATCTGCCTTCAAAATTAACCGGTATCATACTTCATTCTGTTTTAACACCTATTCTCCTTATTACAGCATACTTGCTATTTTGCAAGCTAGACATTTTCTTAAAAACACGCACTTGGAATTTATCGAGTTTGTTAACTGACTCTGTGCAGAACTTTGTGCAAAGCCCGAACAGCAACAGTTCTGCAGACACGGAGACCATTTCTTACCTCGCTGTGGTCAGTGCAGACATTTTTACTCATGCATACACAATCATTTTGCTATTAATCAACAGAGCAGCACGCAGCCTGATTTCTGGAAGCCAGATTTCATCAATGACATCTTTGTAACACTACCAGGTGGTCCATGATTGAATACTACACAAGATCAGCTACATCAAATGTTTGCCCATAAAATGATTGACAGCCTAAACGCACGCAAAGCTTTACGGAGCAGCTGAAGAAACTGTGGTAAAACATGATGGTTTGGGAAAAATATGTTTGGAAAAAAATATTATAGGTTGGGGGGAAAAAAAGTGTTTTGTAGGTTTTGTAGCTGTTTCTTTGCGAAGAAACTACTGCAAATACAAAACAGACCTTAATTTCAGGGCTCATCTCTTCTTGCCATTTGGTGACGGGGAGCGAGCAGCAGCAAGTAGCTGCAGGCAAGGAGGCAAAGCAAAAGCTGAAGAAGTCTCCGGCCCCCGAGCTGGTTTAGTGGAAGTCCGGACAGTTCCCGAGCTGGCCGCTGCCCGAGCCGGCTGCAGCCGCACCCCGAGGAAACCAGAAACCACGCTTTGTAAGGAATACCCCCCAAACCCGGTATACGACGAGGAGCCTTATTTCGGGCAGACCCCTCGGGAGACGACGAGCTCTGCACACCGCCCTCCCAAAGCGGGGACGGGGACGGGGACCGGGGACGCGACCCCCGGCGGCAGCGCCGCGGCTGCCGCCCGCCCCGACGGCTCGCCCGAGGGCAGCGCCCGCTGCGCCCGGTGCCCGGTGCCGGTGCCCGGTGCCCGGCCCCTTACCTGTCCCCGTGCCCCCTGCCGGGCGCCCTCGGCAAAGTCTCGCGGCCGGTTCGGGACGGGCCAGACGGGGCGGCCAGAGGGGGGTCTCTCCCCGCAGCCCCCGGCGGCAGGCGCCGTCCCGGCCGATCCGATCCGATCCGATCCGATCCGATCCGATCCGATCCGATCCGGTCCCGTCCCGGCCCCCGGCCCCCGGCCCCGCGGCGGCCCCGTCCCGGCGCTGTGACTAAAATAGGCAGCGGCCGCCGCCGGGCTGCGGGCGGCGCCAGGCGCGGGGCCGGCAGCGAGCGGCCGCAGCGCGCAGGCGCCTCCCGGCGGGCCCGGGGGGCTGCGGGGTCCCCCCGCCGAGGGGCTCCCGGCTGCGGCTCCGGGGTTCCCCCGCGGGGGGCTCCGAGGGGCTGCGAGGGGCTCCGGGAGCCGCTGGTGGCGGTGTCCCCACGGGGAGGGGAGGGGAGGGCAGGCTGTGCATCTGTTTGTCCACAATCTGCAGTTATTTCACTTAAAAAGAAGCCCATGTCTGCAGTTATTTCACTTAAAAAGAAGCCCATGTCTCACCGAGAACACGGTTACGCGTGTCGGTGCGGTGTCAGGACGTAACCCCCCCCGGTGCTCCGGCCATAAATTCGTTCTGGCCATCGCCTTGTGGCTCGGGGAGATAGAGCTTGTTGATTGAATGAGACCGACTTACCCAGTCGGTAATGCACGTAACATCACAGCCCGTCCATCGCATGTGCCGCTCCCGGTGTTGCAGAAGCTGTCCGTCAATAGCTGCAGCTGGAGCAGTGCGTGTGTTTTAATAAGAAGCCTGGAGGACCCGGTGCGCTTGCTGGTGGCCAGCTCTGAGGTCCCCGGTAGCTCGGAGCAGTGCTCCGACATGAACCTCTCCAGGACTAAAGGGATGGAGCAACCTGTTGTGCTCCAGACAGAAGGCTTAGGGTCCTCCTTAACACCTTGGCGAGACTGCTTTCCCAGGAAAGCTTTGTATTTACAGTTTATGGATCTGTGTTTTCCATGGAAGAAGATGCATCAGCTTTTGGGACAATTAATTCTCCTGAAACTTGAGAAAACAAACAGCCAGAACAGTTTAACCCAATGCTATCCCAAGTTTCATATATTCAAAACTTCATTATCTGGTTGCAGCACTTATTTTTATATTCTCTATTACTCTCTATTACTTCAGAGAGAAAAATCTTTTTATAAATCTGATCAAGTACATATGAAGGTTCTTGTAGTTAATTAAACATGTAAAGGTTTTTTTTTTTGCAGTGACACTCCAAATAATTACCTTTCAGACGTGCTCTGCATAGGGTGTTTTACAACTTGTCTAATTTTAGCTCTATCTTTTGAGAGATGTCTTTACTGGCAAAACTAAGGCAATGCTGATTCACATTTTCTTCTCTTTTTGCTTTTTGTACTTAGGCAGAGCTGACAGTGCCCAACCACTTCTTACTCAGATTCATCCCCAATTTCCTTAGGCATAAATTAGCCCACAATGTTTACTCTGCGTTGGGACAGAGAAATATAAATAAAAGAAAAGAAGAATTGCTAAAGTTTTGTATTTGATCTATTTATCTGTCAAGATTACATGATTCTAATAAATCAATATTAGATCATTTAAAACAGGTTCCCCCTGATCTTCATCATAAAAGATGGAAGAAAGTGAGTACATTTTGATGGCATGTCTCTGAGATACTTTTTGAGTTGTACTAAGTTACAAGCCACAGTCAAGTCATCGTAATTCTCCACAACATACAGGTCACCGAGGAACAGTTCTGGTAGCATATTTTTTATTTTAATTCAATAAAATCTACATCAAATATTCTCTAGCATCGTGAGACTGAGACTACAAATGACCTTCTAAATCTGCATTATGAATGTATTTAGTGCTGCACTTTACAGAAGTATATATTTGAAGCATGGCATAAAAAGGTGAAATAGTCAAAACTAAGACCCCGATCCACTGAGAGAAGCAGCCTGGCTTTGAAATCCTTTTTAATAAGCCTTAGAAAAGCCTTAGTGTAGGGAATGACTTAGGTAAAGATTCTTAAGTTGAAGGCAATTTTGTTAGCCTTAATTTTTAGCTTGCCACATGGCAACTACACAGACTGTAGTCTCATTTCTAAAAATGGTTGGCATTCCTCTTTCAAAATCAGGCCTGGATGAGAGATTGAAGTGAGACAACACTAAAATGACTAAACCACTGCATGTTGAGGGGAGGCAAGTGCTGGCTTGCATGTTTTGAATCAGCCACTTGAGCGATCAGACCACTCCAATATATTTAAAATGATCCGTGGTATCTATATAAAACAACTATTTGTAAAAGGTCAAATGACATAACAGATGCAAACCCAGATTTTAATGACAAAGACATAATGACAAGATATAAAGGTCAGACTTAAAGGTGAGCTCATGAAAGAGCCAGCGGCGAGGCTCAGAAATCCGGCACCAGACCTGAAGAGCTGCAGGAGGCTTCGTGGCCCTGGGCCTGGGAAGGGGACAGTGCTCTGCCACGGTGCCTGGCCACACAACCAGCAATGGCCAGCTGAGAGCGAGCAGCACAAGTGCAGGGTTTGCTCCGGCCGAGCAGGGCAGGAAGCTGCATGCACGCCTTGGCCAGCATCTCTGGGCTTGACCCAACGCTCAGCTGCAAAACTGGGCAGCATGAGCTTCTGGCTGGGTGTAAATAACCCTCTTATGCACACTGCTAGATTTATGGGGCCACCTTATATGCACCTATCTCGGGGCATGATCCATCTCACAAGAAGTCTGACAACTCCATAAAACCTGCAGATTGCTTTGCTGCCTGCCTCTCAACAGCCCGCTCTCCGAACACTGCTCGCAGCTACCACTGCCATCCTGGAGTCCCAGGAGTGCCTCAGGACTGCGGGCAGCTGACCTTCCCTGGGTGTGCAGGTGATAGCCCCCAGACAGAGGAAGAAGAAAGCTCCTGTATTGTCACATTGTCTAGGAAACAGCCCCTTCCATTTCCTCAGCAACCGCTTGAGGAGGGACTTGCAGCATCAGATGGTTGCCTTCTCCCTCGTCTCTGAAGTGAAGTGATGGCATTTCTTACCATCATGCTGTACTCTAGAAGTTATCAATAATTATGCTTAAAGGGGAGATTTTTTATACTTTCTTAGACTTTTAAAATGCTTAATAAATCTCTACTGCATTTTTTTTTCTTTACCTGCATTGTCCTTGGTCAATAAAAATAACTTATGGAGCAGGGGGATATGGTAGCAGGTGACATGATAAATTATCTCTTTAGGAAGTGATGTACTTTTTCTCTATGGATGTGATATTGTACTTGCCAGGTAGTCACAAGAGGGCAATATGTAGGAGCTCTTAGTCATTTTGGAATGAGAATTAAAATCTTTATGTACTTTGAAAAGGTTTTAGCAGACTTTTTTATAGCCGAATTCTTCTACAGACCCCCTGTGCTCTTTTTTTTTTTTTTTTTTTTTTTTTTTTTTTTTTTGTGGGTACAGCTGAAGCAAGAAGAAACAGCATTTCATTTGGGTGGTAAACTAGTTTTTAATACCGCCTTTTACAAGCAAGACATCAGACAAGTCATGTCATAATATAATATAATCCTGTAGTTCGTATCATATGCATCCTGCAAGGACTGAGCAAAATTCAAATTGGAAACATTTTTCAAAATGTCATTCAATTAACAGCATTGCCCATCAGGTACAGATAATATAGTTTTAATTTAAGCAAAGGGCTTTTTCAGCCAAATAACATGCTAAATAGAACATTGAAGTTTTTATCTTTTCTCTTTTAAAGACTTACAGATAATAGAATTAGAATCAAGTGTCCCCAGCTGCAGTTAAGGTGGTGAGCCTCTTCTGCATCCAGGTTTTCATAAACAAGAGTGTGAGGAATATAATTGCCTGACTTAGTGACTTCACACCCTTGAGACAGATGACCATGGAGAAGAAAGGGGACTTCTCCTGGAAACTGGTTCTTCTCAAGCTGAGCTCTTTTCAGACACCAGCACCTAGAAGAGGTGGAAGAAGTGTTTAACACAGGATTTAGCTGTACTAACATGCAAATCCCAGTTTGTGGCTGCTGTGAGTGTTTAAATTCACTCAGTGAGTTCTTTCTTGGCTTTAGGTTTGTAGAGGGATCCCCTCTATGGACTGGGGCAGAGACAAGGAAAGGGTCAGAGCCTGACTTACCCATCCTCAGAGATCTGAGCACTGCGAATATATCACCTGTTGTAAATGTAGAAACCAGACGTTTCTACAAGAAACAAGATGTCTTTCGACCAAGAAGAGGAGTGCCAAAACCATGCAGGTTGAAAGCCCAGCGCTTAGGGCACTCACATGGGAGAGGAAAGAGCCACATTTTTGATCTTGTTCTCAAGACTGTTTCCATACTGCAGCTAAATACAGTTTAATGCCAAGCACAGAAACAATTCTGAGAGTTAGCACTGAAGCTGGACCACGTGCTATAACCACTCCACCAGGGAGTTTCTGCCTTGCTCAGATACACCCCGTGGATGCTGAGCATCTCCAGGTATTCAGAAGCTGGGAAGTACAGCAAGGCAAATGCTTGCATTGCAAAAAGAGATTTTGATTTCAGTTGTTCCTGACCTCCAGCTTCTTGGATGGGTGCTTTCACCACGAGGCTGGTACGAGAGGAGGGATGTGGCTGACCTGTGGCTCTGTCACACGGGGTGCCTCATGGGGCTGGTGGCTGTGTCACTGCAGAGCTGTAGGGCGCTCCATCCCTGCAGTAAGGTGTCTGCTTAAGTGAGAATATAAAGTTAAAAAGAAGGAGTGTAAATCCAAAGACTCCTCAAAACATTATGTAACCATGATAGACATCAACTGTGAAAAAATTTAAAGGGTGTATTATAGTCAGGCAAAGAAAGCAGATGCTTTCCATCACAAATGTTTAAAGACTTCAGGCAAGGAGATAGTTTCTGTTATTGGTATCTGATCCTCTCTCTTGCTGAAGTTCTGAGTTGTCATCAGCCTCCTACTAGATGTTGTCAGAAAAAGGAAGGAAACCCACAATTTCCAGCCTAAGTTTTCATGTCAAATATCTCAGTAGTTATATAATGCTTTTAATAGTTCTTAGATTTGCACTCCTAACTTTTAGCCCTATGTATTCTCACTGTTCATTTTGCTTTTTCACCTCCTTCCAGCTCTCTTAATCTCCTCCCAGAAGCCTGCTCTCTCAGTCCCCACCAATCAAGCTATTTTCACAAGCATTTTTATTAAGAACAGATAAAGATCTTTTAAATAGATTATTATTGCTGCTCAGGGAGATCCAGATGACCGGTGTACCCACCAGTGCAAGAATTCTGCCCTGCTGGGGAAGTCCATATTGTTGTTACAACAAGTTTGGACTGACTCAAAGCTACACCAATTCCAGCTGACACACACTCGCTATCATTTAATGCATTTCACCTACTGTAGCTCTCATTCTCAGTGTTCAGAAGATGTATCTACATCTTATTACATTAATTGCAGTTGGAAACTATGGATAATGTATGTCATCAAGCACTAGCAGTGTACAGAACCAAGGCAAGCCTTAGTGGACAGACTTACCATAAAGCATTAAGTAGCTTAAAAAATACTGCTCAAATATTTTATTAAAAAAGTCTCTTTTTCAAAACAAACTTCAAAGGGGTAAAAATCACAAAGCACATGAAAATCCTGCAATATATATATATATATATATATATATACACATATATACTAATAAATAAAAATCATCGCAAATACCTGTCCTTACCTATTGTACTTTTTTAGTTCTCGACTTATCTAACAAGTTTGTTATCAGCAATACTATAGTGTGGGGCTGATTTTCACCATCCATATCATATTTCTGGTTTGAGTTGGGGTTAGCAATGCAAAAAGGACTTCAGTCCTGTAAATGCAGGTTCCCAGTATCACCAACTATATACACCACAATTGCTCTTCTTGCGTTTTGCTTTAGGCACAAAGCTTTGCAAAGAGCTGCAGATAGCAAGGATGTTGTTATATTTAATTCAAAGGTATAAAAATAGGAAATGGATTCCTTTGAGTGTTCACTTTATTATGTTGCTAATGAATTATAAAACGTATATCATCAAAATAAATATTCTTGAAATTGCTTCCTAATGAATCACTTAGACAATGTGCCTATTCAGTTGTGTCAATGATTAATTATATTCTTGCCTCCTTCCTGGAATACAAATGCTTTTATTAAAGCAATCCAAAGACAGTAAGACAACAGACTCATTCTTATGGTCATTCATTCATTTGTGGATTGATGGAGTATTCCTTTCAACATTTTTAGAGTGTATCTGAACAGCTGCAAGTGGCAATGACATAAATGAAAGTTCATGTCACCTTAAGCAGAATGAGATAGAAGACGTTCTATTCATCCAGTTTTAGCTTATCAGTGCACAGTCATTAAATACTAATATTATCTGAAGCACTGTGATAAATGCAGAGCGAACTGTGCCAGCTACAGGCGTCATCAGATGGGAGCCTTTTTACAACATTCTGATGCATGGAGGTGAATTATTCCAGAATATTAAACATTTCATTAGTTTTCTGCTTTGAGATATGGCTTTAAAAGTGGCTAGCCTCACAGCAAAAAAGAAAAAAGAAAAAAAAAAAAAACACACACAACAAAACATTACCACTAAACGCAATACTTACAAATTGGTATTTATGAAGTTCAGCAACTGTCACTATTAAATAGCCTCAGAAATCTTTGTTTAGGTGTCATCGTTTCTGCAGGTCTGAAAAGCCACTGCTCATTTGCATAATGGCATTCACATCGTTGTTGAAAGCTTAGGATTGATTTAATGAAAGTGGCAATGAGCAGAGAAAAATGTTTTTGCACTGAATTTAAATAAGCAAATCCCGAGTTTAGGTATTCCTTCCTGGTTTCCTAGCACAAGACACACAGAAAATGTTGACTGCCACCTGTCCTTGGCACCAAGGGGCTTCACTTTAGTGAAGACAGTTAATGGTGTCTGCTCATGTACCCAACTATTCAGGTGTCAGTAAGCAGATTACTTGAATCTACTAACTCAACGTGCATTTACATGGAAAGAAAGAAGCACTGGAAAATTGGTTTAGTATGATTTGTCTTGCATAATGGGAAGCAGCCTGTTTGCAATGATGGGGAATGAGGAGGAGTAAAAGTAAGTAGGGAACTACCACACCTGGCTGTCACATGCAATGCCTTCAGAATGTGTGGTTTAGCTGAAATCAATGAAAGTTAAAAGAAAGGCCAAAATGTGATTCATCAACTGTGAAGATCATCCAGACATAAAGGATTCATCCTTTATATATTCTCTGTATTAAAAATATTTGATTCAAGGGAAAGTTTAGTAAAAAGAGATATTTGGAGATACCTTGCACATAGGCTGTAGGAAAACAGTCAGTAACCTACAGAAGAGGACAGAAAGAGTTTTTAAAGTTTGAATATTTTGTAAACATTCTGAATGACAAAGAAAAGGTAAGGAGTGCCCAAAGCAAAGCTGACTGAATTTGATAGTGCTCTTTTACTTCAAAGTGAAACGTGATATGTGCAAAAACAAACACTTTAAAAAACAGAACAGCAAAGAGAATGTTTTACTGTGAGGCAGGGCAGGGGTGGGCAGCTGCAGGTGGTGCCCTGATCTGGTGCCAGCTCCCTGCGAGGAGCAGATCTTGTGTGAGCTGCTCACACACTTCCTGCAGAATTCAGTTCCCCCTGTGCTTGCTAAGAAGCCTCTGGCTGGCCAGGCTCGCAAGCCTGAGGGAGTAGCTCTGACCTGCTTACTGAAACATGAATTTGCTTGAGCCTTGCTTATTCATTCAGGTGCAGATGGAAAATGATCTAAGCAAAGAAGAGCAAGTGCACTGGCTGTGTGGTGCGGCAGCAGGACAGCTCAGCTGTCTTGTCCTCCAAAGTTTCCGAGCTGGGCTTCCTGAGCACCAGGGAGCTTCTGGCTTCTAGACCCTCTGCACAGGTCGTTCCCTCCTCCCCACCTCCAGATGTTTGCCCAGGCTCAGGACCAGACCAACTGAGTGCAACAGCCATCAAGGTGGTAATTACTGGGTTAATGAGCTCCGTGGTGACTACGAAACCATATTTCTATGCCATTGAAGTCAGCAGGAGGGTGCAAATGCAACAGAATATGAAAGACTTGCAAGCATTGCTACTTCGGGGCTTGCAGGGCTCTTTTCCCCAAACAGGATACACGATGCTGTTCTCACTGAACTGAGGCAGCTTTTCTACATGTTACTGTATATTACCAAACAAGCATTGGGGGAAAGAAAATGAATAAAATGGGGGTGGCATTCAGAATACATATACTTATATAGGGCACACATGTACAAGCATAGAAAAGTAAATGAGCAACAATCAAAATTCATTTTGGAGACTTCACAAATGGCTTATTCTGGGAAGTGTCATCCACTACAACATATTCTTTTATCTTGTCCCTTAATGAGAATATTGTCTTTCAATTGAGTTAACTTTCCTTCTTGCTTAATGACTCTGGAAAGGTATCTCAATTACTCCTTTCATAATCTGTTTTCAGGCAAATAAGTCTTCACTTATTTATAGCATCTGAGAATATATTTTTTCTTTAGTCTTTTCTGGCATTATCCTTACAATTTGCAGTGTATGTTTTGGCTAAACACACTCAGCCAAAAGAATAACACAGAGAAATCTAATTGCAGACAGGCTAAAATACCACACTAGTTTACTCTCAGAAATTAAGCCATCCAGAAGTATTTAAGAAAATGATAACTGAGCTGTGCTCTAGAAGACCAGACATTTTGGAAGGTCATTCTACTTGTTATGGTAAATCACCTGCCATAACGCCAATAGGCTATTACACATATGTACCACTGCACACAGAAAGAATAGACGCTACTAGAAATTTAATGCTTTTGCATTAATTATATACACAGAAAATTATGTCAAGAGTGTCTGAACACGGATAACATAATCAGGTACCACAGTGATGGACTGCATGTAGAAATCAAAGTGTAGTAAATAAATAGTATCTTGTGGGTTTTTTGTTTTGTTTTGTTTTGTTTAAGAAAGATACCTTTCTAAATAAATACGTGTGGACAGATGTGTAACAGAATATCCTGAGTTGGAAGGGAAACACAAAAAACATTGAATCCACACAGGACCATGCAAAAACCAGACCATGCGTCTGAGAGCATTTTCCAAACGCTTCTTGAACTCCATCAGGCTCGGTGCCGTGACCACTGCCCTGGGGAGCCTGTCCCAGTGCCCAACCACCCTCTGGGTGCAGACCCTTTCCCTAATCCCCAGCCTGACCCTTCCCTGTCCCTGCTCCATGCCATTCCCTTGAGGACATAGCTTTAGTTAGTGTGAAGCTAACTCAGTACCATCTGCATTAGCTTGGTCCTAAAGGCATGCAGATGTAATAGAAATCATAACTGGATATTTTAGAGAAGCAATGTGGAAAATATAGGGTTAATATTTTACCTTTTGTTATTATTTGCACTGGATACAAGATATTACATAGAAAAAAAAAAAGTGAAAACATCATTTAACATACTGCCTTTTACCACATAGGCTGTGGAGTAAAGAAACCAACAATAAATAAATAATAATAATAATAAAGCAACACAAAGCAACAGAAGAGTGTTATGTCTGCAGAGCACCAAAATATTTCCCAATCTGCCAATCAGCTTTTATGCTTATCATTAAGAAATGCGGTAGAGAGTCTGCAATATATTAAATATCACAAGATCCAGCTTGAATAGTGTGAGAATCTCATCCTACTGCAAATAGCTGGGAAAAGAAGGGAAGGGAAGGAGAACAAACATATATGAGAAACATACCAAACATAAACATTAGCCTGGGCTTAGGAGTACTACCGGTTTAATGAGGCTTATAGATAGGATATTTTGTCATTTAAATTAAGATTTTTGAGGTCTCCGTTTATATTATAATGTACCTGTCAGCATTTAAAATGAAGATCAATAAATTGTCGAAAAGCTTCACTGATAACTTAGTCTTAATCTTTATTCTCATTTGCAGTCAAAGCAAGTGAAATGCTGATCTTTACAAGTCCAGCTATTTCTCCAGTGCTTTTTGTAAAAAAAAAATCCAATATGAATATTCATCACTTCTATAGCTTAGGAGGGCCCTGTCTGCCACTTGAAGGAAAAGAGAAAGAGAAAGAGAAACAAAGAAAAAGAAAAAAGGAAAAAGAAAAAAAGGAGAAGAAAAAGGAAAAGAGAAAGAGAAAGAAAGAAAAAGAAAGAAGAAAAAGAAAAAGAAAAAGAAAAAGAAAAAGAAAAAGAAAAAGAAAAAGAAAAAGAAAAAGAAAAAGAAAAAGAAAAAGAAAAAGAAAAAGAAAAAGAAAAAGAAAAAAGATGCTGTCAGTTTATTTTCTGGACCAAAGTAAATTAATTGTGTGAGCTCTGGAAAACTTCAGAAAATGCTGAGGTCTGTCTGTGGTGCTGTAGCTTGGTGGTCATCAGGACAGCAGTTCTTCTGACCATCTTGCTAGGCTGCAGTCCTGTGCCTGATGAATGACTGATTCGCCTCCTAACATTTCAGTGTTATGCTTCTTTTTGTCAGATCAGGTTCAAATGAAGGAGTATTCAGAAAAATAAGGGGATCATCTACTAAGCTTCATTAGTTTTCTTCCTGATCTTTTATATTGAGGCAATCATTTAAGTCCTGATTTATGAGTTTCAATATCCCTTCCTCTATCAGTGGAAAACAAGCCAGGAGAGCTCTGAATGTAGTTGCCCAACATTCATCTGAAAACTGCTGCCTTCTTGGCCTCAGCAGTTTTCTCCAGAAATGAGCTCTGGTTTATATGTCGAATGAGAAATATTCATTTTGTTGGTGTTGGATTCCCTGCACTGTCATTTCCCTGAGAAGGTTTTCCTGGCTGGAGTAACGGCAATCCTGTTTGCTAGGGAATAATTGTTATAGCTTTTATAGATGAATATCCCCTTCTCAGTCATTCAGGTCCTTGAAAATGCCAACAGCAATCGAATAGGATAAAACTCCTATGCTGCCTACTCAAATTTCCAGAAGGCTTTCAGCAAGGTCCTTCACCAAAGCTTTTAAGGAAGCAAAGTATCCATGTGGCAAGAGGGAAGGTTCTTGCATGGATAATAATTTATGAAAAGAAAGGAACGAGAGGCCGTGAGCAAGTGGTCTTCATGGTGAAGAGAGATTGTAAGAGGAGTTCTGCAAGAAAATCTGTCCTAGGACTCTTGCTATTCAACACAGTCATATATGACAAAAAGAGGGGTGAGGAGTGAGGCTTGCTGATGATATGAATTTAGTCATTCATTTAGGATAGTAAAGATAATGGTGCAAAGCTGCAGAACAAGCTTGAATGAGCAATAAAACGACAGATGAAATTTGATGTAGACAAATATGAAGGTTGGAGAAAAACAATTCTAATTTCATATATAAAAAGATGGGCTGCAAAAAGGCCAAAAAACCATCAGAAAAGGCCAACAAAGATGATCAAAAGCATGAAACTGCTTCTGCATGAGGAAAAAGAGCAGGGATGAAACAATCTGCAAAAGAAACAGCTGAGCAGAGGGGCTTCACAGACATTTAGGAAATCATGAGAGGCATATTGGAAGAGTGCAGCACTGCAGTCCCTTCACCACTTGACTGTGGTACAATGCAATGCTACTAAAGCATTGGGTTCTTTAGTAAACATGGGACTCCTTTGGCCAAAAAGCCTACATTAAACATGAGACTGGTTAGAGTTAGGGGCTATGAAAATACATGTATCCCAAGGGACTGTCAAAGTGTCCCAATCATTTTCATCACTCCTACCCAGCTCACCTCATGGCACTATCTATCCTTTAAAAATGGTCAAGTAGAACACAGTTATTCATTAAACAAACAAATAAACAAAACAAAACAAAAACAAACAAACAAAAAAACCACCACCATTTCAAACTGCATAAGAAAATAGATAACGCTATGATTTGGAGCAAAGCCAAAGCTTTCACTTAGTACTAAAAGCAACCTAAGGCTAACCCAGAGCTGGTTACACTAAGTGCTACCACTGTGTTTTAGCTGACGTGTGTTGCCCCAGTACCCTTCCTTTGTGAAGATTGGCTCTGGTCTGATCAACCCATGGCTGTTCATGATGGGTGAGGGATTTTAGAAACCATCCCCGGGATACAGACAACGTCACTGATTTGTTTTCCTTCCTCTCTGAGTTTTCTTGTGGAAGGGTACAATAGAATTCTTTGTCTTCAGCAGTTAATTTGCATCTGTTGCCATTTCTCATCAGTTGTTTCTTATCCCACATTCCTGAGAATATCATACGCTGTCCCTGGCATAATGGCTTTCAGTGAGTGTGTCTGATGTCACGAGGGGGATTATTAGCTTCTAAGTTATTACAAGCAAGAGCAGATGAAGTCTTCAAGCAAAAGATCTTATTTCCTTGAAAAATGAAATTAAATCAGAGAAGGAATTAAAAAGTAAGGAATATGAGGTACAGACAGAATTGTTTGTGATTAGCTTGTTGTTGGGTAGTTTTTTTGTCAGTATAGACCAGATGCTTTTTACACTATTTGTTAAACAGACCCACCATTCCTCTGTGCAATAATCTTTTAGAAAAGAGCCAAAAAGCCTTCTTGTAGGTCACTACTGTATGAAGCGGCACCAGAATAACCATACAGGGCAGCAACCTCAAATAGCAAACTGATGACACCTCTGACTTCTCAGCACCTTCTCAGGCTGGGGTCAACCCTGTGGGTTCACAGAATCACAGACTGGTTTGGGTTGGAAGAGGCCTTAAAGATCCAGTTCCACCCCCTGTCATGGGCAGGGACACCTCCCCCCAGCCCAGGCTGCCCAAAGCCCCATCCCGCCTGGCCTTGAGCACCTCCAGGGATGGGGCACCCACAGCTTCTCTGGGCAGCCTGTGCCAGGGCCTCACCACCCTCTAAGTGAAAAATTTCTTCCTAATATCTAATCTAAATCTCCCATCTCTTAGCTTAAAAAGCATTCCCCTCGTCCTATCCCTACACTCCCTGACAGAGTCCCTCCCCAGCTTTCTTGTAGGCCCCCTTTAGGTACTGGAAGGCCACTGTAAGGCCTCCCTGGAGCCATCTCTTCTCCAGGCTGAAAAACCCCAATTCAAGTTCTTCACGCTCTGCCCAGGCATCAAAGCTGTCTGGAAACCCACGGGTGGGCAACCACCTGCCCCCTGCTGACAGATCAGCAGCCACCCACTGGCTTGGCTGACACAGGGCAGTGGGGGAGACAGCAGGTTATTTTCCTTAAGGTCTTCTAAAAATGTGCCTTTATTGTTTTCTGTGTGACATAGAGCTATAAAATGCACACATTTCCTAGCTGAATTACATCTAACAGGGCTCCCTGGTAGACTTCAGGTAGCCTCCATTCTCTAGTTTGTTTATCCATAACTCTATATGTTTGTTTGTGTTGTGTTTTTTTTTCCTCTTCTTCACACAATTTATGAAATAAATTGCACTTAAAACACTCCAGAGAAGTGCAAATCATTGTAGCTTGCTTGAATTTCATGAAGTTAGGAGAATTTATATCAGGGCAGGATTTTATCTTTTCCTCTTCAGCTGTCAGGGACTCATCCAGCTCTCTTTGCTGCAATGCCCCAGGGGTACAAAACTATGTGTTGAAGCAGTATCATGTAGTTTATTAGACAGCTAAGAATTATCTGTTTATTATAACCCACAAAATTCAGTTCAGAATTTATTAGGTTTAAAGATTTTGATTTAAAAAAATGTATTTTCTTATATTGTGGTATTTTGATTGATTGTGATGTGATAGGAAAGTCATTGCGTGTCTTCCAGAGAACACATTCTTGTATGATGTGAATGAAAAACTCGGAGGGAGGTAATGTAAATGCTGTCTGAAAGTAACTGCTCTGGTGTGGAAAAAATATGCTTCATGTAATCAGCACTGCAGCCTTTAAGGCATCATTTTTGGGGGATGCAAAATACAAGATCACTCTTCCCTTTCAATATAATGGATTCCTGTCAGGAATTATGAATGACAATTTTTCTTTTTCTATTTTAGGTTTTAGCACACTTCTAAAGAAATGGAATTTTGTGCTTTTGACAGAATGCAATAGCTAATACTTTACTATTCATGAAAATAACACTGACTAAGTTTGGACAAATTTGCAAAAGACATTATCAACAGAGCTGTTAATGTTAGCATTTTTTCTGCTGCTGGCAATCTACAAGCCTTTTTCCATTTCCTTCTGAGTTTGTGTCCATGAGATTCATTGTAACACCACGGTAAACGATCAAGAATATACTAAAAATGGGATGGTGAAGCCTTCCTTGGCCAAAAGGCTCCACACAATCCTCCAGTTTCTTGAAAACTCCTTCTTGAAGATCAGAGCTTTACCTGCTGCCTCTGCCTCTGACCACAGGGGAAAGGGAAATCAAAACATGCAGAAGGGAGAGAGGAAGAAGGCGTGTTGCTCTTGCGATAGAGACCCATTGCACAAAATATCTGGAGAGGGGTCAAAGCCAGTTTTCATCCACCAGGCAGAAGCATTTGAAGAGGAGAGTCACAATGGGGCAGAAACTTGCAGACAAATATGAATTTAGGAAAACTGAAATTAAACCGCTGGAAATTCAGCAGAGGACACATGGGTAAGTCTCATGATCCAGCAAAACTGTCACTGCAGCAAAAATAATAAGCAAGAGGTCACTGATTATGAATGGAGGCTAAGAAATATTTCCCCAAGTGCTACTCTGAGATACTGGCAAGAATTTTGTGTGTGACACTGATAAATGATACTGTGCTCTAGCTCCTGTTGAAGGTTTTATTTTTTTTTTAGCTGCATTGTTACAGGAAAAATCAGAGGAACAGAAGCAGACCTGCTCTTTGAGGAAGCTTTATAAAAGTGAAGGTGGAAACGTACCAAAAACCTCTCACACTCTCACACATGCTTTAGAAAAAGCTTGGAAGTGTTCTGGTAATGCAGGATTGTTCAGTGCATGAAGGACTGTGGAGGGCAACAATAGGAGCAAATAGAACCACACAGTGATGTGTTCATGACAAATTCAGTGAATTGTTGGAAAAGAATCTCACAAAATGTTGGCAAAGACAAATAATTTCATTTTTCAAATTGCTTCTCTTTTGGGATAGAAATCATTTTATTTTATTTTATTTTTTTCCTGGATGAATGAGGCATTTTCTTCAACTTAAAATGAATTTTAGGGCATGTATTTCAGTGAGAGAAAAGAAAAAAAAAAAAAGACACCGAACTCATTACTTCTATTTTTTTTCCAGAAAAGTTAAAGCCACATTTTGCACAACTCTAGCAGGGATGGGAGATGGAAATTAAAAGGCACAGACCAATACTGCACTGGCATCAGTGTTCGTATATATAGTGCAGTCAGTTAAGTTAGAAGAAAGAAGAAAAGTAAAGGGAGGAAATCACATTAGTTAGATGTCAACTGTCAAATGAGCTTACAATTAAGTGCAAGTAGAGCACAAGATGTGTAGGTGTTTAAAGGCATTTCCAGTAACAAGAGCTGGCTTCAGAAGCTTAGCTGTCTTGTTCAGAAAACAAAGAGCTCAGGAAACTTCTTGACAGACCCTGCATAAATGCAAGTGGTGAGATAAGAGTAATGTGCAGGGATTTACATAGCCCTGTGCATGAAAACATCTCTGAGCATTTCACCTGTTCCTGCTTTTCACAACACTGATTTTCTTAATCTTCCCAAGTGCCTGCAAAGCTTCCACGGGCAATGAAGGAACACAAGGACTGAGCATAGAGGTGCAGGTCCTTTGGCTGACAAGTCTGATTGGTGAAGGGACATAACATTCAATGCAAAACTGGGGCTTACTCCTTACAATCTTAAACGTTAAGTGGCTTCAGTTGTGTTCTGTGATGGCCCTTTTATCCAGGAGAGATTACAAGGGCTAAAAATGGGTTTTCAAAATCAAGCAAAACATTTCCCTCCTTTTCATAACCTCCTCACTTTTCTCACACCGTCTCTCCAACCTCACAATGCCTCATGGAGACTTGAGAAAGCTCCTGTGTTTTTTCTTTTTCAACAGTAAATCAAAATAATCAAACAGCTCAGGGAATTCCCTGTGGTTACTTCCATGGATCCACGCAATGTGCCCTGCCTCCTGGGCTTTTCCTACAAAATCTGCAGATTTTTTCCCTAAGTTTCAGCTGTTACAAATTATTGTATATTTTTATTAGCATGTAACGTGTCTATTATTATTATTATTATTTTAATCCTGCACTCAACCCCAATAACATTTCTGTGGCAGTGAGGGCTGCAGATTATGCACACATTACATACTCTTTATCAAATTTCTGCCTCTTTAGCTTCTTTTAATGTCTTTTTGTTTCTACAGAAAGCCCAGTGAGGATGAGCAACAGGGAGCCAGCCTCCAGGTTTCCAACTCTGGGCCCTCCCTGTGCAGGGCCGGGGGAGCCGCTCTTTTGGGAAAGCCCATGGGACAAGTCACCATCTCGCCATCCTCCTCCCCAGGGCGCAGACCCTGCTCCTTCATCCCCAGTGACATTTGTATGAAAATTTCCCTGATATTTTTGGGTCCAATCTGGATGTTCATTGCCTGAAAGGGAAGACTGGTGCTGGTTGTTGTGTTTTGTGTGAGGACTGCAGATAGTTTTTGGTTTCCAGTACTGAAAACCTGTGGTGGAGGGATAGCAGTGTGCTTTTGTTCTGCAGGGTTTTATTTCATTTAGACCTGTGTGGATTTGATTACTTGAAATGAGAACAGGGAAACATAAAACCAGACAAACATATTCTCTATGACAACACAAAGGATGGAATAATGAAGACTGCGTGGCGTTTATAGAAGACCAAACTGTCTCCGGGGTCTGCGCATCCGAAACAATTACAGTGACAAGGATCTGCTGTGGAGGCGAAACCACTGCTGGAGCTGAAGCCCAGCGAGCTGCACGCTTGCCAGCCGGAGGAGCGAGTCATGCAAAGTGCTTTTGTTGGCAGCCCCAAGGAGTGAGAGGAAGGAGGTGATGCACAAGAGGAGGCTGCAGTCTGTAGGGGCAGCTTGCCCTGGTGCAATGAGGGAGGAGGGTGCAGCACGCCCCAGTGAGAGGAGCTGGTGAGAAAGGGACGCTGCTCAGAGTGGTGCTGCCAAGTGCTTGCTAACCAGAGACAGGCATTGCTCACAGAAACACCTGGGGAGAAGGTCTGCCAGAGCCAGGGCAGCTCAGAAAGTGCTCCTGCAAAAGATGACTGCTGGAATTAGCAGCAGATGGTGATGGTGAGATGAAAGCAGGGATGAAAACCAGAGGGCTGAAGGGGGACCATAAGGCTGGTACCAAACGTTCCCGATGGGTGAGAGCCAGTCATTCATGGAAAACGAGCACGCTGCCTGGAGTCCCCGTTGTGTCCCAGAAATGAGATATAAGTGAAGCACAGCTCTTTGGAGGACCACGTATGTGGGCGCCATATGTCACCCAATGGGAACAGCCAGTCTTTGGAAACTGGCTCGAGGGATCTCTGAATTTCTAACGAGTGATCAGGAACAGAGTAGAGAGAAAATTAAGCAAAGCCCCAAGGAAAGGTCTCTGGATGTGTGTGAGATCCTACAGCATGTTTGTTTTTGCCAAAAGCTTTATAGTAACTCCTGCGTGCTGAAGCTTGATATAATTCAAGGAGTAGACAAGGCAAGACAGCAAGGAGGGTGGAGAATGAAAAATGAGCAGGCATAGAGTAATTAGGAATGATGAGAGCACCTTGTGGAGTTCAGAGGAGGTAAGGAAAACAAGGTATTCCTGCAATGTATGCAGTGCAGAGAGAAGGGGATGGGAGAATGAGGAGGAGGACGAGGCTGCTGTCGAATACAGGCTCAGAGTCAACAGGAGGATTTATGAACCTGAAGCTGTGAGGCAGGCACTAGGTATTTAAGCCTGAACCTGTGATTCTGAAAGCCCTGGCAATTTACTGCTTCTCCCCCATGATGACTTCTGGGCAGGCCATGAAGCTCCAGAGCTCTCCATTGCATGCAAGCCCTGGCCTGAGCTAGGCTGTGTAACTAAAGAGATGGACTGAACACCTGGCTGTGTTTATTCAGTGGCAGAGTCAGGCTCTACTCACCTTGTCTCCTGCTGCCCTTACTGTGCGGGTGACAGAGCACAGCCATGGGTTGCCCAGAGAGGCTGTGGGGTCTTCCCCTTTGGAGATCCTCAAAAGCCCCCTGGACTTGGTTGAAGTGGCATTTCCAACAAAATTCATGCTAGAGAGAAGGATGACATGAGCTCCCAAAAGGCTTGCACAGCCTTCTAGGGCTTGAACATGTGAGTGATTAGCTACTCTAGACATCTGTTGCCATTCGGAATAGTGGAGAAAACCCACAAATGAGATGAGTACATTTGGAAAAAAAAACAGCTTTGAGTGCAGGAGATGTTTATACTTAAAGGGAGAAAAAGGTTGCCCCTGCAATTTGGCAGCACTCAGGCCTTCTGCTGAGGAAGAGCAGGTGGTCCAAGAGACCTCATGCTCCAAACACATTTCCTGAGTTTCTGAAGAAGCTGAGACCACCGTCAAGCATTGGCACTGCTCTGGCACAGGCACAGAGCATGAAACACGCTGCCGGCAGCAGCAGCTCTCCTGCCAGCCCTGGCAGAGGGGCCGTGGTGCTGGCAGCGTTCCTCCCAGGAGTCCTTCTCCCAGGGCTCTGCGTCTGGGGGTCGGTGCGAGCCTCACACAGCGTTTTGCCCACCCAGGGCTTTGCTCACATGGTGCCACCACACTCTTGTGGGGCTGGGCACCTCTGGCCCTGCAAGACCCTCCTCAGTTTTACAGCATCAGCCAAGCAAAAATGATTACCACCCGACTTCTGCCTCAGGGCTGGCGTCAGCTGGAAGAATATCACATTTGGGGACACATGAGAGGAAGATTTTTTTATTTTTCCGCCAAGATGATTTATCACCAGCTGTTTGAATCTGACCAGATGTCTGCAGCGCTGAAAGCTGTCTTGAGGAAGAGGGATTTATTTATTTAAAGGGGTACAGAACGTTTCATGACAGGCCACATCAGGTAAAGATGGGCTCAAGGCAGGAGCTACAAACCACAACCTTCGTCCGCCTGGCTGGATGAGCAGAGCTATGTGTGTAGCAGATCCCCCTCCTTAACTGTCCTCAAGAAGCCTCTGGCCTGAGTGACCCTCGACTTTGCATTGGTTATTCACCTGGAAATGAGAGATCCCTGGAGTTTGCCTTAGCCCATGTTGGCATTTTGTATTTATATCATGGGATAAACAAGAGACACAGTTTTGGGTGCTGGTGCTGGAGCCTAGGACATGGCTGTGATCCCTGCAGCTGTACTCTTGTCTGTCCCTTGTCAACCAGGGAGGAGGCTCTGTACCACTCAGCTCCCTCCTCATCTGCAGCTGGGGACATGGCCCTCGCCAGGGGCCACTGCTGTGCTTGTGAAGGAAGGGAGGGGAAAGCTGTGTTTTGCAAGAGCTCTGCCCTGCTGGACTGTTTGGTAAATGTGCTCTGAAAGTGTCTGCTGAATCACATCACCCAGACACTAAGGCAGAGCAAATACCTCACACCTCAGCCACATGAGGTACAGTTACCTCAGCTGAGTCTACTGAGCCCGGGCAGAGGCTTCACTAAAAGCCTTCAAAGGATTTGAAAGTCAAGTGGAGATGCCTTGGGCTAACCAGCCCTTGGGTGCTGACTCCATGTTGAATGTGAGCCTGTGTGCTCCACTGCCTTTCTGCACCCATGCTGGGCACAACCTGTGGAAGATGGCAGCACACAGGACAGTAGGGGCTCCAGTGGTGATGTGCCTCCCTTCAGACAGCTGAGGCCTCTGCTCACTGCCACGCAGGAAAGCTGGGCTGCCCTGAGGGAATCAGGGTCCCTGAGGGGAGACCACACCGCCTGGCATAGGTGAGCAGCTGCCAGGTAGGGCAGGCACAGAGCTGAGCTGCTTGTGCCTGGCCATTTGCAGCACTTAGAGCTGTAAGGTTTTTGAGATGAGGAAAAAACAGCTTCTCCGGAGCCAGTGAGCTCTTCTGGGGCCTCCCTCCCACAGGAAGGGTGAGATGTCCTGACCAAAACTTGACCTCAGTGCTAATGCAGGCTGCCCCATGACAGCCCAGCCCCTGCATCCAGGCCACAGAGCAGGGTTAAGAGGCTGAGCAGTGAAATGATTCAGGCTAGCACATCCACCCCTCAAGTCACTTGTACTCAGCTCCCAGAATAACAGCCCAATAGAGGACGTTCACGGTTCAGCGACCACAGCTAAGCACCAGTGCGATGGCTGGTGTGGGAGCTTGGGACGAGCTACAGCCAACACGTCCCAAGGCCAGCCTCTGACTGCTGGGAGAACAGCTTTTCCTTCAGCTCCAGAAGTATGAACTCCATAAGGCCGAAAACAAAGATATGCAGTTCTTGTCCCGGTCCCCACTGAGACGTGGCAATTTTAGATTTGGCTGGTGATTGTTCCCTGTGTTTCTGACAGGTCTTGCCGCAGTAACTCTTGCCCCGCGCCAGGGGTATGGCCGCTCTGAGGGGCTGAACAGGGTACAACACCCCTCCGCAGTTAATATTAAGGCTATTCCCTTGAAAAGAACCTGATTAGACAAGTACAGCAGAAATCAGTACAGTTTGTTGTTAAACCCTAGTGCACAGAAAGCATCTTTTCCAGAGTGCCTCTCCAGGTGATGCGTCCCATCACAGTCATTCTTCCTCTGACCCAACTTTGCTGGCCCCACTTGGCAGGACTGGCCACCTGATTCTCACCAAAGGGAATCAGCATCAAAAACAACAAATGCTGTTCAAAACCTCTAATGAAATGGTCTCAACAGGGTTTCCAATTCATTAGCTGGAAGCAATTTTGCAGCTCTGATACCCCTCCCCCTCAATCTACTTCCTCTGGCAAGCGCGAAGGCTTTGGACTGCTCCACCAGGCAGGAAGAATGGGCAGCTGGCCCACGGCAGCAAACTGTTTAATGACTGGGTTGTTGTTGCAAGTGACTGTCATCTGTGAGAGGAGGATGTTTTCCAGTTTGTCCTTGGCAGCCAATGCTCTGCAAGCTAGTGCTGGAGGGTAATGACATTGCAAATGCAGGGAATTGCAAGAACGCTTATTTTGCTTTTAAGCGTTTTGAGCGATGGATGGTATTGCGAAGATCAGATGTGGATCAGCACTTACTGGAAGTTCAAGGCCTGAGCATCTCTGATGAGGAAAAGTCATCCCTTTACTTTCAAAGTATAGCTGGAGGTTTTTTTATAGTCAACAATAGAGGCTTCCCAAATACTGCAATTTGCAGGCAGTGATCATGAAGTTTTATTACACTTTTTTGCAGTAATGCAAAGTTTTACTAATACCCATGCCTATGTAGTGAAATGCAAGACGAAAGGTAAACAATACATGAGGTGAAGCTTGGGTCCCTACGAGCGATTTTAGGTCTCCACTCTTATGTCGGTTGTAAAGAACTACATTAACTGGTGTGTAACTAATGAATAAATTCATCTGTTATTTACTGTGCTCACAGTTGTTCAATGGCTGCTAGACAGCAAAGCAAACATCAATTTTTTAGCTATTGCTCTTATCTTCTGATGCTTTTAAGGTCCCACAGAAGAAGAGAATATATTTGATAGCATCACTAAAATGCAATATATCTTAATGTTCATCTGTTCTTCTACCGAGGAAATGTTAGAGGTTAAGTACTCCTTTTCACAGGGAAAGAAAAGCAGTGTGAAAATGATGGTGTTAAGAACTAAATAGAATTACCGCCTACGAGTCCAGGTGCCCTGATGAATTAAGGTATTTTGTACAGCTCAACCTATTGCTGGTGTGTAGCTTCGTGGTATGTGATCTTACATTTCTACTATAACCTTGTTTCCTAAAATCAGGAAATTCCCCTCCCTTTCTGGGGGAACACTGCAAACCAGGATGTTTATTTAGAACCCATAAAGTTAATGTCTGTCTAATCTCCTGAAGCATCAAAAGGATCAAAACAATATGGACACTAGAAGATTAAGACCTTTCTATTGCTTTTCATCTGATTACTTCCTCTATATTTTGACAGCAATGCTAAGATGAGAATTATAGATAATATTTTGGGCCTAATAGTGTACCGCTTATAGACAAATGTCTACTTTATTCTTCCATTTAGCACTATGAGATGCCTACCTAACATGCACGCTATTTAAAATAGCTTGCAACACCATCCCACACGCGTTTGAAGCAGTTCAAGAAGAACATCTCCTTCCTTCTTGTACATAGATGCCTGATACGCATTGAAAGTAGTAATGCACAAATGGTTATCTTCTGAACAGTCTGCACCAGGCTAGAAACATCACATTTGCAGACATTGATCCATTGACTCTAGCTCTCATGTTGCATTTGCTGTGGAAGCTCAAAATCTTTAGTGGAAATCACCATGAAATGATTGACCCTTGCTCTTCAGACCTTCAGCACTAAACTTACCTTGCTGTGGGTAAGGATGCAGGCACCATGTTTGTTCCTTGACTCTGTTACTCCTGCTGTCAATGTAGAGGGCTGTCTGCAGAGCAGAGATTCTTACTGATACGTTACCACTTAGCTTTGGTTTTAAATGTTAAATTTTCAGTTAGTCTTCCTATGAAAAACAAAGAGAAATGGCCAAATCACAGTTCGTCTCCTAGTCCAGAATTTCAGTTTATTTCTGCAGATGCCAGTAGCTACTCTAGCTTCCACTCAGGGACTCCATCACTGAGATCTCTCTGCCATGAATAAACTGAAGACATGAGATTATTCAGAAACTGAGTGGAATTATTCAGGAATAACGTTATCTGAGAACACACCTTGGCTATCTTCACAGACACAAGTACTGGAAGACCTCCTCTTCCTTCAAGGGTAAAAAAAAATAATAAATCAGAGGAATGCTTTTTCTTTTCCTGGCAAGCAATAATAGTAAGGCAGAAATAATTAAAAGAACACATGGAGAAATGAAAAAAGTTGCCAAACCTGGTTGTTCAAACAGCATGGACTATCCAAACCCTGAGAGGTCTGCACAAAGAGGCAATTTCACAAAAGCTGTCTACTAAAGACTTTAAAAGTAGGAGAGCTTGGCAGAAAATTGGGTGGTTGTTAATTAGCCAGGCTTCCAAGTGCCTCCCTTGGCCCTTCCCCCTAAATTCTACTCAGCTTGGAAAAGCCCTTTCACAGGAGAGGCTGTCAGGAAGAGTCTATAAGCAGATCTTTAGGCAACTCTGAGGGGCTACCTCAGGCTAAAAATAAATAAACGACCTGACATAACCTTTCAAACAGAGATGTTTGAAAGCTGTTGCTTGCCGTATCGAATCCAAAGTACTGCTGCTCATATTTCTGCCTTCCCACAGACAGACGGCAAAGCAGAGCCAAGTCAAGAAATCCTGGTGAAACAGGAGAAGCTCTGGGTGCCAGGAACAGCTGTCTCCAAAATCTATCTTGAGCGTCCCTTATTCTTGTATATCCATCAGTCAGCTGCCCTTCTTCTGCCCTTAAATGTTGGCAGTTATATGGCTGGGGAGGGTGCAGCACCTATCTAAATTCAGGATTTTTTATTTTTTTTCCAGACACCAAAATTTAAATCAACTCAAATATGAAGGAATTCAATTGTCTTTTTCTGTGAAGAATATGAAGACTAAACTTTTTAAAAACTTCCAACCCTTTTCACATATATTAACACTGATGCAAATGTATTCTCGTGGGGGCAAAGATGACTACAATATCTTTACATTAGCTGTGAAGAATATCAGAAGGGAACGGCATACAAAAAGTTCATTTATTTCCACTTAAAATCAGATTTTGGTTTATGTAATATAAGCCTCTTACAGGACTTTAAAGATTTTTCTAGTTTTGATCTTGGAGCAAAATGTTGGTATCTGTTTTTCTAAGAAACGAGACTTTGAAAATGTATTTAGTTGTGATGAGGTTACCACGCACTGCACCCATCTAGTGAATTTTGCTTCATGCACTGGAAATTAAAGGCACAGAATACGGAGCCCCTCCATGAAATAGCATTTCCACTGCATAGAGAAGCTACCCTTGAAAGCAGATTAACTGAGATTTCGTTATCGTTTTATACACCAGAAATGGTTTGGTTCCAGGTCTATTTAATCCAGATCTTAAAGGCTTAAATCCCACTGTATTACAAGCGTATTACTTGCTCAGAGTTAATTATGGATTGCATTTGGGGCCATAATCCTTTCTGTACTGAAAGAAGCAATGCAGCCAATAGGACACCCCTGCAACATCACTTTCTGGCACCTGAATCCTGTACTTGGCATACCTGATTAAGATCAATTAAAATATTGAAATTAAGACCTTATTAGGGAAACAAAGTGCCTCACTAATAGAGATACCAGCATTCTACAGCGGGTACTCTTGAACATTTATTTTTTGAGTGGTGTCTCCAGCAAGCTAAATCCACTTTCAATACTATTGATTGCTACTCAAAGAGCAATGATTTTTCCACCACCCCCATTACTGGTCATCTGGCGTGATACGGAGCCATTCAGGGAACTAAGCTTCAGCAGAAAGCTTTGGCAGGAAAATGAATGATTTTTATCCTGTGCCAGAAGTTTCGTGTTTGAGCAGCTGAGTAAAACAAAGACCCGAAGAGACGATTGAGGTAGCTGTGCCCAAGGCATTGCAATTCAAGGCACCAATACAATTCACCTCAATGTCCAAGGAATGTGCTTTTCTACACACCCTGTCCTGAAAAGTTCTTGTCTTGGAGAGAAAGTTCTGTCCTCTTAACGGTACTGTAACATTCAATAAGAGGCCAGATGCTGCAGCCCTTGGGCGTTACCACCAGAGATGGCACTGCTCATGTCCTTTGTTCCTGCCACTACAGTGCAGCTGTTAGAAATTCCACAATGATCTTAGAAAATAGTTCCTGTGCCTATGGGAAAAGGGTGGGGAAGAGGGGCTGAGCTGAACCTGAAGCCTCTTTTCACAACCTGGATGGAAAAAAAAATCCCTGACTGTTTGTCTGATTGTTTAATACAGTGCTGTGATCACAATACATCAGTCCACAATATATCTGGCAAAACTGTAATACCCACAAACAGGCCCCAGATGACATACAGGGTTTTGCAGTATGGTATTTCATAGGAGAGCAGACTTCTTTTTTTTTTCCCCCTCCATAAAATCAGATTATGTATTATAAAGGCCTTGGAGGCATGATCCTTCCCGGACTGCAGGGGGAATCAGGAGAATTCTGAGAGCGTGAGAGAAACAGCGTGAACCTGGTGCGAATAAACGGCAGCCTACTCCACTTTTAAATACCACTCCCTCTTCTTCCTGGGCTGAGACATCATTTGCTTAGAGATAAAACTCTTCAGTCCAGAGTTAAAGTACCTGCCTTAGGGTCCAAGCACGAATATGACAACAAGCATGATCCTGGAAGAGTATATTAGTTTATCCAAAACTGGAAAGTGGCAGTATTTTCTGGAGGGGCAACAAGACTAGTAATTGGTAGAATTCCTTTTTGCTCCCCCAGATCAAAACCTAATTTGCTGCAGTGCATCAGAATTTAGACAGCTAGCAGGAAACATCTACTTACATCTACTTAATCGCTCTACAGCCCAAATCAAAGTCAGGAAATGGCAGCTCAAATACTGTGTGTGTCAAACCATTAAGGCGTCTGCCTACGTGCTTTTGTTGTTCTGCAGCCAGGACTAGATTATATACGTATCTTCAGATTTTGGCTCCTTAGAAAATATTCTGTCAGATGCATCTGGAATACTTAAATTTGAACAATCTGAACAAATGAGTGTCTGGTCTACTGTTAAGAAATAGTTAAAGAGCTAACAGCTGACAGGGAACATTGTTAAGTGTGTACGCATACCTGGACTGAGTTTAGAATGAGAATCTAAGAATTCTTCAAGTTTTTCTCTTCTATGAGGAAATAAATGACAGAAGAGAAAATCAGTGACAGTTTGAAGTCTTTTTAGAAAGAAAAAACAATTTAGCAACACTGTTATCACAGACTGTAACACAGTTACAAAGAGCATGAAATATAAGGTTTTTAATAATATTTGGGTAATTAATTACCCAGATTACCATCTCTTCAGTATTTCATGATTATCAAAGAACACTTTCAATTTCCATTCTTAAATAAGTTACTGTGTAAATAAAGTATGCTCAGAGTTCTTGTATGTGGACAGTACTTACATTTAATTACAGTTGACCTGGATATGCTTATTGGTGCAAAATACATTGAAATTGTTTACATGAAATCAGCTCAGCTAGCACTAACTCTGGAATCTAAATGCTCACAATAGCACTGACAGTAGCTCAGCTATTTATCTGAACATGCTACTTAAAACGTACTCCGAAACGCAGTAGAAAAGAAATTCAAAGAAACTCTAAAAAAAAAAAAAACAAAAAGGGAAGCACAGAAGATCAAAATTCCATAGCAGGTTGGATCAATAAAATATTAAACTGCAGTTCTTAAATGTAAGTACTACACCAAGTAGTAGTCTGGTTGGTCTTAAATGGTGTTAAAGCCCTTTTTTCTAAAGGAGACAGTAATAAACATTTTGCCTATTCAATCCAATCAAGATTTAGGCATCGTGCTATAAAAGCAAACATATCGGACACTTCTTCTATAACTTTAGCAGTGGGCTTTCCTGCTCCATGCCCAGCTTTGGTGTCAACGTGGATGAGAAGTGGATTGGTTTGTTTACGGCTTCGGCCCACAACGTATTGCAGAGTAGCAATAAACTTCAGCGAATGTAGAGGGACCACACGATCATCGTGGTCTGCTGTGAGGAGCAGCGTGGAGGGATACTGGATGCCATCTTCTTCTGGTAGTTTGACATTGTGAAGCGGAGAATACCTGAAAAAAGCACACAAAATATTCAGGTATTTTTTCCTCAAGACCCAACAAGTAGGTCCTCTCCTACTGAAATTGTCACAGCGCTCATAATACTACAGTTCTCAGTTGCAAAGGTCAGAATTACACCCCTGGCAAACGATATGTCATAGATCTCTGGCTCGCAAATGTAAAGCAAGTACATTTCTTTAAATTCAATGAGGCATATGCATACACCGTACAGAAATATCAAAACATCACAAATGGGCAACAGGGAAACTTGAGCAAAAGCTGTAAAGTTCATTGCAGGATCCATCCTACTGGGAAACAAGAAAATCAAGACTTTTCCCCAGCACACGTGTAGTCCAGGTCTGTATGTGAATAGCTTTTTTCCATGCAAATTTGGAGACAGTTTCTGATAGTAAGCCACAAGTGCTGTAGGCTTATTAAATTTGCTTCCTCTAATATTTACACCACTTTTGAACATGCATTAGGGAATACTATGCAGGAAACTGAAAGGAAACTGTAGGTTTTCCTGCTTTCTATGGAAGACTGATTCCTATTTTTTGATCAAGGAATAATCCGACTTACAAAAACTTGTTTTCATTGCAGGAGAATTTACTTTTTTTTTTAAAAAAAAAAAAAAAAACAAAAAAACTACTGCAGCATAACATTAAAAATATATCTGCATATATCAACACAAGATACTCTCAGATGTTAGAAATGAAATGTAATAGTAAGTCACAAAGTATTCCACCTAACCATTTCACACTTCATTTAGACAAATCTACAGCTAGAAATAGCGTTACATTTCTTAAATCAAGAGTAGGGTAGTAGTTTTCTTTTTTTCCCCTATTTCATCACAGGAAATACAAAGATAATTTTGCTTTACTTTTGAATCAATTTCACATGTGGATAAGTATTCGTACAGTAAACCCAAATTATTTTTAAGAACACATGACAACACTTGAACATCTAACCCAACAGATTCCTAGTTTTATTTTTTAAGTGGAAACGAAGAAATCAGAGAATTTGGAGATGATTTGTTTTGAAAAAAAAAAAAAAAAAAAAGCTAAATAATGGTCAGCACATAGCAGTCTATTTGCCTTAAATACTTTGACAGTTGAATGCGAAACAAAGCAGCTGAAGTTTTCCCATCAAGAAATAAGTATTTAATGTATTGTCATGGAAGATGTTTTTAAAATTATGCATTTAAATTTTGTGAGTTAAGTATAATGAATACAAGTAGGTACAGAATGACCTGCTTTCTACGTATGTGTTCCTCCTAATCACAGAATGAATTTAAAAACTTTGCTTCCACTTTACCTCTTCAGAGTATCTGAATTCACACATATTCAGGTGAATTTTATTCTTCAAAATAATGAAGAGTATCTGGATCATTTTAAATCTTGTTTTGAAAGCTACTAATAAGATGAATTATGAGACTTGTTAATTGCTTTGTGCACTATATTTACAAAAAAAGTGTTTGCCACTGAAGCCTTAAATGGAACAGCAGGAGGCCTTGAAACAAACTAATTACAATGGGCCCAACAGACTCTAGCATTTGGATATGCCTTTTTTTTTTTTTTTTTCTAAACTAAAAAACGTATCTAAACACTATTGCATTTCAGACAAGCCAAATTGTTTAGTATGTCTGAGGCACTCTCCAGTAATGTCAATCTTCATTACTAAAGGTATACAAATACAATAACAGGAGATGAGGTGCCAGAAAAATATTTTAAAATGATGGCACTCTCGGTCATTATTTGCCATATAAATACGTAAACCATTTCTGTTCGCACACAGTGTCTCTTTGATTTTTTTTTCTTCTAAATAATCTTTCCAGACCTTCTCAGCAAGAGGCTGAGAACTGAATTAATATCCTGTTGTGGTCTACTGCCATTCAATTCCTACAAATAAACCCTATCCACACAGTATAATATAATTCATAATGGTGATAGTCTATCCCCCATCATAAAAATACAATTTATGTAGTGGTTCACTTGAGTAAATTCTGTTGTTACAGCCTACAGTAGTCATTATTCAGAAAGAGTATCTTATAAATCATTAAAGCTGATAGTAGAATATGGTCTTTGAAACTATGGCCAGTTGAATCAACAGGATTTTGAAGACAGTTGTTCAAGCAAAGCTGACTTGTAAGGCAATTCTGAACTCCCTAAAACCAGTGTGGGAAAGGAGGAAATAATTCTGTGCAAGGATGAAATAATTCTTCAAATAGCTATTGATCACGACAACCTGAAACTGTTGATCAGAGTCTGCATTTTCAAAAGCACAGAAATATTTAAAAGACACTTACTTGCACAGCCATTCAAACTGCTCTTTGCAGTCAGAGCAACCATAGTCAGTAGTCCAAGCGTGGCCAATGGTGTACTTGTGGAACTTGAGCATATCCATCACTCCCACTTGGGCAATAACACAACCAAAGAGGTCGGGGCGCTGATTAGCACAGGCAGCTTTGACAGGAAAACAACTCTGTTAGTATTCTTATCTTAAAGAATTAGACTGAGCAGTGAAAGGTCCACTGCCAACAAGTTCACATCAGAACAACTTCTGCAGAGCTGTCTTTTATAAATGTGCAGTTTCTTTTCAAAAGAAAATATAAAACATAGAACTGTTAAGTCAAAACAAGAAAAGAAATATAGGTTCCCATACAGTATCTGAAGCCAAAGAACTTGAATACAATATAAAATCAATTACATAGAGAAGCCTGCCAGTGTCTATGCAATCAAATAGTCTTTTAAGCAAAACAGAAAGCAAATATACAAATGGGTAAATACCTCCCAAAGATGGCATTTTCAAAAGCTACTTCCCTCCTCCAAACATACTGTTCTTAGAAAATTGCCTTCCAAAGACAACACGTACTTTTTAAATAAGTGAGCTTTCAGATTACTGAAATTGAAGTTTAGTAAACCATTCACTTTCTAAACTTCTAATAATAGTGTCAATAAAGAAAAGGACATTAAAGAGAAAAAACTCCATTTACTGATGAAAGTTTTCCTCTGTAATTACTATGTAAATCCATGTGAAAAGAGTTCTAATAAAAGCAAACTATTAAAAAGCAGAGGAACAACCTCATTTTAATAAAGCAAATTAGTTTTTTTTTTTTTAAATTATTTCCATCTTCCTGCTACTGGAATGGTAATTTCTTTAAGAATAATGCTTGCCTCATATTATAAAAATAACCAGAGTACTTTTCCATCTAGCTTAGCATTCAATTTACAAGAGTGGCAACTGGCAGATGCTGTAGGAAAAGCTGTAAGAAATAAAGCAAATACTGAGAGATTTCCCTGTACATTACCAGCTTTTGCAATTAGTTGGTTAGGTTTACCCTCAGTTAAGAGATTATCTGCAAGCATCAAAACAAATATTCTCCATAAATACAACTTTTTCCTTTCTGAATGTTTATTTATCTAGTGTTGTGATAACCTGTAGGAATGAGTTCTTCAATCCAACTTCTGCTGCTTGATTTAAATCTATTGCCTGAGGATTTTACATATTCCCCTACTTATTTGTAGCATAAGAAATAATATCACTGAGATTTTCACCAAACTACAATGGATCTCAGAATACCTTTCTTAATTCAGAGCTAATCACCGTGCATCCACATCTAGGCACAGTCATTCCCAAATTCTTTATCTTCTCATTTTTGTCCATTGTGAAAATGGATCGACTCCCATTCTTTGCTTTCTGCTAAGCAGGCTATTGCCTGCTTGTATCATGACCTTCCTTCCAGCTCAACAAGAACCTTCTTGCATAGCCTTGTGCAAGGGACCTTGTCAAAAGCTTTTGAAAATCCAGTAACTAGAACACTGTTATAAGCACCACGTGCTCCCTGACTCCTTCAAGTAGCTTTAAGATTTGCAAGCTGCAACTTCAGCCTCAAAAATTCTTCCCTAGGCATGTCAACTATTATTTATTGCTTTTAATTAGCTTGCCTGTTACAGAAGTCAGATTTACCGATCTGCAGTTTGTAGACTGCCACTTTAAAAACTGGCATTACACTCATCCCCTTCTGTTCCTCAGATATTCAGACTTAGTAGTCTGCAATTTCACACTGGAGTTCACTTCAGATCTTGTGTGCGCACCATCTGGTCCTGGCAAGACGCTGCTTTTCAGTTGATTGATTTATTCCAAAACCTCTTCTGCTGATGCTTCAGCTTGAGTCAGCTCCTCAGAGTATTCCCCACAAAGACAGACTCTGGTGCAGGGAACTCCCCGTGCTCCCCAGGAGGGAACATCAACATAAATGGAGCATTTAGTTGTGCTGCTCTGCCATTATCTTTCTTTAGTGCTCCTTTTATAGATCATGACCCCGCAGATTCTCTGGCCAGCCTCTTGCTTTGATCTGCACAGAAAGTTTTTATTGCCAATCTTTTTGTTGTTAGCAATTTGCTCATCAATCTCCTGTGCTCCATCAGTCCCTGTCAGTTCACCTCTATCCAATTTTCTTCATTTCCATGTGATTTCTGCTTTATGGAAGATGTTATTCTACTTCTGGTCATCTCTGACATAACCACATGACTCTTCCTGGGTCCTTTCTGAGCCTTTTCCATAAGGCATATATGGTGTCTTAAATAATTGCTGCCTAAGAGGTCTTCATCCTTTTATCTCAATCTACTGATCAAATCCCTCCTTTTAATGTTATTTCCTTTCTTGAACAGAAATGCTGTTATAATAGGGAAAAAAAAAAGCTGAAACACCTATCATAAGAATGAATTTTAGTACCCTTCATTGCAGAGTCTCTTGAAGCACCATGTGTTGCTTGGGACTGGATCAAAACTCCTGCTCCTAGCTCTCTGAATTGTTACTTCAGTAAGAAAACACTTCCGGAGACTCATCGGTTCCCACTGCACCCCTTTAATTAGCCATAATTACATGCATTGATGAACTGTTACCTCGAACCAGAATTTATTCATGAGTTTTACCCCGCTACACATTGAGCTTTAAAATTTGGTACTAAAATAAGATTTCAGAACCTCAGAACTGTTTGTCCAAGCAAACACGAGAGGTCGAACACTGCATTTGCATGAAGGAGGTTTGCAGCTCACAGCTGTGCTGTTCTGCTAAGCTTTGGGATGCCACTCTGCAGGACAAGGAAGTTTTGTTTTGCAGCTGAATGAGGCTGCACTCCTCAGAGGCATCTCTTGTTAGTTAAGCCTAAAAAGGAAACAGTATTTTGGAAGAATGACAGTACTCTTCCTTGTCATTTTTTTCCTCAATAAATGAAAATTAAGAAAATCTAGCACTGTGTCCTTGCACCTAAAATATCTGTTATGTTCTCTAGTGTTGCAGGAACAGCTACTGCAAAATTTAGGTTTGCTTTGATGAAAAAACACTTCCGAGTATTTCCTAAATTCATCTAATTTTACCCAGTCAAGAAAAATCCCCATCTAGCTCTGTAATAGCAAGAAAACTCAGCTAGATTGTAATCTGCCTGCAATTGCAACTGAAGGTTTCTAACGCTAGACTTTTCACAGCAGAGAGGTTTAGAGTCACAGCACCTGTCTCACACTGGCATGCTGTGCACTCTGCAGATGTCACTTGCTTCCCCTAACCAAAACAAGGAGCCCAGCTGACTTGTTCAGGCAAAAACACAGATTTTTTGATGACTAAAGCTGGGTAGGATGAATCCCATCCTGAGTGAAACTAAAGTCCAAGTAAGCTTCCGAAAATACTGTTTTAAACAACATGTTGCATAGCATAACTGAATTTTCAGATATTTGTGCTCACAAATATCTGTTAGAGAGGATACTAGTTTACTCAAAAACAAACAAAAAATCAACAGAGCCAGTATTGAGCAGCAGCAGATAAATAGGAAGGAGTATAAAAAGCAGAGCATGCAAAGGGTGGTCCTAATAAATCTGCTCATTTCCTACAAACCAGATGTTTATGAACTTGAAATATGCTTTTTTTCCTTCTTATGAGTAGCTTATCTTTGTCATACTGTCACATGTATTTCATGTTGTTTAAAGAAATCCAAACAAACCTCAACATTATTCCTTTGCACTTCCTTCTCCTTTCAAGACTGAATAAAAACATTTCTTTTTCTTCTGCCACTTTTAGACACCGGGATATATTCAGAAATAAATTCTGTAGCTCTTCAAATACTAGTTAGACTATGAGATTTTTGTGAAAGCTTTTCTGAGAAGGCTATTAATTTCCTTGAATTTAAGAACACGGTAGTAAATTATATGTGAACAAGATGCCTTTGTAACAATGGTATTACGTTTACATAGTTTGTCAAAAGATCTTGTCTTTTTCAAGTAACCGTACTTGTATTTTGCATTTCATTTTGCATGGTTTTATTTGTGGTCCTGTTTTAAATCTACACAATTAAAGTGCAGTCAACGTTTTTCTGTACAGAGACCATAAATGCAGAACTGTCATGTTTTCATTTTCCCTCTAAGAATTGGAATGCATGACCACAGAAGACTGAATGAGAAATTGATGAAGGACTGCAGAACATGGGATTCTGGTTTATGCAACGTACAAAGTTTCCTGATCCTACGTAACAGATTTTCTGTTTGTTCTGTTATTGATTTATACTAATTAGCCTTAAGAAATAAATTAAAATAACTAAGCTTTTTTTTTTAAAGCATTCTTACTCTCTGATTTTACCATAGGGTTAGCTCTAGCACAGAAGTAATCATAAGCTTGGCTTTTTAACAGTCAGCATTTGTTAGAGACTGCAGAATCCTAATGTTCTTTGGGAATGTCAAATGAAGTGGAACTGAAGTGGAATTTAATGCTTGGTATATGTCATTGCGCTGACATTCTGGCAATCCTTGAAGAAGAGGATCTGATACGTTTTAGTCTGATTACTTTGATAAAGCCCAGGAAAGTACCAAACCCAGGAAATATACAAGCAGTCCTTACCAACTAATAGGCCTCCATTTGAGCCTCCATTAATAGTCAACTTCTTTGGAGATGTGTAGCCTTCTTTGATGAGGTATTTGGCAGCACACTGAAAGTCATCAAAGCAATTTTGTTTGTTGGCCAAGATACCACCTAGCACACAAATAAAACAAATCAGTTGAATCCAATTCCATAAAATCCATTTAATACCATCTATTCAGAAAACATGTGTGCAAAAATACCTGGGAACAGTTCCAGTTTCATGAACATTTTAATAATTGATACAGGTCAGAAAGACAGCAAAAACGAAAGATTCTATCAACACAGAGTATAAAATGGTTCTGTCGATAACTCTAATGCTTTCAGAAACTCTGAATAATACATACCTATACTGTGGAGTGAGTGCCAGGTAACGTTTCAAACCAGAAAAATTAAAGCTAAAAGCTTTGTGTTGCAAAATATAAACAAAATGACCACATACAATCCACCTGAGGTTTGATTTAATGGGACTTTAACAGCATTAAACACAGTGGCAGTTTCTTAAGGGAATAAAACTTCCAATTTGCTCCTATATAATATAAGGACTTCTAATTTCCTGGGCATAGAATATGTGGCTGGCAATTTACCTTTTTTTTCTATTATGCTTTCAAATCAGATGATATATGGCTGTGGTCAAATAAGGACTTCACTCTAAAGTAAGTGGAACGAGCTATCATCTGGAGGTGTCTCTATCTCCATAGTCCATCCAATGATCCCACACACTCGGCTTACCCTGGATGCTTCATTTCTCTGTTGCAAAAAGTCAGGTAAGAAAACTCTAGCCTTTAGTCATAGAGATCTCCTTGTAGGATTGGAACCAGCAATTTATTTTCTTAAAACAAACATCATTCTCACATTAACATGACTGTTGAAGAGAGACATGTTGGGACAATGAAAAATTCTTCAAAAGTGTGGCAACGCGAGAGAAATAAATCTTACTACTCTGCTTGAAGTTCTGATCTGGTGTAAGGTCAGAAGCCTGTCTATACAGTTAAACAGTCTTCTGTAATTGCTTTTAGAGTTAACAAAGAACAGATGCATATCTAATTTCGCAACTGCAATAAAAGACTTGGGTCAAAATTAAGCAGGAAATAGGTGGACTAAAAAAAGCATTATCATATTAAGATAAATTTTATTAAAACCTATTACAAATCAATTGGCAAATTAAAATTAATGAAGGATACTTCACCTTTAGCAATAATATCCTGCATCTGCAAGCTTATATAGCTTCTATTTATAAAACCATTACATCTTTAACTCAATTGTGAGGAAATGACCCAGACAAAAAGTTACCACAGATGAAAGGAAAAGTGACAGATGTAATGATCTGGGAATACCATTTTGTTTGATACAAAGTTATTATGGATTACTCCCAGTGCAAACTGTTGCATCATAAATATCACTGTTTTGGTCCATTTGCCTGACAACATCTCCAGCAACTTATCCATCAAATTCTTGGGATATTAATAAGGCATCATCGCTGAATAATGACTGCGTATGTTATGCAGCTGAGTGGGACTTCCTTCAGCTTCTTCCTCTAGTGAAGGGATGCAGAAAATTGTCAACAATCAGACAAGTTGACAAAGGCAATAAAAGGATTTAAAACTGTACTGCAAAAACATTGAGTAATACATCAAAGGTACTAAGAAAAAGGGAAAGAGATTGACAGAGTTCTGTAGCGAGTGACCTGGCTTCCCTGCAGCACTGAAGGCAGCTTAAAAAATGCCTGTCTACAAGAAGCTGGACCTCCTAAGAGTACAGAGTGTGTGATATGCCACTGCACTTGTGGAGCTGACTGAAGTTTGTATGAAAACAATCTCATTCTGTAAATAAAAAATGAAACCTGGCCTATTCATAAATTGTGCAAAACCAATCTGGTGATGTCTGTTTTCTAACATGCAAAGCTGGAATAGATGCATTTTGAACTCCAAAGTTCACACCTTCTGTAGGGTTCTGCAAATGGCTAGCTTCTTTCTGTGATACCAAGAAAGACAAAGTAGCCAGCTGGTGCTGCCTTGGGGATCTAGAACATGTCATGTGCATCTACACATAATATAAGAGGTAGGTGAAAGTGAGGCAGATCTCTTGCAAAACGGACAGACATTTTTGGAAGATATTTTAAGATAAATAGCTGGATTTCCAAATGCTATAAGTTTAGGAAATTAATCTTACTTTAAAAAAATTAAGATTTTTTTCAGAAAATATTGTTTTTGTACAAAAATATTGTAATGTAGGTTGCAAAAATTCACTGAAAATACACTGGAAATACTGTACAGATATATATATATATATATAAGAAAAAGTTTCTTTTATATATATATATATATAAGAAAAAAAAAATACTTTTTGATGGAATAATTACAAGCCAAAAGGAGATATGAGTATGGAAGAGGGAAAGAAAGAATGCTGTCATCTTCACAGCTAAGCCTGCAGTTTTGTTTCCAGGCTTGGACTGATTTACCTTTGTGCCAGGTCTCTCCATATTCACCACCGCCCCTGATGTTTGCCACTGCTAGAACACCTCCTAGGTGTCGCACAAAAATAAGTCTTGACACACTGAAAAAGCAAACAAAGGATTATTTTCAGGCTTCCAACTGCTTACGTTCCTAACACTTTTACAAAAATACTTTTAGGAAAGGATCTCTCCCAAGATCAATGATGAAATCATGAGCAAAGTCCTGCCCTGGCAGCAAATCTGAGTAGGCAGGCTTTCTTCAATGGTTTTATATGGAAATGAAACACTCGGCAGCCTCTCAAAAGGAACCCGCACCGTTCCTTTATTTCTGCACTCTGGAGGAGAGCAGCCAGTGGTTCTGCTTCGAAGACAACCCTCCAAGACATGTCACCATTTTTTGATCATCTTTGAAGCCTTCAGTGTGGGGACAAAAACTGTCCAGTACCACCGGACCCCTGTGGCTTTCTACCTGTTCCTCCACGGTGGGCCCTTTGCTTTTTCAGGGTTTAGCCCAAATGAAGAAAGCAAACAATTAAGAGTTATGATCAGCATGTGAACTTTGCTTAAGGGCTGGTATTTTCAGCTTCTGCTTAACACTTTTTCTTTCACCTTTTTAAAATTGTGTTTGCAAATAAAAGTTCTGCTTCTGCCCTTGTTTTGTACCAGGTTCTGCAGTCGAGTTCTGGTTAATCCCCTTCCCTCATTATTTTCTACTTGCATTGTTAAATACATAACGAATAGTAAAAACTGAAATTACAAGTTCTGCCTTCCCTAATATCTTTCAAACCTGTTTATTTTTTAAAACAAATATTTATTTTTTTAATTTTTTTTTAATGTTAAATTGCAAAAGTACCAAAGTTACTACTATATTTTTACAAGGGATTGAAGTAATTTAGATTATGTTCAACAATTAAGAAGAAAAATAGATCTCTGATCTGTTGAAGCAGTAGCTTAACATAGCAAAAGCTCCAGATGGCAAACCATGCATATGCCAAGGGGAACAGTAATATATTCAAACTTAATCCCAACAAATCATTTTTTTTTTTTTCTAGTAGGTTAAAATTTATTATCTTCTTGAAATTTTTGCTCATGCAAGAAACCATTCCTGCAAAAATTAATCCTATTCAACAAGAGCAAGGGTTGGGCCTTCTTATTTTTAAGTCCCCCTAATGCTCATCAGAAATGTCCGGAAAGACAGTAGTCTTACAGCATCTCACACATGGATGTAGTATCAAAATAAGTAAATATTTCAAAGCAATTATCTATGTACTGGCATTGGTCTTGACAGTATATACTAAGGATTAAGAAAAAAAGAAAAGCAAAAGGATGACTGGTAAGAGATTTTTGTATTTCCATAACCCAAAGGAAAAATTTTCATCCTGGGCAGGTTATCTGTGGCCATCAGATGGCTCAGGAGGCATGAATTCTCTCTGCTTCTGTAAAGACCAATTCTTAAATCCATCACTGTGAATCATATTTTTCCTTACATCACTGGGACATGCTGATCAGATGTAAGATTTATATTCTTTAAGCATATTGTGCATAGGTCAGAGAGAATTATTCTGTCAAACTCCAGCATGCCTGATTTTTACAAGTTGATACATTGCTAATGTGGACGTGGAGTAGCCTGACGACAGTAGCCTAATCCATGAGATGATGGCTTCTTAATTTTTGGTATGTTAAACCTTCCAGAATATTCTGCACTGTTTTTCCTTGTTTCTGTCCCAAACAAAATTAATAGAAATTTTGGTCCAACTTACTTATCTTCTAGTAACTGAAATAATAGTAATTGAAGGTAAGCTATGAATTTACTACCCAAATATATTGCCTGAGAATATCTGAAAAACAAAACATGCCAGAACAGAGTCCATCCTTTCCCGTCTTCTGAAAGAAACCGTGCCTATCTGAGGAATCAGCACATTTATCCAACAGAGTCTGAGCAACGCAAAACTAAATTCTTGAGTGCATCCCATCCACAGAGACTCCTCTAGCAGAGATGCTAACTTGAAGGTAGTTTGCAGAGGGGCCTCAGTGACTTGTGATCTCATAAGATACTTAATTTCAGAAGAGCTCCTAATGAAGCCAGTCAGTCTTATTATAGGAACGTAGTCCCCATTTCCCTGAGCAAATGCTCCTTCTATCACACAGATCCTCAGTGGGATGAGTTCCAGGGTTTGGGAACAATTGTTATATTGCCAAAGTAAGGCTTAGTACATCTGTGTTCAATCTCAGCAATACTACTGAGATTTAGGCACTTCTGATATTACTGCCATACCCCCCAACATACATATCTGCTAACATCATTGCAAATAACAATTAATACCCCCTTGGGGATAGTTAGTGGTAAAGTGAGTTGGGAGTCTTAACTTGACCAATACTTTGAGGTGGGTGTGCCTAGAGTTTATAATAAGCTTTCTCAAAGCAGCTTTTAAATTCAAGGAATCAGGTTTTATTAGTATATAATCTGGACTCATTAACTTTTAAGAAAGTGAAAATCCAAAACAATCAGCACAAAATAATTTTGAACCTAACCCTGCTATTGCCTCCTAGGTTATTCCAGGTAGGTTCTTGCTTCCAGATACAATTTCAAGTGAACTTGCTGCTTGAGTCGCAGCAAACTGCCCAGTAGCCCTGGATGTCCAGAAAATGCCTCGTTACATGGCTCCCTGTCCTTCCTAACAGCCTCTATAGCCTTCTTCTCATCAGCCCTGTTTGTCTTCTCCTGGAAGCAGGGTAAAGAAAAAGTGAAGGAAAGATTGACAAGGTCAGTGGAGGGAGGAGAGGGTAGTTCTTTCTCTGGAGAGTTCTTTCCTATGCCTATTACTCTTTTTTAAAAAGCCTAACAAAAAAAATACTTTTTGCAGTACAGAACAACATGAGGAGCTGTGCTTCAAGGAACAGGAATGCTTTCCCAGAATTAATGATGTGCTGTTGGGTATTGCAGCTGATTGCTGCAGATTTCTTCTTTGGAGGAATGCAGGCTGATGCATTGGTGGTAGGGAAAATATCCTGTGTCACTTGACTTTGTTGCTTTCTTGGCTTTTGTGAAGCTGGAGGGAGTGGTAACAGAGGAGTTATCTTGCACTCTGCACTGGTCTATGCTGTGTTGCTTGACCTTTTTGTGGGCTTACGGACTTGCCCTGCACTCTTTCCTTAAAAGCTTGCTCAAATCTGGCCCTGTAGCAGTGAAATAAAATTTCAGTCGGCTTCATGATCAGTTGTATTTCTGGATGTATTAGAAATTGCTACTGCACCTACAGAGGTACACAGAACAACACAGCAAAACATGTTGATTCCTGCAGTGTAATTAGCAGAACCTGTGGCATTATTGGTGGGCTTGCAACACCATTTCCACAGCAGCTCTGCGAAGCCACAGGTGCCGACTCCATCAGTTTTAAATTGCGCTTGCCGTGCAAGCTGTATAATTAATGACAGTGCTCTAGTGTGCACCGTATTAGAAATGCTACCAAATACAGCTCTTCAGTCCAGAGGAACATAAAAGATGCATGCTTGTATTCAAAAATAAAACACTGCGTAACTGACTTAATGACTTTAGCCTCATAGTTATTTCTGGATCCTCTAACTTGTTGATTTGTTTCTCTTACTTTCAGGGGAAAAAAAATGTGTGTGTGTGTGTTAGAGAATAAGTGAAAAGCAGTATCTGCTTCTGAATAGAGCAAAAATGAGTTTTCCAAGCTCAAGAGCTGGCTGATGTTAATGGGTGTGTTTTGTAAAAAGTTACAAGAAGCCTTAAGTTCAAATAAAAATCAGGAATATTTACCCAGAAACAGTGTTTTATTGTTGGTGGTGTCTGACAAGCAAGCTGTTATTCAGTTGCATTTCCATAACTATCTTGGCTCAGCATCAGATGAACTCTGTGGCAGGCCTTGGCCTTGACCATATTGTGGCTTTTTTCTAGCACTTGTGCCTGAGTTCATCTACAAAAAAAGACTGTGGGGCTGTGGTGGGAACAGCTCTTCAGACTGGGAACTACTCCTGAATAGTGCAGTATATAGAAACATGGACATAGTCACGTTACTTGAATCCCCCAAGTAAATGGGGAGCTAGAAAGAAGTCTGACCTTTCCAGCATAGGTTCTCTATTACAATTTCTTTTTCTGATCTTGTCTGCTTAGTTTTGGAACATGCTTCCTCATCAAGTATGCAATTCTGAGTTTATTAAAGGTAAAGATGCATTCCAAGGCTTTGGCTTATTTTTCTTTTAGAAAGAGAAATGTTGAGAAGGGATGTGTTGCTGTTACAGGGGAGAGAATGAGGAGGGAGGTGCAGCACACCTGTGTTTCCTTTACAGTGTTAGTGGAATAATGGATGTTGATCTGGAGGTGACTGATAGTTCACTGTGCGTTTACTTTTAAGGAACTGTTACAGGTTCATATTCTTATTTAATCAACCGTATAATAGGAGCATAGTTTCATGGGGCTCAGGAAGATCTAGATCACTGCTCCCTTCTCTCCCTTCCTCCTCTCTTCTGTCAGCTACAGCCTCCTGCTGCCTGCTCATGTTTGCTGGACTCCTGTAAGTCAATTCTTAACTTGCCATTTGGCGGAAAACCACCCATTCTTTTTGCTAGGAGTGTTTTCTGCCATCCTTGTGAGGGAAACGAGCAAAGGTTCCAGCAAGCATCAGGGCTAACGGGAGACAGAGCAAGGTAGTTTGAGATACTTCCTCCTGCTTTTCCCAGCAACCAGCTCATGTCTGCTCTGCAGTATGTGAAATTGTAACCCAGATCAATAAATACATTATATTTACTTTAGAAAAGAAAACATGGTAGGTTTTATCACAGTTTTCAGCATCTACAATAAACTGTAATAAATCAATGCTCCAGTCTAATCTAAAAAGGAATTGAAAACCTATTCTGGTTATATAATTGTGTCTCACAAGAACTACAGGAAATTAAAAATGTAGTTTTACAAGGCATATAAAAAACTTTCAAACAATCACAGACTACAGGATGTGAGGTCCATTCTTAGACAAGGTATTTGCTATAGAGGACCAGAATTTGTAAATGCTGTTCAGAAATACAGTCACAGTGACCTGGAAGAGCAAGCAGTACACAGGATTTCTTGAAATGTGCTGACTCTAAAGCAAGACTGGTAGCACACAAATTTAATAGGACAGTTTAATAATACATTACTTTTGTGTTAGTGAGATGCTCTTCTGCTGTCTGAAAAACTGCTCTCCATTCAGTCCTTTGCATTTCTGTTTGCCTCTTACCTTGGAACACTTGTTATGTATTAAAGCCCTAAGACAATCAGTGCCACTTTTACTAAATCTATTCAAATTCTCTAACTGAGGAAACACGAATTTTCTTTAAAGAGATGATCTATTCAATAAAGCTTATGGCTTTTGAGGGCTACAAATCCTGTTTTGCAAACAGCATTTTTGGTTTACAATGCATTGCTTTGCACATGCAGAGCCTGTATCATACAAGCCTCAAGAAAGAACCATCTTCTCTCTTTCCTGATTACAAAGGAACACAGTATGATTTTGCTTCTGACAACTTCATTGAAAGTATAATAGGAAAATACAACTATTTTCATGATTTACATTAAATACATTTTCTTTAATATTTAGTCGTGATTGTATAAATTGATAAAAAGGAAAAATCCTATGTTATTAGTTCAGCAGAAGCTCCATTCTTGTGACAATTAAACAAAAAACTTGTTTAATTCATTATGTCCATATGCTTTTCCGTTAGTGACAAAGCAGGAAGAGGTTAAGCTATAATCGAAAGAGTAGGGTGCCCACTGTAAACCTCTGAAAAGCATGGCACTTCTCTAGTCTGACACAAATTTCTTCTGTGACCCTGAGCAATTCCCTTGAATTCAGAACCAGCAAAGCAGATAAACGCTGCCTGTACAGTCCTTGTGGCCCCATCTTACTTCTCAAGGACCTGAAATCCTTAACTCTATCAGATCCGTAATCCATCCACAGACCTGTCTGACAGTCGTTAACATCAGATACTTTAGAAGAAGGCATAAATTATCCTGCTTACCTGTAGCTTGGTGTAATTGATATGTTGAAGCCTCCGTAACCGTACAAGAAGGCAGGATGAGAACCATCCAATTTAATTCCTTTCTTGTGAATAATAAACATTGGGATCTTAGTACCATCTTTACTAGGGTAGAAAACCTAAAACAAGAGAAGAAGAAATGTGAAATGCTGTTATTGTTCTAACTCTATGTAACTACTGTAAATGAGAAGTAGAGGTTATCCCTTCCATGCTGCACATTGGGTAAAACTTCCTCAGCAATCTGCACCAATTGCTACAGCCTTTTCCTTATACTCAGCCTGGTCAGGTCAAATAATGGCCATCACCAGCTTGGTTGTTTAATAGCTCTAAAAAACATCAAAATGAGACAATGCAAGGGGTACGGCTGTATCATTTTTACACGTCCTATACCCTGACTGAGCTGGCAAGGAGAATGAACAGAATTAAAATGAGATTTTTAACCTAAAATTTTAATTTCTAAATTTTTTTCATTTTTAAAAATTCAAAATTTCTGACACTAGAGAATAGCGTACAGAGAAGAAACAGCTCATGGTAGGGCAGTGACTCAGTGAGGCCCAACTAAACATTACACTGCTTTGGATAACAAAGAGCTAGAGAATTATTTTATTGCAGTCGATGCAGTGGTCCTTGCTTGTAAAAATATAAATTTAATCACAAGCAGAAGGCGATCCAGCAAACATGGATCAAGCACTGGCCAGTCTTTCCAAGCTGTCTCAACAACCACTTTACCTCATCACGGTGGTAGCACAACCCATGGCAGATACTTCTGTAATATTTGGTGTATTTTCAGGCATTTCCCAGCAGCTAGAACCAGGAGTGCTAGCTCTGCAGAGCCCCCAAAACCACACAGCGAGGCAACACAGCTATCTGCTGGTTTTCAGGAAACCAGCTCCCCAAATACCAAGCATCCACACACAGCATATGCTTTCACATATGCCTTTCTACTACTGTCACAGCACTGTAGTAAGATAAAAGCTCAATTCCACGTACAGAAATATCCACTGCAATTGCTTAGCATAATTCCCATGTCTTGTTGTTTTGATGCACGTATCTGCGTGCATGTTCTAATTTAGGATCCAGCACATCTCATTTTGACAGTCAACAAAATGTGGGTGTGAATGGAGCTCACTGCTCATCCTCAAGTTCTGGTTGACTTCTTCTCATTGCTTTCGTTTTGGTATCAGTATTTGCAGCTTCTAGTTTAAGAACTAGAAGTAACAGAGGATTACATTCTTTCTTCATTGCAAATTTACAACCTCTGTGCTTTTAAAGGAAATAGACCTATCGTATTTTATAAAGCATACATGATCAACGGGATCTATTTTCGTAACTAACAAACCCCAACAGTAATATGATAGTAATATGATCCTGTGCAACACGTTTATTCTGAGCACTGCCTGTAATGTGAAACACGGAAATCCACATGGCTTGGCCAAAAAAAAAAAAAGCACATTTGACTTTAATTTGATCGTGGCTAAGGAAATGTGAGAAATTTCAAATGAAACTATTTCTATGTCTGAAGGCTTCACCAAATCATGTAGGATTATTCTAAGTAAAATTCAGTATTTTAGTCCTCATTAGATGGAAACGTTTAGAACAAAAGGCTGAAGGCATTTTCACACAGATTTCCAGCTACTGCCACAAACATATCTTTCCTAAAGTGGTCACCAGAACTCACTACAGGAGAATTCAAGTATTTAGCTGGATGCTACAAACAAACTGAACACTATAACCAAATAAAACAGCTGACGGACAAGAGAACTGCTGAGGCAGAGATGAGGCATCCCGGAAAGACTCCTCTCTGAAATGCTATCCATCAGCTCCAGTCCTTGCTGGCAATTTACACAAAGTGAGCACCTGGCCCTCCTGTGTTTCCAGTAACGCTCACTGTTGCTGGCCAGTCATTGCCTGATGATTAAAGGATACCACTAATTTTCCTGTTTCTCTCTGACCAAGAGACTTTTTTTTTTCCTTTAAACAACTCTGAAAACTGACTTCAGTAGGGCTTTTATCATCAGCAGCTAAGGTTAAATAACATACCATTAAATGAAAACTCAACAAAAAAGATGCATGTCAAGGTGACATTTGCAATTGAAGAGTTTTCATTCCTATCTTTGCTAAAATAATGATTACCTCTCTCGCCAAGATGAACAAATGGGAGGGGGAAAAAATCAATTCAGTGAGACACCGAGATATACGAAGCTATTTAAGCTTCTCCGAATAGACTATTTTCAACAACTGATTCAATCTCACCTTTAAATTAGGTGTTATCTCTGAAGCAAGTCCAATGGTTTATTCATGTAGCCAATAAAGGGACGTGCTGCTATCTCAAAGATTAAGGTAAACTGGAAAGGGCAAGCCCTGAAGAATTTCCCATGATGACATTTCATGCCTAATTTTAGAAGATGACAGCTTTTACAAGAGTAAATGCTCATAAAAGGGTACTAGTGTTTTCTGCTTTATCACAGTTAGAAGTGATCCACTTGTGCTAGCCATGTTATATTACTCATTGCTCACATATTTTTAAATAAAGACTCTCATTTCACTACAGCTATTAGCACATATAGAAAGCAAAGTGATGTACCTATCTGTCACATGGCAGAGGGGTCTCTGTGCCAGAAAGAATCACTCTCAATTCAGCCACTGGAACCAGAAGCATTAATTTAGAGCCCTTGTTCTTATTAGTATGATCCAGAGAGAAAGCAACGCTGCTTGCACAGCTACATCACTACAGAGTAAGTGAGGATTAAACTACAAACAAAAATCCTTGTCATTCTTCTTTAGTACATACATACATACATACATACATATATATATATATAAAGATTTAAATAAACAAGCTTTAGCATTTGAAAACAATGTACGCACAATTTCCATCTAACAAAGACACTGGAAGTTTAGCTCTGCAGAGTAAGGTCTACAAGTAAATGCAGTTAACAGCTGTGTGATACGATTTGTAACTTTACTTGCTCGTTAAAGTAAGATAAAAAATGTTCTGAACCTTTACTCCTGTGAAGGTCTTTGCCCTCCTAACTATTGCTTGTTTTAAAATGCAGATTTTGTTATATGATCTTTACTTAGGAAATAGAAAAACCACCACCTAGCATCACAGTCACAGACCTAAATTCAGAAAGATGCTAAGATTATCAATTTCTGCTTCTGTATTGACAAGTGTCCTCTCCTTCACATAGCAGTTTTGCTTCTGAAAAGGTAGCAGGGTTTGAAAGAGACAGTTTGAAAACAAAGTTTTTCCTTTTATTTGTCTATTAAGATAATATAGCTAGCTATTGAGACTTACACACTGAATTAAAAATATTTTGGCAGCCATCCACTATGTGCTTATCCTGTGAGTAAATATGAAATCAGTAGCTTTTTACACTAAAGGAAGTGATATGATCATCACAACAAACAAAATGAATCTGTCCAAATACTCACACTGCATCACACAGCTAAAAGTACTTTAAGCTGCTGAAAATAAATACAAACTTCCACTTTTAAAAATAGAGTCAGCAATTTGCAAATATTCAGTTTCACTTCTCACTTTTAAAAATCTTTTCTCCATTTACAGAATAGAGAGATGGAAGGATGAATGTAATCACAGTTGTCCAAGGAAAAAAGGGCATGTACATCTGAAATCCCTTTGCTTTTATAAAACTGAAAATCATCCTAAGCAAAAAACATGCCCCTCAAACTTGTACAGATTTTAAATTAACCTTATAAAGGTAAGATTCAACACAGGTTTTGAAATATTGCTGTGAAATGCAAAATAATTAAAAAAAAATTATCCAAATAGGTCTAATGTGTATATTTTTAAACTGCAAACAATATCTGAATGTCTAGAAACATTTTAATTTTTTCTGACTCACTCATTAATAGCGAAGAGAATTAAAATCCAATTAAGAAGTGATTAGTTCGGCTATTCAGAAAGAATTATTCCTTGCATATACATGAATTTTACATATGAAAAGAAACTTTGACTTCTGGGATTTGCAAACACCCTTTAAATCACAGTAGGCCAATCATTCTTAGAAAGACACTAGTGATTCTAAAAACGTCTCTCCCAATCTCTCCTTCAAGATTAGTTGCCACATACCACAGATATCAATTCTTTCCACGTCTGTGTGTGCTTGATCCAAACCAGGTAAGATTTGTCACTGCACTGACATTCATTGTGCTAAAAGGCCAAAGAATTTTATAAAAACTAAGGCGGCATACAAATCATGAGTGAACAGTCCTTATTAAAAAAGCGTGCTCAGTAACTTAAATATGGGAATAACAAGATAAGACCTTCAAAATGACTTTTTTCCCATGTTTTCTACTACAGTTTTACTGAGATCATTCCTTTTCTTTTGAAACAAATACAGCACGTAGCAGTCTTGTGAAATTTAGCTGTTTTGTGCTGCTAGATAGGAACGTCTGCCCTTTCAGAGGGCTGCTGTGACTCCACTTGTGGCCACCACGAAGATGCACGCAGTGCTAGGGAATCCCAGGACTACACAGATGGTGGCATCAGGGTGTTTGAACCTGTATTTAGGTACACAGCACCCAAGGCTGAGTGATGCTGTGTAGCAACACCTCCCACTGGCAAACCCTAAGAGCTGCTACTCAGCCTTCAGGGAGGCAAGTCACAAAGACCCTGCATTCACATCAGCAGGTCTGAAAACATCAGCACTGGCAGGCAGGGTAAATCCTTTCCTCGCCTGAGATGTCAGGGCAGGAATCTCAGATTGTCACAGAACCAGTCTGCACCCCAGTCTGGACCCACACTTGAAGTCCAGTGGCCCAATGGACAGCTCTGGCAGCCAGCCAGCAGCAATCTGTACGAGAAGCTATTGCTAGCCACCATTTTGTGTTCTCACATAATCAGGATGAGCTAGAAGACAGGAGAATGAACAGGGAACTACTACCACTACACAGCAAATCCACAGCATCTGAGGCTTCCCTTCTTCAGAGGGGAATCCTCATCAATCTTCTTTAAGTCCCTTAAATTAGCTTTGAAGCAATTCTCTGTGCTGGTTGCAAAACTTGCTTAATACAGTACTGGACAGGGGCCAAAGTAACTCAGTACAGCCAGAATTAATGCAGGTAAAACCCAGGAAGAAGAGCACTCGCTGAAGACATTTGCAAAAGCACTATGAAAATAATCAAGAAACCTTTTAGGAGAAATTGTTTCACTACCCACCCGCTGGGACAAGAAGCAGCCCCATGCTGACAGAGGCGAAGTGCCAGGAGATGGTCTTTTAGAAGAAATGCCTTCTTGCTAAGTTCAGCTGCCTAGCTGCAAATGGCTGCAGGGAGGTAGCTCACAGGGTGGCGGTGGGGAAAGGCAAGAGAAAAATGCAGTCAAAAGTTCAGAAATCCTGCAGGGCAGGCATGGCAGAAAATATTTTTAAATCTCATTTTTCTTGATTAGTTCAGAGACAACATTCCTATTACATAAACACTTAGTGGTAAATTGGTTTCAAGGAATCCCCTCTACTCCACTTCTGCAACCTGACCGACTTGTTGGCTTCTCTTTCAATGTTAATCTTGCTCCTTTCACAGTGATCTCAGAGCTCCCTACAACAGAACAATTAGCATCTGCTACGTACAGCTATTCCTTTTCTTTCTCAATTTGCTGTAAAGAAAAATGAGCGTACAGTGTAGAGACATATCGGGTCAATACACTTTACCTTTTGAGTTAAATATATATGGCAGTCTCATTAAATAGAAAATCTTCCTACAGGCCTACGAAAATTATGGTATCTTTCCTTCATTACCTCTGTACTTAGGTATTCAAGAAATGTATTACTGTGTGAAGTAGTACAGCATGAAGTAAGTAAAAGGATGTCTCAATGGAAGTAACACATAAATGTGTAAGCAACAAGCTGCAGGCTAGTGCAGTTTCTTTTATTAAATCAAGATTTATTTCATTGAGAAATCTGCTCTGACAGTAGACAATTCACTGTAACACTGTATAGGCATTTGAAAGCAAACATCATTTGTCTGTACCATGCTGGAAATTCAGGTTGTAATGATAAATACTTTTATTCTTCAAGTGTAGAGGCAACTTACCCTAGGGTAAGCAAAGGAGATAACTTACGTTATGTAGGCTACTCCACAATAACTGTTCTGATTTATGGTTTTACACCTTGATAGAAACACACATCTAATTGGATGTGCTGAGAAAGAGGTACATGCACTCAAACAGTAACCAGCTAATTCAGCTTCTCCTATTTCTATTTTGTTCAGAACTTGCTTGGTTCTCTCAAACACAGCTCTGCTGTTGATCTCTTGAAGGCTTCAAAAAGATAACCCAAACCTTGTTGTTTCTTCTTCCTAATGCAAAGGCATCTGGAGTATTCAAAGTATTCAAATTTTACCCATAAACTTGTTTACAGATGCTCTAGCACAGAACAAATTCAATCTTGACACTGGTGATGTCAAGTACCCAGCTTGTGTCAAAGCCCCCCAGAGGACCCTCACTTAAACTGGCAAGAAGCTTGATTTATGACTTCCAATAGCTGGACAATTTCAGTGATCTGCTCTTTCTTCCTTAGAAAATAATACCCTGTTTAGAGATGTCACTGGCTACCCAAAAGCAGAGGCACTGTAAATCACCACACACCTACAGAAGCTCTGCATGTGGCTAGTGCAGTACTGAAAAAATAGGTGATACTCTTCATTTCTACTCTTTAGTTTGAACAGGGAACACCTACACTGAACAATGCATGCTACAGAATCCTCAAGAACTTACAGAAAAACAGGTCACTTAAAAGTACAGTGAAACACTTCTATGTGAGGTTTCTCAAAGTATAGCTAAAAATTTAGTATCTGAGATTTAAGCTTGAATTTAAAGTTCCCAGTTCATATTCCTACATGCTCAAATCAAACAAAAGGGCAGCAGAATGAAAAAACACCAACACTTGAAAATGGTCAAGGATAAATTAAAGTCCTAGAAAATACCTAGGACTTTAATTTATCCTTATAAATTAATTTATAAAATGTATAAATTATAATTAATGCCTGTTTAGAAGAAAATAATTCTAAGGATCAGATCCTGTTGATTTTAACAGTTGTGTGTTGGTGCCTGCATCCTCACTTGTGGAGATGGCAGGCTTCAGGCTCATCTATTGTTTTCAGATTTACAATACTCATTCTATGATGAAGAAAAAAATCACCCAGTGAGTAGCAGGAAGCAGAAAAGAATGATGAGAATGAGTTTGGGATATTGCTGTAACAACAGCAATAAAAAATAAAAAAAAAATACACTAAAATTAGTATAACACAACCATGCAAAAATTTGACTTCATGATGCAACTTCCAGACAGACATCATAACAAGACTTTATGGTACTTCATAACAGGAACACTAAGAAGTCTGTTGATAGATCCCTATAATAACATTGGCACAAGGAGCAGAAATATGAGGAGAAAAGAGGAACACTTTTTTTATTTAAAGCCATAAAACAACTTCCAGCAATCTTTTCTTTCTTGGGCAAAATGTGAACAAAATGGTAAAATTCAACAAACTTGTATCAGTCGTAAAGAATTCGACTATTAGTAATCACACAGAACAGACCAAATGTTTAACCACTGCTGTGGTTAGTTAGTTGACTAACTTCAGTGAGTGCTAATAGTTCAAAAACACCAACAAATGGAAGGAAAGTGTTATGGATATTCCTACTGGTAAAAGATTCTCTGATTTCAGGTACTGTACTATTACATATTTTGAATCTTTTCTGTATGTTGTCTATTTTCAGGCATTATCTGTGATCACTGTGCATTAGTACTTTCAAAAGTAATTGATAAACTGGCTGAGAAAAGCAAGCAGGTATCATTCATCTGTACAGTTTGAAAACTAGTTGTTATGAATAATGATGATGCTTCTTCCCTTGTCCCATAAATTCTGGGACATGTCTCAAGGACAGAGCAGAAATAATTAATCTACGGAAAGATGATACTCTATTGGTACCTCCGGGCAGTGTTGATAAAATCAAATCAACTGCTAAATGAAGAGGCAAACTAGATTACCCTTAATAAAATCGTGCACTGATGAATTCGCACCGGATCATATGCAGACAAATACCCAAAGAAAAAAAACTCGTAACTAGTGACTGAGCTGTTTCTGGTTGGAAAGCAAAGTGCTACCTTCCTTCCCTTTCTTTGGGAAAAGCATTCTTTCAGAATATACCAAGATACTGTCATCTAAAGATTTTTCATGTGTCTGATCTTACACTGAGGATGGGTAAGAGAGAAGTCTCCTGAACAATCCCACGCAATATGAGTGCTCCACATACAGAAGCTGACAACTGCCTCAGATACTTATCAAAGCACTTTAATTTTGTCCCATCTTTTCATTAGCAAATGATAATTTAAGGAAAAAGAAAACCAACCAGCAGACCTCTCCAGATTGAAGAAAAAAACACACAGTATTGATGAAGAAGCTTTTTTAGCTCTGCCTTGCCTACAAGCACAAATTTTTTCTGTGCTTAGTAAAAAAAATGAAGACTATATTGTTGAAAGAGTCTAGGAACACCGACATAATATTAAGAGGCTTGATTGTGCCATTTTGATCTCTGCCAAAGAAAACACTGACAGAAGATAAACCCTGAAGTGGTTCTCCAAAAACTTCTCACTTCTATTTAGTAAGAATTGTTTTCTCAGCACAAACTGAACTGCTCATAACTATTATATGGCCATCTTCCTTAAATTGCATCCCTTACTAAGGTAATCACATACACAGTGGAAGCAAGAGTCATTGCTTCAGTTTACAAATATGCTACTATTTACTTCCCTTTTTCCTTTCAATTGCCAAGTCTGCTTTGAGCAGTAGTCGCAAAGCTGTGTTTACTTTCCAGAGGACTCCCTGGTTATGAACAACTTAGTTACACTGTTTGAAGCACGTCTATTTAAGATCTCTCCAACATTTGAAATTGTTATATTCACCATTCAGCTCTATCCATCTATCTTCTACCATGGTGATGAATTAACAACAATCACCTTAATCCACCATGCAGCTTCGGGCCTATGTTAAGAGCACAAGTAGAACTCTATCAGGCTGTTGTTATACATATATATAAAGTTTATGGGTATTTTTCATTACTTTTACATATTGCTAATTATAATTTTTGACACCTCTATGCAGTTAATACATAGTTAGCATATTAATCTTCCAGACACAACTTATTGCTCTGCCTTGCTTTCAAGCTGTGGTTGGTAAGGGCCCTGCTATGACCTATGTTCATATAGCTCTTCAGCATGCTGCTAAACATGGTCCATGACTAAACCTCGAAAGTGCTACAATAAAACAAGTTGATAAAGAAGCAATAACCTCCTGGTTTGTTCTCTGTAGGCTGCTGTACTATGTTAAATGTCTTTGCATCAGTTGCGTCATGTCAAGCTTAATATATGACTGCATAAACTAGCTACTAACTTGTGTGTACTTAGAGGCCTGGAGCACTGAAACATAAACCTCCGAGCTCTGCCAGAGCCATTTCTGTTCTGAAAACACCCCAGTTCCTTGGTAGCCTGCAGGGACGTCATTCAGAAAGAGATTCATTCACTATGAGGTATCTAAACAGAATATGAAACTGCAGGGAAGCTTCACTGCTAACAGAAAGCACCATGACTGCACCAAAGAGGGGACAAGGGAGTGCTTTTTGGATGGAGAAACAAACGTAAGACAAAATTACATGAAAAAATAAAATGCAATCCAGTAAAGCCATAAACGCAATACATTATGCTTTGACAGGTGCGATCACCTATAGGGTGGGGAACAACTGACAAAAAGCAATTCAGAGAAGCGTCTTGGAAATATTAAAACATACTAAACCGAACCTGAACAAACAATGATTTTTGAGAGAAGAGAGAAAACCCTCTACTGGCACACACAGGCAGAAGTCTCACCTGCAATATGAGTATGACATATGAAGCAATCCCTTCTGCTGTATTCAGCATTTACAAAGCCTCAGCTATAGTACGGTGGTTCAATTTAAAACGTGGCATGTCACAAGCTGGCCATTTAAAGAGATTCTAGGGAAGGAAGAAGAGTGGTAAGAGTGATAGGAGGCCAGAAGACAATCCACTAGAAAAACTGAACAGACTGCAGTTTTTTCCTAGTCTAAAGAAAAAAATTGAAGGGACACATGGTGACAGTCTCTAAACATACAGAAGTTTGCTGTAACTAAGAAGAAAATTGCCTGTCTCCCATCTCTGTGAGGGACGCAAAGCAATGCATTCCAAGTGTAGTAAGGGAATTTAGGTGAGACCTACTGGTGGACACCTCACTTCCCTGTAACAGAAGCTTTTTTATAATAAATAGTGAGATGCTGGGACAGATTGTCTAGGGAAGCTTAAGTTTTTTATCCAAAAGTAGATAAAAGCCAGTCTATAATGGTACAGGCAGAAGTGACCTGCCACAGATTCCAGCACACTAGCCTTGGAAGCCACGATGGCTAGCTCCAGTACATGGGTATATGACCATGTCGCTACCACGTGCCACGACACATTCAGGCATCGCAGGTTCTTCTCTTTCCCAGTTTTAATGTCCAATAGTTATTACAGCAGCTCTGCCACAGGCTTTTCTCTTCACAGCTGCAATATCACTTGTCAGGCAGTAACAGACGGCTCTTGCAGGAAAAGCCAGTATCTTACCTCTTGAACTTCAATGGATTCAATGATTTCTTGAGGTAATTGTTACTAACACTTTATATAATTTGAAGAAGCAAACTAGAGAATAGAACTAGAACAGAAGTGGAGAAAACAAGGCAATTGAAAGAGAGTAAGTGTCTACCTTCTGCTTTTCACAGAGCCATGATATAATAGTATCTTCAGGAAAAGTTGGTGAGAATATAAGTTTAAAAATCCACCAACAGCATTGAAAATTAGTATTAGCTACATTACAGAGAGTCTTTTAAATAATTAAATGAAAATTGTAATGTTGTAAAACATCCCTATTCTTATTTTGCAGTTGCATAGACACCTATAAAAATGGAGTGCTCAATATTTTATTCACAAGTATCATGAGCTTCCCTTACAAGTAAACAACTGCAATTACCATCGTTCAGCAAATCTGCTCCAATTTCAAAATCATCCTGTGGCAGAAACAGATAAATATCTGTCCATACAACTTATTAAATATGAGTCCTCTTCTTTGGAAACCCAATGACTATTCAACAGACCTACGTGACACTACTAGTGCACTTAAAAAAAAATAAATAATAAAAAAATAGTATTTAACTTGCCAGCAGCCCTCTAAAGAGTCTAGCTGCCTCAGTGGCCTAGTAATGGAATTCAGTGTATTTCCCTGCTAGATCAATGGCCTGAATGCTCGCCCACATCAGTGAGGGCTGACAACTGCAATCATTTAATGACCTTCTGCCAGCTAAGTGAATAAAACCAGTAATTGTAGTCCCAGAGAGAACTGTCTTCAATGTAGCACTATCATCACCATTTAACACCCTACTGGGTAGGCTCAAGTAAGGCAAAGTACTGGGTGGGCAGGATGGATAAAAAAAATCCCACATTTGCAGAGGAGCGCTCTCGTTATGAACAATGTTGGCATGTCAACAATGTCCAACTTTTAGCCCCAAGAAAGGGATAGAGAAAGAAAACTGGCAGTTACCGCTACTTTCTTTCAGAGGCGGACTATACATGCAATCCCTAGTGTGGTAAAATTTTCCAGTTTTATGACTACTTGCATCCAAACAAGAACTGAAGAACAACAAACAAGCTTTGGGTGCAGTTTTTTTGTGGAAGTATCCCATGTGTTTGACCCTCCACCACATATGGAACATGACTCTTCAATCTGTACTATATACAACAAATACTACAGTAATCAAAAGATTTATTTTTTTTTTGTCATGATATAATACTGTTGGAGATATTGGGAGTTGTTTTTTGTTGTTGTTTTTAGTTGGTGTTAAAGGTCTCTGAACTGTTGTTTAAGACTAAAAACTTAACAGTTTTCTAACAAGATCTGAAAGGCCAGCTCAGGATCAGCAAAAAAGAGTAGCAGTGAACCACTGCCACTAGAATAGCAGACTGTACCCAAACATATCCCTAGCGCAACACCTCATCAGTGTGTAACCACGGACAAGTCTCATTCTGAACGCTTCTGCTCCTGTAAAATGAAGTTAATAATGCTCACTGCCTTTGAGAAATAACACTGATAGGCTTATACAAAGGGGAGAATAAAAGCTGAGAGAATATACCCACTGAGAATCATTAAAGAGAATTCTTTCTTATCTTGTAAGGAAGTTAATTAAAATAGTAATGTGTTCATGGTTAATTACTGGAGGTGAGATCAATCACAGCAGTGAATATGAAAGCTGGAAAAAAAGCGAAGGGAAAAATCTTCAGTGATTTGTTTACAAAGACGACAAGAAATGAGCATTTTCCCTGCAACAGCATTCTCATTTTAATCTCCTTGTATTGGCAACGAATCTACCTACCTGAGGGCTTAAACAGACATGTTCTTTTAAGGTGCTCAAATAAACAAATGTTTTCTATCTTTTTTTTCTTGATGGCAAAATGTATTTAGCCACTTACTGGGGAGATCTAAACTGTTTTTATTCACCAGTAATGATACAGTAATTTAAGACATGGGAGGCTGTAAAACAATTCCTGAAGTTCCCTTACACTTGTTTAAAGCTCCTGTATTTAAAAAGGGATTATGTACACCAGATTCAATGATTATGGCTGTGTTTTAATCCATGTTATTCCACCTTGTGTTTTAAGAAATTCTGAGAAAGAAATGGAGCACAGCATGCAGCTCAGGATCAAGCATGCCAGCTAACATCTCTACTCATTATAAAAGTTGGAAACAAAACCACTGCAAATTCAATCAGAAGTTCTACTTAATAAGGCACAGGAAGAACATTTTGAAAAGAATTTTAGTTAAGCTACTAAGCAATCACTTCTCTTGTATACTTAAAGCAAACTAACACTTTTATAACGCTTTGAGTATGAAGGTTCTACAGACTAACTTTTTAAAGAAGTTCTTCAATTCCCTGTGCATTCAGCAGAAAAAGAAACAATCTCATATTAAAAAGTTTGGAAATAGTGAATCACAAAGCATATAAGATGATCCAACTGAAGAAGGAGAATGGTATTTTAGTATTATCCCCCCCCCCCCATGGTCTGGTATAGTGATAAATCTTCCAAAGAGCAGTGAGCAGTTCTGTACTCCTCCATCCCAAACCACATTTCCATTGTTCTGTATTCTGCTGAACAAAAGCTCCCAACATCCTAAACTCTGCAGCAATCCTCTGTGGTATGTAAGAAGGGGACAGAGCGACCTTGGACATTTAGACTTTAAATCAGAATTTGAACTGGATTTACAAAGAAAGCAATGCAGTCTCCTATCTCTTCATCCTCTTACTTGGAATAGGGATCCCTTGTTCCTACTCCTCCTACACCTCCAGACACTTAGGGAATATCATGCTTCACCAGAACTACTGGTGTGAATTATCTGAAGTGCATTGGATGGGGCTGCTTAAATATGCTGGGTGTAAAGCGAACTGCTACTCCTCTACCTAGGTAGGACTTCAAAGCTGAAGAGCATGCAAGGTCCTTATGGGAAATCCTTCACTTGATGCTTTTCTAGACATAATATCCTTCATATTGATAATTTTCACCTTAAATGGAGTGCACTACAGCTGCAAATATAAATAATTTTTAATATGCAATCTCTGGGCTTTAAAGAAATACAGAGCCTAAAAGCTAGAAGACTGTTTTCAGGTAGTGTTTCTTCACTGACCTGGGATTAGGAAAGGTAATGGCAAATTAGAGTGGTGTTTGTAACAATCACATGCCAAGGGTGTAAGAAGCTAAATTCACACAGGCATCCTGCCAATACTGCCACAGTTGTCACTGTGATTTTGTTGATGTCCTCCAGAGTAAGACTGTTGCCTTGGTGCCAACACCACAGCTATTACCAAAACACCGGCAGAGCTCAGAGCTGAAGACTTCAGCCTTCTTCCCGGGAATCCTGATAGAAAGTGAAGCAGCTCAAAGCTCCTTTTCTCCCTGGAAGAGGGCAGGTGTCTGTTACACTGTGGCAAGCATTAAAACCGATATGCTTCTTCACATTCCCTCCTCCACCACAGTATTACTTCATTTCCTTCCCCACTGCAACACAAAACCACAAGGAAATAAAATCCAAACAAGCAACAACAAGCAACTTGTTTCTCCCAAGTATTAACTCCATTCTCCCACCCCATCCCATGAGGAAAAGGCAGGAGGCAAATTCCAAATAATGTTAAAAACAAGAATGTCCAGCTCCTCAAAAATCAATCAGTTCTCAGGAGGGGATGGAAAAGGATGCCAAAACAACTTTTTTTCCCTAAAGCAAAGGGAAGAATTGTCTCTGCATAGATTCAGTGTTAAAAAGTACATGCCCTTCTCTGCTAGGGGAATGCTTTTTCTTAACACAGGTGCCAGAGCTACTGAATTTCTTTCCAAACTCCACTGATCTCTTCATACCTATTAGACAAGTGACAGAAACAATATTAAGACCATCTCTTTATCAACACTGAAAAAAACAGTAATAATGTCAGCTCTTGTATTGATAAGCAGGTTGAGCTTACTACAGCTTTCATAGGACACTGCTTTCTTCTGCTGCAGTCTCTTCTCTTACTCGTTATTTCAATGAGCGCATTTAATGCTTAGGGAATGACACTAACGGCGAGGGCAAGATCCAGGAATAGCGTGGGCAGGTGCCGAGCACAAGTTTCTCCCACAGCTCTGCCAATCAACCTCAGGCCTGACTCATCTTCCCGGTGTTTTATTTTCCTGAAACAGAGATTAACAACTGTGCCAAACTGTACGGTGTAAAGTTCCTCCAGGAATTGGAATGACTGGAGGTTAATTTTCCCTACCAGTGACTCATAACTTGAGATCAGCGCTTCAACAGGTTGAAGATGGGAGTGAAAGGAGGAGCAACAGAACAAACTTTTTACGAAAATCACTTCACCTATAAAAATGATTTTTGCAAAAGAGGAAATGATTCATCCCAGCCACAAGAAAACAAATGTCCTTTTAAAGACTTGTCCTAACCACCAGCTGCTTTCAAACCAAACTAAGTAGTACTACAAATTTCACAGTTCTTCTGCAAGGCCTAACACAAAGTGCATCTGTCAATAGCAACAACTATTTTTGGTTCATCTCAGACTATTTTAAGGGCAGTACTGGAAGGTATTCAAAGAATGGCAAACGGAGCCAAACAACATTTCAATTGTTGCAGTTTCAACACTGACAATCACACGTATCAGCCTAAAAGTAGGTGAGTCCTGAGCCAGGACAGAGCACTGCTTATCCACGCCTCGGTGTCACAGTGAGGTGTTAATAGGGAGGCGCAGAGTGAGGTGTTAATAGGGAGGCGCAGAAGTGTTTAGTTTGTAAAAATAAAATTAAGGCCTTTTATTTAAAGCAGCAGTTATTTATGCAGTGAACTACTAATGCCAACTGCCATTTGTAAGCTCCTGCAGAAGTGTTTCTCCTCTCCCGTAAAACCCACTCATGGATTTCAGCTGCTTCCTGAAAACGTCTGTCACGGTGACGGATGAAAGCATTTTGGGATGCAAAGACAAATTTTGCAAAGCATCTGGTAGAAAAAAGTTATTAACACTACTCAATATGTCATTTAACAAACACAGTCAGGATACAACTTTGATGTGTGACAAGCATTTCTCACAGCCTGATCCGTAATGAAGGTCACACACGAGTCTTTCAAGGTAAGTTACACTAAGTACTTGCAGTGTGTCCCACAGAGCCAACAACCTGTGGGCACGCTCATACCCTGGCGTAAATGTCAGGTATGGTGGAACAGCTCTTGCTTCGGTGCAAGATGAGTTGGCTAATTTCTTCTTTGGGCTGCCAAAGAGTGATAACATAACCTCAGGTACTACAAAGCAGCTGCTCTGCCATAAATTACGTACTGTAGTAAACTTTACTGCTGGTCCATACTTTCACAGTCTGCAAGGAGTCTGTGAAATGCTTTAAAATTGATCCAAAAAAAATAAAAAAGCACTGTGGCATTTTCCAACTGCCAATAATTCACATTTCATACACACAGAATCACAGAATGATTTGGGTTGCAAGGGACCTTAAAGCCCACATAGTCCTAATCCTCTGCCATGGGCAGGGAGGGACACCTCCCACCAGCCCAGGTTGCCCAAAGCCCCATCCAGCCTGGCCTTGAGCACCTCCAGGGTTGGGGCATCCACAGCTTCTCTGGGCAGCCTGTGACAGGGCCTCACCACTCTCATAGTAAAGAATTTCCTCCCAACACCTGATCTAAGTCTGTCCTCGTTAAGTTTAAAACCATTCCCCCCTGTCCTGTCTCTATCTGCCTGTGTAAAAAGTCAGTCTCTACTTTACAATGATACCTCTACCACTACGACACCTTACCACTTCAGTTCAAGTCTTCTTAACTCAATCATGTTCAAAGACTGCTAAAGAACAACTTGTTAAAATTTCAGATATGCTACACAAACGAAACTAGGGAGATTGCTAAGCTTAATGGATATTTCTTCAGGTATATGAGAATAAAGGAAGAACCTTTGCAGGGGAACTGCCTTTCATTAAGGGCATGGATCTGAACAGGGCCAACATTTTCCTTTACTACTTTAACAATTCAGCTGGAAATTAAAATTCTGAAATACATACCACAGTGTTATTTATACTTCCGTAATTAACAATCTTTGCCTATCCTCATCATTTTTCTTTTATTCTTAATTTTGAATTTCTTTCACAACTCCCTGAACTGTTGCCTGAGTTTTCAAATGACTATACAAGGCTGAGAGGAATTTGTAAATTGCTTTGATTCAGCTACTACATCTCCTTCCCTCCTCCAACGCCCATTTAGCAGAAAAAACGTCAAACTACATGGGACCCCATAAATGGGGATGAGGACTGGGGTCTTGCTGAAGCATGGAAACCACGTGGTTCCAGCCCTGGCCTTGACAAACAGCTTCCTCCATGGCTCATCTGAGAGCTCCCCATGGATCCAAACGATGTGGAAAACTATTTTCCAACGTGTTGCCACCCTGAAATCATTTGTTGATAAAAGGCAAAACAGAAACAGTGGTGATCCAAGAGTGCTCTTTATGAACACAGATCCCAGCGTAACTGCACAGGTCACATTTACCTAGAGCTGACACTGAGAAGGAATAAGGAGAAAACTACTAACAATAATACTGACTTTATCTCCTCACAACTTAGCAGTGAACCTCTGCTAGTGATTCCCACAGTAAAAGTTTCCAAGGGCATAGCACAGAATGCTTCCTCCTTGAAACGAGGTGTATTACTACTCTGCTTTGCCCTAATTTAGCATGTAATTGATTTAAATGTAAAATGAGATTTTATTTTTCCAGATATTTATTTTATTAAATGTGAAAAAATGCATTATTTCTAGTTTATTGCAACCCTAAATCTCTCACTCTCTCTCTCTCTTTTTTTTTAATTATAAGGGTATTTGTGTTCCATTATTATCCTTGAGTTTGATGGCAGTATTATTATGGTACCAAGCTCTTCCCTAAAGAGAATGCTCTTTTCTTTCTCTTTTTCAGCTCACTATGCCCTGAAGTTATTTTGTGGAAGTCTCTGTCATGAATTTGAGTGAAACACACACTGTGAGTACATTTTCAGCAAACTGTCATCTGCAAAACGCTTATTTCTGTCTGCAGATGCATGGACAAACAGATGGGGTTGTTTACAACAGCCTTAGGCACGCACACTACTGTCATTCTGCTTTTACAGAATCTGTCCTGTATACATAGCAGGGGCAAAATTAGAAGTAAGAAATTAAGAAAAATACCAAATCTCCTTTCAAAGATTCCAAGCCACGGTGTCACACTGTTGCTTAACTATACTATTTCTATACATCTGTAAGATATACACTCTATAAGATATATATCTTATAGATGTATTGAGTATATTTTCTATCTATAAGATATCTATATATCTATCTTAACTCTACGATCTATACTAGGTAATTTCCCCTTTTTCTGTACTAGGTATATTTAAATTCTGCTTTCGGGCGTTGGTTCTTACACCTTCGTCCATAGAAATTAAAATCCTCTATTCCACTCTGACTCCGTTGCAAAATCTTACATATAAAGTAACTAAACCACTCTCCAAATTTTCTTCCATAAGTATGCTACACCTCATAATGTAATGACTGTAATGTAATGTAATGACTATTCTAATTCTTTAACAAATTTATATGAGCGCTCTCTAGAAGTATTATTACATAATCTTTTTAGCCACAATATTTGTTATGAGCTCAAAGCCCATGTCTACAAAGAGCTCTGCATTTTCCTCGGCCTGTTACATCTCATCCATAGCTTGCTGTTTTCATAGGAGTAATTTCACTTAACTTTATAAGCCTTAAACTTAGCTAAGTCTTAGAGAAACAGGCACCTCCAACAAAGTTTCTGTTACTCAACTGAGGTACCAGTCTGAGCCTTTAGAGACTATTTTGTGAACCTACCATAACACTTCAGTTCAACACAGGTGTGGTTTTAAGTAAGTCTCCCCACCTCTCTTCTCGTGCCTTGGCTCACACAGCAGAGAGGTTTCAGTGCATGCAGACTGGATTCCTTCTGGATGAAACTCAAATAGCAGATACACTGCGTGAGTGCATCAGAAGCGCTTCAATCAGTTCTCAAGACAGGTCTAAAGCTAGCCTTAAGTAAAACTCACAAAAATGGGCACTGAACCCTCAGCACAAGCTGCTTGACTCTACAGATCTGCTCCTGTTATGCCATGCTGCTTATTATTATAGACGTAGCTTATGGCCTTCCAGGGATTGTAAAGAGACCTCTGGATAACCAACTGACACAATGCATATGATTTCAGATTGTGAAGTGCAATAAATCCCTCTGGTGTCCAGATATCTTACCTTCACTTGGCTATATATACACACTGAGTGACAGATTGTCATAATGGGACCATTTAGTAAAAGTTTACATCATTCTAAATCAGAAACCTGTTGTCCTTGTCATTGCTACCTGCCAATCTTTGTTGATGCCAAATACTTCATCAGCAAAGATTTTATTCTCTAGATTTCTGGGAAATTTACTGAATGGCATTAGACCTTGCTAGGGAAGACCTCACTCATCTCTCCCTGTGGAGAAATGGTTTGTCGACCATCCACATAAATCATTTTGACACTATCTGTGCAAACTTTTAAATCCAGAGGCCTTTTTTTTTTTTTTTTTTAATCAAGGCAGAAAGTCTTCTAAGAAATTTAATCCTTTGATAGCTTTATAAAGCACCCATACAACCTTCCCCTTCCAAAAGGCAGCAGGCACGTTTGCCATGAAACAATTCCACAAAGGACAACTATATTTGCCTTTTAATTCTTTATTCCTGGAGTCCCAGTGAATCATTACAATGTTAGGAAATAATTAAAACAGAATTATGCAGTTCTACCCTACTACTTACTAAGTGCTGCAGCAACATCCCATGGTCCCAGTCCCCTTTGGTAGCAGGCAGCATACAGATAGAATAAAAAGATCCCTGTCCAAAATCATTTAAACTTCTAATATCAAAAGATGTTAGATCTGTACAGTAATTGCTTCATGGTGTATTACATTAAGAAAATTACTTACATGTAAGTATACGTGTATTTTAAATTACTCTCATCTTTTGCTCCTTGTTCTAGTTGTACCAGCACTGCAAGCAAAGGGTCTAATCCTGCTTTTACAGAAATCAAAGTGAAGTGTTCCAAGTGTAACTGCACCAATATGTTAAACATAATATACTATGCCACTTCTTGGAAAGGTGGACAGAGTAGGAAATTCTTATATAACACGAATGAAAGTGATTTTTCTGTTCACATCACTAGATATATTCCTGCTCTTGTCCCAAATCACCATGGTTAAGATATTTCATACTTCTATGGCAGACTTCACATATTTGATGCTAGCTCTGAATGAATCAGTGCATTTCCTTCTTTCCTCCCAATGTCTTCTTCATGTCTTTTTCCCACAGCAGGAAACTGTAGCAAAAGCCATCACTATTTTTATATAAGAATGGTGGGAGGAGAGAGGGTTTTATCTATTATTGCTACTTCCCACTGTGGGCTCTGGCATACTGTGGAAATGCTGGGAAGAAGAATGGCTATTCAGCTTTCTTCTATTTCTTCACTGTCTCTTAAACCTTGCCCTATTACACACTTACTGGAGGCATGGCAAGTTGCCCTGCTGGAAGAAATAAAAAACATATGGAAAAGAAAGAGCCTGATGTTAAAACAAATATCAAAGAATACCATAACACAAGAAAAGATTATAGAACACAGTGCCTTGTACCAATAGACAACTAAGAATTAAGCCTGCTTGGTTGCTTGTGGTATCATCTTCCAATCTCTAACAAAACTTAATGCAATGCCTTCAGTGTGCTATGCTTCCCACACAGACCTGCAATCCAGCAGCTAATAAGGGCACTCTCACCCTCAGCCAAGAACAATTTTGTTAAACTCTCATGTAAGTGATTAAAAGAAGACAGAAAGAGTCACATTTATTACCTGAATTGTCTGGTAAACTGAAGGATCAAATCCTTTCACAGTCACCTCGCGGAAAACTCTTGGCTCCAGTTCCTCTTTGGTCAGATCACAGTGATAAATAATACCTATAACAGAGCGCAGCTTTGTCAGCTTAGTGTATGGGCATCATTAAAAGGATGCTGGTTTAGGCACTGAGATGGAGTAATGAAAGCAAAGATAACTCAGCAGGGTGAAAAACAATAGCTCCTGATACGTTCTTTCAGTTGATATACATTAACATATACATATATGCACTTCATCTAAGAGGGCTGCAAAGGCTTTCCATAAAGACAGAATGAATAATTCTGGCTGCCCATACGAAGTCTGTGTTCAAAGAGGGTTAAACCGAAAAACAAGTTTTAATGAAGTTACATAACCTTTCTTGAAAATGATAAAATTGGAAGAAAGAATTATAAAGTCCACTTTAAATCATCTCCTCCATAGCCAACAGCCTAAGAATAAATACACCAAGAATTTTATTCAAATCTACATTTTTTTCTCTCTATAATACAGTGTTTTTAAATTACAATTGAAACAGAACCCTAGATAATGGAAAGAGCTGGGCATCCCCTTGAAATTGTGGCAGAGTAGCAGGTTACCTATGTGACTGAACAGAATTTGGGTCTACAACAATTTATGCTACATCCTGATCCTGAAGGCTTGAAGGCAACTTCGTTTGCTTGAGCTGCACCTATGATTTCCAAATGATTGTGCACATGAGAAAATTTCTCTCTCTGAGCAGTACAAAACTGCTAGGCTTCAAGGTATTTTTTCAGATTGCAACAGAGGCAGAATCACAGACACTGTAGCAGTCTAGACACTACACAGATGTGTAACTGGCCAAGAATAATTTTGTGTTTAGAGCAAGCCACCTATTCTGTCAATTAATCCTGGTACCACTTGAACATGTGCCATACAGGGTAAGACCTTTAGGAAAGGGGCTCAGGCTACTGTTGTGTTTGCACCCTAGTTCACATACTACAAAATCCTATGATTCATGCATACAGTGCAGACACATACAATATACCCGCAATGTTAATTGTTCTGGTTTTCTGCTTTAAAACCAGATGGTCTCTGCAGAATTTTAAATGTGCATTAAGGAAAAGAACACTAAAAGTTGAAGGCAACAGGCCTTCTCTATAGAAATTCTCACTGTAATAAAATTAACCAAGGTGGACAAGACTTGATTGAAATAATGCTATATTGCGTATCTTTTAGATAATTACTTCTGTTTTCCTGAAAGTATTACAGAGGTTATGGCTATAAAAATTATATTGAAAAATGAAATAGCGAGGACACATCTAATACAAGTTAATTGCCTCATTAAATCATTTTTATGGACTGTGGAAAATCAAAGATACAGATTGGCAAAGAAACACAGACAAAAAGCAATACTTCTAATAACTGATACAGCCTTTTTCCATAATGGTCAATTAATAGGGGAATAAAAAGGAGGACTGCTCTGAACTGCTAGGAATACTTTTCCTTCATTTTCCTTCACAAAGTGACTAGCAAACTTAACTAATGCGGGGTGACAGATACAAATAGGCATTAAAGCAGCATTTCCCTTATGTATAAGGATCCAGCAAGTGATGTGAAAATGGAAAATACACCAGCTGGTCACAGGCAGGGCAGTTTTACTGCTGCCCGGAGTAGGCAGAATGGCTAACAATGGGAATTGTTAGGGACAATGGGAATTGCCAGGGAATAGCAAAGAGATTTTGACACCATAAAAATCATAAGGTTTTGAAAGTCCTTTATTCATTATTTCAAATATTTCACTATTATTATAAGCATTAAGCATCAGTATGTTAGATTTGTTTCTCATTAGAAAAAAACATTAACTTTACGCAAGTGTAAATAATACTGCATTCTAGCAGAAACGTAGGAAGATTTAGGTTAACCAAGGACCAGTCCTATACCTTTCATCTGATTGTTCTACTGATAAAGGTTTTAGGCAATTAAAAAAATATATATCTATATCTCTCCGCACGCTTACCTAAAAATTACCTCCCTGGTCTGCTTTCCTCACCCTTTCATTATTCCCATACATTTTACCTCCATTTTTTCCCTTCCTTTTTCTTCAAGATTCTAGGTCCCTCTGCCACATAAAGCAAAGCTACTCCATGGTGAATTTTCTGTACATGGTAAGCACTTGGGGAAAAGGAGAAAAAAAAATTGCCAAACTGATCAGTGAGAGCAGCCATTGCTGGCTGGCTGGCAAGCCAGGAGCTAAACTGGATCTTGGGGCTCTTCCCCTCCACGTGTTTAGCAGCTGCAGAGACTAGTAAGATGAATGGCACAGACTTGTAAGACCAGCAACTTCTGTCCCACAGAGTGGGATGTGAATAAGTGAACTATCTAAACCATCAAGTTGGGATGAAGTTAGGTGTAAAAGCAAGAGTAAGAGTGTCCTCGAGCTCCTCTCCAACTGATTGCAATGATCTGAATGCTGTTCAAAAGTATTTATTTTTCTTTTTAAGGAACGGGAAACATCTTATTTCTGGTTGTGCAAACAATGAGATAATAGGAAAGTCACCACACTTCTTTTCTGCTATGTTTGGTACATAAATTAGATAATTTGACACAATCCTTTCTAGCAAAACCACCAAATCTATGAAAACTAGTGTACAGCCATTTTGTAATGCAGCTGTACTCTAACTACTGACACAGAGCAAAACTATACATCAGATGCTGTAAGAACATTTCTGATCATCTTATCATTCATGATTACTAATAACTCTGGATGAGGCTAAAGATTCTCCTCTCCCCATGTGAATCCTGTCCTTTATTAACTATTGACTGTTTGGAGGACAGAGAAAAAAGAAAAAAAATATTAAAACCCACCAAACAAAACAAAACCCAGAATCAAATACATTTTTCTTATCATATACTGACTTCATGATTGTAACTTGACAATTGCGTAGGAAGCCCTTTTGTTTTTCAGAATCCAGCAATATCAGTTTTAGCTGGAAAAATTGGACTTGAAAACTTTCCTAGTGTTAGCAGACTTTGGCTTTGTCTCCTCCACTCCAGAGAAATGAGTTTTCATAGCTTATAGCTCTGATGTATACCCACTCCAATGGGTGGGCACCCAGGTATTTCGGCAAAAAAAAGGTATTAATCCAATGCTTTGTCATTAATGCTGGTATTAATTTATGAGAACTAGAAAAGTTTCCCCATTCTTCCTCCACGTCAAGTTGAAGAGAAAAAGGAAAAAATAAAGCTGTTTTTCCTCTTGAAATCTTTTACAAAACAGATTCCATAAAAGATCAAGGCATCTTCTTTTTTCCAGAAAACACACTTCTGAGACAACAATCATAACTGTCCTAGTGTCTTAATTAAAAGTGACATGATACACGCTCTCTGATCTTACGTGAAGTATTTCCTACGTCAAATGAATCATCTGATGCATTACCTCCAAACCTGAAAACTGAAATTAATACTCAAAAGTCATTATAAGACACTCACCTTAGTCTTTTATCAAACCACAGAATTTGTACAACAACATTTAGGTTCTTTTAAAAATTACGAAGGCTGGATTTCAAAATAACTTATCAGTAGTATGGAATTATACAAGCAGCAGCAAGTGAGCATTGCTATGAAGCTTTACTATCTCGTTTACCTGACTGTTACTGTTAAGAATGTATATTAGGTTCAAAGTAAGAGATCATTCAGAAAGCCCAAGCAGATTCCAAAATAACACAGCACATGGGGTTTAGTTTTGTATTTCTTGTTAATGCAGTGACATCATTACATGACTGGGAATCCCAGCATTAAATCCCCATGTTTGCTCTGAAGATGGCCCTTTTAAAGTTCAAAGCATTACACTAGGGATACCGGCCTTTTTTCTTCAAATCATTTATATCTGACTGCAGCAACAGAAGGACTTCTCTGCTGGGAATAAACACCACTTGGTAACGTGGCTTTCCTGAACAGTACACAATCAATACTGCTCTTAGAAGATAAAGTATTTTTTCACTGTTATTGTTAAACACAGTACAAGGAACATTACAAGAAAACTTTATTTTAGTTATCTCTAATGTAAGTTTTAATTTCAATTCCAGCATTGTATGGTAACTACTGGATTCTGAATATGGATGGTGCAAGAGATCTAAAGTTGATTCCATCTTGCAACTGACACTACCACATTTCATGCTTTGCTCTGTACTCAGGTCAAACATTACAATCATGCCAAACCTACAGATTTCTATACTCAGTGAGCAGAATGATATCACTCTGGAAAAATGAAATGTAATGCTAGGGGAACAAACACCACTTCGATGAGGGAAACTCTCAATACAGGTCAATGCTAGCTTAATGAAGACGGCCTTCAGGATATATTCCTATTTGCAATGGACTTTAACTCTCCTCCTTCCCTCTCTGTAATTAGAATACATGTATTAACCTCAACAAAACAATACCTATCTAGCTATATTATATTACGCTATTTTGAAGACTTTAAGCTTTTAATTAGTTTTGCTTTGACCTCTTTACACCCTCATTTTTCTCTTTAAATGATAGAAATCATGTGAGAATCTCTGAAAACATGAGCTACGAAATAGTGAGAAATATGCCTGAAAATTGTTTTTAGAAAGCATCCTTTCCAGTCGGTTGCTCATTTCCATTACTAAGATGCAACCCAAATTGCCATCCTTAAAGCGAGTGGGAGCTTAAACGAGTAGAAGAACAAGTAGAAGAAACAAGGATATAGACAAAATTGGGAAGTTTGTAAGTTTCCTCAGATTCAACTAAAGCTGTTGTTCAATTTAACATATATTTTCTGGAAGAAGAAAGAGGAACCTTTGGTTTGGGACATGAAATAGCTTTAAAAAGGATTCACTGTCTGCACAATTAACTTGCTTTTTCAGGTGAGGAGTGCTTCTGTGGCAGCAGTCACACTAAGCATACACTGCAACACCATTTGTAGACTTCGATTTTACTGTATGAAGCAATGCAAATGCTAGAACTTCATCTCTAGCACAAGTCAGTCTTTTGTAGTTTCTGAATACAGATCTCAAACGTTAGCAGGCACATTGTTATATAGATCATGGACTTCTCCACTGGTACATGCTATGGTTGCCCATTGGGTGAGAGAAAGCAATTTTATCTGCATCTTAGATGTACCTAATACATACTAAATAACAGAAAGCAGATCCCCAGGAAAAGGAACAATACACAAGGGAAAAAAACATCTTACCTGGAGATAAAAAGGAAGTAAACTGATAGAATATTTCACTATCCTTCTTTTGACCACTATATCCCACAATACTGCCAACCTCTAGTGGGAAAGTCTTGAGATGTGCACCAGTAGCTAGATCATGAAGTTGCAGCACATTCTTCACATCATGCAGATAGCACAAAACCAGGAAGTTGGACCTCACGCAGGCAACCCATTCTGCACAGAAAATAAAAAGTCAAAAACAGTCGAAAAGAAAAACAAAGACATAATAAATACAGATAAATTACACAAAAGAAAACAAATCAGGTTAAGAGCTGACTCAAATTCTTTAGCATACCTAAAAAAAAAAAAAAAAAGCACTAACCCTTCTGACATTGACCAAATTTAACTCTTAAAGCCTTTAAAGTCACCTGCCTTCTGAACCCAAAAAAATGAATCCAAACGTAAAAGCTGACATCCTTTGGACATGCACTAACCATGTAGATTTACATTTATGCAGACACAGATAAAAAGAATTGTTTAACCCAGAGTTTTCTGCATTTTGAGTTTATACATCAGTATTGTTCTTAAATATCACATATTTTAATGAAAAAAAGACCAAACAAAATGGCCATCAAAAATTGTTTTAATTTTCATGTATTTCCATAGGTATTGCTGGCAGAATTCAAATCAGTATGATTTAGACTTACGCTAAATTAATAGCGGAAGAGAGACATGTTATCCTGTATTGCACAGTAAGTATAGAGCCTAGAGGTTACTATTCATCCTGGTTTTACTGTCAGTATTCAGAAGACTATTCTTGTAATCAAGCTTTACTCAGTATATGAAAAAGGCTGTTCTGAGCCCTGTGAAGTTCTCAAACATGCCATTTTCAAAAAGCAAACAAAATAATGACCCTCCCCCAAAAAAACAAACAAACAAACAACTAAATCAGAACAGCAAACCACCACCTGCTTATTCAAGAAATTCATGTTTTTAAACAGCGTTTTTGAGACTATATAGTTGGAGGGACAGGATAGAGTATAGTGACCTCAGCCTGGCATACAGTCCCAGGACCAAATGACACTGCAGAACTTCCTTTCCTTTATGCCTCTCCTGACAGCCCCAAGCCCCTGCAGAGCTGTGGACCTCAGGTGTGCAGCTGTGCAGGAATGAGAGCTGCTGCTGCACCTAACTTTTCACGTGCTGATTTTTCCCCCAAAAGAATTACAGGGAAAAAAAAAAAAAACACAACCATAGAAATGCGAACTTTTTCATGGAATGCCTTTTTTTTTTTTTTTTTTTTTTTTTTAATTCTACTTTGGAAAATCTACTTTGGAAAATCAAATACAAATAAGGCTAAAAGTCATGAACAAAAAAGGATGGAAGGAGGGACTTTTTGTTTGTTTGTAGTCATTGCCTTCTTCCAACCACATATATGCTACTTTTGCCCTGACAAGTGTGACCAGAGACCCAAATCATAGACAGGGTAGCAGCATTAGACAACTTCTTATCTACTGGAAGCAAAACCAAAAAAGATGGACTCAAACAAGCAAGAAAAATGATGCAGGACTGACTGGACCACACTGCAGTGTCAAAGTATCACTGCAAGGTGGGGACTTCAAAATACCAACACAGGAAGAAAAGACAAAATAAAATGGAAGCAAGAAAAAATTGACTCATTTTCTGTCTTACACTATATTATTCACATTTAACAGTTCTTTCAATTTTTCTCAAAGCCTTATAGAACACAGTGATTTGAGTTCACAGAGTTGTACTGACCACAGCCTTATTAAAAGCATCTTGGAGCATTCAGGTTTCAGAACAAAGTTCAAAGACATATCCTGTGCCCTTTCCTTCAAGGATAACAAGCTCTTTCTGAATTGTAGGTCGAAACTCATTACTCTGCAAAGCACAGCATCTTCAACAGTCTCTGCTTTTATATACAGTTCAGGTCTGTCACGATCCCCAAGAGTTCGAAGACCTTCAAATCCTAATAGGTCCAGGGAGTCTGCTTTCCTCTCAGCTCGTTCCTAAAGAACCAGCAAAATTTAACTATTCTGACTTTCTAGCCATAAGAATTTGTGAAAAACAATACTCCCAAAAGACTACCAATGAAATTACTTTTTTTTTTTTTCCTAGGCTTTCAACTCCCTCACGAGCTTGTAGCCTAAATCTGTAATTTTTTGAGCCAAAGCCCCAGAGTACAACACTAATTGAAATTTCAGCCACGAAGCCATGACCTGAAATAATACGATACAGCACAATGTAAGATAGTCTATAAATTTAATTGCTGTGTAATTTTTGCTCTGGAGTGACTTAAACCTCTTAAATGAGACTGGAGACGAGAATAAACTTCATAACTTTGTTATATCCAATTACAGATTTTGAAATATAGAACCATTCCTGGCTGAACACACAAGGAGAATATGCAGTCATTTCAAATATTTATTACGTTGTCGTTGCACAAATCTGCCAACAGTCACATGTATAACTGGTTTATTAATAAAAAGCTGAATTAAAAAAATAACATTCCTACAGTAACATCGTGCAGTAAGAATCTGCTCTTGTGAAATTTTTAGTACTAACAGGAACGTCTGTGACTAAAATGTCCAGTTTTACACTGGAAATCTCCTGATAAAGTTTCACAAAAAGGATTGAGATACTGTCAGATCTGCCTCAAATGTATATAATATGTAGCTCTGATTCAGCAAAAAAAACCTTCGGGCAGTCTTTATTTTAGAATTAAATTGTGATGAACCTTAATTCCTCACTATTACTTAACAAAGCATTGCAGTTTAGTGGATGTTTTCATTAAGCTGAAGTACATGAGGTATTACTTTTTTCTTAAAAACGATTCACATGCTCAGGGGTAAGGCTGCTGGCTTACACGAAGATTTCTGCTATGGAACTTGCCTAGGAAGCAGCAATATTACCTTCATCACTGCCCCTTTCATTTACAAATTAGATGCTTTCAGCACGGTGAAAATAGCAGATGAGAAGACAATGGGAAATGTTTTTCAAATTGTCTATGAGATTTCGGAACACAGCTTCTTTGGCATGCCCGTGTTAGAACTGGTTTGGTGCCTTGCTAACTACCTCCAAAACTTACAGTAAGGAATGCTGAAATGTGTAAATCAAAACATAAAACAACTGAGGCAAACATAAGAGCAGAAGAAAATAAGACACCTTAAGAACCAACATTTATATACATAGCAAGCAAAAACAATGCTAAATTATTAACAAGAGCTATTTCTGACTGCAAGCCGAGTCTGTTACTCCCGTGATCAGCACTGAGAACTGAAAACACCCTTGAGTTTGTTTTGCTAGTTAGCCTTCCCAGTTCTGCTCATGCTCTGAGAAAAGCATCCTGCATGCCTCTGCACTTTCTTGAAGCTTTTAAGATTGTGCGCATGCAGCTTCACATGTCTAGAAGTTAAGGCTGACATCATTGCTGTAGGCTCCCTTTACAGACAATGGGCAGAAATAAGCACCTTTAGGATGCAATTCACCCAACTATATTGCCTACCCTGTTCCTGGACACTGTGAATTGCTTACTGAATTTCTCTGTGGACTCACAAGATTTTTTTTTTTTTAATTTCATTTAATTTTTATTTTTACCATCAGAGGCCTCTTCAACACATAGGGTCAGTTTATTTTCAGTTAATACCAATGGACAGAGTAGTTCTCACATGTTTTTTCAAGCTCAGGTACACTTAAATTCATTAGTTGTTCTCCAGCATACTTACAATCCACATCAGGCAAGGGATTTACTTTACTGAGTAACAAACAAGTGGATGGTTGCCTTTTCCAACCTGACCCTTTTGGCTTCAGCATCAGAGACGGATGGACACATTTAGAAACACTGATCAGTGCTAAAAGCAGGTGTAAAGGATTATTGTTGTACTACCCTAAAAGACGATGATGTCCACGTTGATGACTACTTTATGTTCCACAAAATTCTTCAATTGCTAAATCTGGGCTAGAGAAGTTGTCAATGCTCTGAGCTCAACCATCTATCTTTAATAGAAGTGGTCTAGGTTCAACTTCTCAGAAATCCATACACTGATACCTTCCAAAAGCTTGTTTACTTTGGCAGCTTTCACAGCAACACTGTGAGAGCCAAAATAGTGCCATGTGTATTAAAAACATATGAAATAGTTTTAGGAAAAAATATGTTGAATCCTTACAGAAATGTTGAGCCCTTTGTGCCACTAACCTTAATTACTTACACCAGTAATATATACCTTATACCTTTCATTTCTGCAGCAGTAGCTCCAGCATGCTAAGTGTCCCTGTGTACAACTGTGTTTTGACAGATGCAAGTTGAAATGTTGATGATGGAGGATATGCCAGGCTAGAACTATGTAGTCATAAGAAGAAACAGTTGAGTTAGTTTCTGTACAATATGCTTATCCATCCACTTAATAAATAAGAACACATTTGAATGGACTGCCAAAGCTTTAGCTGGAAAATAGACCTGCAAGGCCATTTTTGGTTTCTTTGATCATCACAGACAGCAACCATAAGTTTCAGCGCCCTGCAGATCAACAGGTATGCATGTTGATCTCCCATAAAGTGACCCATAACTGCCACTGAAGCTTATCTACGGGCAGACTTGAAAGTAAATCATTAGCAATTTGCAGAATAAAGCATGAATCATTCTGAAACCTGTGAGTAAAAGCTCATGAGCCCTCACAGAATATGCCTTTTCTCTAAGACACCATCCTCTGCCCACCATGTTTAAGTTAAGGACAAGGCTCCAACCAACTTTAACACAACAAGGATTTTATAATCCACCTTCTCTCAGTATGAGACAAACAAGAAGGAGCAGGAAGACACAGCTCTTCTGAAGGTCTTTCGAAAGCTTCTTCAAGTAACTGGCAGACTTCAGTCATCTGTGACTGATTGAGGTTTTTCCATGCTAAACTGAATTAATCAGAGCCACAAAGAGGAGCAGAATAAAACTCTCAGTGGGACACACATCTGGACTTCATCCTCTCCCCATGTCCCATAGTGACTGAGGGACTGTATCTAGCCTGGCCAGATCTTAGAGGGTAGTTTTAGTTGCTAGGAAACATGGGAGCTAACCCATTTTTTAATTAAAAAAATAAAACACACACAAAAAACACATTTCACAGTAGAATCTTATCAACCTGGTCCTTTGCACTGCAGCAGATTTCTTCCTCTCTGCCATACCTCTGTGCTAGCTGTCCCCACAGTGTACTTCCTCAAGGCCCTAAGACGGAAGTTCATATACGTGCTCCTCAGAATACCCATGCAAACCTTCATTTGCTTTAGTTTGAACACAAAAATCCCCAGTGTGGAATATGGGTATTTTAGGAGACTACACAGGGTAATGGAATGCACAAGTCTCCCAACAGAGATAAACACAAGGGACTGATCACACCTATACACATCTTTGTCATTCAGGATTAGTTAGCAATTTTGTGACTACTTGGTTCAGACTTTCTCTCCTGATTTTGCTACAGCACCAAACGACAGTTATCTCTAAATACATTTGATGATTCTGGGTGCTTACCATCTTCCAGTAAAACCTATATGCAGAAGAATCAAATATAATCTGAAAGACTGCCTGTTGTACACAATGCCGTGCTTTGGATTGCTTTGGATTTGTGATGACAATAGGGGTGATAACAGGGGGATGTTCCAGCTGGTGCAGAGCAGTGCTCGCACAGAGATGAGGCCTCTCCTGCTCCTGGTGCTGCCCGGCCAGTGAGGAGGCTGGTGGTGCCCCAGGAGCTGGGAGGGGACACGGCCAGGACAGCTGGCCCAGGCTGCCCAAAGAGATGTCCCACACCATGTGGTGCTGTGCTCAGCGACAGCAGCTGGGGGAAAGGAGGAGGCAGGGGGGATGTTGGGGTGATGGTGTTTGTCTTCCCAAGGAGCCGTGCTGCAGGGTGAGCCCTGTCCTCCTGGAGATGGCTGAGCCCCTGCCTGCTGGTGGGAAGCAGCAAATGGATTCCTTGTTCTGCTGCATTTGTGTGTGGCTTTTGCTTTGCCTAGTGAGCTGTCTTGGTTTCAGCCCATGAGGTCTGGCACTCTTACCTCTCCAGTTATTTCCCCCATCCCACCCTGGGGTAGTGAGTGAGCGGCTGTGTGGGGCCGAGCAGCCTGCTGGAGTTAAACCACAATAGAAGAAAGCATCTTGCATGGACCATGTTTTAGGTATGCAGATATCTGCAAGGTACAGGAGTACTGCTAGCTCTGCCCATGCTTGTTAAATGGCTGAGATTCCAGGAAATGAATGAGGTCACTTACCTGATCTATGACACATTCCAGAATACTTAGTATTTCTTAGCACTTCCTACTCAGGAGATCTACTGTATTTTTTAATTGTCACAGCTACATATATATATGGATATAATTGGATAAAGCTGTGCGTTGCTACTACTTTCAAGATGCCCTGCTCCACAGGTACTGGGAACTTTTGAGGAACTGGGAACTTTCTCAAAAAAAAACAAAAAACAAAAAACAAACAACTTTCTAAAGAACACAGGTTTGTCCAATACCTGAGGACCTGGGTCCAAGTGCCCATAATGATCATGATGCAGTCACAGCTTGATAGCTGCCTTTTAACTAATCGAGCACACCCAGTTGCAGCTCTGTGGTCATTTAAATCACTAACTCAACATTAGACATGAACCTCACCTATGGGTCAGTTTTAGACTCCTTGAAAATTAAAACACTTTATAAACAAACTCCAAAGGTGGGGGGAAAATGAGCCAAGACGTCCTCAGGCTCTTCTTTAAATTTCATTTTAAAATAGATATCATTTATTTCTTCCCCTCAACTCTCAGAGTAGAGATCTAAATTTACCTCAACTCTGTGTGAAGTCCCTGCTGAGAGTTGTAAAATGATCAGCCTCATTGTAGGAAAATGCTTCCCCCTCCCTGTATTTCCCAAATTACCTCATTTCTAAACAGTCCTAAAAACAAAACTGTCAAAGTCAATATAAAAATATATATATATTTAGAAGAGTATGTTGATGAAACCAAACAACATTCACATGGTTTCGCAAGCAAGTATATTTATTTATTGGTTAAATCACATTAGCTATAGCATGTTCCCTAAGAATGCATTTTAACACTTTGTGGAATTTATTTTCACCATTAATGGAAACTAGAAGAATTTTATCACTCGTAGTTTCTAATTTATTAATCATAAATAGAATTTATTTCTGTATGTGCATGGTGCTGCTTTTCTGAAACTGAATCCGTTAACACACAGAAACGAAGATCATGCTAGAATAGGAGGCTTTGAGCAGAGTAACTATATATTCCAGTAAAAGTACGAAGATACATTTGTGACCTAGAGGATCACTGACTACAACGTTTAGAATGAAATTCTAATACAGCTAAGGACATTTGGGTAAACAATCGTCCCCACATATGGAAAACTGGACAAGAAGCATTTACCCTTTGAATCGCTGCTGTCCTAGCTTTTGCAGAAGGATCTTCATTACAGTCATCTCTGGATCACACAAAATCAAATTCCCTTGACTGCAAGGCTTTCAAGACAATGAATTATTAACTGCCTTCTGCTATAATTATGTCTTTCCAAACCAAATCTTGGAAAGATTAAAACAAAATGACAGAGACTGGTTTGCTTGTTGACTTTGAGTGTGAACACACATTTTTTGTTGGTGGTGGTTTTTGTGTGTTCTAATTTATTCAGGCGATAACCTCCTGAAAATGATAAAACTCCCTTACCTTGGAGCAGAGAATACAACATTGATTTGCAACTGTGAGCCACAAAAAAGTAAGCAAACAGATCAAATTTACTGTAGCACTAACTCTGAGATTTACTTATAATGCATCTTCCTATAAAGATGTTTTCATTTGCTCATTTAACACAACTCCTTTATGTGCCACCCCAAAACGCTGAAGAGAAACACGTGCATATGATTGCCTACTCTGGCTCCAAATTCAAATACAGTAGAAGCCTGATGATAACATAATGGACTCCTGAAAGTCACTGGGATGTTTTCATGTGACAGATTATATTTGCCTTCAAGTATGTAAGAACTGAATGACCCTTGTGTTTATAGTCTGAAGGCCAGTGCCCTCAGAAAATCCATTTATCTGAACTTTTGATTCTCTAACTGCAGCACTTGTTATGTTTATACAAGTCAAGACTGCCACGTATAATCCATTACAGGAGCGTTGCATACATTCTGTACATATACATACATATGTGCACAAACACGAACTTTGTCGTTAGAATGAAAACAAAATGGAGTTTGAGCTAAATATCACATTGTAGTTAAGAACAGATATGTTTCTAGGAAGGAACATATAGCTAGTGCCTATATAACCACTGCTCAGTGCTCCTAGGCTGCCCTAGACCACATCTCAGGTAAATCCATAGCCAGTAAACATTTCATGCCAATCACATTTCTTTCCCATTTTATTTGGAAGTGCCATCCCCAAGTCAATTTTTCAACTTTGTCCCTTTTTATAAATCGCTGTATAAACCTAAAAATGGCTTTATGGACTGTCAGCAAATTTGCATGCAATCAGAAACTAGACTTGAAAGTAATTTTTCGCTTTTACTTATTCTTTATGATCTGCCTACGGCTTCAAAGGTACTTCATTTAAAATCCAGATTGTTCCTGATTCAGAGTTCACAATCTTAAGAAGATTTGTTTTTCATTAAGTTCTGTTTGCTACTTTTGTGTTTAGCAAAAAGTTGGCTGCACTCAAAACCCCAGCTGTTTGCAACATCACTACAGTTCTGGATGTAGAATAGAATAACAGAATATCCAGAGTTGGAAGGGACCCACGAGGATCATTGAGTCCAAACCCCTGGCTCTACACAGGACCACCCAAAAACCAGACCAAGTGTAAGAGACTGTTGTTCAAACACTTCTTGAACTCCATCAGGCTCGGTGCCGTGCCCACTGCCCTGGGGAGCCTGTCCCAGTGCCCAACCACCTCTGGGTGCAGACCTTTTCCCTAACCCCCAGCCTAACCCTCCCCTGTCCCAGCTCCATGCCGTCCCCTCGGGTCCTGTCACTGTCCCCAGAGAGCAGAGCTCAGCGCCTGCCCCTCCGCTCCCCTCGTGAGGGAGCTGCAGGCCGCCATGAGGCCTCCCCTCAGCCTGCTCTGCTTGGGGCTAAGCACACCAAGGCACCTCAGCCACTCCTCATATGTCTTGCTCTTTAGACCCTTCACCATCTTTGTTACCCTCCTCTGGATGCACTCCAATAGTTTTTATATCCTCCTTATATTGTGGCGCCCCAAACTGCACTCAGTACTCGAGGTGAGGCTGCCCCAGAGCAGAGTAGAGTAGGACATGCTCTATAGGTGCCTCATTTTCCCTCACAAATCTCTTATATGAGACAGATGGCACAGGGGCTAGCCAGACAGCTTTTGATTATCTAAGAACCTACCAAACATTGTGTTATAATAGCTTTAGTCTCCATTTATATCATACTGGAGATGCAGCCTGCCTAGTCTGTGGCAGAAATCAGAGGACACATTGCAGAAAATGAGATTATTTTTAGAGGTCCTGGAAAGATCTTGAGAGGAATTTGAAATAGTAGCCAAATAGATTTGTCTTAGTGAGAAAAGACAGAAGTTACTGCATATACACTTATCAATCATATACACAGAGAATTCTGCTCATTCTAAAAAACAGCTCTTCACTGGAGAAGTAACAGACAATGAATGAGTGGAGCTGTATAAAGAAGGATTAATAAAAAATAAACGCTGAGTCTTTTTGCATAGCTGTAATTATGCTACTCAGATAAATCATAGTTATATCTTGCACTGTCTGGAGAATAGACTACATAAATGTACACAAAGCATTTGTTAAAAAAATAGCTCAAGGGAGATTTTTCTGTATTATCTGAAACTAATTCAAGTACTAAGTTTTAATATAATTTTCCCCCAAATGATGAGATTAAGAAAAACCCTAATGCTGAAACTTCTTTCAGAACATTTATCATAATACATCCTTTATTTTATCAAAATCTTTTATGTTTTGAATGTTTTGAACTCGTTTTTACAGTCAGAAAATTCTTTTTTCAAGTGGTGCCTACTCCTCTTATCCTAGGAACAACAGATAAACCTGTTTCTGACCAGTTCTGTTCAACGTGCTACACTTCTACGCTTGCTGTTTTCCTTCTTTCTGATTACAAAGCACCCCTTGCTGTAATTCTTGGCTGTCTAGTAAACATTTACTACATTGACACAAAGCAGGAAAATACTTTCCCCTCATTTCCTACAAACACAAGGACAGATGAAGTGACTTCACTATGGCCACACAGGATGTTAGAGAGCAAGAAACAGAATTTGGATCTCTCATGTCTCAGGCAAGCCTTAATTGCAAGCAAACATGTCAAATCCTAAACAGAATTTAAACACAATAAAAAAAGTAACAAGGTCTGTACAAGATCATTCAAGAGACTAATGACTGAATTAGTTTGAAGAGTCTTACTTGACATAAACTCTTACCTAGAACATCTCTTTCATGTTCAGGGATGAGAACTTTCCATGTGGATTCCTCTGGGTCACTGAAGTCAATGTTGATTAACCGGTAATTTGGAGAATGACGATTTGTCTTGAAGGTGAAAACTGTTCCTTCATTGGTGACATACTCATACTCAGCCTCGAAGTTATCTATCAGCTTCACCCAATGAAGAATTCCTGCAAGATCAAACACATGGAGCAAATTCTTCACCTACTGAAACAAATATTTTTATTTTATTTTTTAACACCTGAGAGCAAAGTCTTCCCAACAATTGCTGTAGGCTCTTCCTCCAGCAAGAGCACTGACCAGAAGGGGCACAGCTATGAGAAGGGCTGAATATGTACTAAAGCTTATGAAGAATTGGCCAGTTTAATAGGTTGCAGAGGAAAAATGCCAGATCATGGACATGTTAACACATTGGTTTTGAGGAATTTCTAGTTAAACTCATGCATAGTACTGACAGAACCATGGCCGACTTTTCATCAGCTTTCTTATGGGGCTGCTGGAAAGCTCAGATATTCACTGTGCAGACACTTCTACCACACTGTCTGCCCTGGAGCCAACAATGCTGAGTGCATGAGGGTCTTGGCAACAGAGCTCACCAGCCCCCACTTACATGGATTTCTTGGAATTGAGAGTTACGGCTGAGCCAAAGAACTCTGCAATACGCTTTCAAGCTCGATTCTACTAAATAGCTTTTTTTTTTTTTTTTTAAATAGTACTTAACCATAAAAGAAGTTCTTTGTTTTCTTTCTGAAAAGTTATTTTTTCTTGAAGCACAAAGTTTTCCATCTTCCCTGAAAGCACCGAATTTTCCACAGAATAGAAATGACGATAATTGAATTGAGTATAATAAATTTAAGAATAAAGCCTTTCCCTGTCAATTCAGAGATGATGTTTCTGGAATGTTATTCTACAAATGCTTGTCACCACCACCAAGAAGGACAACACACAGTTAGCTAAACTGTTAACTAGGTTTGTCGAGAATGATATTGCATTTCCCCCTATCAACCTTCTAGAGTATCATACCCATTAATATACATGCATACTGCTTAAATATGAATTGCTTCAGCTTATTTGTGCTCTCTTTCGCAGTCTTAGTATTGACAAAACCAAGAGTTAGGAGTGAAAGACTACACTATTTATTCACATTTTACTGTTTTGAAATAGGTTTAGAGGGTCGCAGAAAGAAAAAGAAGCAAGGCTATATCAGGTATTTAATATGCCTGCTATAGCTACAACGCAAGCCATCAGCCAAATGTATTATCATAAGAACTGTGCATTAGCTATGCAAAAAACAAACAAACAACAAAAAAAAACAAACAAAAAAACAAGCCAGTCCTTACTGATGAGAGAAACTGAAGCCTTACCATCTGAAAACAGTTGCCCACTCCCTGCCTCACCCCTAAAGCTAAAGGTTGGGTCCTTGCTTTTTAAGTCGAAACAAACAAACTGTGCATAAACCTGTTGTTGAAAGTCCACAATATAATGTTTGCTTCCATAAAACAACATGATTACTTTATAATATTAAAAAATGAGCAAAAAAATAGAATTAGACCATAGCTGAGCTATAACTGCTCTAAGGAATAATTGAGGAAGGAGTGGGATGGCATTTTAAACCCATTAAATGCAATAAGGTCTAGTACATTCATGAAGTTCAGATCTCTTAATTGCTGTTTCAGTTTAAGGAAAATTTCCCTGCCTCTTCATGTAAACTAAGGCATTAGCCAATTAAATTCTCCTTTTTAATACTACTGCAATACAAACTTTCCAGATAATCCTGTCAACGTAGTATTCTGTCTGAGTGGACCAATTTCATGTGAAATTTTGTTTTTGCACTGAGGTCCAAAGCTTCATTCTTCTCAAGAGATTTCATGCTGAAGAAAAATCCTGCTAAAGAAAGTCCCTCAAGTTCCATAGAAAATATGTGCTTTGATGCCCATGAAACAGAAAATCCAGACTATATCCAAGTCTGATGTACACCTGCAAAACTGTTCAAAGATCTCAAATCAATGCACAAGTGTTTTGGTAAATAAAAAGTTAATTGCAGAGTAACACTATAAAAATATTATTATATTTTAGTATCCGACAGAATGAAACCATTCTACTAAGGAAGAATAAACCTTCATAAAAAGGAATCCCAAGACCGTTGAAAAAAATCATTTTTTTTATGGTAAATACACAGAGTAGCTGCAGTCCGCACAGTCACAACAAAAATTATATCCCATAGAGAAAAAGGACAACACTGTTACATTAGTGATTTACATCGCTGCCTTGCAACTCATTCATCCACTCCCAAGTGAACAGTCAGCACACGGCGAGAGGGTTGATATTCTACAGGGAGACACTAAAATGTTATTACAAAAATCAAGAGCATTCATCTTGTTAAAGTGGATGTTATATAGTCCTTGGAAGACAAATGCTGCAGATGAATTACCTCTAAACCATTGTCTCACTGAAGTGGTTAATTACATCAGTATCTGCTCTGAGTTAAGAGCCAGTAACAGGGCAACTACAAGAAGCTGAAAGGGAAAGTTACATCCATTTCTTTGGCTACTGTACAGATTAGTACTTCTTGTACTTTCTCGGTGAGAGGAAGAAACCCTTTGCATTGAGATGTGTCAGCCATAGAAGTGTATCCTTATGGCTGGCTGCAGCTGATCCAGATGTGGCGTACAACTGAAATGCACATCCTAGGATTGCCTGGGATTGCTCCGTCTTGCTCTCCTTTGAGCGAGGACTAACAGCTTGCTGACCAGCACGGGGAGTTTACTGGGCTGAAAAATGACTTGGGGTGGGGGAACATTTATTAGGTGGCTGAGCTCCTCCTGGCTGCTGATACCCAGATCTCACCAATGCCAGCACGAGGGAGGGGGCAGCTGTAGTCGCATGGTCTGCAGCACGGCACCACACCATTGGGAGCAGCCCGACCATGCAGCTGAGTTCATCTAGCATCTCTTCAGTACCTGAGAGGAGCTGTCCTTCACCCCACTGCTGTTCACTCATCTGCCCTAGTAGGGAGCTGCTTCAAATCATTAAGTGACCAAAACCACCTGTGCTACAAAATAAAGTTTTCTCTTTTGTTGCCTGCACCAGCTCACTGCTAGAGCAGAGGAGCACGAGCATTTACAAGGCAGCCAGTATGCATGAGGCAGCAACAAAGAGGCAGAGGATCACAAACATTTTTCATTACCAATGAGTGATAAGATAAGCTTGACTGCAGAATGCTGCCCCTGCCCATTTCGCCCTCCTCCTCCATCAGCATGTCTCCACTTTCACGCTTGGTTCGGCATTTGCCTGAGTGAATAGTAAAGCTCATTAAATTAGTTAACCTAGAAGAAAATTAATTTCTCTGTTCTACAGGAGACAGTTGTTTGTTTGTTTTTTTTGTTTTGTTTTTTTTTCCCCTGACAGATTAGCAAATGCAATCACCCGCTCATAGGGTGAGACAGAAGATGCTGATTGACTTGAATGGAGGGGACAGCAGCAGGTAATGCCCGTGCATGTGAAGACAGATGGGACATCTCTCTTTCAGGGCAGCAACTGCTTAGGCTGGCTCTGTCTCAAACCTCTCTCTGTACTGTCTCTCCAGTACCCAAAGCACCCAGGCGATCAGACAAAATACATTGTTATTGAAGACAGGATGCTACACCAGGAGGTGAGTCTGTTTGAATGAACATAAAGTGTGAAGCATTCCTTGTCAAAGATTTTTTTTTTTTGTTATTGTCAGGAATGATTCTGTGTGAATAAGTCTACAGGTCTGCCTAGACAGGGAGACATGCATTCCTGATTTAAACTCAGTGCAAGCAAATTAAGTGTAACTCTTTTTTTTTTTTTTAATGTATTTTGTTGTAGTGGGTTTACGTGGCAAGGTTTTGGTAGCAGGGGGCTATAGGGGTGGTTTCTGTGAGAAAGATCTAGAAGCTGCCCCATGTTTGGGAAGGGCCCCATTGTTTTCCAGATCCGAGCCAATAAGCGATGTTGTTTTGCGCCTCTGTGAGAGCATATTTAAGACAGGGAAAAAAACGCTGTGCCAGACAGCAGCCGGGAGAGTCAAGGGAGTGAGAAACAGCCTTGCACCAAGGTCAGTGTAGAAGGAGGGGGAGAGGTGCTCCAGGCGCCGGAGCAGAAGTCCCCTGCGGCCTGTGGTGAGGACCATGGTGAAGCAGGATGTCCCCCTGCAGCCCATGGAGTACCACGGTGGAGCAGGGTTCCACGCTGCAGCCCGTGGAGGAGACCACGGTGGAGCAGGTGGCCCTGCACCGACGGAGGCTGCCGCCTGTGGAAGACCCCTGCCGGAGCAGATTCCGGGCCAGACCTGTAGCCCGTGGAGAGGAGCCCACGCAGGAGCAGGTGACCTGGCAGGAGCTGCTGCCCGTAGGGGAGCCAGGTTGGAGCAGTTTTCTCCTGAGGGATGGACCCCGTGGTACGGACCCATATCTGGAGCAGTTCTGGAAGAGCTGCTGCCTGTGGGAAGCTCACGCCGGATCAGTTCATCAAGGACTGCATCCCGTGGGTGGGACCCCACAGCACAGGGGACGAGAGTGACCGAGAAGGAGCGGCAGAGAAGAAGTGCTGTAGACTGACCATAACCCCCATTCCCCCGTGCCGCTCGGGGGGAGGAGGTGGAAGAGGGTGGATGGGGGGAAGGTGCTTTTGTTTTTTTTTTTCCTTTGTTTTCTCACTTCTCTCGCTTGGCAATAAATCTTACTATCTCCTTATGCCGAGTCTGTTTTGCCCGTTACAATAATTATTGCGTGATTTTCTCGTCCTTATCTCAATCCTTGAGCCCTTTTCACATATTTTCTCCCCATTCCTCTTTGAGGAGGGGGAGTGAGAGAGCAGCTGTGGTGGAGCTCGGCTGCCCACTCGAGCGGAACCACGACATTTGTTTACACATGTGACTGATTACATGTGACTATGGAAAGCATCTGCATGCAGCTTTTACCTGGCTTGAATTCAAGATGATTCTGCAGCAACTGGTCAAACACTCAAAGGTGTGGCCAAATTTGTACTGCAGACCTTAGGCAGCACTCATTTCCTTACAGCATATTCACTATCCACAGGTAATAACAGAGCACACTGTTACAGGAGCTGAACAAGCAGGGCTGATAGCTGTTATCCAAAGCACCATCAGAAGGGGATGTTCCAGTGATCAGAGGTAACCAGAAAAGCAGTTTCGCATGCCGTGCAGATATAGGAAAGCGAGCTTGGCCATGGAGGACCCACATTATAACTATTGCTGGAAGAAGAACAAAGATGACTACACCAGAAGAGATGGGAAACAAAGCCTCCCCAGTCACTTGTTGCAGCACAAAGTCACATGTATTGATTTCCAAGGGACCTGAGAAAGTCAATGAAGATATCAATGAACACGCAGCAGTAGACAAAGAAGTGTATGCCTTACTGAGGGGCATAAAGCTGAAGATACAGGGACATGAACTACATAGTTTCTCTAAGACAAGGCAACCTGGTCTAGAGGCAGCTGAAATATCCTTGTTTCAGATTCAAACCCAGAACAAAGAGCCTTTAAGCAAGAGAAAGAGAAGCACATATATAAATTATGAGTTTAAAAAGCCCTCCAAAAGCAACTTTTATCAAAACCTGTAATTAAAAAACAAGTTCTTGATAAAGATTTGCTCTTTTAATTAGCAACCTTCTGAGAACATGCCTTTGAGAAGAGCCATTGAAAAGTGGCATTTGTAGTCCAGGCTCCCTTATCCTTAACACCAAATCCATTGAAGACTCAAGATCTTAATCTACATGAGCATGCAGTGGAGACAGATTTATTATGTATGGAAAAAGCATAAGGCTGAAGCCCTTCCTAGTTCTTTGTATACTGCTGCTATAACCTAATCCTCTTCTCTGCCAGTCCTTCCAGTAAAACACATTGCTGAAGAGCTATAGATGCTTTTGCATACATATTTTACCAGACTGCTATCCATGATGAGTAACTGCATCACAATAGGAACTGAGGGGGGACACAGGATTTATAACCTTTAGTTGATGGTCAGTAAAAGATGTGCCACGTTGCAGAAAGTCATAATCCTACAGAGCTGAGCCCTCTTCAGCAATATTTAGAACGATAACAACCTAGAGTGTACAGGCAGGATTTTTAAACAAAATTTTCAGATCAATGAAAACAAAAGGGAAACAATATCAGTAAGCAGCACGGATTCAATCCTCAGCAAGCCTCTGAACACAGCAAAACGTTCAGTGGTCTGCTAAGGGCTCTCTGTATGATGAAGCAGTTTTGTGGCCGACTGATGAAAACTACAGTGGAAGGAAAAACTAATTTGAACAAACTGTGATTATAACAGCAAGAATGATCACAGAGAGCCTGCTGTCAACCCTCTTTGAAAAAGACAGAGAGCTTGAGAGTCACTGTTCATCAGTTAGCAAATGTTCTCAATAATTCCTTCTGTATTTCATGGTTCATGGAAAGGCCAAACAATCCATTTGCAGCAAATAACCTCCTGACTGTGCTGGCTGCAGACAAGGTTTACTGATCAGCTAATGGTAGTTTTTCATCTGACATTACAAAAATCCCTCTCATTCAGCCCTTTTCACGTACGCTAGCAGTCAAAGTTATCAGGTAAAGATATAAATGCTAATTTCCATTAAATTATAATCCATCCCACATTATGTCAATTACATTTTTTGTAAGATGGATAGTTTTTCTGGAAACAGGGGAGTGCTGAGAATGAATGATTAGGGAACCAGGTGAACCACGAGCTTTGGTTTGGAATGAAGGGATAGGCATTTTATCTGAAAGAGTTATGCCAAATTTCGTTACGACATATGCACTATGTAGGCAAACTTCTACTCAAGGAAAGATCATGATTTTTCAACTCTTAGATTTTATTCTTAGTTGAAATAATCAAACAACTTTTGAAAGGAGTTGGTGAAAGGTGAAATGCATTCCAAACAACTGGTAAATGCTATCAAAATTATTTCAGTTTAGAAATTAGACCTGTAGCTAAGTTGGAGGCTCTGTTTTAAAGGCTGAAGATAACCGTTTGTTGTTGTTGTTGTAAAACCCAAGCCACCATACCGATGTCAATCTCCTGCTTCCTGCTTCTTATGTCAGCAGCTGGGATCAACTATGCATCTTCACTGGATTTGTACTTTCCAACTGCTGGAGACTTCTGTTCAGAAACACTCTGAAATGATAAGTTAGCTCCCTAGCTCTATTGTGGTTCTGAGACATCAGGCTTTGCTCTACCAGTAACTTTCTTACAGAAAGAAAACAATTAAAATAACCACAACCCATCAACTATAAAACCTAAGAGGATGGCAGATTATGCTTGTGTGTACCCAGAGTACTGTGTTGTTTTGGGCCCCTTGCTACAAGAAGGACATGGAGGTGCTCGAGTGGGTGCAGAGAAGGGCGATGAAGCTGGTGAGGGGTCTGGAGAACAAGTCTTATGAGGAGTGGCTGAGGGAGCTGGGCTTGTTCAGCCTGGAGAAAAGGAGGCTTAGGGGCGACCTTATCGCTCTCTACAGGTACCTTAAGGGAGGCTGTAGCGAGGTGGGGGTTGGTTTGTTCTCCCACGTGCCTGGTGACAGGACAAGGGGGAATGGGCTAAAGTTGCACCAGGGGTGTTTTAGGTTAGATGTTAGGAAGAACTTCTTTACTGAGAGGGTTGTGAGGCATTGGAATGGGCTGCCCAGGGAAGTGGTGGAGTCACCATCCCTGGAGGTCTTTAAAAGACGTTTAGATATTGAACTTAGTGATATGGCTTAGTGGAGGACTTGTTAGTGGTAGGTCAGTTGTTGGACTCAATCTTGAGGTCTCTTCCAACCTAAACAATTCTGTAATTCTGTGATTCTGTAACTAGCTATTCCTATTTACCAAGTACAAAGAATAAAATGTATCTAATGGAGAATATCTAATGATTAACTAATTCAGTAATGTACCACACAGGTTTTTAAGAAAAACACCGTATTGTTTCTGATGTTTTCAATGTAAAAAACACCCTTGTTATCTCAATTTCTGAACTTGTTACTGTCGGTGCCAAAGAAAGGTGAATTTCTTTTAAAAATAATACAACAAGTTTCATCCCTATTATAAAATTTCAAGCCATTTGTCACCAGAGAAGACATCTGTGAAGACAAAAACCACACGATGCTTAGGATGATAGTTTATATAGCCACTATCCTTTTCCGGTGTTCAACATATGAACAAAAACCAAACCAAACCAACAAAAAAATGGTGCTAGTGAATATGTTGCATGGAAAAGTAATCACGTTGAATAGCAGATGAAGTTTATCTTTTAATTTTCACTATAGCCACTCATACCAGCCAACAGCTTAACTGCACAAAGCCAGCATGGTTTAGGATACAGTCACCATATAAGAAGTATCTGAGTTTTCATGCAGAAGCACATTTTCATTGCAGAATACCAGCAAATCAGATCCATCAGGTTTTTAAGACAGTTTTCAGACCCTGAAAATACACATATTTAGAGGCATCTAAATTTCAAGTACCCTCTGTGAGAGGAGATTTTGAAAACCAGCCATTTACTCCAGTATTTGTCACAGTATTAATATACATAAATTATGTTCAACCTATGATAGATAATCTCATGGTGCATACTACGGTTCAAACTGGAAATGACTGCGTCATGGTGGTATGACCACAACACATCCTGGAAAATGAATGACAGCATGCAGCCCTTCACTCGGACATCAAAATGTAATTGCATTTTGAATCATGCTTGTTTTTAAGCTCTCACTCAGAGCTAGGCAGCTACAGAAAGGACCTTAGGATCGGTGGTGTTTTTATTTTTTTTTTCCCCCTCTTTCTTCTTCACTGCCACAAGCCTTTAATTGTGTCATTCCAGTCTCCAAAGGTAAGAGAGAGTCCAAGAAACTTGGACTCTCGGACTATTAACATCTCAATCTCTTGGGACTAGACTTCACTTAGGAACATGTGAGGGAGAGGAGGTGTTAAGGGTTCCTGAAAGCAATGCAACTTTGTTGTGTTTGTACTGAGAGGGCTCTCAGTACCACTCATGCGGTGGATGATGGCTACCCACTCATCAAAATATAATGCATTATTCCTCTGAGTCAAAAAGTTCAGACATGTCGAGATATATCAAATACTAGCCCAGATGAAAGAAATCAAGCACTTTTATGAGCAGAGATTTCTCCATCAGTTTCAAGGCTTCTACTTTACTTCCATTTGGATGATTACTCAAAGGACAGGAGAGAATATATATGCTTTGTTTTGAGAGTTATAGCTTACATCCTCGTGCAGCAAAACAGAACAACAGAAAAACAGGAACCAAAGGTGACCTCTTTCATACCTTGCCTTCTCTAATGCACGAATTATACATAGTCTAAAAAATAACCTTACTGTGAGTGCTACTTATAAACGTTGTGCCCAGTCAGGCTGAAGCCTCACAGCCCCATGTTGTTTGAGTAAAGCTAAGAAAGCAATCTGCCTCTGGACTAAACTTTAGCCTCACCCCTTCCTCCTCTTTTCTTCTTGACCAAACCACACAGCGAGCCTTGCTGAGAGCCAATCGGCACATGATTAATGTCTCAGTCCTACCTCACCAGAAGGGTAAGTCTGGTATTCAGAAACCTGTTTTGCGGATGAGAACTCCAACTATTGGACAGGTTGATGGGCCTGGACCTCTTTCATTCCCAAGCAGGACACCTCTTTGGTAAGATGCTTGCCTCCAACTCTGTCTGATGTTACCTGGGAAAATATTGATGACTAAAGCACTGAACTATTAACTCGAGCTCAATCATTGCAGTAAGTGAATTTATCAACGACAGTTCTGAATCTGCTATATTTGTCGCCTTAGTAAGTGACCCAGCTTTTCAACTTTGCCAAACTGTCTCAGTGAAAGCCCTTGGCAGGGCTCTGAAAAAGGCAGAAGCTGACTCTAATAAGGGGCTGTATACATAACCCTTTGGACATAAACCAGTGAGCAAGTCTGGGACCAGGACTGGATCCAGCCACACTTAGGCTGCCCTCTGAGAAGGGGTTTGGAAAGCAGGAGGACCCTTTCTGAACCTTGTGACTCAACAGGAGGGCCTCCCTCAGCCACATACCCTTAACACGACATGAGGCATCCACATATTTTCCAAGACTCAATTGTTTCTTTTCCCTCTGTTTGCTAGATAACTAGGATGTAGTGGCCTAGTTTCAATATTGATTTTAGAATATATGTTTTTTCTTAAGTTACTTGAATCACAGAAAAGTCTTTCAAAAAAGAGTATGTTCCCCACCACCATGTTGAGCTTTCTGGCTGATGACTACTGTCTCCTTCCTCACTGTTCTTTCTCTTGTTCATTATCATTATAAAAGTTTTGATCCACATTTTCAGGCTACACAGCAATCACATACTGACTCATCCTTTTGATGTTACTGTATAGCACTGTTCATTCTTATTTATTTATTTTAAAGATGATCTTATAAACTGCAAGGCTGAACTAAAACACAAAAGGTCACAAATGCATTTTCAACAGGAAGTTGGGAAACATCACCTTTGTTTTTCTACCTGCCCTCAAAGCACATAAACACTTTCTTCAGTGTGCCTAGGAAAAATAGAACACCCTTCCAAAATAATTCTTATAGCTGATAACCCTGCTTTTAAAATTCCTTCTTGCAACCTGTCCCTACCAGCCGAGTACAGAGCAATTCCATCTGACGACTAAGCAACTAGCAAACTCAACTTCAGCTTTTGCTCAATTTTTCTTGCCTCTTCCAAGCCAGTAGTTTTCAAGTATTTCAGACTAGCTTCTCTTCCCGTTCCCATGTCCTCCTCCTACCTCCCCCTGTTCCCACCAGACAAACTACCAGGCTCCAAGCAGCCCGAAGTCTCCAGTTCCCATTACCCAAGCACAAGACCTCTCGTCACCGTGTCCTTCCTTTCTCACTCTGTTCTCTTCCTTTAGCTCCCCCCAGGAAAAGGAAGATCCATCCAGAGCTCTTGAGGCAGTGACTCGTAAATCAGCTCTGTGGTGCTCTAACCAGAGGATCCCATTTCTTTACTAGGCTTCCTAACTGCCACAATACAAAATAAAGAAAAAGGTCAGTATTAAGAACTTGAAAAGACCAATTGGCCACGTCACATTGGTTTAAGTTTTTAACCAAGGATGATTAAAGAGCTTTCATTTGCTTCTCTTTGCACGCCTACAGATGTGCTAAATCCCCTTCTACCTTCACCAAGCCACACGTTCAAAAGAATAAATAATCAAGGCTGACAACTTAATCAAAAAACATTTTCTAGAAGGGAAAAAAGTTATTACCTGACACAGAAACAATAAGAGACATGTCAGGAGAAAAAAATTGTTACTTTCTTTTTTTGTAAGGTGTACAACAAGGTTTGCTAATATATAAGTGCTTGATTGCTATGTATTCAGCTGTTTGGCTAAAATGATGTAGGCATACTGAGAACAGCAATTAAGCAAGGTGACGAATGAGAAAAGTTTTTTTGTTTGACTGGTTCAATATGCAGACTCCAGAATGTTGCCAGCATTGCAGAAGACAAGTTTGATAAAACAGCTATTAAAAATTGTGCCTTACAGTGCTCAGCTACTGGGCAACTGTTGTTTTTAAAATAAATATTCACCATTAAATCATTTTAAAAAGTGTTATAGAAGTCTGTGCTTGAGAAACCTATGTTCAGTTTGGCAAGACAAGTAAAGAAATGGGGAGTCTTGAATGAGGGATAACCTCTGGGACATGAGCCCACAGTGCTACCCTTCCTGATAAAAGGTGCAGCTGCTATACCTCTGCTACTGAAATCTCGTAAAACAAAATCAAACCTCATTAGTCTGTTCAGTGGCTGACAAATGGGAGTGAAAAACCAGCAAGAATTCTGACACTTTAGTTTTCCCTGATCTTTCTAAACCCAATCCCATAAGCACCCAAAGAGGCATACCTCCTTCAAGTTGAGTACAACAATAAAGTTTCTCCACAAGCTTAAATAACAGCCCAGCTGTCTTCTTCCACTGGTGTCTAAGACTTCTCATAGTATTGTGAATTAAGAGCACAAGTGTCTAGTCTTGAAGAACGAAGCATTTGCAGAACACATTAGAATTAAATAATATAAAGCTTTTTTTTTTTTTTTTTTTTTAAGGCGCATTTGATTAAATTGGTTGCAAATATCAAACTGCGGTTAACAAGCCTGGCCATTCCTAACATGAAGAGTTCTGTGGTAAAAACGAAGCCATGAACAGGGTTAACTTGGTGGGATTTGTGAGGTACATGTGGTAAAGGCGGGGGAGGGAAAACAATATTCCCCCAAATCTCTTGTCTCTGCAGCCTAAATCACAACTCTCATTAAAAAGTAGCACTGCATTTGTCAGAAGTTACTTACACAGTGATTTTCTATTCTAAAAAGGAGCATTCGTGGCACAAATAGATCACAGTGGCCCAGTTAAAACCCTAGCAAACAAACTGAATATTTGAAGAGCAAGATGACTCAGTCTGTATACAGTATGAGGGATTGTGAAGGAGGGAAGGGAAGCGTGAAGAACATTTTACTGAACCTGAGATGCAGAAAAGATGCTTCCTTTAGTGTTAGTAAAAGGAAACAGAAGCACTGTTTTACAGGTTATCTTGGATAACCTGTCAATGGAAAGCACATTGACAAGGATTATTATAGAAGATTGCACTGCAAATTCAATTAACCCATGGCTGTTGACAAAGTGTCATGAGTACTCCCATGCAGAAAAGGGCTAGATGACACTTAAATTTTCAAATGCAGAAATAAGCAAATGAAATCTATTGTGTTTCTTAAATGTTTAGAAGTAGCCCATTCTTGTTTGTTAGATGTGATCTCTACTCAGAGTCAAGAGCATTTCCTAACCAACACAAAGCAAGTTGACTTCCATGGGTCCACATCCACTGAAATAAAGAATCAGTGAATACGCAAGACAACTACACTCACAGCAGCAAAACTAATACAATGTCATGCTTGCACAGTCTTTAATGATATCATTATCTCCTCGCTTGTAAATTAAATGGAGTACCTACAAAGAGAAGCCACAACTCATACTGTGCTGGAAGTTAATGAAAGGCATTAACTCAAGATTACTACAGCAATAATGAAGTGTAAAATATTGGGCAAACCATGTTTCATAAAAGGATGACTTGTGAGACAGTTAAGCCAGAGGTTCCCTCTACATCAGTGTGGTTTAGTTGGACTTGCTGACATCTAGGATGCTGCACTGAAACATACAGCAGATGATTTCCACAAGTAACATATTTTCCCCATAGTATTTAAAATAGCAATTTTCAGATTTTGACTCGATGAAAATGCATATAGCATTTAAGTTAAGAGGCTAAGTTGAAGACAAAGTATGGCTTGAATACAGAATCTCTTCTCAAAAAGCATCTGCAGTCACAGCAAAGACCATAGTATGCGTTCACCATACTATGCCCATACTGCAAGGACTACATTTTTGTTGAGCTACATGGTTGTAAGCTTTTTGGAAATCCAATGTAACTGTACAAGTTCACATTACCTACATTCAAAAGTCTGTTGTTCCCTTCAAAGAACATCAACTGGTTTATAAGATGTTTAGATGTAGAGCTTGGTGATATGGTTTAGTGGAGGACTGGTTAGTGTTAGGTCAGAGGTTGGACTGGGTGATCTTGGAGGTCTCTTCCAACCTAGATGATTCTGTGATAAGATTTTCCTTCACAGAACCCACGTAGACTTATTCCTATTCAGGTGCCTCCTAATTCTATTCCTATACTTCCTACTGGTTTATCTTGTACAGACATCAGACTTCCTAGAAGTCCTTTACAGATTTTGCATTCCTTTCCTACCTTTCACTTGCTACCCTGCACACTACCTCAACAGTTGGGCTATTTTACCTCGAGTTCTTCTAGAACTCATGGGTGAGTTCCTGTAGATTTATCTATCTGTTCTGGTAAACGGATTGCTCTTTTGTCAATTTCTTTTCCAAAACCTCTTCTGTAACCCACCAGCAAACTCAGACCATGCTCACTTGAATTTTAGATAGATCTTCTGATAAGTTCCCCCCAAAAAAAGTAATTCCAGCATTGCATTAGCCCCATTTCCATCAGTAGTGCCCCCGCACAGTGATCAAAGAAACACTTCAGACATACATTGTTTAATTCTTATCTACAAGCAATTCATGAACTAGCTTTGGATGTTGTAAAGACTAGCTTGTTTTACCATATGTCAAGTGAATCTCGCTTGGTATTCCCAAGAAGGTAGCTATCCTGCTACATAAACATTAGTCCTGCCAAGCCATGATGGATAATTTACCTGAGATTAAAAAAACGAGACTGTTCTACAGAAAAAGTATGATGCAAAAGAATTCATTGCTCAGTAGTTTGAGCAAGATCCCCTCTCTAGACTTAAAAGATACATGTATTTTATATATATATATATATATATTTTTTTTTACAGGAAGGATATAACATGCATCCGTGTTAATGGTATTTGAGAACTATTTAAGACTAGCAAAGAGACAGGACAAAGTTCACAAATCAAAAGTCCTGTTCTGAAATTTGGTAACTAACTGCAAGTGTATTTGGTTCTTACATAATATGACTGTTTATCGCCACCACGCTGTATTTTGGAATGCATTTAACAGAGAATTCTTCTGGCCTGAAGAAACAGCATAAACACAAACAATGCTATGCCCACTGAAAGAAAAACAGATGGATTCCATTTTACAGGATTACACTGCTAACAAACAAAGTCAGCTCCTTCAAGGTACAAATGATAGGTAAGAGAAATTTTGTTCCTAGCAAAATACTTATCTGGCAAGAACACCTGTACAGAGTTCTATTTTAAAACCAGGACTGCACACTGAAAAGGTATATTCTAACTTCTAAACCAAAACTAACACAGAAGTTAGTAAGATGCTTAAACTACACAGTCACACCAGCCATTTTGAACCTCTATTAACCATTAAAAACTTATTTCATAATAAGGAAGAGGGGTAGTAAAGAACACATCCATTCAATACAGGACAAAACGTGGAATTATACTTTACGTTCCATATTTGTAATTCTTCTTCATGAGCAAGATTACCTAAGATGATGCCCACTCTTGTAAGTGAAAGCATCGCATTCTATAGGAAAAAGATGGAAATTATTCTAACTAAAGACAGCTAAAGATGAGTGAGCTATGTCAGGCAACTTGAGACAACAAAGCACTTAAACTGTGTCACTGCCCACCAGATTCCCTTAGGAAAAGAGGTGAGTGGAGTAAAGAAAAGCTTAAAGGAGCTGAAAAATAGTAAAACAAAATCACTGTCAGGAATAAGAGACAAAAGAACAGCTAGAATACTGTTCTTCTGCTTTGGAAAGTAAGCCATTGTTCCTACTACTAATAGATTGTTAACAAAAAAGGGGTGACCTTTTTATTCAATTGTTCCATTCCTGCTGATTCTCGCGGGACGATCGTGATCTTCCATTTCAGTCTCTAATATGGAAAAGCTGATGATTCACTTATTTGTATTGTCTAGATACCCAATGAAAAACAGGATGAGCATGTAATTGACCATAAAAGAGTTTGTAATTTAAGGAAGCAAAAAAGGTTTTAGAGCTTTACTTTTCAATTGGATATGCTTATCGTGTGGTATTCATCTTCTCAAAACAAATTAATTCAATTTGCAGTTAAAAATGAAATCCTTTTCTTGTTATAAAAACACGCTATATGTAAACAAAGGTAAAAAGGGAAGGACTACACATTCCTTCCATCTACTGGGGAAAGAAATACCTGAACTCCTGTAAGCCTGCTATGGGTTATATTGTGTTGCACAGTTAAGTAATTCCCACAGTAGCTGACTCATTCTTGAATTCACAATCATCTTGAGTTCTCTCAGGCAGATTTCTGGAAAGTGTTTCTCATTTCCACATATGAAACAAACTGTTTCATCATTTTGCATTTCTATTTCTTTTTCTCTTCCCAAGATATATTTTTTTACCCACTTCTTCAATCTCTCCTGCAAATGTAAGCCACATAATTCAACTGGATACTGTATTGTTGAAAGGACAATGATTTATTATTTTTTCTTTTTGTCTTTCAGACTAAAAATAAAACTTTACTCTGAGCTTTCTTAATAGATAGCTCATGCGTTTTTTCTTAATAGCACATTTCTAACATGATAAGTCAGAAACACAAATACCAAGAATGAAACACCTTAACTATCCAACAGTAATTTTAGGATCCCTTCATAAATAGTGTATTTACTGCTGCAACATAGCTTTCTAAACTTTAAACTTATATTTTAAAGTTCTGAACTATGTGAAAGTAGTTGATACCAGACTTGAAATATTCGAAGAGTGTAACTCCTGTATCTGTGCACTGAGTTAAGACTAGGACAGCTAAAACCAACAGAGACAGATTACTAGTGGAAGACACTATCTAAACATGACAGAGATGACCAAGTTTCATACACGTGTATGAAGTCTGCCACCTACCAACCTCCAAGTAGTGCTGTCATACTGCATGATCCCCCCCCTCTTTTCTGAAGGCCTTTTTAAAATCAGAAAAAGAAATAGCAATTGCTTTAAACTTTAAGTTGCACAGTGCAATATCACAGGGATCCAAGCCACAAACCTGTTCATGGCAACACAAATGTCTTTCACTAAATAGAAGAGCATCATACTAAACACCACAACGTTGACAGCCCTTCTCTTACAGCATAGCAACATGTGACATGCCTACAAAATATCTGGGATGAATAAATGGCCTTAGTTTATTAACATGATCCCTCTGTAGTTAAGAGAAGCCCTACATTTGTTTTGCCCTGTCTAGACACGAGTAGTAAGATCTGCCTCCGTTTATCTTTCCGCCTTGCTGCTACAGCCATTACGCTGCTGTGGAGAGACATGATCAGCACAATCAGCACATGAGCTTCTATAATGGAAGTGTACCTTTAGTCATTAGGTATACTCACAGAATCACAGAATCATCTAGGTTGGAAGAGACCTCCAAGATCACCTAGTCCAACCTCTGACCTAAAACTAACAAGTCATGTACTTCCTATTTTGACCTGCTGCTCAAAACAATATTTAAATTCTGATGCATCTGAAAGGAATTAAACAGGATGAAGGACACTCCTATAACTTATGAGAATTCTGGCCCTATAAGACATTAAAGTACATGCCCAAACACTGTAGGGAACAGGGATGTCAAGAGCCTCTAACAGAACAAGGAAGGAGAAGAAAAAAAGATAACCGAAGCAATGAATTCCTACAGAACCATTTATACTACCAGAAACCTAGTCACAATCATTCAGTTTTGAGGTACAATCCATGTATTAGATCCTTTCTTTTAAATTATCAGCAGTTCTTTCCTCATTACAAAACCAGAGTACTATCTCTGGCATATATGACAGAAGCTTTCTTTAGTCAATTAGCCTTCCACAATCCAATACCTAGTTTAATTGATTTCACCTTAGCATGGTGTTTAAAAAAAAAAAAAAGTGTTATCTTAGCTTCCAGTTGCAAAGTCAGACTATTGGTACATGTCTTTCCACAGCAAGCTTCTACAGGATGTAAAGGTATTTTGATTGAAGTAACCAAAGCCCCTCCTATTTCTAATTTGATGCTACTTCATCTCTTCTGTAAGGTCTCTAAATTGGAGTTACACTGTCAAAGCACTTTGTCCTTACAACATGTAGGAGGCACTTATATCATGTGTTATCTGGTACATCTGGGACTGTCCTGATTTTGGCTGGGATAGAGTTAATACCTGTAATATCCTGACATTTTCTTTCATTTTTCAATATCCCTCGTTCCCTCTTTGCCTGTCTGTACAATTTCTGAAATAACTAATGCTCATTTAAATAGTCCTGCAACTAGTTCTCTGAGATCTTTGTGAACAGCTGCATCTTAATTGCCTCATTTTCTCTCTCACTTCTGCTGTGTACTTTTTTCAAATACCACAGGAGGAATTTTTGCCTTTTACTTTCTGAGAGTGGTCTTTAGTTTTGTGGTCTGGCCCATTTCTTTCCCTCCCTTTAATTTTATGAGCATGGAAGATAACAGCCTCACTGCCATGGGTACCCTTTGCATTCAGCACAGAAGCCTAGGTTCATCCAGAGGCTACCTGTAATTATCCTGATGACTTGGATTTCACAGGGACTCTTTCTCCCTAATAGCTACAGGGAAAAGGCAGGAATGCAGGAGCCTCAGCAAATGGCCTACACAGGTCAACTTAGTCCACCATTCCCTCCTTGAAGACTTCTAGGGTCTAGAAGTGACTCTCCCATTACCTCTTATGCAGAACTCAGCAGTAACTGCATTTTTGCAGTACAGCATAATGTAACAAAGTTCATTACCCATCCTAGCCAAATGGGATCTCACTGCAGTGAATAATGCAACTAGCTGTAGGATTAGCTTAATGAACACTTGAAATCAGAAGAGACTTAGAACAACTTAGGCCCGTTATTACATACACAACCTACATCTCAGTTATTAGCCAGTTCAAGAAAAAGGACACACAAATTTAAAACCAACCACTACCTCATATCTGTTCACCATATATGTCCTTAAAATAACATACCACATTGTCTAACCTTCCTTCACAACGGTATTCTGGTACATTTTACCAGTTATAACAGTTAAACTTTATTTTGACTCTGAGAATACAGTTATAAAACACTATGAATTGATTTCTGACTTAGTTGTCATCTCTAGGAACAGTCAGAAAACAACTTAAGGAGTTCCCTAGAAACACAGCTGCTTCTTACTGCTTCTTCCAGTTCTGAAACTGTACCATCTCAGGCCACAATGATAGTAGTGATGAGGTAGCCCTGATGAAGATGACAATAATTCAAGTAAACAAATAGACTGGAAGGGGTGTCATTCTGTATCTACTTTCTACTTGAGGACTTGTATTAAAATACCAAGTGGCATCCTCCAGGTAAGTATGCAAGTTCTGTAGAAAACAAATCTATACAAGAAGTGCATCAAGCCCATGCAGTATTTTAGTCATGAGATCAATCATCCCCTCAAGGACAGGAGCCACTGCAATTTTCCAACATCTTTTCATTCCTTTCCTCTCATTATTTCGCGATAGTGAAAGAAATTTTTAATCTAAGTCACATATTCTGAAACTTGGTGTACAGACTTGCAGGAAGTCATTTGCTGACATTTTAACTCAATTTGTATTAAGATTCAGCATAAGCAAGATGCCATCTTACTATTCATCAGAGAATTCACAGAGAAGAGCACTGTTATTAATGTCACAACTGAAGGACAAACTTCATTGATTTTTGTGTCTCAGGTAATCCATAGGGGATAAAACCTGAACTTAAAGTGTCTCAAGTCAACTAAGGCAAAAAAAATATCTTCTGAAGCTTTCTCCATACTTCAGGCACCCGTAATGGTACTCATCTGAGTGAATCTTCATGGTATAACAAGATCTAGTTCATGTTGCAGCCTCTCATGTAACAGGCTCTTGCTTCTCCCTGGATACTTGACCTTCCATGCAGTATCGTGAAGGCTGCAGCCTATTTGGACCTATAAGCATTACATGTAGATTGAACGTAGGAGCAAATGGTTCACAATGTAAAGTGGGATTAAGTACCTCTTATTTCCATAAAAAAAAAAACAACAAAAAAAAAACAAGTTAAGGAATAGAAAACATCCATCCATACAAATCCATTAGAAAAACTAAGGATACAGCAGCTATTATATCTCACTCTGTGCTACTATACTGTTATCCACCTGACTAAGCAGGGCAAAAAGTATCCTTGCAACTGGCTGGCCAACCTAATAAGGAGAGCTTTAAACTAAAAATGACAGGGGAAAGTAGAGAAGTTGTGGTTGGGTAGGCAAGCCAAGGGCCTGGGTGACAGGAAAGGAAGGGACACAGCAGTCAACACAGCAGAACTGAAGTGGAATCACTCCAAGTGTAAGCACATGAAGGAGAAAGTGCCTGCTGAACAGCCTCATTGGGAGGTTCTCAAACCTGCACGGGGAATCAGCTTGGTTGGGTGCCTCTCTGAAATGCCTTCTCATTAACACACACAACATGGGGAACGAACATGAGGAATCAGAAGTCTCTGTGCCGTTACAGGGCTATGAAGCTCACTGGGATCATGGAGTCGTGGTGGGTTTGGGATGTATCAGGAGCCTGTCAAAAGCAATGGGTCAAGATGAGCAGACAAACCAACATGGGGGCGACAGTAGTGGGTATCTACTGCAGACCTTCCTGATCAGGAAGAATAAGAAGAGGTGGTCTTCAGATAACTGGGAGAAGCCTTATCTTTACTTTTTCTTATGGGGAACTTTAACCTGTTCTCGCTGACCCTATTAGAACAGGCAGAATCAGGATCAGCCTAAACAATTCTGTATGCGACAAATTAGCGCTTGGACAAGTATAACAGACATGCGTATAGAGAAAGAAGAAGATGGAGATCATCTCTTAAGGAAACAGAGGTTTCTGTAAGTCAGCTTTCTTGTAGAAGTGATCTATTACAGTCATTACCATCATTTACCATCCCTGTTTTGTGACAATTGCTCCTTAAAGGCATGTAACTTTCCTTCAGGCAGACTGCAACTGTATTGCTTCCTTTCCTCGCTTCTGTCATCCGATGCTGCCATCTCCTCAGCTCTAGAATAGCTCAGCTGGAAACATGCCACCTAGATAAAAGTCTATGCTCAATGCCAGGTAATTCACAACTCCAGCTGCAGAAGAAATCAACACAAAACAGGCTGCTGTGTCAAATCAACCAGGTATACACATGAGTATGCGAGAGAGCTGGGGCATGGGCTTGAGGCACTGCTCCATGACTTCTGTGCTGTTTAACTGTTAGCATGACCCCTTGTCACATTTTTGGTCTGTGCCAATTAGCAGACAATATGTAGTCACAGTATGGGGGACAGTGTTTGCCAAAAACATTCTCTGTAGACAACTTGGACACAGTCACAATGCCTGGGAGTGAAGGGAGCTCTGGCACATGGGGAAGGCTGGCCTGTGCCTCTTGGCTTCAGTGTAATGGCACAAGTTAGTTTAGTGTAGGAGCATAAGCATAACTCAAGTTACACACCCACCCCATCCCATCCCAAAGATAGAGCAGTGGGAAGCCTCAACACATGCTTCAATCAGCCAGAAGACCTGAAGGGCTCAGGACTTCCAACATGAGGGTAGTACTGAGAAGAACACAAAACCTATGGATGCATCACTGCTTCCCCTATTGGTTGTAAATTCTGCTCAAGGTCTCTGTTTCAGCAAAAAGGGCAGTAGAGGGTATGTTGACAGGGACCATCATGAAGGGGTGCCAAAATATCTCAGACTTGTCTTCTCCTTTTCAGGAAATACAATAAAAAAAGGTACTGATTATACACTGATAGATGGGAACTGCCTTTTAGCTGCCTTCAGTTCATTCTTGAACCTGTGAGGACAGTAATAATTAATTATACTGCTTCATTGTAAAATTTTATCTAGATAATCAGTTAATTGCATTTAGAAGTGTTATTAGGATAATTAGAGCCCAGCTGCCTTGGAAACTGGATTTTTGTCAGTTTTGGAGACTGCTACTGATTAAGAGGTGCACTATGAAAATGCAGCATGATTTTTTTGAAGAGGCCAAATATATTTTATGTTCTCTCACTTCTCCCTAAGGTGAGGTTTTTCAGCCTTTATTTTCATCCCCTATAAAACAAAAGTGAAAAGACTTTGTCACTGGAGAAAGTTAAATTATAAATACAAGCTTTCAGAAGACTATAGTCTGGAAAAGTAGATCATTTGAATATACCTTTGGAAGACACTAATTACTGCTTTTTTCACTGTGTTAATGAATGACACTACTGGATAAAGTATGAAATAAAGAATACTAATAAGTTCTATCACTATACATACTACACAACTAATAACCATCCAGGCTCAAGAGAAGGAAAAAAAAATCTAATTTCATTCAGGGAATGGTGTTGATGACGTGTTATTGCTAAGAGAAATTTCTTTGTGCAGCCTCCACCGAATAGAGCAACTTGGTTCTTTTGGGGGTAAGACTGGATTGTTTTCAAGAAATTACCTTTTTCAATTTATCATACTTCTACTGACTTATTCAAGGCTACAGCAGATCCTGATGCTGTGAAATCTCTGGAGTATTTGTTCAGTACCACTGAAGCAAGTTTTAATCTTGATGACTGAGGTGTAAGACAACCCAAGTTAAAACAACAAAAACAATACTACTCCTGTTACCCTTAGACATTAACTGTCTAGAAATCAAGATAGCCACTGGTAGAGTAACAGATGAATGCTAAAATGTGACATTAAATATGACAACTGAAAAGCTGTGAAACATGCCCCACCATATAAACATAAGCAGGAAAGAAGTTAACCATTTGTGGTTTCAATAACATCAGCAAAGGAGACTAACAGGTGTTACTACTATCACCAGAAAAACATTCAGTAATTAAAAGATCTGATGCATATTAGATAATAAACTACCAATTTTTCAATAAGAACACACCAAACCTAGGTCTGATGCAACTTTTAGGTTGTACGTTATCTTGTCCTCACATCCTTCCTACTGAAAAAGACATTACACAGAATATTCTAATACAGACTGCCACAGGTATAAAAGAAGAGAAGGCTGTAAAAGGAACATGCATGCACACACACTCTTTTAATACAACCTGCCATTTTCAACCCTCTCTCTAAGAATCTACCCTACAGATATGGGAGCTTTCTCTTCTCCCTCTAGATTTTGGCTATTTTAATTCTTAACAAGAAAGACACTTTCTTAGCTCCCATCATCCAAGACATTCTTTCTAACTTTCCAGAAGCAGAAAGTGTTAATAACAGTATTTATGCTGGGGTTTCAGAACTCATCATCTTTCCTTTCGAATCACCAAAAATGTTCCTACAAATAAACAATTGCATTATTTAGAAAACAAAACTATCACATTTTTCTTGAAACAAAGTATGGATTTTATCTCCCAGTAAAAAGATAAGTTTCCATGTCTTGGGAATAAACTACTGGTCTTGAACCACAATTAATCTAATTTCACAGACACCTTGGCAATTTTCCAACAACCTGACATTTTTGACATTCAGTACTGAGGTCGCAACACTGAACTTCGTGACTTCTTCACAACCATTTGTGAGCAAGTGGGCCAAACAAGTGACCTTTTTCATTGCAACCATCATCTCAGAGAAACAGTAACAGAACTACAATTAACTCCACGAGGCCCTCAGTACATCAGAAGGAAAAGAAATTCAATCTTCAGTGGTCATATTTCTTGACTCTGAAAACACCTTTTTAAAGAAAACTCTTTAAACAACTAAGAAATTTGATTACCTCCTGTCAAAAGAAAAGATTGCACTGCTAGCAATCAAAAGCAAGAAAGGTGTGCCTAAGTTAGTTAACTTGACATTTGAAAATAGGTTTTTCAGGTAATAAATCACAGATCAGAATCAGCTCTGTATATTTTTGTGCAATTCTAAGTGACAGAAAATTCTTTAACTCATCACTTTACACACGAGCATTTCAAATTATGCAGTGGTACGTTGACCTTGGGAAAAAGCATTTTAAAAAGAAATTTGTGATTATATAATTGAAATGGTATTTATAACCAATATTGGCTACAGAGTAGCTTTAAAAACAACCTGTTGAAATCTGTCGTTCTATAACTAGGGTTTTGTTACAGGCTTCATAGGAATTCGAATCTCATCCATTACCTTCTGATTAGCAGCTGCTTTTATTTCCTTACCAAAAAAACCCCCACAACTAACTTGTTACCTTCTAAAAAGACTTCACTGCCTCTGATGTTCAACACCATCTGAATAAGTCTAAAGAAGTATAATACTTGAAAAACTTAAAGCATAAAGAAAAAAGAGAATGACAGCATCCTTGGACAACCTGGATTAAAAGAGCAAGGAAGGAAGAGAAATGTCTGAGAAACTGTATTTTTTTCCTCAATTTCAAGTACCACCTAGGGCACTGGAAATACACTAACTGTCCTGGTTTTCTTTCCACATCGCACAGATTAAACTGTCAATGAGAAAGGAAAATCATAAGTAGTATCTTAGATGTAACCAAAAGTATGAATTCTTCTCATTATAAATAAATTCTATTCTTAAAAATAGAAGGATAATGTAATATTTTTTAAAGTACAGATATTTTTAAAGTAAGACGTGATTCCCCTAGTTTTGTCTTCAAGGTTATCCGGTGTATCTATAAATGAGAGGGTGAATAGAGGAGGAGAGCTACACTTTTTATGCATTCTATCTCTAGCTGGAAAATGTCATCTTGAATGACAATACAATTTATCATTTACAAAACCCCCTCGCTATACTAAACAGTTTTACCTACTCAGTTATGATGTTCCATGGAAATGTAACATGTAATGATGTTCCATGGGAAGCATCTGCGATAAGTTACATTAGGTCTGCTACATTTTCTACATTCAAGTGGACATTAAACAACTACTTAAGTTGCCTGAGACAAATTTAGAAGTAATTAAGAAATATTTTAAAAGGGCAGAGTTACATGCCTACAAATAAAAAAAACAATCTCCCTGGAAAAGAATTTAAAAGTATATTATCTTCACTAACACTTAACTCACCAAAATTCAAACCATTGTATTAAGTCTTATTGATCAACTATTGATCTAATTGAGAGACAACCATGCAACCCTGCAGTATAATAAAGGCACTGACAGGGAGAAAAAAAATACACCCCCTACTGCAGAGCTGCTATCAGTTCTAATCACTCTCATACGCCTTGAATATTCTGTTTATGGCTAAGAGAACAAGTTTCTTAAGATCCAATATTTAACAAGGAGGTACTGCATTATTTATTGTCCCTGAAGTTTTTGAAAATAGAAGCAGCAAAGAATCAAAAAGAACTAAGTTGTTTTCTTCTGTGTAAAGCATATATTAAGGAAGAGATTTCAACAATGCAATAATCTGACAGTACAAAAAACACCAATCGTCAGAAAAATGCCAACCATCAACCACAGCACCTTACTTTTTACCCATAGTACTGAAGCTAATACAACAAATCTACACAAGCCAAATGGAACTCAACTATCCAAGCAAGTAAACGACAGTTCATAAATGTGTGTTTGAATCCTTAGTAGATGTTTCTACTGTAAGAATAACAGTGCTACAAAGCAAAGTTTTTAGTAATAAAACATTATAGTATTTTGTTCATGTCCTGGTACTATGCAAACAAAAAAAAAAGCATAGAAATCTTTTTTTTGTGGGGTTTATGTTTTTGTTTTGTTTTCATAGGGCTGAGCAGTTCTTTAAGAGAAACAAGCATTTTTGAACCATGAAAAAAATTGAACAAAATACTACTGGTGTAGAAAAATCTAAAAAAAAGTCTAAGACTGCCTATATTATTTCAATTTTCCCTTGTGACCTTTTAACATACTACAAAACTAAGAATGGATTTATCCATCTACCGTTACATAACAAAGAAAAGCAAGTTCTAAAACTTATCTTCTCATACTCTTAGAAAAAAGAGATTAAGCAATACCTATTTCAATATATATGTTCAAACATAAATATTTAAAACTGTCTTAAAATACAGAAAAAGCTGCAAAGCAAGAAAATACGTACCTGATATACCCTGAGATTCTTTCTGTAGGTCGCAGTACCACAGTCTGTTCACTGGATCACACCCTTCCCGAATGGACAGCAGGACATATCGACCATCATCTGATACCTAGAAATTACAGAAAATCAAAGCCAATTCATCCTCTGGAAAAAAAGATCTAATTTGAAAAATTAGTCCCTAAAACCCTACCAAAAAATGAGTTGATGCTACATTTAGTTGAATTAAGAGATGTATATGGAATATGAGAACTCACCAAGAACCCTCATTCACCACTTGTATCAACAAATAACATCAGTATAATCTGCCGACATTTCAGGAGATCAAAACCAAACAGCTTTATCTGTTTATTCTCAGATTTAATTAAAAAAAAAATATTAAAAGTATTTGAACAAAAGGAGTCTGTGTGTGAAACAAACATCCTTGCTACACCAACTTATTTTTACTAGAAAAAGCTGCACACTTCCCTACGTAATACTGTTATTCATAGTGCCATGCACAACACAGTGATTTAACCAGGTGGTAGAGGATAGCTTTGGATTTTTTGGTTTGCCTCATTACAATGAGTTTCCAATGTACCTGCTAGAAGTCCCTTGCTGCTTTGGAGGTGCAAGGAGGTCAGCAGCTTTGTCTCCCAGTGACTGTCTGAATGACAGTCACTTTACTCACAGCAATGTGATTCACAACAATTTCACAATTCAATTTCACCCTCAATTTTTCAAGTGACAATTAATTAGGTATGGTTTATGTCACAAAGCAGTACACAATGTCCTAGAAGTCATCCAAGATGCTAGTTTTAAGCATATATGCACTTCCCGTGGCAAGTTAAACAACGCTTACAGAATTTTCATTTTTGTCATTTTCATTAAGTTTACATGCTGCTGTTAAGTTAATATCATAAACTACAAACACATCATGAATTTTCAGATGAAGCTTCTGGTTTTTGTCTTTTGAGAAACACATACACTTGATAAAATTTCCAGAATGGAATCTGCTGCTACATAAACTCATCAACAAAGCCTTCTTCCTACTCAAGCTTTGCAAACATACCCTGCTTCCTTGCAAAGCTTTTGAAAGTGCAAGTTCATGAATGGAAGGCAGGAAGTAACAGGAAGTCATCAATTTAACGTTTCCCTCTCCTTGCGGAGCTGTTCTGGGCATGTTCCAAAATTACCAGGTTTAGATGTGTTATTAACAGCTGATGTAGGATGCTGGTTCCTGTCCATGTTCTTACATAACAGCGTGCAATGGAAAAATCAAATCTTTAGTCACAAAGTATGAGTCCAAATTCTGGAAGCTTTCCATTTGGCCCTAAGCATCTTCAAAAATTTTTTTACTCATAGATTGCAATAACCTCTTAGACTTCCTTGGGTTAATATTCCTAACTTTAGCTGTGCACTTTATTTTTTTATTTTTTATTTTATTTTATGTGCTCTTCAAACACATCCATGGTTTTGAAGGACACAGAGGAACTTAAAATACAGCATCAAATCTCAGAATAAGGAAGCTGACTAAAAAACAAAACAAAACAACAAAACCCAACAAATGAGTGTTTCCAAGTTATCTTTTTGACAAGCATTCTTATCAACAATGAATTACACCACTAAAGATGTCCATACATCTGAAAGTTTACGAGATGAACAGAACTGAACACCTAGGATTCCTCCTGGGACAAGAAAAACAGCTATGACAGGTTCAAGAGGCAGTCTGAAAAATTCAGACGATTTGCCTCCTCCTTCCAAGATGGATTATATCCAGAAATGAAAACCAAGATCAGGTGACCTCTTTTGAGAGAAGCATCTTTAGTGTTTTTACACAAAAATTAAACAGTTTTAATTAAACTAGTCACTGCTTAATATGCTGCTTAAACAACTGTTCATGCTTGCAAAAGCACCATTTTTCTTTATTTTCCTCACTAAGTCATAAAACATGCTAAGAAATAGCAAGTGTCATACACAAATATAAATTTCAGTTTAGCTCAACAGTATGATGAACAAAAGTCTTTCAGTCACAGCCAGAACCCACACAAATCTGTTCTTTGATGCTGTGAGTTAACAGTTAACAGAAGACTGCTCACTTTACCCAGGAAAGAAAACTTATTTGCAAGTTTCAGATGTTGTTGTAGTGAGGGCAATTCAGAACCTCTGACGACGGCAAATTTGAGCACATCTAATGAGTTTTTCCTTCCACATTCCCAGCTGGACAAGTGAAGAGTTGATAGCAGTTTATGTTTAATTTGAAGCAGGAATTCCCAAAGCATATTGCTGGTGGGATGCCAATTAGGTCTGTCCCTATCACTGAGGCTGTTCTTACATCAGTGAGCTCTGTAATCCAAAGGAATGTGACAGAAACAGGACAAGGCACTGTTGACTGCAGCATGCTCAAGTGTTCAGTATTACAGCACAAATTTAGACACTGGCATTCCAAAGTTACAGCTTGATGAGCAAATCTGGGCAGCAGTACCAGCTTATGCAGTCTCCACCTCTAGCTCCTCTTTCTGCTATTGTTGCTTGTATCCATACAAGTTCATTCCCCTAGTCATACCATTGCAGGCATTTACCATTTGGGTAGCAAACCAGACTGGGGAACTGATCCAGCTGTAAAATTATCATGTACAAAACCAGTCCTCACTGCCCCTTGCAAGGAAAGAAAAACCGAGGGGGAAGGAAAAAAGGAAAATCCAGAAGAAAAAAAAGGAAAAAAAGAATAAAAGGGAAAGCCCCTCTGCCCAAGTAGTATCTCAGTCAGTTCACTGTGCAGCTGCTCAAATGGCTGAGCTAACAGCACACCGAGCAACTGGAAACATGAGTAATAGGGGCAGAGATTGCTTTGAAGGCAGCTCAGATGGTAGTACTGATGAATGTGTAATCACGGCCTGAATGCCCCTGACTTCTTTATACCATAAACAGACAAGAGTCTTGCTTTCAAAGTGACAGAAGGAAACAGGATTTCCCAACTATCGTTTGGTTATCCTTGCACAAATACATCTTCGTGAGGTCAACTGCAATCCTTGCTCCTGGCCCACAAACTTACGAACTGAAATCCCATACCAGCATTTCACTCAAACCTTAGCATGCACTCATGGCTCAGCATAAGGGCAACAGCTGTAATGTCAGAACTGACAGCCTGAAGCAGAAGTAAGTTCTTCTGTTTTCCCACATCCAAGCTGAAAGAGAAACATATCTCAAGAATTTCTATGAGGAGAGATTCACAACATTCAGTTCATATTTCTGTAATATACTTTTCACTGTAAAACCCCATATTTCAGTAATATACTTTCTACCATTTCAGGCAACACCTGATAAAAGGTAAGGAGGTTATAAAGCAAGTAAACATCTTAAGGTGACACTGGCAAAGTAGGCCAGAAGTAGTTCTTGTAGCCTTCCAACTGGAGCTGAGCTAGTGAGCCTGCTCAATGCTTAGAAGAAAGTGCTCAGCTTAACAATGACTTTACTGGCATAACACAGCAAGAAGCCCTAACTCAGCACTGCTAAAGGAAGGATTATTTCAAAGAGCAGCTGCTGGTGTATAGCTTGCAGTTTTGCTGTTGCTGTTCAGTCAAATGACAGTATGGAATGGATTAGATCTGCTATTTCTGGCATATTTTTCTAACTACCTTTACTTCTTTGTGTCTATACGGTGTATCACTACGATAGAGTTGCTCACAAGTAATGCTCTATTTAAACTCTCAGCGACCACACCTTCTAAATCAAACCTCCTCTACATTTTATTTTATAGGGGGATGTTTTTTATCTTTACTAGCAATGTTGTTTCAGTGTTACCTGTTCTCTCCATTTCCATTTATAGTAAGCACTGCTTAGAAAAATATTGAGAGGAAGCAGTTTACCTGTGGCCTGGATAAGTTAACAGATGTAAGTTTCTTTATTTAAAGCCTAAGTAGTGCATACATGTAAAAAGTTTTCCAACTACTTACATTTTTCTTTCTTTTACAAAACGTAGTTAATACAAGTCATGTAAGGAACTCAAAGAGTCGTATCTTCTGCATTTAAAATAGCAGTAACAGTCTATGAGGATCCACAGCAAAAGCGAAGTTAACTATTCAGGCTGGATATCAGGAAACAGTTCTGCACCCAGAGGGTGGTCAGGCACTGGGACAGGATCCCCATGGCAGTGGTCACAGCACCGAGCCTGCTGGAGGAGTTCAAGAAGTGTTTGGACAATGCTCGGGCACATGGTCAGATATTTTTTTTTTGGGGGGTGGTCATTTGGGGACCCAGGAGCTGGACTCGATGATCTTTGTTGGTCCCTTCCAACTTGGATATTCTGTGATTCTATTTTGTCCAACAGCAACACATTTCAGACCAGCAAGTCATACATAATTAAACAAACAAACAAGAACAAGCAGAAGGCTGTAAGGTTTTCAGACTTCCTGGCTTTATGCATTGCTGCTCAACTAAAAAGTCAATAGGAGAGACATTAAAGTGCTTTGCTTCCAAGTAAAGTGGCTTGACAGCAACCCCAGTGAATATTAATGCTAGTTCTTTGAGTACTATCTGGGTAGTCACCACTGCAAGATTTAGGATAGGAAAGAGCCTTCTATTTTTAGTTCACAAATACAATCCCTCCAAATGCATATTATTATATCAAGGCCATTTTAAGCTAATCAATTAGTTTTTACCACTTTTGCCCTTTTTATTATCAAGGTGGAAAATTGGGATGGGGTAAAGAATAAAATAAATCAATCACAGGTTGAGATAGAGACAGATAATCTCAGAGAAGGAAGGGAAAATAATAATAATAAATAATAATAAAAGAATATAGAAGACAAGTAATGCACGATGGAATTGCTCACCACCTGCTGATCGATGCCCAGCCCATCCCTGATCAGTGACTGACACCCCCAGCTGCTATCGCTGCGCACGGTGCCACACGGTGTGGGACATCCCTTTGGGCAGCCTGGGCCAGCCGTCCTGGCCGTGTCCCCTCCCAGCTCCTAGGGCACCCCCAGCCTCCTCGCTGGCCGGGCAGCACCAGGAGCAGGAGAGGCCTCAGCTCTGTGCGAGCACTGCTCTGCACCAGCTGGAACATCCCCACGTTATCAGCATTATTCTCATCCTAAATCCAAAACACAGCACTGCAGCAGCTACTACAACTGCTTGTTTTGTTTTCTATTTGTATCACACTGGTTTAATCAACTACATTTCAGAAGAAATGATAGCGGGTGATCACAGCAATGGTTGATTTCAGGATCAGGTCTAACACAATCCCACTTTTTACATCCAGGAGGAGGCTGGATATACTCTAGGCAGCACATAGCCTTATTATATGTAAACATATCAGTGTGCTCTCCCACCATCCATTCCCTAGCCTAGAAAAACTGCTTTGGGCATTAACTCAATTTCCCTATTCCTTCAATTTCCTACACGAGACAGCCTTGTTCCAAAGGGCACATGGGTATTTACAGGCATTCTCCTTAAATCTAGCACAGAGTAAGATTAGTAGCCTTCTGAGGTAACAGACTAACACTGAAACTGTTTTTTTCTGAGGTCATTAACTTGCTTTTGAGTGCAATGAAAGCGCCATAGCATCAGGAACTTGGCTCTGTAAGAGATTACCGTCCCTGTTTGCAGCCAGAAAGTTTGCCTGGCTGTTTCACTTGAGCAAACTGACAATGTTTTGAGCCTTCCCTGTTTATTTCTGTTCATTCTTCCCCTGTGGATGCTGCACTTTCACTTTCTTGCAGTGAAAACGTGCCCTCGCCAGCACACACCTGGCAGAGGTTGTTCCTCTGCACTCTGAATTTCATTTGCAAGTTCACCTCCCTGGCTGGGAACCACTGATGTAAACTGACAGCTCTGAACCTCAAAAAAATATATATATATTTTCGTCAGGTTATGGATTGCACACAGTGTGTGTCAGACAACAAACCGTACTTGTTTACTTCTGGCAGAATTAGGACAGGAGGGTTCCCCAGCCCTCTCCTTTCCCTCCTGTTTACATTCCTGCCTCTACAGCAGTGACTTTTAACACCACCAACTGTGAAATGCTCTTATATAATTTACTGTTTAACTTTGAGAATAACAGTCTGGCTGTGAAAGACAGCTATGATACATGAGTCTGGAGAAGAAACAAGAACACGCCGCGGAGATAGAAGCCTGGGAAGCTCCTCTACTTTCAGAGAGTACCGATGACATTGCAAAGGTTTTAAAAATCATACCAGACTGCCATCTACTGGGATGTTACTCGAGCTCTCTCTCTGCTTCTTCCCAACTCCTCTACCATCCTAGAATCTGTACCAGAAAAGTTAAGTGTTTTCTCAACTAACGAAAAGATTTGATAGCATCTTCTTCAAAACTGACCTAGATACCGAGTATGACTAGCAATACAGAGGTTTTTCTCGAAAGCAATCCATTCAAGTGAGGAGATGGAAATGCATCTGTCTTTCTATCTCAACACCGGTTTCAGCACCAGACTAAGCATGCTTAGTGCTGGAGTTGAATGAGTAACAAGTTAAAAAGCTGAAGGTATTTTCTTACCTGTTGCCTTGTAAATACAATAAGCTGACAAAGTTTTACTCAACCCTCTTCTGTCCTAATCAGTCACCTAGCTTCTTCTCTCCACTGAAGCTAAAACCGCTCCAACTCCCTACAATGTACCCAAGATTACTTATTTTTTTCAAGTATGATGGCAACATTAGAGCTTTTGCAGTCTCTGAAAGATCTCCTTGTCAGGTACTTTTCGCTGGCAAGTAAGGTATTATTCTCCATCTACCCTATGGTTTCAACACCTGCAATTTCTGCTCAAAACTTAAGTACAAAACTTCAAGTTCCATCCCTGATATAAAGAAAGGTTGAGTGAGTTGATACTTAAACCACCCATGCCATAATCCAACCATCTTCCCTGGAGCTTGTATACAACAGAAGAGAATCCAACTGTCTCTGCCTATTTGGCCAGCAAGGCCCTCTAATAAACAAATGTTTTTATTTTAATCTGACAGGAATGCAAGTAAGCAGACTTTCATAAAATGCTGAGCTGTGCAAAGCTGTATTCTAAAATCTCTGGCAGCATATTAGTACCAGGTAAGAATATTTATATGTAGGGTAGTGCCAATAAGCTGTATCATTTGATTTTTACTAAGGCTACTTTAATTTTTCCCTATTATTTTGTGGTCTTCCACTTTCTCAAGGACACGCTTTAAAAAAACTGACCAGAAAACTTGTTTGGATGGTCTGAAAAGGAGATTTTTGACCTATACCACAAAGATGAAACCACATTTTGCAGTCACACTGGTATCCTCTAATTGCAGAATATTTGTTTCCTCCTGACCATTAAAAACCATCTTTCATTAATATCACGAAAACAGAGCCACATTTAACAGCTAGAGCTCACAGCACAACCCTAGAAAATCAGCTGTTTTATACAGTAACGTCACTCAGATAACCTCATGGTTATTTACTGAGGCAGATCTCTGCTTTGCCACACCTTAAAATAGCATTTCTTCTTAAATATCAGTATCTCCAGAAGATTACGCCTCCTACGAATTAGGAGAAGTTTTAAGCAGCCACATTCATTTATTAAACAAGAATGCACAATAGCGATGTGTGTTCTCTATTCACTACTTTTCCCTTTATCCCAATATTCAGGGGGACGTTTCAATCCCAGTGATTTCAGAACCAGCACCTGCAATAGATTCTATTACTCTCGTGTTCTATAGCAAGAACTACTACTACCAGTACACTCTTCCTATCCCTTATATTAAATGCTCAGAAGTGTGTGGGGTATATTTTCATTTATCACAAATATTACCCAAGCATTTGGCATCAGAGAAAAAGACACTTTTTATGTTGAAGTTTGCCCCAAGGTTTTTGCTCACAACAGAAGAGCCAGAAGATGCAGGATGGCTACTTCTCTATACCCTGGCCTGGAAAACTTTTTGCTACCCCCTGTAAGAACTGTGCTACAAGTTCTCTTCCAGACCCAGTACACCTACAAAGCAGGATATGCTAATGAATCAAGACTGCAATACCACTCCCCCAAGGAAAAGGAATTTGCATCACAACAACATGTGTAGTTTCGCTCACAGACACTGCAAAACAATAATAATCACTTGATGTATCACTTGTGTGAATCAGTGGATACATCACTACAAGACATCTGTCACCAACAGAAAGAAACCCATTTATTTATGGAACTAGGGAAAAATAAGGATAATGATTTCTAAATTCCATGCTATTGCTAGTTTAACTCAACAGAACTAACTTTTGAATGGTAAAAAAAGTTTCAAAGCCCTATTTGCAAGTTTATACTGATTTTCAGGTCAGATGGCAAAGGTATGCTTCATGAACAGATAACATTATATAAAAAGGTTCTGTTTATCTGTAGGTTCCATGACTAAATTTGATTTGTATAGACAAAGTTCAGTGTGGTCACTTGGTGAAAAACCTGTCACACGCACGTTCACTGTCTCGTTTTGAATCTCAGAGCTCAAATTCTTTGAGAGACGCTTTGCTTGCTGGCAGCCCACTGAAAAGAATCCCCAACATTTTCATGTGTTGATATATTGAATGGTGAGGATAAATTGATGATCAAATCTTTAAAAGGAGGTACTCTTAGGGAAAAGCAGTTCCTGGAACTGAATATCCCAGTCAGGGTAAGTGCCTTCCATATTCAATTAAAAGCGTTAGACCAAACAAGACCTTTCGTAGAAGCAAAACCTACAGATTTAGCATGGTAGCCAGAAAAGTACAAAGAATTGCAACAGGATGTTATCCACTGGTAAAATGTAAGTTCCCCAATTAATAGAACAATCTCTATGTTCCAACAGCACTTCAACGGTGTTTAAGTGAGCATGTAATTCTAATACGAACAATAAAACACACCAATGACAAAACTTATGGTCTTTTGAAGCATTCACGTAAGGAATAAAAGAGCGTGGTTACCTACAACTATGGTTAACTGGGACTTCGAACAATGTATACTTCGCACAACAAAATAAAACTTAAGAAGTCATTTCCAGCAGTCACTCTTTCCATCTCTGCTAACACTGTCCACACCATATTTGTGTTGATAAAGTTTGTTGAAGGGGAAAAATAAAACTCTCCAACTGTGCACACGGTATTAACAGAAATTTTAACCTATATGCCTCTATTCTTCAAATAAGTAGAACACACATTTGCTTTCAGGAAAGACACCATGAAAACAAAAGCAAAATAAATATGCGGCAGGGAATATCCAGACATGATGCTTATTGGACTGCACTTTCTATGCAAGAAATGAAGGCTGGGGCTTGACACTGACACTGAGCAAACAGAACAGTGACAGATTGTCCATCAAATGATCCTTGTGTATCCTGGAATTTACATCAGACTGAATATCCTCAAAGAATTAAAAAAAGAGTACATGACGGTGTCGTTAAAGACTTGAGGACTGGTTTAAAGCAGACCAGTCTTACTTTCAGCAATTCTTAGTCAGTAATTCTTAGTTCAATGCTCAGCTCTGCAACACTAATAAAAAGATTTCTTTAACAAACTGTTTTCCACTCTACAGCTGCTACCAGCTGTTAAAACCTGAAAAGCCAGACTTGATGATAAGCTTCACAGTGTTTACCATACCTCAGCTCCACCCATCCATTTTGGTTCATCGGGAAATTCAGCACATAGGATATCTTCTGACTGGTTAGTTCCCAATACATGATAATGCAGCTTTTGGTGCAGATTAGTGGAGGTCTCAGTGCCTAGTGAAATGTAGATATTTAAACTAATTAGTTGTCAAAGAAATCCAACAAGACCCACGTAAAACCCTCAGGACCTTCAATAACCCTCTGTTTTTTTAAAAAAAAAGAGAACCATTCAGGAAAAAGAACTAGGAGCAATTCAAGTCTACAAACCACTCTCCTGCAAACAAGCAACATTATACACAATAAAATAAGACATCAAACCACATGGCAGACCTGTTCAGTTACCCTTTTCGTTTACTTCAGATACTTTCTTCAAATGTCAGGATTCATCATTTCAAGCTTCACTTTCTAGAAATACTAAACATGCAAAGAAAAACAACAGCCTCTGCCACACCATTCAACGATGTGTTTGCTCCCATCTCATCTTGGACAATCAAGGGGAGAACTACTACTAATCCTAGAAACTTTCTTACTTCCTTCTGCTGAAAATAAAAAGCATTCTGAAGAGCTGCAGGAAGTGCTATTTGTCTCTTCCTTTTAATATTGTTCTTGCAGCATTTTCCAATGCAACGCTTCAGCTTCTGAACTACAAACATGCCTAAAAGTAAAGAAAACACATGGTGTGTACCTAACTTGCAAGTTTGGCAAAGTTATAGGCTGCAAATATAAATATAGACGAAATTTAGGTGGTCTCTGTAGGGTTTAATAAAGAGCACAGCTCCAGAAGAAACTTCTCAGTAGTACTGCCTTACAGTAACAGCTGCTAAATTCCTTTCTTGTGCTACTCCTAGAGTTCTGCTAGCTTAAACTGGGCAGTGAAACGCAGACGAATTAGCCTGACTGAGTAATAAACACCTTATGCCCCAGTTTGCTCTTCACCATTAACTTCCCAAGTCAGTTCACCTATGGCCATAAAAATATGTAAGGGACAGCAAACTAAGTAAATTAAATAAACTGTCACGAGACATCATATTCCAGCCAACAACACCCTGTATGAAAGCAAAGAAAAAACACTGCAGAGAAAAAGAAGAGGACCAGTAAACTTTCAGAAGACAGACAGGGCCAGGCAGACAAGAGTGTCCTTATGAAAGGAAGGGACACTAATTAAAAATAGGTTTTGGTCATACAGGACAATCTGATATCTAATTGTATAAAGTAGTATATCTAATTATTTGTTGCACCAGTTTACTAAAAAGGTCATTTTGTTTCCTCATAGAGTATAATCAGTGCAGTCATACTTACCATCACTTTTCCCATCTTGTTTTGGATAGCAGTTATAGAACATTCCTTTTCCATCATGGGTCCATGCCATGCAACTGAATTTAACTCTCTCCAGCGTATCTGGAAGCTCCTCAGGACCTTCCACCTTCATGAACTTGATAGTAACCCAGTCAGAACCACTGGAACTCAGGCCATATGCGAAGTATTCGCCGTCTTCACTGAACGCATAACCTAGGAAATTGGAACCAAATAAGATGTGGTAAGAACCAGTAAAACAAATCAGTATTTTCAATACAGTGTTTATTTTGCCACACAGCTTTTTACTACTTGCTACACGATAGTCAAATCCCAACAAAAGGGAAGTGAAACTGTGAAAGCAGGTAAAAGAACTGTGTTTACTCAACAACAAGAGGAGATTTACTTTCTAAAAGACAGTAGAAGCAGCTACATTATTATTTGGGATGTGCAGCACTTTTCCTGTCTCTGTGGGCTTCTCATATAATTCATAGACCCATATTTAAGCATGCACACTCATGAAATCGGTTCAGTAACATCACTTATGTCCAACATCTAATAGACAATTTGAGTAATATCTCTTCTGCTTCCCTAAGGCTGGGGTAAGGGATGGAGACTGAAAACGCACATAGGTATAGACCATAACATGAGATTCTAAGACAATAAGAGCACCAAACAAGTCAACATGAATTGAAATGCAAACAGTAAAACCTGATATAAGGCAGCTACCATTTCAATATTGGAATCACTTAAAACTAAACCCTGCAAAAACCACGAAAACTGAAGTAACTGGAAAAATTCCCCACCAGTGAGCTAATGGGTTCATTGCTGGTATTCTCAGCTAAGATCTAAGATATACGTAGTTCCATCTGAACTGTGAAGAATAAATTATTCTGAAAAAAATCAGAAAAGTTTCCATCATAGTTAACAAGGATTGAATTCACTTTTGCGAATCAACTCAAGTGAAGAGACCGAATTATTGCAGGCCTATCAACATCTGAAAGTTACAACTAGAAAAAGTTTCTTGCATAGTTTTTATTAATTGATCTTGTACAGACTTCAAAGACTTTGTAGAAGCAAGGCTCTTGAACTTAGAAAAACCAATGGCAAGTGGGAAAATGGACAGATAACAGGAGTTAATACCCTACTGAACACAGGTTATTTTGTTCCCAAAGAAGTTAACGCTGTGCTCCTTCAAAGCATCTTGCATCAACCTGCTGGCTTTAAAATGTTAAGAGAATTAGTTGATATGAATGCATCAACTTTTCTTTCTTAGCTATGGACAGCATCAAGATCAGTTTATATTTCACTGAAATACATTCCAGAGTTGTGAGCAAAAAAAACCACCTGTTCATTTTTGCAGTATTTTGTGAATAAAATGTAGATTTAGAAGTGTTCTTCTGAAAGGCTATACAAATCCACATATGGCTACTGTGCCTACTTTCATGCAAACACACCACTGTAGCCATACTTCTACACATGAAGAGCCGCAAACCATTTCCAACTTGTGCTGGAAAGACAAAACCTGGTTTTGTTCAGCAGGAACTGCTGTTTCACCAACCTCGTAAAGCCACAGTGCCATCATCAGAAAGCTTATTTGGATCAAGAAAAACTTTGGCATCAGCATCCAAGGAGTCTTGTACATATAGAACTCGCTGATTCTGTAGTCCAGTATTGTAAAAGTGAAAATACCTAAAAGAACAGAAGAGGGTAAAATCAGTATGAAGAACTCAGATTTTCAATTAGGCTAGCAAGACAAATTTGTGTGAGATTGTCAAGAAATAAAAGGCAGATAAAAATATATAGAATAACAAGCTTTGTAGTAGAGCAAGAACCACGTCTTTCCTTTGGCCATCAGGGAGTCAGTCATCCTTAGTAGGTGCCTTGCTCTCTCCTTGGCACAGAGGAAGCCCAGACACCAATTTCCGTGAAGATCAGAGGAATCTCAGCTCAACAAGATATAGAGATTATACAAAGGAGACTGTAGGATGCACCTATAATATCTTTGAGCAATAAAAACTGCATTTACCACAGTGCATTTCAAACAAAGCAAAACATTCTACAAATTCCAAGTAACTGTCTGCTAAAAAGCTCTGGCAGCCTTAGCGTTTCTATTACAAGTGTTGGCAAAGGTTCCCATCTCCTATGATCTATGCTTTGTCATTCACGTAGCTGCTTTCAAGCTGCACTGGGCGGTAGACAAATGTTCAAATGAAACAGAACTGAAATTGTTTCATCTGTATTTCCCAAGATCCATAACAGGGCGTGCATTTTGAAACAGTTGTAGGAATGGAGTTACATAATTCTCTTCAGTGAGAGATACTGTTCACAGTAGAAGACACTAGAGAAGAAAAATTAATAACTGTATTTTATGTAATTCATAGCTACTAGTTTCCTTCAAGAACTCTAAACAAACCTGCAACTTAGACCAAGTAGCAGCTTTACCCAGGGGAGCAGGGAAAGCTATGGGGTAATGTTCAAGCCTGAATATAAGTTTACCCATTCCCTAAGGATGTCTAGTACTTGGACACAGGAAGCTCGTAAACCCCAAAGGGGGAACTACACTTGCAAAGGCCTGGCTAACAATCTGCACATTGAAAATGTTCAAATACTAAACGTACATTCAGTGAGCAAGAAAACAGAAATATTCAAAGCAACAAAAATATGTCATCTTCCATTTGACCATGCATTTTCTAGCCAATTTTATCTCTGCTATGCTAAGCAATAAGCTGAGAAGCAAAGGTCAAACAATACGACTGAGACAGGAGACCAGTCCTCCTTTTTGCAGATCCTACAGAACATCTCTTCAGACACTGTCCTTTAGTGACTATTCTTCAGCAGAAAATTGGTACATATTCAATTTAAGATTTTAGCAGCCATTTTGAAAAAAGGAATTCCTAGTGCTTTTCACTGGCTGTGACTAAATAAAAGTCTGACCAGCTGCTCAAAGTAGGACCAACATATTTTAGAAAATATTTAGAACAATGTACACCTGACAGACTTGTGCTTTTTCTAGGATTAAGTGCCTCTCCCTGACAGGCCCGGAAAGGAATTCCTCAGAGTTTTACTTTTACTTGTTCTTCTACAATGTAGTTTTGATAAACTCACTATTTCTCTTATAAAAAGATGACAAAACCACAGGACAATAATATAACTGGGAATTAGAGACAATCAAGCATTTTATGCTCTGCATCATGCAACATATTAATACTGGCTTGACACATACTTTTTCTAGGACCCAGCAATAAAGGAATAAAGGCAAGCATGATTTCCAATTTATCTTGTAGTTGCTTTTGACTTGCTCCATATTCTTCATCATCTACAAAGACATTCCTCACTTACCTCTTTCCTTTCTTGAAGTGGCAACTGTACTTAGGATAATCATAGAGTTCAGTCATTCGTTCTTTGAATAGTCCTCTGACGGGACATTGCTCAAGAAAGGGTACTGTAAGCTTGTTCTGAGCCTCCACAAATGCCTGTAAGAAAAGAATCCCCCCAGAATACATGAGTTCAAGCACAAATTTACACTTCCCACAAGAAACACTGTTTTTGATGCAATGCATCGCCAACATCTTTCCCCCATATAGGGTGTGTAGAGTCACACCTGAACAGCCTCACATACTTGGCTGTATTATTAAACGCTGCAATGTTCTAACTAGATTGATTTTATATCTTGAATAACCTCTCCATCACACATTAGGGTAAGCAGTGGTCAGGACAAAGACAAGCTAGATTCCTGCCACTCCCCTTTAAAAAAAAAACAAAACAAAACAATCAAAACCAAACAAAACCACCAAAGCTCATTTTCTTTTCTTTCTTTATTTATTTATTAAAAAACCAACTCTCCCTGTATTTATCTAAATGGTATGGATAAAGCTAAGTTACAGAAAACACCTAGGAAAATTCATTTCTTACTTCATCACAAATATACAATACTCCAATACTGTAGAGCAGATCAATTAGAAAATTGGTAACGAATCCTTTTGCCCGTATGTATGACTATCATTCCTGGAACCATGAAGAGCTGGAAAATTATATAAAACGTCATGTGCACCATCTGGTCGCCCTATTAACAAAACACTTAGCATTAGTCCCAGCCCGTATTTCTTGGAAGGGCCGAAGTACTGTCCTTCATGAATACAGATGAGGCATTTTTTCCCACCCCATCTTAGTTACAAAAGACAAGAATATGTAACGTCCAAGGAAGTAACTTCAAGGGGTCTGGTTTCCTTAAAACACTACCTCAAAGATGCAAACATGTAACTACAGTGGCTAAAACCACTACCACTACAGCTGCTTGTTAGAGGCTACCACTCCCATGAGGAAGATGGAAAAACTGGTGCTATGCTGGCGTTTCACCATCCCTTCTTACAGCACAGTACATTAACATAAAGTTAATACCTAAGCATCTCAAGGTGACAGGGCGTGAACCACAGCTGTTAAGAAGCAGACACACAGGCTTTTCTGTTAAGATGGAGTGGAAAGGACAGCACACGAGCTCTAAATCACAGCCGGGCTTTGTGATGCTGGCATTTTGCAGCACCACACAGAAGCCATCCTCTGTCATTGCAATGTAGCAAGGACTCCAGGCTGAAATCCCAGACCCCATCTCTTGCCTACAAGGGTTTCTTCCCCTGTTCCTTTGAGTGAGGTCATTGTTTTTACCTGTCCTGATTCTGTCATGCAGCAAGCAGATCAGTGCACGGTAATGCCTGAGCTGCATTTCACAGCAGGGTATGATCTACAGGAGCAGGTGGGCTACAAACCATGTTCTACAATCTGCATTTCATGACTCTTCAGAAACGCCACCTGCTCCACAGAGCACCCGACACACATGTACCAACTGTGGTCAATGTTTACCCATTTATCAGTTCTTCAGGTAAAAAAGCGAAAAGAATAGAACATAAAATTCTTTCAGTGGTATTTTACAGACATTTCACACTGTGAAAAGTGACTCCATGAAGCAAGGAGAATGACAGACTCCCTCTCTCATTCACCTTGCTGCCACAGCATTACATGGCCAAGAGCTGCACTGCATGCCAAGTTGTTTTCGGAGACTTGTCAGGCTACAAGGTAAGGGAGAAAGTGCATTAATTATGGCCACTCTCCACTTGAGAGGTATTTGTTCATGTCCAACAAAGCATACAGAAAGTGATAAGCTTTAAATACAAGTGCAGAATTAGTAATGCTCCAAGAACACTTGGCAAGGTGCTGAAATGCACTGGTTTAAGAACATGAGGGCTGCTTACATGCAAGTCACCGCTCAAGTATGACAAAAAAATGACTACCACAGCACTGAAAAGGGAAAGATACAGATGGCTAACAGCGATGACATCTGGACCTTTACTCAAGTTAGACTCCATGCATCAGTGAGGGCAAAGTCAGGAAATTATCTCCTGAGACAGAAGAAGAAAAGAGGTAAATACATTGCTAAGGAAAAGACGATTTTTTACGTCTGATTTCCCTTTGAGGATGGTACTGGCATAGGCAGCTTTAGCATCCAGCACAGCAGCACAGCACATCCCAGTGGTAAGTGAAAACATTGCTCTGCTCAGAACAGGCTGCAGCCTCCACCTTGTACCACTCTGTTCCCCACCTCCACCAAATGAGAAAAGAACTTTATCAAATCTACCCAAGAATTACATATATCTGAATCTGTTTTTCTCTAAATGGAAGCACATGGATTTCAACAAGCACAGACACAAAAAACCAGACAACACATACCACACTACCTACTCTTAAGTGCTGTGACATTCTCAGAGCAAACCTGTCTTATTAAAAAGATGTATAAAACTATCCACTGTACTAGACAGACAAAAGAACTTTACAGTTGTATTTAGTGGACAGAAATTGGCATGGATCGTTGTTTCCTAGATCAATAACGCGACCAAAACAGCAGAATTGCCGCAAGGGTATAATGGGACCACATTGTGACTCACTTTTACCTACGGCCACCCTTTCACCACATTTGCTTTCATCACTGGTATTCAAGGAGAGAAACTTTTCCTTGAAGTGTTCATTGCACAAGAACATGCTTGCAAATCAACTGTTGCACTCAACTGAATTACTAGTAATCTTGCTTTTACAGCAGTTTCACACATTCTTCCCAACTTCCACTGATAATGCACAAAAGAGTTCCAGTCTAAAAAAGGGAATATCATTGCTATCTAAAAAATGAGGTAGGAATTACGGGTTTTTGAAAGAGATCTTGTGCAATTTGGTATATGTTCTCAGATATTTGATCACGTGGTTGCACTCATATTTAAAAGTCACTATATATTTGAAGTATCAACTCAGTATCAAACATGCTGAGTTAAACAGATGCCACCCATGGTATAGGACTAACAACAGCTGTCCATACACTTTCCTGAACCTCCACAGAAAAGACTTTACCTGTTGAAATCCATGTCTGACAAACTATCATCAGCCTTGACCCAGCACCGAATTTACTAGTAGAAGAACAGAATAAGGGTCAATGTAAGGTGTATGCTTACACACGCCCCAGAAAATAACATAACTTTGAAAGGACAATTTCTAAAGCGTGGCAGTAGGAGCAGAGACATTCTATTTAAGGCTGAAGCATTCGATTATCACTTGAGCTGGTAAATTGTTATTTTTAAAAACTTCATATTTAATTTTTACCTGAACAACAAGTGACTTTTTTTTAACCATGCTTTGTTACAAAGCATCAGCTTTCCGCATGCTATTCTCTCAGCAAGATGATGATTTCTGCCTAAGAAGAAAATTGCCAAAGGTGCTCACAGTATACTTTCCAAGGAGAATTCTTAGGATATAAATTGTATTTAAAACATTACCAGTCTTTGTCATTAACCTGTAAATATTTACAGTTTAATAGTTACCTCCATATGTATCTTCTCAGTGCAGTTCTGAATACAAGAGGGCACATACATTGTATCAAACATTACAAAACTAGGACAAGAGGGAATGGCCTCAAGTTGCCCCAGGGGAGAGGTTCAGGTTGGAAATCAGGAGACATTTCTTCTCAGCATTGAAACAGATTATCCAGGGAGGTGGCGGAGTCACTGTTCCTTGTAGGTGTTTAAGGAAAGGTTGGAGGTGGTGCTTAGGGATCTGGTTTAGTGGGTGACACTGGTGGTAGGAGGACGGTTGGACCAGATGATCTTGGAGACCTTTTCCAACCTTAATGATTCTATGAAAATAAAACTAAGCAGATTTCTGGTGGCTTGCTCCTTAGCATTTACTTTTAGTATTACTTTAGGATTTACTAAAGCAAAATTCAAAGTGCAATTGCACAACTACTAAAAAAAAAACAACAGTAAATAAAAGCCTGTTCACTTATAATTACAAATCCATTTATTTTTAGTTTTGAGAGTTTCAATTCTAGTCTCAGCCCAAACACCCATCTGTTCATAATACCACAGGTCAACTGTCTGCTACACAATCCCTTTTTTTTTTTTCATCCCTTGTCCACACCTCATGTGTGAAACAAGCTACACCTTCCTGTCTACACAGCTGTTTTAGGAAGGTATGATATTGTAGATGACTAACTCAGAGAAGCAAAAGACTTTCCTAGACCAAAATAGAGCTTATATCCCACAAAGTGTAAAACAAGCCAAGAAGTCCAACCAAGCCAAACCCAAGACACTAACAAAGTGTGGTTTTGCAGTTGTGGCCTGTGTCATCACCATAAGTGTTTTACCAGAGCAGCAGAACACTGCAGTTGAGCCAGGGAAGTTTCCTCAGTTTGTCTTAAAGGTCAATGAACAGTACAGCAGGAACCCACTGTCCGTCCTCTTTTCTCCAAAGTAAGATAGGAATTTCCTCCTCTGAGCGGTGCTTCTGTTTCTATTTACTTATCTGCAGAAGGGATTTTTAGTTGCTTATAACTGCGCATAACTACATCCACCACGTGCACACAAGAAAAATAGTACTACAGCAAGCACACAGATCATGGACATGGAAGTGTGCATTTCTTGAACAACAGCTTCTCAAGAGACTGAGGATGTGACTTGATTATTGGCTTAATCACCTCCAGAACTGCTCACCTGACAAGAAATAGTCCTGGTTACCCACCTGCTGATTTCAAAAAATTCTTTTATAGAATAATTTCTTCTAAGTGATGTTTCACTGACACCTGTCAACACAGAAAAAAGCGAGCCTACCCTTTTATTTTCTATGACCACACCAATGCCTGACGTGACTATTTCTACAATGTCTAGAATTCAAAAGTAGAATTATAAACATATTTGTCCAACTATTCAACAGCACACACTAAACACTATTTTTGTGTGAGGAAATACTCCTAGCCACTTAACTGAAGTTCACCCTTTGCTTTTAGCATAAACCAGAATTCACCCTGTTGTACATACACAAATCAAGCGTATTGTAAACAGGAACTGAGTAGGAGCTTTTTCACTGCAGATAAACATGAATGCCTCAGGAATTCTTCTAGTTCTGTATTTAATATGTAGCAAATTAAAAGGTAGCCTATTGGAGGGGAGTGTACACCAGACATTTGACTTTTTCTTCAAACAGATGGAAGTGTGGGATACTAAGGAGCACATAAAGGAAGAGGGGGACTTGGAAGAGGAGTAGGGAAGGACACAGGTCTCCAGATCAGTGACTTGAAGGCTTGGAAAGTCTACAGAGTACGCTCCAAATTCTCTCTGAAGCCTGCTTCTATACCAGTGTCTGGTTATTATTTGATCTGGTGGGTACAGAACAGCTACGCTTCATGAGTCCTGTAGAATAATTTCAAGGACATGGAGATAAAACTATTGAGAAGGGCTAGCAATGAAGAGTGGTTGTCAGCAACTTCTGCTGCACAGCATGAGAAAGCGAGCGATAAAGTAGATGAAAGGCTTAGCACTTCAAGACTTTTTTCTGACCTCTTCTGTGAAAGAAGTAGGAAAGCGAAATTCCCTGTTGCTCACTAACTCCTGGAACATAGGAAAAAGATGACCTACTCAAACACAAACAGGAACTCCCTCCCATTTGCATCACTCTCTTTTTTTTTTTTAAATAAAGATGTTGCAATTCCCCATTCTTTATTTTGTCTGCTATAAGCTACAACCTCTGGAGGAGATTCAGGCTCCTTTAACTTTTCTTCCCCAATCTGTTCACAATATGTGGGAAAAACATTGAACATTGGGACTCAAGAAGTCATGTATTGTCATTTTCTCAATCCTACCTCTCTTCCACAGGATTCTGAGACCAACTGAATGGGTATTTATATGGTTGCTATAAGAGAAAGACAGAACCATAACCCCCGACAAACACATCCCTCGGAATTTGACATAAAACTATTCTATGTGTACCATTTCTTAAGGATAACAAAATCAAAAGATCAAATACTACCAATCTAATTTCCCTTGTTAATGTCCACTGCTGAGTTTTTCACTAAAATACAAAACCTTTTTAATTCAGGTGAATATTTATAAATACTGACAGCCTCCTGTTTCCTACTTCTAAATCTGTGTACATTTCATTTTACTCTTAACTGTTAAAGTAAATTACATTTAGCCATCCTCTAGCTCATCAAAATACTATCATGTAAGCATACATATGAGAGAACCTAGGAGGAATCTCACGAATGGAAAGATACCTTACAGGATTTTTCTAAATGAAGAACCTGCCCTCTATCTTCTTTCTCACACAGTCAAGCACACCAGACAGAACGCAGATCTGCAGCTCTGGAACTACAGCTGTCACAAAGTTATCAGCTATTCTAAGGGGGAATCACACACTTGTCACTGTACCAAGAAAAGTTTTCTTTCTACCCATTCTTACCTGTTTATGGCAATTTTAGATGTCCTTAGGACAGAGGTAAAGTGCTCTAAAATCAGAACACTTCTCTTCAATATGCCAATATAACCTTGAACATTTGAATTGCCTAAGAAAAACTGGTGCAAGTCAAATAGGGCCTTTGTTTTCCAAACCACGTGACCCACCTAGGTTACACCAAGCGTCTCAGTCTTTCCCCCACCATAACACAAAGGTGCAAAATAACAGCACTACACTGTTGGCACCTTTAAGTATCAGGTGCACCACATTACACCTACATTCACAATAGGAAGTTTTAAAAAACTACAGAATACCCACGTACTTAGCCTGTAAGAAAGATGTAAGTTGAAATAGACATTCCTCAAAAAAGAAAGGTTACCTTTGTCTGCTCGCTATCAGGATCTTCAAGCCAACAGTATGGGTCGCTGATTTTATGCCCATGGTAATCCAACACCTGCATTTATAAGAAACAATGCTTAATAAAAAGAGATATGCGTACAAGCAAACTATATTAATCAGGGAATAAGCTGCATCAAAATTAAGTGTATTTGTAAATTCACACAAGTACATAGGGCTAAGAAGCGAAAGATGAGGAAAGCAGCACCTTGCTGTCAGGTGAGTTACTAATTTTATCATTTTTGGTGGAAGAAATGAGGTAGCAGACTTATCATCAGAAAAAAAACACAGGGCACCAGAGAGATGTAGAACACAAACATTAATTCCTTCCACAAGCTAGATGAGAAGAATGACTTAAAAACCAACCAACCAAACACAACCCCTCTTCCAAATCCAGATGCTCAAGTGCAGTCACAAAACCTGATTATGGGATACACCCAAAATGTAATTTCTGGTTATGCCTCTGGTTTTTTTGGTAATTAACTGCCTCCTCCTGCTAATGTTCCTCACAAACACCCAAGCAAAGCACACACAGCAATACGGAAGTAAAACCACATGTTTTACCATGCAGGTTAGGTCTTTTACCTGCATGCCTTCTGCAGCATACAAAAAATAAACCCAAACAAGATACCTGCTGTTGGGGGTTGCACAGTTCTGCCTTTCACTTAAGCGCTAAAAGAAACACTGAAGCTTTTTCCACTGCTGGCTCATCCCGGCACACGTTTTGGTTCAAAAGCGAGCTTAGTTCTGTAAATGGTGCCTGGACCGCTGCCTGAGGCACGGCACTTTGTGGAAGGAGACGACTGGCAGGGTTTTAACCCAGACAGCAGGGCAACCCCCGTGTGCACCCAGCCATGGCCGCGACACGCGGGGAGAGGTTTATTTCACCCCGCAGCCCCGCTCCCCTCCGGGGCAGGCCCGGCTTGCCAGGGACACCCTGGGCTCGGCCCTGCCGGCCCGACACGAGCAGCAGGAGGCTGAAAAGCAGCCGGGAGCCCCCCGGCCCTTCCCTTGCCCCCGGCCCAGCGGCCGCGCCCCACGCCCGGGGCGGCTCCCCGCGGCCCAGCGAGGCGCCGGGAGGCCGCGTACTCACGGCGGTCTCGTCGCGGTACACCTCGGGGTACTGAAAAGCCTGCATGGCGGCGGGGAGAGGAGGAGGAGGAGGACGAGGACGAGGAGGAGAAGAAGGAGCCGAGGCGCGGAGGCGGCCGCAGCGCTGAGGCGAAGGCCGGGGAGGCAGCGGCCGGCAGCAGGCGTGCAGCGCGGCCCAGGCGGAGCGCGGCCGCCATAGGACCCGCCCCGCGCCGCCGCCATGGGGCCGGGGCCCGCCCCGCAGGGGGAGGCCGGCGGCGGCCACGGGAGCCCGGCGCCCTCTGCTGGGAGCCGCCGCCCCTGGCGCAGCCTCTGCCCCTCTGAGGGGGCTCTTTCCCCTTTGGCACCTCACCGTTCACCCTTGCTTAGGTTAAAAAATGAAATAAAATTGCGTTTTCATGCTTGGGTTTTGGGTCTGCTTTCCTTCCGCCTTGATGCTGTTTGGGGGGAGAGGCTTGGGCTCTGCTCTCTCTCACACTGCCTGGAAGCTGCCGGAGATGTGGTTTCACTCCAAAAACAATGTCCTAGCTGGCCACAGAGGCCCTGTGAGACCCATGGCTCCCGCACACCACCCTGGCCAACTGGTGTCTGTCCCAGTCCCTGTGGTGTCCCAGCTCTGGTCCCGCACAGAGGCTGGCCAGGGTGGAAGTTCACCCAGTGAAAGTTTTGGATCAATGACTTTGGAGCTCCTCAGCCAGGTGGTTATTTTACAATAGGGCTTCTCATATTGTACAGCTTATAAACCCCTTTCCTTTGAAGTAAGCGACCCACTGGACTCTCATGTCATAAAAATAGTGGAAACATGCAGCAGATGGGCTGTTGGTTCTTTGACCAGCAGCATGGCTAAGCTGCTTTCCTTCCAAACTGATGTTGATTCGAAGTTTCCTCTCATAGCCCTCACAAAATCACTCTGCTGCTGTGGGGAGGGTTTAACTGAACTTCCCCAAGGTAAACTCATGTTTACGTGTGTCGCGTGATGTGAAGCTGGAGACAATTATGTTTACACACAGTGGTGTCTAAAGGCTAGAGCAGACCAAGGAGTGTTCACAGTCCCCAGTAAAGACACAGTTTGGAATGAAAATGATATAAAATATCCCAGATGTGGAATCAAACTGTCATACTTACCATCTCAGAAACGTGTCTTTATTGGTTTCCCTTAATGAAAGGAGTTACCATCTGTAATTGGGCATACTTTGGGGGAGGATTGTGTACGTACGATGAAACAAGGCAATGCAATAATGATCACTGTTACTAAGTGACATAACTATCTTCCTCAGCTTCATTTACATCCTAAACAACACCCATATGGCCTCTTGTCTCTCCTCTTTTGGTCATTTTTCCTTCTTACCTTGTTGCTCTATTAATCTTCTTGTGTAAGGCTGTAGCATAACTGCCAACTACACCTTTTCTTCCAGCACTTAAAACATTAACCAATGTGGTTAATGGCAATGCCTTGATGGTCCCAATGCTGCCAAAAGCTTGCTAGTTTTCTCAGTGACTTGCTCGGATAAATACTGAAAAGGAAAGGCTGAGCTACCCAGGCAGAACATATATGCACATTAATTGTTATCGTATAGAGAATTAGCTCAATACTTCTGTAAAGCTTGCCCGTGTACTACACAAATACACTGCCATGTGTGCTGTGTATCAGAATCACAGAACAGTTTAGGTTGGAAGGGACCTCCAGAGGCTATCTGCCCCTGCTCAAGCAGGGACACCGACAGCTGCTTGCCCAGATGTTTTTGAAGATCTCCAAAGAGGGAGACTTCACAACCTCTTTGGGCAACCCGTGCCTGTGCTTGGTCAGCCACACAGTAAAGAAGTGCTGGCGTTCAGATGGAATCTCTTGTGTTTCAGTTCATGCACTTTGCCTCTGGTCCTGGCACTCAGCTGGAGTGCCAGGAAACTGGAAAGAGCTTGTGTGAGAAACAAAGTTGTGGTTTTGCAGTAGAGAATTACTTTTCTGTATTCCAAGGTAGTTGTGTAGTCATAATAAGGAGAAATACTAAGTAGATAAGTGGACAGCAGAATGCCTCACTGTTCCGAAATAAGGTAGAAGCTTGAGAAAAACAGGATGAGCAGTGTGAGAACAGCAAAACAAAGATCACAAGTTCTCAAAACAAGAAAGGAGAAATTAAAGGGTTGAGGGAAAAAAAAAAAAATTGTACATATATGGTATAGAGGAGTGTTGAGTAGCTTGTGAACCTGTAATACTCAGCCAATGAGGAAACACGGGAGGTGATCAGGCGTTGGGTAATAGGGAATAAAAGGTTATGATTTGTTTACTAAAATGTGCTCCTGATTGATGGGACGCCCGCCATTGCAATCACGAATAAAATAGCTTCACAGAAGATCCTGTCTGAAGAAAATTATTTGAGATTTTTCTCACAGCTTGACTCTGTCCTTTTTGCACCCTCCCTTCAGGCATTTGTATACATTGATACACATTGATGAGATCTCCCTGAGCCTTTTCTTGTCTGGGCTGGACAGTCCCAGATCTCTCAGGCTTTCCCCATAGGAGAGGTATTCCTGTCCTTTGATCATGTTTGTGACCCTCTTCAACTCTCTTTGGTATGTCCAGGTCTCTTTCATACTGGAGGGCCCAGAACTGGGTACAGTGCTTCAGGTGCAGCCTCACCAATGCAGAGTAGAGCAGAAGGACCACCACTCCTGACCTGCTGGCAATACTTTGCCTAACGCAGCTGAGAATACCATTAGCCTTCTTATCAGCAAGGACACGCTGCTGACTCTTGTTCAGCTTGGTGTCCACCAGGAACTGCAGAGCTGCTTTCCAGCTAGGTGGTCCCCAGCATGTCCTGGTGCCTGGGGTTGTTCCTCCCCACATGCAGGACTTTGCACTTCTCCTTGCTGAACTCCATGAGGTTCCTGTCAGCCCATTTCTCCAGCCTGCCAAGGTTACTCTGAGTGGCTACGTGTCCCTCTGGTGAGTCAGCCATTCTCCACAGTTTTGTGTCACCCACAAATTTACTGAGGGTGCACTCTACCCCGTCATCCAGATCATTAATGAAGATGTTAAACAGGACTCGACCCAGTACTGACCCCTGGCGTACTCTGCTTGTTACTGGCCTCCAGCTAGACTGCACCATTGACCACTGCCCTCCAGGCCCAGCAGTTCAGCCGAGCGAGTTCTGAGTAGTCTCAAAACATTTGTTTAGCTGAAAATTTTGAGTTGTCTCAACTGCACATTCACTGCATACATAGCAAAGGCCTTGCATCTGATTCAGATTTTCTGATTTCAGTTTTCTTGCAGAAAATGTCTTCTTTTTCAGCCTTAAAATGTTGTCCAGAATGAATGTATTTCACATTTGTCCAGAATTTCTGGATGTTTAGCAGCTTGGTCAAACTTGCAGGTAGCTCTGACTGAGCAGCCATACATCCGAGCAGCCCAGACATTTCCACAAGGTATCTGTAGATCAGCATCACGCAGTAATAGTAGCCCAGCAGACATGTACTAAAGTTTTGGACAGATGTACCTTGGGCACATGAAGAAATCTGACCTGCCAGGAGAGGGCAGGCTGACTGCATGCCACTGTGCAGCTGACCCAGAGGAGTGCCCATATTTTTCAGACTTGAGCAACCCTCTCCAACCAGTGCACAGTAATTACTGCATGGGCTGGCGAGCATCCAGTAATCACAGTAATTATCCATTATAATACCTTCCAATTCATCCTGGATACAGAGAAGGCGGGAATGTACAAAGAAACCCAAGTACATGGTTGTCCGAGATAAGATCGTTGGGCCTGTATTTTACAAGCAGTAATTTTCTTTCAAAGGTGAGCACCAGGGACAGGCAGAGAGTGAATTTTTTCTTTAATGTAAATTTCTCTTTTGTTTCATGGGGCGTGGGGGGTGGGGGAAGAGATTGCATGTGAACAATAGCTAAAGGAGAAAATCTACACTGTCTGAACTTTTCTTATCAGAAAAGCAGTTATTACAGGTTACACAGTGTCTAAAACACTGCCCCAGACATGTTTTTCTTACCAGTGATCTTGTACTCCCTGTACAAATGAAAGGGAGTGCAGTGTGCACTCTGTTAACAGAGGTACTTATTACAAAAGATGTAGCAATCTTCTCCCTTTTTCCGTATGTTTGTTTAACACAAAGTTAAAAGGGATTAATGTTAGGATTGTATCATAACTCTGAAGCCTAGTTTAATTGTTTAGTGTTGCAGCAGCAGGTAAAAATTTTAGTAAAATTTTACCTTTTCTTGGGCCTAAAAAAAACCAGTAGAGTTCAGATATGATATTTGCTGAGTTTTGAGGATACGCTGCTGAGTAAGCAAAAATTCTCTTCCTGTTCTTTAAAAAAAAAAAAAAGTTTGAAAATCTCTCGGTATTCTTTATCATCTTATCACACTCCCATGTTAGCATGAATTTGATCATTTGAGAAACACATTCTCGTGTCTGCTGATATTAATTACACTTCTGCTGATCATCCAGTCATTAGTAAATTTCTTTCACCTTAGTCAGCATATCCACAATGACTCACTGCAAGTTGTGTATTGACTCAGTAGGAAGTGACCTCATTATCCTTGTCGGGGAAGATCTTAAAAAAAAAAAAAAAAAAGCATCAAATTTTCTTTTCACCTTTCCTTTTCATTCTTTTCCCCAACCTCACCCTACCACTATGACTTGACAATGACTTGAAATTTTTCTGCTATAGCAAAAAGGCAGGCTTGTACCTTTGCTCTCGTTTTCTTAGTCTTTAAGATGTCATTTACTTAATTGTAACGCACCAGTTCTGCTGTTCAGACATTTATCAACAGGTGTCAGCAGAACCTCAGTCTTTCATTAACAGGAACGTGCTGAGGTGTACAAATAATTCAAGTTTCAGAGGAATGTGATTCTAAAAGTGTCTGCCCTGCTGGTTTTCTATTTTGAAAGCACTGATTCAAAAGACTGATTTCCAGTGAATCTGATTTCTAAATACTATTCCCCTACAGTACATTTTACATGTGAAAATTCGGAAATTCAGTATCGTTTATGGATATCTGGAGGTTTTTTTTTTTTTTTTTTTTTGTTTTGTTTTGTTTTGTTTTGTTTTGTTTTGTTTTTGTTTTTGTTTTGTTTTGATGATTTATAAAGTACCTTACATAACACAGAATATGTTTTTACTATTTAAGTTACATGAACTACTATGTGATGTAGGACTGGTCAACATTTGAAAGCACTGTCAAGCAAAGCACTACTTCATTGACGTTTACTGCTCTGCACATTAAGGGACAGGATGGGTGCATTAAAGTCAGTGGCATGCTACAGAATCTTACTCTACTCACCCTGGTGTTCTGGGCTGGTATGCTTACACTCTGGTGCTATGAAGTCAGTTAAGTAATGTAGGGATATCCACACAGGGAGTTAGCATGGAATAGCAGTTACAGAATAGTTATTTCAAAGTACCTTGGGCAAATCTATCATGAGTATAGTGTGATAAACCACATCTAAACTGGCTCATGAGTATCAACATAAATATCATCTTAGAATAACTACCTTCAATTAAAATATATTTTCTTAAACTGCAGGAATCTTTTCAGCCAGGTAAGAGTTAAACTGTTTTAGGCTTACCTTTTCCTTCCACAGTGACCTTCCTTGTGAAGTGAAGAATGGACAAAATTCTAATCCTAAAAGAGGTCAATGACCAAAGATTTCTTAATTGGCCCTTTGTTTTTGTTCCCCAATTGTTATCTGATTACAATTGGCCATTAAAAGAAGGATTTACCAAACACCAGAGACAACATAGGAAAATCTGGGCTCTTGTATCCCTGAGTAGGTACTGAATATTCAACTTTTACTGAATTTGGTGTAACTGGGTCTTTTTATAATTATCAGGGAGTCCTCCAGAGTTTGAAAGGCTAGGTAACTATCTACTTATCCACCAGACTATGGTTTATTCCTGACACTTAGATTATATATACTTCCTTCAGCATTTCTGGAAGTGCATCCTAATCTTTTACAATTCAGCTGGGACTCCAAAGTTCATGTGTTTTGCTGTTCTTCTGAAGAAGGCTTTTTCAGAAAAGTTAGAAGGGTTTGAACTTTTGTTGCTACACACCATTTAAAAGGCAAGAAAGGGTGTGACATAAAGCTCCACACAGTCAACAGAAGTTTTTCTACCTACTTTTTTCACCCCACATATTTCACCAATCAACCCTTCCTCCCTCCCACCATACACGATTCTTCAAAATGAACTCTACCTTTATAAGCATAATTTTCTGCCTAATAAAATTATATTAATCCTTTTGTGTGGGAAGATTGCAAATCCATATTAATAAAAGGTGCTTATTTTTATGTGGGACTTTTTTGTTGTTTTTGTTCTTTCTTTTTTTTTTTTTTTGGTGTTTTATGCTGTGAAAAAGATATAAGCTAATTTTGTGTCTTAAAACCAACTCAGATAACTTCCATATTGTAAAGAATGACAGTATAAATAATTGTTACATGGCAGTATCTGGGAAAAAAAAAAAAAAGGGGGGGGAGGGGATATGAATTGGAAGGAGGCTTTTTATTTCTTCCAGTTCTGAAAATATGAGAAAGTATCATTTTCTTGCTCTGGATGAAACATTCTCCCCACTGAAGTCAAAGGAAGTTTTGTCATTAATTTCAAGAGGATAGGAATGTCACCCCTAATCTTGGCAGCAAGCAAAACAGAAGGCAGCTTCCTGTTAACAGCTTATGACTTGTTGACAGAATTTGAAATACACTAAACATAGAAAAACTGATATATTTTTCTTGGAAGGGAAAAGAGTTTTAGCTCCTTCTAAAAGACTCCACATTTAGAAATATCTTCTTCAGCAGTCATCATCTATCCATGCTTAATCCATTTTGAATACATGTGTTCAAATACCTTAGAAAAAGAGCTTTCCGTTGTGCCTCAGAAAACATTTGGTTTGGGTTATAATGCTATAGAAACTATAGATCCCTGAAGAAAAAATAAAACTTGGAGCACCAGAAACATGATTCCAAACAAGACTTGTTCATGCCTTTGAGAAGAACCTCTCAATACGTGGGAAAAAGAAGGAAATAAGACTGTCTGTAATTTAGTGACCACTGAATTGGAAATGGAAACGATATTGGACAATGTACTAGGTTATCACTCACTGTAGTGCTCTGGCCACCCCATATAACAATTGAGTTAAAATACTGTAACTACAATTCAATAATGGAGACAAAAATTAAAAGAAAGATGTAATTTTAGTTCCAGAAGTGCCTTCTAAGAAAGGCACTACATTTCAGTAGACACTAAATACTTATATTTGTTAAAGATCCAATTTTATTTTTATTCTTTTTACATTTAGAGGTGATTTTAGTATCACCTCTTTTAAGAGAGTCTGAATTAAACCTAGTTCTGTATCCAAAGAACACATTCCTAACATTTGTATAGCTGCATGTGAAATCTCTGTGTTTCTAGTATTGCAGTGTCTATGCGATTCAGGCACGGACCAGGGTTTCACCATGCACTGTGATTTTTTTTTTAATTTTATTTGATTTTTTTTTTTTACAGATTGCTCCTCCCAGACTGGAAGGACAATGTAGAAAAAGTAATGGTGTAAAAGCTGTGATGACTGCTGGCACATCTCTGGGTTGTCAGAGATGACAGTAGGGCTGGAATCTGCACAGAGGAAAATTATGTTGTGCTTGGTAATGGGGAAGATGGTGTGACAAAGCAAGGAGAGAGGAAATCTGTTTAGAATTGTGAGTAAAGAGGAAAGAGTGGGAAAGCACTCTGTCAAAACTAGGGAGGACCGTCTTGTGGGAATAGACATGTAAAAGGATGAAACATGGACAGATAATTTTAGCTGTGTGAAGGTATGAGGGAGGTCATAGCTTTGAAGTCTTACGTATCAAGATTTACACGGAGCCTTGATATGAGAAGCTGAGGCAGATAAAGATCTAGTCTAAGGGTGCAGACAAATTCAAGGACTAAGCAGCAGACGGAACAGTGATGTTAGCCACAGCGACTGCAGAAAGCAGCAGCAAAGAAAGCTTAGAAGAAAGATTAAGAGCTCTGGTGAGCCATACTAAGCTTGAGCCGATGGCTAGACATTCGGAGAGAAGCAGGCTGAGATCTGGGCTTGGACAGAAGGGAGCATAAGAGTGGATTTGAGTCATCAGCATGGGCGGTCGGTCTTGTGTTTACAGATGAGCTTACCCAGAGAGGAGGTGCCCTCAGCAGAGGGAGGACACATCATTCACCTATTTTAGTGTAAGATTTATAGATAATAAATGCTTTTAATACCTATGTGATTTTAAATCCTACCACCAAAACTTTTTAATACACAGATTCTAATCTAGTGCAGAGCTGGTACAGAAACCCTTTGTTGTTTACTGAGAAAATAGTCACTTTGGGAGATGAATTTTAAGTTTCTCAGGTTAAAACAATATTACTGAAAACAAATGCCTTGAATAGATTTTATTTCCTACTCATGGAGAAGTGTGCAGTGATTTCAAAGGAACAGGACTTCCAAAGACTCAATAGATATTCAAATAAGTATAACTTTTTTTTCTTTTCACTTGGAAATTTTCATGATTTTTCAAGCTTTCATATCTTTTTAATTTTTATGTTTATAGGGTTTGGAATTCAGACAGGAAGTGAGGGGAAGGAGAAACTGAGACCAGGTTTGTGAAAATAAATTCCTTCTCTGAACATTTTTATTAGATGTTCTTCTTGTGCCTTCACTTTAGGTGGAGGAGGCATCCTCTTCACTGACTGGAACAGGTTCCCAAGTACAGCCAGAAAACATGGAGCAAATCAGGGAAATTGCAGAAATATGTGTGACACATTTTGATGGAAGAAAATTGCACAAAAAAAATCCTCACAAACATCTAATTCATATAATTCATCAAATTCTGGCAGGAGTCCTATTCTTAATCCTGCACATGCCTGAGGCATCAAAAGACACAGGACAAGGTGAATGTATAACCTTTGGTTATAGGGCAGACCTACTATTCCAAAGCTCTGCTGAAATTACCCAGAAGGACCTTTTATGCATCTTGGGGGGAGAGGGGGAAATTAAAAAATTAGCTTATGTATGAAATAACAGTGACATGTCCTGCTTCCCATTGCACTTTCATAGGTAGTGGTACCCTGAAGTACCACTACAGTCATTGTAGAACAGTTGACTGCTGCAGCTCATTTGATTCCTTACAAAAATTATTTAATTGCCTATGGTTAAGTGTTTGAGATGAAATAAAAGTACTTGGGGAAGAAACTTAAAGGAGAGTAATGCAAGAACTAAGAACTGGGAGACCACATTTTCTACTGCAAGAAGGGTCTTGCTTGCCTAGTAGAATTTCTTTGATCTCTAATTATGTTAGATATTAGTGTTGTAGTAGGCTTTTTTCGATCCCATTAGATGTAACGTCATTGATGTTCGTGCTGTAAATAGCCTCTCTCTGAATTCACTAATTAAATCTTTTAGTATTATTCATTTCCTCCTACCAAAATGTACTTCAGTAATCAAAAAAAAAGATGTTGATGTGATGGCAATGTGACTATTTTGCTTAGATATCTACTTAAATAACTGAATTTTATTACAACCTCACAAAAAATCATCCTCATCATTTAATTAGGTATGTATGTGAAAAGCCAGGAGGTATTTGGAGCTCGGCTGTGTTTGTTAGCTTTATTTATGCCCTTACTCTTGCGGACGTCAGGGTATTTGCAAAGGTATAAAGGGTAATAATGGTTACCACACCAAGTAAAACTTGCAAAATATCTCCATTTGCCTCATGATAAGCGTGTTATCTGAATCTTGTAAGCACTAAAGAGATCGAAGAAAGAAATGTACCTTTCTCTTGTGTAATGCTACCTGGATTTTCTTTTTGTCTTGCAGGAGACTGACACATTGCTGTAAGCTGGCCCTCACTGCTCCAGAGTGATACCACCACCGTGCCCAGTATCATACAGACCCAGCCGCAGGCACATTTCTACACAGCTCATAGGATTTCTCTTTTACCAGAACTAACTGAAGGTTGCTCCCTTTGTAAAGGCTTTGCTCATGCTGGCAGGTGACAATCTGAAGTGGCAGGTTTGGCTAAAGGCACGTGGAGGCACCAGGTAATTAGTGGGAATAACAGACTTGCTCCAAGGCTCAGCCTTTGGAAAAAGCATAGTAAATTTAGTAACCGTGCCCCTACACCTACTTAAGAAACCGATCTGGCCTTCCAGCTCCAGGATAATAAATGTAACAGCCTCATTTCCTGGAGGGTGCTGAAAATAAACGAAGCCAGCCCCTTCATTCCAAGGGGTGGAAAAGTTGGCAATCCATCTTCTCCATGGGAAAACAAACATAAGCAGTGCCTTAGTCCCAAACACTGGACAGCCCCCCCACTTCTTGCAGAAGAGCATAGAGCTGAAACCACACTTGACTGAGTTAAAATAACCTTTTTCTCTTCCCTGGAGGCTGCCTGATGCGCAAGTGAGATGCTGGGCCAGCCACCAGGCAGTTTCCCACTGAGCCATCCACATCCCCCAGCCCACTGTGGTGAGGGATATTGAACCCCCCTTATTTACTCCTGCTAACTTCTCCTTTTTGGCAGGATTTGCTTGCCAGTTGGGAGAGGGACCCAGTGATGGCAGGGAGTGCTACACTTGTGTCTGATGCTTCCTAGGTCACCTGAAAAGGGAATTCTCTGTGTCTTCCCTGATGACATCCAACCACTCCAGGCCCCCTCATAATCCATCCCTGCACAGGCAGGATCAGCAGGATCAGGTTTGGAAGGCCAGTGATGAAGTGGTGAGGAGAACCTTCATCCCCCAGCACCCTGGGGCTCTGCCTTAGCACCCAGGAAGCCAGCCCACGGCTCTCCCAGCTGTGCTGGTTCAACTACTGGGCTAATGTCTATGGGCAGCTCTCCTGCGGTGTCTCGTGGCTGTGTCACTCCACCAGGCCCTCGCCTTTTGCTCATGTACATCTGAAGGACATCCCCACCATACATGAATAGAAACAATTGGCTGTGTTTTTCCACACTTGCATCAAATCTACTTTGGGTGAGAAAAGCCATTCTGTAATACTTGTGTTGGTTCCTGAGTCACTGTTTTTTTGCAAATCTCAAGATCCTTCACCAGAGACTCAGAGAGGAGCCCACCCATTCTAGGGCAACAGGCAATTCTGGAATGGCACTGTAGGAAGGCATTCAGCAGGTCTGAGGTCCAGCCTGCAGCTCCAGTACAAAGCAGGTGATGAGCTTCTAGCAGGAGTGAACCGTTTCCAGCCCTAAACCCTTCTGCCAAGATTCAGGTCAACTCTGCATCTTGCAATATTTTGCTGCTAATCTTGCAGAATCCCATACTCACAGAAGTGCATGCACTGACAGCCCATGTACCAGTACATACCACACCACCCAGTATGGTAAAAAATGCCCAGTTCGTGGTCTCAGGCTCCCTCCTCCCTTTTCCCTGCCCTTGCATACCTGCACACTCAGCGCTTCCCTCATACACAGCATGAAGATCTTCCTCTGGGTTTGCTTTGCTTGCTTATCATAGTCTCAAGAGTTAGTACTATGCAAAGTTAAAATCTGTTGAGCACAAGGGCATTTGACCCTGACCACAACCTGCTGTTCCTTTAACAAACAATTAAGACATTCCATGTGTGACTGAATTTGAAAGCAAACCCAAGAATTAATCTGCTTGTTTTAAATAGGGATATAAATAAGAACCAGCCCAGCCATTGCCCAAGAGATAAGCCAAAACTTCGAGGTTCAATAAAAGTTCAGTCACTTCCGTAGCTTCTTAGGCAGGTTTTGTTGGGTCTTTATTTAGGGAAAAGGTCTTTATTTAGGGTTCATTAGGGAACACAACGTCCCCCTGAAGCTTGAAGTATGTGCTCCCATTTCTATTTGAGTAACAGTTTCCTCTGGGTATGGATCATACTAAAGGAAAATAGTGTAGCCAAATCCATTCCTACCTAGCACAAATAGTATTTCTCTGAGACTTCTACTTTTAGTGTGCAGTAGCAGCAGACAACATAGTTATAAAGGTGTCTGCATAATTCTGTACTACATGTATCTATCCCATGGTTTGCGGGAAGAGAATGCAGTACAACAACCTCTGTATTTAAATCATGTTTGGCTTGCAAGATACAGCATGGCTTTTTAAAAAGATATTAACAAAAAGGCCATCAAGTTTTAAAACTAGTGGTACCTTGTTTGATCAAATTTGTTGCAATCACAAGGATCTTATACAAAATGGTATATTGGATTCTTGAATGACCTAAGTAAAATACATCTTCTAGATACTCATAAATTTCCATGTTACAGTTTTGGATCATATAATATACAAAAAAGTATAATAGTTTTGATTCTTTATATAAGTAAAAATGCTCTAATAAAAAAAAATGCATTTCTCAGCAGAACTACTGAAGTAGCTTTCTAGCGTGAAAAGTTTCTGCGTGGCAGAAAAATAGATGGAAGTAGAGTTTTTGTTCAACTTAATACTGTGAAGTTAACAAAATCAGTGATAAAGTTATGAGATCATGGAAAGTGACTATACCCACACATTTTTTGAGGTGATATGGAGTGCGGAGAGTTCATTTTTCAGGCTTTGTAGATTGAAGATTACATATTAACCACTAACCTAACTGATAACTCCATGGACAGAGTCCATTTTTCTGTGTAATATGGCCCCGCTTGTCCCGTGCATAATGTTTTATGAGTGCTCTAAAATTTATGCTCACGGTGGTTTCTAGCAAATTATTTTGCATGTAGGTTATAGTAAGTAAATAGGGCCTTTCCTAGAGGATTCAGCAAAATACCTGTGGAATTTCATGTAGATAAAATGAATCCTTACATGAAAAATGTATTGAATTGAATTTTTACTTTTGAAAACTAAAGTGAGCAAGTATTCCTAGTAGTTTTGAAAAGGAATTTGAAAGAGCATGGCTTTCTGCCCAAGAATTGCCCACTGCAGCCTACCATTGCAGGTAAAGCTTAAATACTACAAGGTATTTAAGTGCCTAAGAAGTGTCATGATCTCAGAGGGTCTAGATGCATGTGTATCTTTGAAGTCTTATGTGCCCTCTACATAAAATCAATAGCAGAAGCAAGGCCACAAGGGGATTTCATGATGCTTTGGGCACTTCTCATTTTTAAGAGGTATTTTTTCAGGGTAGTGGGGAAACTGTTAATTTCTCTGTAGATGCTAATTTATTATTTATTTATTTTCTAGTGAAAGGTATGCATGCTGTTGGAGAAATTCTTATAGTAGTAAGATTTTTTTGAAAAGGAAGAAGTTTTCATGCAATGTTTTAAAGGGAAGTTTTATGGCAGTATCAGGTATGTCCAAAGAAAATCAGAAGAACCATTTGTTCTGCAAAACACACAAAAAATATCAGCAAATAACGGTATAAATTTCTTTCAAGTTGAAAGCTTCCTGTTTTTAAAGCTTTTTTAAACTTTTTTTTTTTTTTTGAAGTCTTTCTCTACAAGTGAACTTAGGTCGTGTAGCCATTAAAATAGGCTATTACTCAAATACAACACTGCAGGATCAATACTGAGTCCTATTGCTCTGAAAATTCTTTTGGATAGTTTTCTTGCAACCTTCTGCAAACCAGCTATGCACATGCTATTCATTATCAAGAGCTTAATTTTAGTTTTTCATTTGAAACATTAATGAAACATGTTTCCAACTTCATCATTTTTTATGTCTCTTTGTTCACATACTACAAAAGTGTTCCAGGCACCATGAAGTGGAGATTTTTCTATTATTGGTGAAAAAGATTATTTATTTTTTTAAAGCAAAATGATTCAAAGGTAATTTTCCTTTAGAGCAATCTTAAAATGCATTTCTTTTCTGCAAGATATAAGAGACATGTTACCTTTTCACTCAACAAAGGCAACGGCCACCTTTTTGAAAGGCTTCAAAAAAGAAACCGTTTTGAATAATTTCAGAGAAATCACATCTTTTTGTTTTCCTGAGTACTTGCTTGAAAAGGCAGTTCTTGTTTGATTTTTGCCTGTTTTGAGGAGGTTCCTAAAGATCAGAAAGTTTAGAGGTCAAAGAGATGATCTGACCTTTAGCAAGTGAACCCCTAATTATTCCAAATGACCTCGGCACCGGGGATCTGGGATCTTCATTCTTTTCTGAAGCACCATGGTCCCACTGAGCTCTGTTGAGAGATCCCTCCCCTCAATCAGCTCCTTGCCTGCCCAGCAATTCTATACTTTACATTCTTTCTCTACAGATAGCTCAAAATCTGTCAGATGAAATCTAGACTTGATATTTGTTATCATGTTACGTGTTATTATGATGCGGCGCACATTATATGATTTTAAAATAGCATCAGAAATGCCATTTCTGAGAAGTGGGACTGTTTGAAGCCCTCAGACACTGGGGATGTCTTTTCAAAACCTTCTGGAGCTTGAGCCAAAGCCAGTTAGAAGTAAAAAAAATCTTCATCTCTACACCCTCATTTCTTTGGCTCTTGGACAAAATCATTCTGGTTCAAATTCTGAGAGATACCAATTATGATAAGAGGTGTACCGAGTCTAAAAACGAGTCAGACCTGAGGATTTTATTCAGTAAAAGTATTAACTGATCAAGAGGGATTTCTGGCCTGGAGCTCTGCCTGAGCTAAACACAATGCTGTTCTATTTCTGTATTGCTGCACCTCTCAATGAAATAACTTATCCTTTTTGTAATGAAACAGACAGTTTCTGTCTTTCACCCATTTTCACTACAGGTTCCTGTCTTCCAATTTCAGTTTGTATGGTTGCACTGTCTGCTGTGTGCTGGTGTCCCCACAGAACCCTTTGTTTCCTACCTTTGAAAACATTCAAAACAAACAAGACCCTTTCTCTTCCCATAGATGGCACATGTAATATTAATGGTTATCTACCTGCGATAAGCAAAGCAGTATCATTTTACACGACTTGAAAGGGCCATCCATATCGTCAGGCACAATTAACTTGTCTTACTCTCACAAAACAGGCTGGGGGAGGAAACTAAGAGCCGTGCTTCTTCAAATACCTTAGAAAACAGTTCCGGGACAAGGGGATGACCAAAAAATACAGAATACTTGCAAAGAACAAACACGGCATCCTTTTTTTAATTATTATTATTATTTTTTATTTTTTATTAGGACACAAGAAGTTTTGCTGCACTTTCTTGATGTGGTACCTTCTGCGATGCATGTGGGAGTATTCAGTGGAAATGATCACTTTTGTACAAGTTTGAATGATGCTCCTTGCAAGACTTACCTTGCTACTTATCCCACTTTTAAAGGAAGAAAACTCTGTGAATTTTTTTCTGGAAAACAGAATGCATTTCAGTGAAAGTTGCTTTGACGATCTATCCACATTACAGTAAAGTCTGTGCTGAAATTTTGCAGAACTTGCACTGTTTTTCTGTGTTGTTTTTGTTTTGCCAGCATACCTAGACCAGAATAGCAAAGAAAGAGTGAGTAGCATCTCTAATTCACTAAAGGAAGCTTCCACACCCTATATGCTAGCTCTTCTTCAGCTCTCAAAACTAGTACTTTTAAGAAGGACCCTGCTTTGAGCAGAAAACATCCAGGAAACATGTATAGAGAATGGTGTTTGAAACGCTTTGGCAGGTTAGTGTAGCCCTTCTGAGTCCCAGGTGATGTTTCGGGCAGTACTCGGTACTTGAGGATGCCGTCATTCAGACAAAATGATGTTGACCACTGGGGTTGTGGAGAATTGCATGGCACTTGTCACAATAACACTGCTATTAAATGTGTGACGTGACCAAATACCAAATCAAAGTATTACTCTAGCCACACATATCATTCCTGCAATTAAGTGAAATATATTTCACTTCCTGTCTTAAATAACCAGGTAGTGTTGCTGCTGACAAGGTGCTGAGTTTCAGCAGACGAATCACTGAATGTCAGTAATATATCATGGTACCCCTTAGAGTATTTATCTAAAATGTTTTAGGATACTTTGGAAGGAAACATCCTGGCTAATGTATATATATTTTTACTATTAATAACACAAGTGCCATTTTCTTTTTATGACTAATCTAAAAATAGAGGGACAGATATCCAGAAGAGAGTTAATCTTTTTATTTCTGCAAATTTTTAAACAGAGAAATGACTGAGAAATATTTACTTTTCCCTATTCTTGCAAAGAGAATAATATTAAGTCTGTAGGAGTATTTTCTTCAGTAGAAAAATAAAAATGTTTTGAAAAGGAAGAGAAAGGCTTCCTACATAATTTCTGTTTCTTTAAAAATTATTTCCTGATGAAGGAATCACTCTTATGTGTATTTTCCCCTCAAAAAGAGGAAAGTTGGAAGTGCTTCAGAGTTCCCTTTGGATTTCTTTCACAGGGATTAAAGATAAACCGCATGTTTTGGTGGAGAAATCAAAATCTCCTTTCCTCCCCAAATCCTGCGATGTCAAACTTTTCCCAGCTGTGTGCTGAATGAAGGCAGCCTGCCTGAGCAACGGGGAGGTTCATGGGGGTTAAAAATAAGAAATTGTGGAAAGCGAGCAGACGGATGAGTGGCTGCGGTGCAGTTCAGGATGTCTCAGGGTACTGCTGGGGACGGACCAGCTCTGCCAGGGCTGCCGCCGAGGGCTGCTGTAACATGAAGCTCCCCAAAGGTCAGCGGCCATGCTCTGCAGCCTGCTCTCTGCCTATCTGTGCCATCTCTTGAAATAACAGGGGCTTCCAGGGCTCCTTCAGCTTCTTCCCTGCCTGGCCCCTGCATCCCCTCCCTCCCCTGTTCCCCGGTCCCTCTCTGGCATACGTCCTTCAGCACCACTCTCTTTTCGTTCTTGAGCTTTTCCTGTTGTCATCACAAAGACCTCTATGTCCTTTATTGTGGCGTGTCCTCTCCTCGCCTGGCTCAAAGGCTATTGCTGGCTCCAGAGATAAAACCCTTCTTTAAGAAAAGGATGGAGATTTAATTTAGAAAAACAAAACAAACAAACAAACAAAGGGTTAAAAAAAGAGAAACACTGGTGTCCTGTCTGGGGGGCAAGTTACCTAGTCAGGTAGCACATTTGAACTTTAATTAACTACTTTCTCATTACCATACCCAAACTTTGTGAATTTCCTGAGCAATCTATTTATGACCTGTTCCCTTGAAACTTGGAAGCAGTTCATTTAAGAGAAGCTTCCATATTGCTCTGCCAAGAGCATTACCAAAATAGACCTGCAGCATTGTTATTTTTGAGGATTCGTGACCCTTCATTTGTTTGTTTGTTTTAGAGGGACTTTTTGTTTGAAGCCATTTTGTCTTGGTGACAATGAAAGTTGAAAGGGGTGTTTTAAGTAATAAAAAGTAACTGTTTATGTTTGCAGTGCACATTATTTCAGAAGGACCTGCACAGCTGATAGAACAAGAGCTCACACATTACTGCTCTAACATACTGCTTAAGGTACTAGAAAACATGCACCATATGGAGAGTCTCCACTAACCTGGAACTGACGTTTAGGGTAGAAAAGCAATTTGCTCCATGCTTTTAGCACATAAAGTTCTGTTCAAATTCCCTTCCAAAACCAGGGCACTGTACCCAGCCCTGTCTGCCCAGGGCTGAGTGTTGGGTTCCTTGTTTTGGCTGTGCATGCAGCAGGGGAAGGTGCTGTTTACACCCTCACACCTCCATCCAGAAGAGGTTGAGGTGTCCTGCTCACCTCTTCCCTTCTGTGCTTCTCTAAATCATTTTCCTGCAATGCAATGCAAACAGAGGGAAAAACCTGCAGCATCCAAAACATGCCTACACAAAGAATAGTTCACATGAAAGAAAGCAAGTAAAACAGGTAAAATTATTAATGTAACAGAAATGTGATGAGTGGTGCACAAAATTCTGCAGATTTTGTCATTAACTGTTCCTCAGTTCCTGCTGAAAATATTTAATTAGGTTGTTGAGGGAAATTTAGTTGCGATTATTTTAAATAAAGAAGACAGTAGAGACTATTCAAAAGGAAAGTATTTGTAGTAACGTAGCTGGAAAATGTTTGCAGGACTGACATAGATTGCTTTTAAAAACTGTCATGCACTTTACCACAATGCTGTTTACAGATCCAAAAAGACACGTTGGCTTGTACAGACAGATGAATCACAATAAACTCTCAAAAATCTATGCCAGAGCTATGTTACACTTCAGGAGTATCCTTATATCTAGTCTACAGAAGATACCAAACCTTATTCAAATATCTCCCTCAACTCTGAGCATCTGCAGCCTACTTCAGGACAGAGCATTTAGGGAAGAGTCTGAACATATTTTATGCCTTTGTGAAAAATATCACACCTATGCAAATTGCCTTCTCAAACAGCATGGTACCTATCAATCAGCAGCTCATTTGCACAGCTTGTTCTTTAATTTACTTTTGAAGTAAAGCACCCAAGACAAATCTAGCTCAAGACTTACAGTCTTTCCTGACTTGTGAAGAAAAGTTCCACTGCGGGACCTCTGAACTGACATTGCCGATATCTCTCTCAGAGAATGAGTATCCCTTGCCCTTATCAAATGCATAGTTTGCTTCTTAGCACTGAAGACATCTGACCATACCATAGATGGATACTCTTAGATAAACCCCCCAGTTGTAAATATGGAGGAGTTATATGCCATTTACAGGCTCATCTACTTGAAACTAATATTTAGATCCAGAAAATATATATATATATTCTTTAATATTAAGGATTATTTCCTAGTTCCAATCAGTAGGTGTGCTTATAAGGATATGCCTGCATTTCCAGACCCCGTGTTTAGTATTTTAAAATGATGGCCATGACTTTGTTGTCTCCACTGAGAGAACCGGTAGGGTTTTAGATCAATGAATGAAACCACTATCTCCCTGGAGAAAGTCCTAGTCTTTACATCTCTTCCATCTTTCTTTTACTACACTATTGTTGCCAGAATAACCCTTTTATTGGACAGATCAAATTATGAGCAAAGTTTCACAGATCTGAAATAAAGCCATGACAGAAATTGTGTGAGTAGGTAGTGGAAAGTAATCTGATGGATGGTCCTGTGGCCAAAGTGAATAGTTTTCTTGTCTTTAATTCAACCTGCGATATAGAAATATTGTTGAAGTCCTGTTCATCATAAATGACAATATAGCTGCTTTTCTGTCATCTGTAGCTAGTGAAGAATTTCCATCTCATCCTAGTACACGATGATGTGTCTTTGTTTATTTATGTCCTTTAGCTAGGCTACAGCAACGTGATGTTCACAGGCTTTCAGCACAGAAGAAACTGCAAAGGGTGCAGGACACTACTGTACATAGATTACCTGAAGGTATTGAAATATGTTTCTTTTCCAGCTTCTGCAAACCATTATGCACATAACTCAAGAGCTCCTCATGCTCCTCAGCAAAAACTTTCCTCTGCTGTAGTAAAGCTGTGTGTAATAAGGATAACAATCTTTGCAGAAGACAAATAGTCAGACTCAAGAATGAACTCCTGGGGAGTTTGAGGGTTACCATAAATTCCATCAACCTCATTTCCAAGGACCTAGCACATGGGGGCCCATTTCTTGGACCTGGCCTACTAATCACTTGCATTTAGAACAGGAATTAGGAAACATTTTCCAACCTTTGAGACAGCGGGTTCTGAATTGGACTTTCTACTGAATTGTGGGGGAAAGAATAAAAAAGTATTTTAAAGATAACTTTATGGATGGGATTATATGAAAAGATAAAACAAACCCAGAATACAGATTAATGTTTAAGACATCAGTATTTGGCTGCTTCATTTTTGGACCTCTTGATCATTACTGAAAGTAGATGTGATCTCTTTTGTTGATGAGTTATGTCACATTAATGTAAGGTTTCATATTTCTGCTGGCCACCTGCAGAGACCAAAGGTTTTTTCTGTCTTCCTTGATTTAAACTTGGCTCCTAGTTCACTTTGTTCTCAAAATCATTTCTTCTTGCTTCCCCCTGCAGCAATAAACACTGACCACAGTAAGACCAAGGATATCTTGCAGGATGTGCTGAGGCTCCAACTTAAGTACATAAAGTAATCACCAGATTTGAGATCAGGTACACTTTTCCCTCACACCATGTTGCTAAGGCCAATGGGTGGTTTGGAGACAGTGTGGACTTCTTTACAACAGGAAAAATAAAACATTTTCCATGATCATGTGAGCAAGACAAATAGCAAATATACAGAGGACAATGTCATCGATCTTGGTTTCACTTGCTCCCTTCTTGTGGCACTACACAGTTCCACAAGAATCTTCACAAATCTTTTTTCTGTGGCATGCCAGAAGTATATGGCTTGTGGTACATGGAGACATGTGGAATACATGTGCTCGGCATCCTTTTAGGCCTGTTCTCAGTATCCCATTCTGTGGGATAGTCTTAGATTCCTCCATAGTAATGTGTATATTGAAAAAAAAAAAAAAGGAAGGCAAAAAAGAAAAAAAAAAAAAGGCCAGAACTTTGTACTAAACCCCAAACATTTTCACTGCATGCCTCTCCTCTGGGGGAATGGATGAGAAAACAAACAGCATATGATAGACACTAACCGTGCAGCTTAATACATTCATAGCAATTACTTACCAACTTCTGATGATCAAGCTGTAAGACTGCAAAGCACATTTTGGAATTGCGTAAGACAAATTAATAGGGACAAATAGAGATTTCACTGTGTAACACCATAAATATTGTTAAAATGCTAAGCGTAAATTTCCTTTGATTGTATAGATAGGGGAACTCAAAGTTAAATAGCATTGCTACTATTCAGTGTGCATACCTAAGTTTTGTTATTTATTGAACATTTACACTATGAACAAACGTACTTAAAGACACTTGGTGTAAAGTGTTACTGTCTGCTAAAGATCTCTTCACGTAATGTTTGTAGAGCCCTGAGTGGTTTGCAAGGCAATTAAACACTGATGGAACAGAGATAAACACTTCCTACTGAGAAATGTCACATCAGTCTTTCTGCTTCATTTCATTGTGTCATTTAATGCACTGAAGGGCGTTCGAGTGACACGGCACCAACTTTAATATCATAGCAAAGGCCGTGGAACATGCTGAGCCATGTGCAGATGGGTAAACAGTACTGTAATCTCAGAAGCTTGCACTGAGAGCAGGCAGAAGCTGTCAGGTATTTACTTTTAGGGCAAACTAACATGCAACCAGAGTCTTGATAAATGGATTTTCTCTCATGCATTACTCTCCAAGCAGCAGCATGCAGGCATGTGCAAGTTAACACCCAGTAGCTCTCCCTTCCTTGAAAATTAAAACGTCTGGCAGCCAGCGTTGTCAGGATCCTTTTAGGATTAGGTTTCTTCTTGCTTTCTACAAATGGGAATGTTAGCAAACTCTGTCACTCTGCTCTACATAACACATCACTCGCATTACTGAGGGTCACAGACAAAGCACTGGACTTTGAGGAGCACCTAAAGAACTGCAGAGCAGTTCATGCTTACAGCTTTTCAAATGGCTGAAATTTCCACCTACTATCACTTCTCTTTTTGAAGAGCTCAAGACGCCTCTTTTTCTTAAGAGCCATGTTGTTACAATGAAGGTAAAAGCACGCCTGGTGAGCAGAGAAACCATATGTCCCAATTTTAATATGAGGCCTCACAAACTTGGTTTCAAAATACTTGAAAGCTTCCAGATTTTTATTTCATTGTTTGGATGCTCCACTATTGTTGCTAGTGCTTTGTTTGACAACAGCAAAATCTATGTTCAGAGTTGACTCAGAATTCATTAGTATATTGTGTGTGATGTTTCATTCATGTATAAATACTTGGACAAAGTATACAGTAGTATTAAGAAGTATTTTTGTGAGATAAACACTGAACAAAGACAAGAAGAAAACTGAATGCATTTGGGAACTATTAGACTTAGTCTTGCACTTCAAGTAAATGCTGGTGTCCTATGATTCATACTTTATGATAAATTAATGCAGCACCCTGAAATAGAAATAAATAAGTCTCCAGTTCTCAGAAATGTGCATACATTACTGTTGAATCAGAGCTTGGCAACGATACCACTGGCACACATGAAGAAGTGTCCTTTTGTCTTCTAAGGGGATATTTTTGGAACTGTGTTTTGAAAATAGTTTTTGAAAATAGTTTTTGAAAAAGTTTTGAGCTTGTATCTGCAGCAAACCAAAGAGTGCTAGCTAGCATATATAGGCATGAATGAATCTTGCTGCATTTCCTAACTGAAGCTGTGACACAATTTTTTCTCTGTTCCCATTGCCAGCTAGTGCCAGGCATCCTTCCCACTGCAACTGAACTGTGCTTCTGGCAGGAGCTGCATTAGGTGGGAGAGACTTGGGTCCCTCTACTGCATCCATGCCTTTGCTCACAGAGAACACCTTAAGTTGATCTAGCCTGTTTTTATGCATTCATAGCCCTTTATCATGTTACTTTTTAAATATAAAAATAGAAATTGTGTCCAGCTCTGGGCTCCCCAGCACAAGAGGGACATGGAGCTACTGGAGCGAGTCCAGGGGAGGGTTACTGAGGCGATTAGAGGACTGGAGCACCTGTCGTATGAGGACAAGCTGAGAGAGCTGGGCCTCTTTAACCTGGAAAAGAGAAGACTGAGGGAAGACATCATCAATGTGTAGAAATATCTGAGGGGAGAGTGTCGAGAGGATGGAGCCAGTCTCTTTTCAGTTCAGCTCAGTGAGAGGATGAGAGGCAATGGGCACAAACTGAAGCACAGGGGGTTCCAGCTGAATATGAGAGGACACTTCTTTACTGTGAGGGTGACAGAGCACTGGCACAGGTCACTCAGAGAGGTTGGGGAGTCTTCTTCTTTGGAGATATTCAAACCCTGCCTGGATGCCATCCTGCGCAATGTGCTCTGGGTGATCCTGCTTGGCAGGGTGGTTGGACTAGGTGATCTTCAGAGGTCCCTTCCAACCTCGCCCAGTCTGTGACTCTGTGAAATTAAACTGGAATTAGGAAAATGCTATTGAAAAGAACTGAAGACTTCAGCTTGCTTTCTGGTTTCAGGAAAGAAACAAAACATGAAGAGATAAAAAGAGAAATATGTATAGAAAACCAAAGGCAAGGTTTTGTATGTATGTCTTGTCACTCTACTGTATACAAGGGAAAGTCATTAAGGTTACGAGTCATGACAGTTCTTCTTGATGATAAAATTGCTTTGTCAACAAAAGGGCTGAGTATATAAATATATCATATATCATCTCTCTCTTTCTGTCTGTACATTATATGCTTGCTGCTTTAAGTATAATAACCCCCAAAATACACAGCTTATTCCAAGCTTTTTATGTAAAGCTAACTGAAAACAGATTTTACTTGGAAAAAGAAAACAAAACCCATGACAGTGTTTGCAACCAAAATGCCTCAGCGTTGGAGTCAGTTTTGTGAATGCAGAAGGAAGGCTCTCAGTGAGCTGCCACTACCTGGGGCTCCCTGCTGCAGGTCCCTCTGGCAGAGGGGAATATGCCATCTCCCCTGCTGCATGTCCTCCTCAAGAGAGTGCAACATCAGGTGCTTTCTTATTTACTCTCCTTCTGGACCTTTGGCTTGCCCTGTTGTAGCTCACCCTGACTCATCTCCAGCAGGAAGGGTGGAGGTTTATCTCTCCCAGAAGAATCAGTCTCCTGGTGGTTACAGGGCTCTTCTGGCATGTGGGAATTGTGGAGGCCAGCCCTCTGAGGCTGAGGAGACCAGCCAGGTTTCCTGCTTCCTGGATGAGGGGGCTACGGCATCATGCCCAGGGTGAGCATAGGTACTTTCTTCTTCATCCAGGTTTAAGGAAACACAGGGCACAACATTGCTAGCCTGAGTACAGAAAAGCATTTGAGGCTCTGAAGCCCACTTTCACAAGGCCGCCAAATCCAAGCAAGAGAAAAGTACTCCTGAAGCCTCTTTCTTCAGCACTTCCTTAGGTTGATTCAGAAGTCCTGTCATGCTGAGTGCTTGGTGCTGTGAATTCCTTCTTGTGTGCTCACCTCTCTCCATTCAGCCACCTAGGGGTGTAGGTCCCTCACCCAGCATCGTGAAGTCCCACTCCACAGCCAGGAGGAGCTCTGTGGTGCAGGTTATCACAAGACCAAAATTCCTTTGGGGACCTTGGTCACAACACTGGTCTTCTTAAGTAACAGGTGCTTAGCATTGGTGTGAGCCTGTTCACCTTGCTCTGTAGTGGACAACACATGCCTTCAAGTGCTGAAGGTCACTGGGATGTCACTGGGGGGGAATCGGGGTATGGATTAGTCCAGGTATGGATGAGTCCAGGTGTGGACATGTATGGCAACAGCACGCTAGAGAGACACTATCAGATCTTCAGTAACCAGGACACCTTCCAAAGTCTACAGGGGTCAAAGACAGAAACTGATGCCATTTCAAATGAAGGAAAAGCTCTGTTGGCCTCTTGGAAAAAAAATGAGCTTTTCTTCCAGCACAGGCCAGCTATTAGAAAGCAATATTAAGTTAATACACTGTTAAAACTAACACCAGATAGTAGACTGCTAAAATAGACTAAGGTAAGCTTGTTGGGAAATAAGATGAAATTCTTTTGAAATGGTTTGGAGTGGAGATGCTACACTCTTTCCAAACAGGAAGATAAGGACACATATTAAGGAAAATTATTGGAGAGCTTAGATCCAAATATTAAGTAATATAATCTCCTAAGAATTTTACCAAAAGCCTGGAATTTTTGTCTTGGGGAAAACCAGACCTGTGAAATAAAACCAAAGACATCTGTGATAAAATGCTTCAACAATCCGGTTCTTGGGCAGCATCTCACTCTGCAGCTTGTAAGCCCAGACTCGCTGTCCCACAGAGCACGCAATGTGAGTGAGCAACATACAGGATGAGCTGCCCTTTCATATCTTAAATCCCGGCCAGACTAACCTTCTAAATTGCCACTTTGGCGGTATCACAGCTTAAAATATATCTTTCACAGTTCCGTATGTGCATTAGCCTGAGAGTTACTCTTGAGGCTACGGAAGGCAGGAAGTTAGGTGCTGTTATTTTTTTCCATGTGTTTGTAAAGCTTTATAGACTAAACTAGCAGAGTCAACAATAGGCAAAATTAAAGCAGTTCTAAAAATGACCTAGACAAGAGGAAACAATTACAGGGCTGCTATTTGGAGGAAACAAGCACTGGGTGGTTCAGTTGCTAACACAATGAAGGAGACAGCCCACGATGGTGCTTCTAAACCCTTCCTGGTCTGGTATTCCCAAACTGTCCAGTGTTGTTTACTTGCCTGGAACGATGCCACAGATACATCCTGATAGGTTAGGTATGATGCTTGGTGATTTCTATGAGAAATAGGAAGTGGGCAGAGAGGGCAGCACTAAGTGACGTCTGCTCAATTGAGGAGCAGAGCAGCAAGTACTTTTGTGTCCCTCGGCTGTCTGAGGCAATGCCTTTGGTCAAAAAATAGCTCCAGGAGGTGTCATGGGCTGGAGGAAGCATCGCCAGATAGACCTTCTCAGGTCTACCTTGAAGATGTCAAAGTATTTGGTGCTGTCATACCCCCAAATCATTAACAGGATAGCAATTAATGAAAAAAAAGGAGATGCAACCTTAAGCCAACTGCACTGATCAGGACCTCAGAGGGCTTGTCCTGGGTTTTGTGCTGACACAGACCCACAAAGTACCCTTGGATGTCTCAGCTTCCCGCCTGTGCTAGCATTGCTTCCTTTCTCCTCGTCCTTTGAATGATACAGCTAAACTACAAAGGTTTTGCAGCAGGGACTGTGTCACACTGGGTGTCTGTGCTGAATGGCAACTGAATGGCAACGCCAGGTTTCAGGCTACCATAACAATAATGAAAAGCTCTGCTAAGTCCATCTGCCTCACTGCTAGCTCCTGAATTTGTCTATCGAATTATATACCTGTACAATAACTGTTGCTTTGTTTTCAGTGATAGACATTAGCCAGGCTCTCAGATGTCTGCTTAAAGGTTAGTGATAAAAAACAAACAAACAAACAAACAAAAACAAAACAAAACAAAACCAAGCTGCTCTTCCTTTGTTGAAGAAACAGCAATGTCAGAAATGGAAAACACAACAGATATATTATGCCAATACCCATTAACCAAGCAAAACAAAGAAAAGGGAGAGTTTCTCTGAAGTGTCATTTTTGTCTGCCTTCCCAAAAGTTTCTGGTAAGTGAACACACTTTATCAACTGTTATTCAAAACACTAAGCAAATAATAAAAAAGTCCTTTCAGACCTCTGCTCTGGAGAAGTTGTGGAAGGCATCCCGTGCAGATCCTCCTGTATATCAGGTTTTATCTTGTGAGGTGAGAGTGGTGGGTTGTTTTGGATCCAGAAAACAATGCAGACCACAAGTGTGTCATCAACAACTTACCACATTCTTTTTTTTTCTTTTTTTTTTTTTTTTTATTTTCTGTGAACATTTTAATTGCAGCTGCAAGAGACTGAAAAATCCTGCCTGATAAGCATGCTTTTCTGCTTTAAAAATACAATCGAAAGCAAGCCTACACAAAAGCTCATTAAATTAAATGCCAGGAATTATCTCTGAAGGTAAGTGAATATAGAAGGCAGGTGGAGATAACGAAAGTAGGATATTATCCCATTAACATTTGTTCTGTTCCTGCACCCACTTTGCTGTCAGTTCTCATTAGCATCCCACCAGAAAGCCTCAGACTATCTGGTAAGAGAGCACAAAAGGAGTAACCTGCCCCACCTGTGAGGCGAGGGAAGGTGGTGACGGCTTGATGTCAGTCAGGGTGGTGACATGCCGAGGAAAAGTGCAAGCTGCAGGTGAGGCTACAGAGCAGTGAGGTGCCTGATCCTCCCTTCCCAGCAGAGCCAAATGCTGTCAGTGATGCAAGAGCGGTGCTCTCTGCGCACCAAAAAAGCGTACGCTCTTTCAATGTTTCGTTACCTCACACCACCCGCTCAGCTGCTGATGGCACTCCTTCTGCTGAAAAGTGATCGAGTGCGATGCACGTGTCCCGCAGCACACACAACACCTCCAGGCCCTTCTTTCATAGCCAAGAACAAGGTGTACTCTTGAAAGGCAGGCTGGCGAGGAGGGTGGTGCAGAGCTGCGCTGTACCTGGGGCATCCACAGCGCAGGAGAGCCTCCCACCATGCCTGGGCAGGGGGAGCAGGATAGGGGTGACAAGGGTGAAGAACCTGGGTCCTGGTGGAGGGGGAAGGAGAGCCACTGAGAGCTAGGATCATTCAGCAGCGTCCCTTATGATGCCTCCCAGACAGACAATACTTGTACACAACAACAGGGTTTGCAGGAGATTCGCCACAGCTCCATTCCAATGCTCTCCTTAATTTTCCTTTCCCTCTTTTCTGCTTCCCTTCTTTTCCTTGCCACCAGAACTTCTGCTGTAATTCATGTTCCTTCCTTGCATTGCTGTGTAACTAATCTCCTAATTAAATCCCAGCCCCAAAACCAAACTCCAACTCAATAAATCACGACTCTCCCCGCTTTTATGTTTTTGTTTTCCTTACCCCATCTCTAGTTTGTTTACACACACTAAAAAAAGATCTGTTGAGGTGTGGAAAACCCATTATTCCATCTTCTTTCCCTTCTTTTCTTCCCCTCTCTTACCCCCAAACTTCCCCTAAGGCCGTGAGTTTTATAAACATAAATACAATTGCGTTTGGCTTTCAAGCACAATCAATCCCATAGAGCAAGGTGCCCTACAGAGGATAACGATAGGCCACGCTTCATTTGTTTTTAACTGTTTTCTTCCCTCCACTCCTGTTTTCATTGTCTCTCTGTTTTTGTTTGTCTCCTCTGCCCCATTTTTCATCCAGGACCTCTCTCTGCCTCACCCCACCCTTGCAGCCTCACCTCAGTGGAATGCAAACCAAATAACCATTCAAGGCTGATGAACTTTAAAACGCATGACATTCAAGTGGGTTGGAAATTAGACAAAACAATTTCACCCATCCCTTGTTTAGGGCCCTGACAAACAGCCTGCTGCGGCTCTCAGGTTAGTGTGCACGAGGATGTGCTGCTGCATGTCTCCCTTTCATAAGGGAAATGCAGGAATGTGGCTGTGTATCAAAAAGCCTGTTGGAACATGGGTTGTTAGAAGGACACCCTGGATCCCCCACAAGCATCTCACATAGGGCGCTTTTCAGCTCACCTCCTTTGATAGCGAGCTCATGGAAATAGCAGGCTGAGTCTTGTTGGTTGCTGAAGCAGAATAATTGTTTAGGGTAGTGAACAGACTAGTCAGCAAATCCGCTTGGCCCAAGCTGAAGATCTGTCCCAAACAACCAAACAGTGTTTTGTTTGCTTGAGCAAGAACACGAGATTGAAAGGAGTGCCCCATTTTCACTTTCGTGCTTTTTATAAACCATTTCTCAAGAATGTCTAAGAAAGGCACTGACTTCATTTTCTTCACAAATCACTTCCAGGATGGGTCAGAAAGATATTTTATTTACTTCGCAAATCATTTAAGCAGTGTGACTAAGAGCACAGCCTGGGTGCCCAGCCCTGCAGGGGGCCGTTCTCCTGTGCCACCAGAGCAGCAGAGCAGTAGGCAGCAGCAAATGGCCTTTGATGCAGGGCTGGGGGCCAGTGCCAGTGCCTTGATGCTGCTCACAAAAGCAACAAAAATCGGTACCCTATTTATTGTGTTCTCAGCCCACTCACTCACCCTTTTCACAGACAAAAACAAGCTTGCTATTATCACAATAACAAAGTAGGAATTGAATTTCTTTTCTGGAAAACCATGATTATCAATTCTTGTTTTGGCTCTTACAGGACTGAACTATTCTTTTTACAGGAAGGGACTGAGATTATTTCTTGAAAATGAGCTAACAAAGTGAAAATGAAGTATTTTAAAATACAAGAGAAAGAAAGTGCCTGAATCCAGATTCCATCTGATTTCTAGAGGCATAAATCTAATTTTCCATGCAATTAGTTTCAAATCATGATAAGTGACAGATGTTTCATTTATTTGGCTGAATTGTGACAACATAATTCTCTCCTCTCACCCCCTCTTTTTTTTTTTTTTTTTCTTTTTTTTTTCTTTTTTCTTTTCCTATAGCCTTCAAAGACTAATCCAAAAACTACTAAAGCCAATGGAAAGACTCCCACTGTCTTCATATGGGTTTTGGATCAGGACCTAATTAGCCTTGGGCAAACCAATAAACTCAAATACTTAAACTGTTGTATGTTGAGTCTCAAACCATACTTTGTTTTCATTCTAAGTTTACTAGGAAAGCTATGAATAGCTTACCTCTCTTAATTTAGGAAAAAAATAACTAAATTAGGTTGTATAAAAAGCACCCAACAAGTTAAAAACCTACTCTGGTAACATTATACCTATATCCTGTTAAGAAAGAATGGGAAAAGCGTCCATCTTTCCATAGACACCATGAGCATTTCAAGCATAGCAAAGAGCATACCCAGCAATCTTCCTCCAGCTGTCTTTGTATTCACTAATGATAGTCTGCTGTATGTCTACTTATACTGTAGCTGCTGGTGTATGTATTGTATGTATATATAAAGATCGTCTGCATACACAAAGATGCATATTAAATATAGCTATAAGCAACTATAATTTTTATTGACGTAAATAAACTACACTAGCTGAAGGATATTTTTGCAGATATAATTATATCTACATTAGAGTTCTTCTGGCATGACTACGTGCTTCAGGTGAATTTTTCACACTTCATAGCAAAGCTGGCAAGACTTTTAAGAGTTATTAAGTCGTAGGCTGGATAACATTTTAGTTGGCAAGGTGTAAGCATCTTAACTTGCTCTGCGCTGATGTGATACACTAGAATTTACCTAATGAGCACATTGGAGAAAGCACTTGATTCAGGTGCTTAAATCAGAGTCCTGAATCCAGAACAGATCCAGTGCCAATCACAATGTTTATAAAGACTAAACAATGCAGAAAGGGTACAAAAACAAGTGCAGACAGCTGCCTTTTCACTCTGTTTATAATGAGAGTAGGCTGTATCTACCTAGCCTACTCCCTTCCAGGAGTCAGGTAGCCACATTATTATTGCCACATACTCCTCCAGCAATATGGTTTATTAGTGTGGGCTTGCTGCCATGATAGCACAGCTACATGACTTTCAGAACGGACCTGGCTTATGTCTGGCTTGCTCAGAATGGAGCCGCGGAGGAATCTTGTTTTGTTGTTATACTGGGTGGGACTTATGGCCCCAAATTAGATATTTACCATGTAGGTGTCCTATGTCTGAGTTATTTGTCAAGGCTCTTTTTAGAAGCAGTGAAGAGAAACAGCCATCATCTGGGGGTTCAACTTATCTCATTTGGAGGTACGTATCTAAATTAGGCCAGAGGAGTTATGTGCGCAGGTGTATAAATTTAGCTGAAGTGATTTCCAACTACCTTTGCAAACGACTGCAGCTTGGGCTTGGTAACACACAGAAGATGCACTGGTTTAAGAAAAAGTGAGATGCTATAGCATGCTAATGAAATGAATGCCACATAGAGTCATGGCCAAGGTATGAAGCAGAGATGTGAGCCTATGAATAGGAAAGCCTAATAATTTCAAGGACACTACTGCAAAATCCTGCTTTGGAGACAGATGAAATCAGCTATGTTGTCTAGTAAAGTGATTGCTATATACCACTACTGTGCTTATTTATTGGGAGCTGCTGGAAGAATGACCAGAAAGGTAATGCAATGCCTCCCCAGATAAGACTATCTTGATAAAGAATGAATCATAGAATCATAAAATGGTTTGGGTTGGAAGGGACCTTTAAAGATCACCCAGTTCCAACCCTCTGCCATTGTCAGGGACACCTTCCACTAGATCAGGTTGCCCAAAGCCCCACCCAATGTGGCCTTCAACACTTCCAGGGATGGGGCATCCACAGCTTCTCTGGGCAACCTGTGCCAGTGCCTCACCACCCTCTGAATGAAGAATTTCTTCCTTATTTTTGATCTAAGTTTATCCTCTTTCAGTTTAAAACCATTACCCCTTGTCCTGTCACTACATACCTTTTTACTTTGTAAAATGTCTCTCTCCATCTTTCTTATAAACCTCCTTTAAGTATTGAAAGGCTGCTGTAAGGTCTCCCTGGAATCTTCTCTTCTCTGGACTAAACAACCCCAGCTCTCTCAGCCTTTTTTCATAGGAGAGGTGCTCCATGAGGGAGGTTAAGTGGGCTAAGTGGTCTCTGAAAGATACTTGGAAGATGGAGAGTAAGATGGACTTTGAATTTAGGGAAGGGACTTTTAGCATCCAATAAGTCTCATTATATCAGATAATTTGCATGAAAATGGCCAGCCCAGCCTTAGGTTAGAAAACCAGTGCAAGCTATCAGCAGCCATCCAGCATGAGACCTAAATATTTGAAATGAATAAGCTGATTGTTGTGCGCCAGACATTTCTTTTTGAGTTTGAAAGAAAAACATCAGAAAAACCTGTTCACACAGCATAGTTCCATATGTTCAATCCAGTAATTAGCCCAACTCTTCTGTGAAACACCCTGTAAGTAAACATATTTGATCTGCAGCAATTTTCATCAATGATTCAGAGAAGTTAGCCCAGTGCATTTTTAAGGAGTAAATCTGCTGAAAGAGGTATTTATTTTATTTTATTTTGAAGAAATACTTTTAAGAGATCTCAGCTGCACTGTAATGAACAAAGAGTTTGGTTTAGAAACTTCCACTAGCAGTCATATAGCTTCTGCTATGTATTTTATTTTCAGATAAATGTTCATGTCATAAAGACACATCCTATCTCCCTTTACATGGAAAGCAGAGCTTTTGCGTTTAATCCTTCATGCTTGCTGATGACCAGATAATTATAATATTCATGACATTTCAATGATTCTTTTCTCTGACAGTGTTATAGTCTGCTTAACAAATCTCTCTCATTACAAATGTACAGAGGTCAAAGAGGCATATCCACATACATTTGAATAAGCTGTATTTTTCTACACTCTCTCTAGTCTTCCTTGACTTCCTCATTTACCATCACCAGAGTACGTGCACACAGAAGTAACTGAATCCAAATTAACAGCCTTCTTCCATCTGTGACTTATTTCATTCATAGGCTGAAGGACAAAACTCTCTCAAGATCAGCCTTTCAGTGAAAACTACAGATTATTTTCCTTCTGAAGAGGGATAACATTATTTAAAACCCCAGGCTCTTCAGGCTGGAAATACATACCAAGAAGTACACGAAGTATGAGATACAACATCTAGTCCTTGACTGAAGCCACCTGTGAGAAAGGATTTTCTCTTCTGTACAGGAGATACTTTTCCCCTTCGTTGATTCTTCCTCTTAAGGCCACTTTATATATGTACCTAGACACACCTAACTTTTCATATCATAGTTTAAGTCTTGTAGTTGTTGAACAACTTTTGAAGAGAGTAGTGAGTAAATGTCAAAGGGATCACTAAAAAATAATCAAGTGGTACAATTTAGTGTCATTTACGATGCTGTAACTGTCCATACTGCTCTTCAGATTGTCATAACCTCCCAATTCTTAAGCTATACAGGCAATTTCTAGCTGTCAGACATGTGTTCACTGCGCTTTGAAAGAACAGGTAGCAACTTAGTCCTGGGGCTAAGCTAGCAAACCATTGACCCAACTAATAAAGAAGCTAGTGTTTACATTATATTTTATTTTTTTAACAAGAGTGGTTGGCAGCAAATTTCACCAATGACTCGCCAAAATCCTTCAGAAGAGTTCACATTTACACTGGTACTTGTTTCTTGCCAGGTATAGTATGTCCTAACAGATGAAATCAAAGTTTCTTTGAGTACATGAACTCTCTAAGGTGAGACACAGGTCAGGGGATGATTAAAGGCTGCATGTCTGTCCCCGGGATGCCAACATGTGGGTGTAACGTACCCATGTTGTTCTTGGGGCAGCTCAGAATCAATGTGCCCTGCCTTTCCCAGAGGATCTGGCTGCCTATGACATGGGTCTTTTCAGCAAGGAGCATGCACTGGCTCGCTTGCCTGAGTGTGGTTATTTGACAGTGCTGCAAGGCACTCCGGGATCAGCTCTGGAGACACACGTTGAGCCTGCTTGGCCTCTTGTGCTGCAACTGCCCTCACTGCAACGAGGGCATGTGGACACAGACTAGGCCAGGCAGCATGTACCAGCTTCCTCCTCTCTCCAAGCTTGGGTTTGCTGAAGGCTCTCACTGAAACCACTGGCTTTATCAAAACATTTTCGTGAGTTTGGGCACTGATGTGGACTTAGACCCTTGTTCAAAAGAACTAAAATCAGAGTAGGTCAACATAACGCATTATCAGCCAAGTATGCCAAGATTTTTCTGTCCAGAGTTCTGGAAACCATTTGGTTTTGATCAAAGGCCAGACTGGGCTCAGTTTGGCAAAGAGGTCTGGTAGATACACAGTAGATTTCCTGACCTCAGTGCACCCACATGAAAATGAAACAGGCATTGCTGTGCTTGGATTTTCTGTTTTCAGAATCTAATCTCAGTGGGCAATTTGTCATTGGAGAACAGGATAAGTGCTTGCCCAGAAAAAGTATTTCATGAGGTGAGTCAGTTGTCAGCCTCTGCTCTCTGCCCTAGTAGGCAAGTCCTTACTCAAATGCTTGTCAACAAAGCAATTACAGAATTATATCAGCTGGTCATCCAGGCAGAAGTTCTATAATGGTGTGAAGAAAGGAAGGATATGCCTAAGCATTTTACCGATACACTTATCCCTACCATGAGGATTTAAATTCCAGCTCTCCAACAGATACGTGCCCAAGTTCACTTCATACAATGTTTATGTTCAACAACTGTATTCATAAATTAAACTTACAGCACATTTCTTATTAGAATTTAAAACAATGAATTAAATAATTTCCCCCCCCCCCCCCCCCCCCGAAATTTATTGGTACTAGTTCTTTAGTACTTTCAAACATTATTTTTGAAATGTCTCTCTAAAAAGCAGAAATTAGTGCATATTTACTTGGCCTTAGATAGGTTGTCAGCCCCTGGTTTGCTGTTGCATAGCCTAGAAAAAAAAAAAAACAAAAACAACAAAAAAAAACCACAGCAAAACAAATCAAAAAAGAAAAATAATTCTTCTCCCTCAAATGAAAGAAGTTTTATTTGTTGTGAGCCCAGGGCCAAGATGCTATTGAGCTCATGCCCACCATTGACTACTTTAATCTGTGTTGTCCATGGTGTCCTTTTACAGGGTACCCGTCAGCACTCCAAAAACCACTGCCACTCCAACCCATTGCCTTCTGACACCCCCAGCCTCGCTAACGGCAAGGCATCCCAAGGGCAATCCTACATCTGTGGTAGGGGCAGAGCCCTCCTCACTCCCACTGCCATTCAGTGGGACCTGCACACTCCTGGACCATGGTTTGCAAAAAAACATGCCACCCTTCTGCACTAGTGCCAGGCTCCCTGTGTTTGTTGCGTGACTGACCACAGCCAGACAGAGATGCCAGGCAGCTCCTAGCAGGGCTTCCTTGTGTTGGTGCAGCCACACCATCACAGGCTGCTCAGACAGCCTCCTCCATCTGCCAGAAGAAGCTGATCCCATCAGCCGGGTGTTTTGAATGGGCAAAAGCACTGCCTACAGCCAAAGTGCACAAGCAGGTAGGCAACAACAACAACAAAAAACATGAACAGGTGTGGTCTTTTTTTTGGATGCAAAACACTCCCCATGAGGCATGGATTTTGGGACGTGTGGTGTCCTGACTCGCTGGTTGCCTTCCCTCCAGCTCACCCCCAGAGCAGCAGGCAGGGGGGTGAGACAACGTGGGGCCACACACAGGCTCTGGGCTGACTGTCTGGCTCCTGGGGGTCACACACTCAGCACAAACACACACCAGCAGCCTGGCCTGGCAACATCGCTCCCTGCCAGACAGCACAGGACCTTTGCACTCCCTCTTGTCAATCTTGAATAGGTTAGCATGATGCTGAAGTTTCTGGAGATGCCTGTGAAGCTGCCAGGGCTGAAGCAGGCACGAGGCTCACCTCTGAGAGGCGCACTCTGGACATGGTGGGGCTGGTCTCAGCTCCTCCTAGACACTCACAGGCCTAGCATGCTGGGGCACAGGCCTGGCATGCAGAGGGTGGGGAGGGTCTGAACCAACAGAGAAATACTCTTCAGAAGTGCTGTGACCTTTGCAGGCAGTTGGTTTGGGCCTATTTTTCGCTCTCTCACTGGCCTCACCTTTCTCCCTGCTTCTTCCACTTCTTAAAGTTGCAGCCAAAACACTGCTACTAATTGTCATCTGAACTGCCCACTCCCAGGGCTTCTTAGCTCTGCGCCACTCTGGCTGCTGAGTTGGCAAGAGAAGGAGAGACACTTCTGTGCTGGAGAGACACTTCTGTACTTTCCTGGTTTCTAACCAATGCTTCTTGGAAGACATCCTGTGAGATGCCTTGGGAAGTTGTTTTAGGGAGATCCTGGGCCCAGGGAACAATCTGGGAATCACATCATTTGTACCACTGATTCCTCAATTTGGAATGAATACCATTCAGAGAGTCTTGGGAATAGCTTAAGTGATTATTAATTTTATTCCACAATGTGTCTGAGATTCTCCCAGAGCTGCCGAAGACCATCTGCAAAGCAAATTTCTTTGCAGACACAGTTCTTTGATGGGCTAGGAACTCGAGCTGGTCCGGACAGCCAGTCAAACAACACAGGCCTTAGGGAGGGTATGGGGATGCTGTTTTTTGAAGAGGGTTTCCTTATTCAAAGCTGCATTGCCCAATACACTTTTTCCAGGTCTGTTGGCTAAGTTGTCTGATTTGAAGCTTGGCCTGAAAGGAAAGAGTGAGTGTTAGTGCTGGATGAAATGATGTTGACACACTTGGCATGTTGCAGCATGGCAAGATGGTTTTCCTTGCAAATGCCTGTCCTCTGCGGAGCCCTCTTGTGAGGGTCCTGGGAGTTGATTTTATTTTTTTTTTCCACTTCAGAGTATTTTTGTGAATCCTGGAGGGTGCAAGGCATAGCTCATACATGTCCTGTCCCATGGGGGCAGTCTGGAAAGCCAGTCCCTCACTCATAGCCCGTGACAATTTGGGAGAACGTGTGTGTTTTATTCCAGGCAGTACTAACAGCCTTTCCCTCCCAGTAGTAATAAGGCTTTGTCACATTACTGACCTGTGTCTCATCTCCTGGTAACGTGGGAAAGGACAAGTCCTAAGTCCTCTCACGCCAACGTGTGCGCAGTCCCAGCAAGGGTGAGCACCACCAGTTGGCAATGGCAAAAGAGAGCCCACACCTCATTCGTTGTATATGCCCTGTGTCCTTGCTCCAAAATCCCAGAGGGAAGAAAGGGGAGAAGCCTCCTCTGTGCATGTAAGCAACCAGACAGGCCAACTTTGTGTAGGTGGAGTCTGGCTGCTGTGTCCTCCGTGGGCTGCTGGGCAGAGGTGCAGACAGCCCTGGGGAAAGGGTGCAGAAGGTGGCTAGTCCAGAGCTCTGTTGTCTGGCCCACAATTTTCCCTATCCCTGTCTTTTGCTAGGACATACTGGTGGATAACGTGAGTCATGCAGTGCTTATGTGGTCTGCTGCATTTCTCCTGTGGACTGTAGGTGTTTTGATTTTGTGGTTTGAGGTTTGTTTGTGTGTTTTTTTCTTTTTTTTCTTTTTTTTTTTTTTTTTCTTTTTCCCCCTCTGTCAATAATTGAAATGAAAGGTCAGGAGGAACAAGCAGGGGAATAGAAGTGCTTACAAACTGAAGTTAGATCCTGTCTGGGCATCTTGTCTGACATCTATGTTTTGCACAGAATATCCTGGTAGCTTTTGCTGTTAGAGCTGATCAGAGCAGTACAAGCTCCAGCAGAAGAGCCTCTTCCGACCACTTGCTGGCCCATGATGTAGGTGCAGAGAGGAGACAACAATGCCATCAGCAAAATTTACAGCAGCTACAGGTTCTTGGAAATCTCCCAGCCTGTGACTGACACCTCAAATACCAAAACCAAGGCAGGGCTGAACTAACTTCCTTCACCAGACTGAGAGGCAGGTTCTGGAGAGGATAATGCGAATCAACACTCTCAATGTGAGTTTTAATAGACAACCTAATTCAAATCCCTATATTGAACTCAGCATGTCCAATGAATATTTGCTTTGTATCTCAGTTGTATACCTGAGGCTTAACTGCAAGGATATGAATCTGTTCTGGCTGAACTAGGTCTCAAGGCAGTGTTGGCTTTATCCTGCTTCATAAAGCAGGCCAGCGTTTGTTTTTGCTTGCTTCGCCATCAGCTTTTTAGCATCCTGATAACATACCTATCTTGTTTCTTGCCAACTTGGACGGAAACCAGTCATTTCCAGGTAGCACTAAGTAAATTTTTCACACTTGCAAATTAGCTTTTCAATTCCCCAGAATCTTGCTAGTGGTGGCAGCTGTTTACTTTTTAACAAGTCTTGTGGATGCATTTTGGGAAGTTGGGAATAGGCCAAGATGAATGTCAAAAAGATCCAAAAGAAGAGGACTGTAGTAGCTAGGGAGAAAAGTGGTCTAGTTTTCTTAGTGATCATCTGAATATTCCATCTGAATATGAGAGGCACTTTACTGTGAGGGTTACAGAGCACTGGCACAGGTTGCCCAGAGACATTGTGAAGTCTCCTTCTCTGGAGATACTCAAAACCTGCCTGGATGCCATCCTCTGCAATGTGCTCTAGGTGATCCTGCTTGGCAGGGGGATTGGACTAGATTATGTTCAGAGGTCCCTCCCAACCTCAGCCATTCTGTGTGATTTTGTGGGATCATAGAGAACAATAAATTAGTGTTAAAGAGGCTGTAGAGGTGAAATTGATTGGGTTTAGTAACTACATCTATGGGGAAAAAGATTTCTAGACCATGTCCCTCTGAAATAAGTAAGGACAATGACACTACAAATAAGTCATTCAACAAATTTTCTTCTCTTTCTTGCTTTTCTTCTCCAGTTCACTGGAAAAATAAAGTAAGAGATTTAAAGGAGAAGAGATGAAAGGAAGAAAATCCTAGTCTAAAATTCAATCTGGGATGAAAAAAGATGAGAAATTAGTACATCTTTCCTAAAGTCGCCATGAAGCATTATTACCATTTTTGTTCAGCTCTTATGGACAAAATGTTAAATATGATTTTGCAACAACAGGGTCACAAGAAAGGGCCAACGTAATTCTTGGCTGCTGGGCACAGACAGATGTCACTGAAATAGTTATTTTCTCTGCTAACCAAAAACACGTACTGCAATCAGATTAAACTACTTGAAAAATGATGAGGGGTCTTGAAAGGATTAATTTATGAGAGAGGATTTACAGATCAGAGGTGTTTTATGCATTTTTTAAAGGAGGACCATTTCTAATAACTGAGAACTTTAGGTCATACAGATATGTATGTCAAAAATGGGAAGAAATAAGCAGGAAAATTTTATCTAAGTTCTACAATTCCACATGGAATTGTCTCCCATAGGAGCTGGTGAAAAAGCATGTTTATTTTGATTAGATCTGATAAAACACCAGACCCTAGGACAACCCTGCATCTTCATAATATTGATCCTCATGATCAACCTGATTTACTTCTTTCATGAAATTTCTTCTCATAAAGAGCTCATTCTGTTTTCAAAATTAAGCAAGAGAACCAGCACTGCAAATCTGATACAGACGAGTTACAAATAGGTGAAAACAAAGGCAGGAGGTGCTATCAGGATCTTTCCTAAACTGCTGCTGTAGCAGCCTGACAGGTAGCGTTAACAATTCTGACAGCTCTGCAGGAATTATTGCACTTTGTTATGCAAGAACAGAAAAAGCTCTGATCACCTGGTTCCTTTTCACTCATCTGCTGCATAGAGGTTAGACTGCAGTGAACCACTAGATCTTATCAAAGCGTTGGGAGTAAAAAGAAATGAGTAGGTCTGTGAACAGCAGAGCTGATAGAGGCTGGTCTGCGAGGAATTGTGTCTTGTGGTTGGGTTCTCTGATGTCTGCTAAGGTGTGAGTTTTGCTTGAAGATTTCCATGCAAGACGAGCTTTCATTCACCATTTCTGTCTCCCACGTGAATCCTCTGGTGCTTCATGAGGGGTGTACTCATGCCACATTGATTTCTTGGATCTGGCACAAATTGGCTCTAATTTCTGTAGTCTCTCCTCTGTTTCCTTGACACCTATAGACACACACACATCCTTAGTGACTTGTCTATTTCTAACAAATGTTGTTTAGTTTGGTTGCATGTACGCCCCAGCCACTCCTTTCCACCTCATCCACCCACCTTCCTGGAGGCTTTTGTTTGACCAGAGTGAGGAGGAGCTGAGTTGTCCAGAAAAAAAGAGCTGTATAGGCTCTTTGAGTGGGTCACATCAACTATATGTGATCCAGTTCCCTGAACTATGTTCCTCCATTGGGCTTCATAAGTGCTGGTGCCAACACAAGGAAGGGGGCAGGCCCAGGGCATGAATGGGGAGCTGGGGCAGAAAGGGAGCTGGGCACCTTCAATGCCATACACTTCATCCTAGAGGCAGGCTTTAAAGCCCGGTGGCTGCAGCGAAATGGTGGGAACTGGGAGAATTTCAGGCTGCAATCCCACCTTAACAGGTATGACTCAGTGTGTGACTGTCTAAATCACTTGACCTCTTTTTGCCTTGGCCCACCAACATCACTGTCTGGGCAAGAGGTGGAAGTGAAAAAGAAACAGATGCTGACATAAGCCTATCTGAGTCAGTATGTCAGAAATAAGTAGCTGGTTGTGAACATTTGTAGATTAAGCTTTACTCTGTTTATGTTATGTTATGTATGATGCTCTGGTCAGAAATGATATGGCTGTCACAGTGAAACAATGAACAGTAAAATCTTGGCAAGTTAAGGAAACCCATGGTAAACCATCTATTTAGATGAGTATCATTCATATACGCAGCAGCTGTTTTAGTTCCCATGGCTTCTGGTAAACTGAAATGCTGTTTTATGGTAAATCTCATTGCTTTAAACATCTCATTTTCAGTGCTACTTCCTATGGGCTTCCTATCAGTCATCATTTTAACTGATTCTCTGTTATTGCCCTGGTAAGGTGAATTTAGCTGCTTTGTGTTTTGATGCATTATTTTAAAGCTCTTCCACTCTTTGTTTGCTGTTGTAGATGTGTCAAACATGCCCTGACTGATTTAGCTTTGTCTGCCTGTCTAGTCACTGAGGACTGGAAAATTTACATTCATGCAGAAACACCGAGTTAATAATGATGAAGTGCTGAAAAAGTTTTGGGTCACATCCAAGTCTGTGTTTTTGAAAATGAGACCCAAGGCAAGAACTACATACTCAGAAAAATATAAAATTCAGATTCACTTTTTAACCTTACAAGGGTTTTTGTCTTGATTTCAAAGGAAGTTCAGTTCAGCTACACACATGAAACTTCAACAATTTGAGGATGTAATCTTGTAATTCTTTGTCAGGCAAGCCTCTCATTGACCCAGTGATTTCAAAAGCACTGTTGCTTGTGTATGAATGGCAGGATATGGTGTAAATTTATGATCATGGAGAGCTCTGCTGTGTCTTACTTTCACATTTATTTTTTTAATTCACTTTATGGGAACATCATGGGATAAGATCATGGCCTCAATTCATTCAACTGGAGCTCTGCCACTCAATTCCGCGGAGCCAGGCTTCCACCCATTCTGCTTTTTAGTAGACAAGTAAATTGTGGTACCTCTGAAAATAGCATCTCTAGAGCGAGCATTGAAATAGCATCCAAATATTGCCAGGCGAAACGTGATTAATTTTAAGCAAAACATTGATTTTTTTTTAGTCAATGGTGAATCGAGGGTGCATGACTTAAGGCACTGTAGCAAGAATGTGGACTCTGAAGCAAAAATATTGGGACACAGTGACTGTAGCTTTGACAAAAAAACTGCTTATGTCTAATGTGCTAACTTGCTTATCCTCCCAACCTCCCTTTTTAATATGAACTGTCACGATAGAAGGTGAAGGATAAAATGGATTAATAGAATAGCTGTTCTCCACACCTAAATCATGTACAAAGTATGATCTATGGCACAGCTAGTGTCATAAAATAGAGATGTGATATCATTACCTTGACATTATCTCCCTTGCTACCCTTGAACTCCAGAGACTTAATGTCCTTCAAATAAATGGTATTTAAACAAACCACTTTTCAAATGATCTTGTAGAGCCTTTTTAATCATTACCAGGAATAAATGGTCATTGCTAAGAACTTGATTTTCCTGGCTGCACAAGTAATTGTCAGTGTGCTCAATCCCTTGTGATCAGAAGTTGTTTTAACAACTGTTTTGAGCACAACTGCATTATTTAATGAACTTGAAAAATGATTCTGGAGATTTACTAGCCTCCAATCACAGCTTCATCACTAGGAGCATTCTGCTGAGCTTAATATATGAGCTCCTATGGGTTAAGTGTACATCTTCTCCACCTTTCTTCGTGTCTCTGTCTTTCCCTCTCCATAGGTAATACCTGGATATATATTTTATTAGCCCTGAATTTCTTAATTTGTACATTAGGGCCAACAAGAGCATAACTTAATCTAGGATTGGGACTGAATTCAGCAATGGCTAATCCTCACGCTTCATATGCTGGAAATAAGATTCCACATTCTTTATCCAAATATGCAATTAGTCATAGTGGTTACTGTAAAAACAGAGTGAATCTGAGAAGATGCATCTGCTTACAGAGAGACAGAGAAAGAAAGAAAGAAAGAAAAAGAAAGAAAGAAAGAAAGAAAGAAAGAAAGAAAGAAAGAAAGAAAGAAAGAAAGAAAGAAAGAAAGAAAGAAAGAAAGAAAGAAAGAAAGAAGAAAAAAAAAAGCCCCAAGCAACTGGAAGTACTTTCTTTCTGGTGTAATTTCACTGGTGTAGCAACAGCAAAGTTCTCCAAGCATGAGTTTCTTTCTTTAAGCATACCCATGGAGTGCAGTGGTGGATGCATGTACGTGTTATATCAACCTTTTGACAAGTATAATGATAGTTCCCATCTATTCTCATTTTTATACTGTATGTTTTAGCCTATTTCAGCTTTATGCCATCATTCATCTGAATGGGTAGCTGTGGATCTTAAACGCTGGCATTTATGTGTGAGATGTAGTAAACTGGGAAGCTAGATGGATCATTGTAGACAAAAAGAAAAAAGCTGTTATCTAACAAAATCCAGTGCTCCATATGTTGTCTTGCAGGTGTCCCTTTATGTTTGCAAGCTGGGTATTAATGGCTCTACTTTGTGCATAAGCACTGTCAGATTTTCTTTACCTGTTTATATCGTCATGTCCACCACTCCACACAAGTATTTCCTGCCAGAGAATTGCTCTTCATGCCAGTTCGATGAGAGCTATTTCTCAGCAAAGCCATCCTTGCTATGTATGAACTTTCCCCCCATCCTGAAACATTTTTCAAAACGCTGAGCTGTTCTGTGAGACAAGATATGCATCTTCCTTGGTATGTAAGTGCAATGTCACAGATTTTTTTGAAGGTCGGTGGAACAGCTTCAGTTCAATGGAGCAAAGCAAGCTTTTCTCCTCATTGCAGATTACTTTACCTGAAGATAGTGATGTTTATTTTAGCTGCGCAGAGCCTCAGCCCAGGCTCTGCCCTGCTGTACTTCTGCTCTTCCAGCACTAGTTGGGGCTCACTGCAAAGAGAACAACCCTCCCTCCTCCTTACCGGCTGGCTGGAAGCAGCGCTTTCTTCGTGGAAAGCTGGACTCGGTTCCATTCCTCCACTCCCTAGCACGGTCCTTCATGCTTTTATAGCAACGATTTACAGATACTGCATCTCAAGTGACTGTGGAAGTACTGTATGCTTCTGGAAAGCCTCTCCTTTGAGGAGCTTAAAGGTTCTGTATACTTCCACCAAAAAGCAAATGTAGGAGCTAGCTAAACCATTACCATCCCCATTTTACAGGTAAGGAAAACTAAAAAGCAGATAAAGTACACAGCTTTCTCAAAGGCAGAAAATAAGTCTGTTTGGGGGTCCAGAACAGGATCTACATAGACCTTTTGCCAACCTTTTGTTCTGATACTGAATAATTTGCCATCTAAAAAGGTCCTAAAATCCATGCATGGTTTTAAGGATGTAAGTAATACCACTAACTTCACTAGAATTACTCACATTACATCGTCTAAAATGTTTAGCCCCAACTTGGTTTTATTAATGTATCAGTTGTTTCACATTCAGGGAGATGGCTTTGCCAGCCCTGAAGAGGAAACCTAAAATAGAATAAGCTGCAGTATCTACGGTTCTGGGCGAAGTTTCAGTTTTAATCCTAAATAGCCCTAAATCCATTCTTAGTAAGACATGAATCATCATGTTTATAGTCAGAGCTACAGAGATAAAACTCGGCACAGTCTGTAAAAACAATTTCGTATTAAAATATGAAACTACAGCTCCTCTTCAAGTCCTAAAACCTGATACTTGATACTAAAAAATATCACCCTCTTAGCAGAGGTGCCAACTCTGTTCAGACAGGAAAACCTGCCACAAGGCTGGTCTCCACTTTCCAGTCTCTGCAAGAAATGGCCTTTCATGGTCAAATCATTCAAGCTACACAACAGATTTTCTTTCATATTCGATTCTTTTCAGGTTTGTTTGTTCTGTCCCCTCCTTGCAGCCCACGTTCCTCTGGTACCACTGATAAACAACGTCTTTTATTGCTATAGGCAGCCAGTCCTGCCTAATACAATAGCAGACAAGACTTGGCGGGACTGCAAAGTGCAGGTGTTTGGGGTATTGTGGTCATCCAAACCAGATGCTGAGGAGATGTAGCACCTGTTTCCCTTCTTTTCGGCACTGGAGAATACAGCACTGTGCAGGCTACAGAAACAGCCTGAAATTAATAGCACTGCTGCAGTTTTCCCCTGACAGGGGAACAGAGATATACCATCTATAGCTTTTGTGAGCACTCCTGTGAGTGTTCATACACATCTGATGGATTTTTATTTTATTTTATTTTATTTTTATTTATTTATTTTTCAGAGTAACAGAAGGGAGTCAGAGATGGGTCTGTAACTTCATTTCTCTCCACAGGATTTTATTTATTGTTAACCATGCCCTGGCATTATGGAAAAAAGTTGATGGTTTTTTTTTAGCCCTGACAGCAATGAAGTTAAACCAAAGCCCCTCATATTAATGTGCATTTTATATCCATTTTTATAGGTTCTCCGAGTGTCTCTGTTGGACAGAGAAATGCGGCTACAGTACCGTGTTCGGGATAGTTGTCTCACTGCTACTGCCTCTGCAGGCAGTGGGAAGCCCGCTATTGATATGAAAAGAGTCAGGATCCCACCAATACTGAAAGGTAGTAGCAATCCTATGAGAAAGGCCCTCAAAAATAATAATAAGCACTCTTTTCTCCATCTGATAGCCCCCGTGGATCGCATGGCTGAGAGGTAGGAGCTGGGTCGGGAAGCCAGGCCTCAGCAGGGTGCAGTGAGCCCTCCCTGGCCTAGGCTCTTGTTCCCCTGCCCCTTCCTGCCTCGCCCTTCCCCAAAGCAGCCCCTTCAGAGAGGAAGAAAAGAGCAAACATTGATTTGCAGCCTCTGCTGGGTCCAGGGGGGTGACAAAACATACGGAAAAGACCATTTTTTTGCAGACTGGAGGACCGTGTCCAACACAGCAGGCATAGCCTCGTCTGTGCTGTGCCATGGCTTGTGGTCATTCTTTAAATGAAGAAACACAACAGGTTTTAAAACAATGGAGAAGGCAAAAATGCCAACTGCTTCACAGTATTTTATTTTCTTTTTCTTTTCTTTTCTTTTCTTTTCTTTTCTTTTCTTTTCTTTTCTTTTCTTTTCTTTTCTTTTCTTTTCTTTTCTTTTCTTTTCCTTTCCTTTCCTTTCCTTTTTTTTTTTTTTTTTTTTTTTTTTTAGTGTAGGGAAATTTGGATTTTTGGCAACATTTTCCAGTTTCTGGAAGTGCTGTCCACAGAATTACTTATGTTAAAAAAATGTAAGTTTTTTTTTTGCAAAAGAAAACTGCCAGAAAGGTAAAATATGAAAAACTTGAAAGAACTATGTTTTAGGCCACGTCACTTTTAAAAATGAACCTTCTCAAACCTACCACTAAAAAAGAAATCTTCCTTATGGAAAGACAAGAAAATGTCATTTCAGTTTTACCTGAAATATAATCACACTAAGATCCAACTAAGATATAATCACACTAAGATCCAACTTCCACAGGAAAAAAGAAGCTCCTGATACTGTGGTAATATCACGGCAAAATGAAAACTGTGATTTTGGCTCAGGATGGCTCACAGACTTCAGCAGGTAAAAGATGCAACCATTTTTATGCAGTCAAGATGACTGTGCAAGTACTGCCTTTTCTGTCTTTCCTCTCTCTGTCAGACAGTATGCATGCCCACACACAAACACAGAGTAAATATGCAAGCAAAGCTCGTGCTGGAAATGAGAACAGCTCCAGCTCCTCGGCAATTAAAGCAGCTTTCCGGATGTTTTAGTTTCACAGGGATTTGACTGAAAGTGTGCAAAGCACAGAGGCAGAAGCTCACGTGCATCATTACATATGTGCCCACCTCAGAGCAGGGCTGAAATTGCTCCTGGTTTCCTCAGTGCTTAGCCAGACCCACCGGTAAGGTACAAGTCAATCAGAACAGATTGGGAGCTTTCCCTTGATTCCTTACAATCTACTGCACAGAAAGACTTCTAAAGAGGGCTTGACATTGCTACCAGCTTCTGAAACTTTCTCTTATTTCTCCCTGGACAAGGTACACTTCTTTTTTTGCTGTAGCCATTTAAAGCTACCCGAGGAATTCTACCTCCCCCAGGAACTTTAATTTTACGGGTTCTGGCATATCTTTCATTTTAGCCCCAAACTGCTCTTGTACTACAGATAAACCACATCTGAACTAAGACTAGAGGTAGTAAAACTCTGCTACATCTCCCGCTGTCCACCCCCTGCCCCCCCCCAAAAAAAAAAAAAAAAAAAAAAGAGACGGTGTTAAGGAGCCAGAAAAGGTTTTGAATCAGGAAAAAGGGAATTTTGGCAACTAGTGTTGTATTTCTGTAAGGATTCAAAAACAGAATTAGAAGAAAAATGTTACAAAGAAGCCATTTAAGCTGGAATCACAAGAGAGAGGGAAATTACCCGAACTGGGAGACAGGCAGAAGAATGCCAAGTTGGAAGACAGATATGCTGGGTAGACTTCAAGGTCTACAAAAGATTGGTTGTCTCTTTTGGGGTTTACACTCTTATTGTCTAATTAGACTAATAGGGGTAGAATAGAACAGGGGGAGATTAAAATCCATGATAAACAAGGCATCTTTTATTTGATATTATTGGAACTGGTTTCACTTATCTTCAGAGATCTTTCTTTTTGTGCTCCTTAATTTGTCCTTGAAGTCCTGTATCTAATCATTAGTTGAGCAACCAATAATCCTCTCCCAGCCCCTCCACCCCTTTTTATGACCAACTTTAATCTTTCAACTCAGTGAAAAACATGTTTCCCCTATCATAACTAGTTTAACAAAAATTCTCTTTCAAGTTTAGATTGTGCAGATACAATGGCTTTCCTGCAGCTTCATGCTGGAGAAAGGAATTTACATTAGAAAAAAAAAAAAAAGAGATTTATGATAGCATTGTATTTCCATTTGAATATGGAGAGTTAATAACATGCATATGTTTTTTTTATTATTATTATTTTAAGGTTTAAGTTATGCCATAGGCAAAAGGAAACCTGGAAACTGTGGGACTGGCAGGGCTCAATGAATAACCTAATCTGGATTTCATTCACAAACAGCAGCTCACACACAGGGAAAGGGCTGGTGTGTTTCGCCAAATCGGAACTGGAGTAAGTGCCAGGATTTCCTGATTTGTTTACATTTCTCAAAAAACTTTTTTCCCCTGGATGAGGCTAGAATTAGACTTCCTTTTCCACTTTTGGCCCTTTCCAAACTATTCTTGCTTGACATATTCTCTCCTTTTCCCTGTATTCTCCTTTGTTCCAGTCTCAGCTGGCTCTTTTGTCTTGGAAAACAGAAAAGGCAATGAAAGATGTCAGTCTATGATAATCATGATAATGTGGCCAGGTTTGCATGACAGCAAAACAATGCCGCAGGCTTTTCCAACACACTTGGATCCACCGTTCCTTCTGCAATGATTCAGAGGGGAGAGAGTGTGATCTCTCTGAGGCTGCATGCTGGAACATCAGTGTCACAAGGCAAATGAGAGAAAAAAATCCCAACGAAACCCTGCCACTGAGTTAATCAGAAAGTGGAGGGGGCCTGTTGCACAACTAAATCACCTCTTCATCATCTGACTGGTCTTGCTGAGCCTCTGAAAATGTCATTTTCCCTACCAGTCATTTTTCACTTTCACTAACTTTACTGTACGTTACCCATTGTCTGCAACCTCAGTGCAATCACTGCAGAAACTTGTTTTGGAGACCTTCTGTGAGCCTTTGTTTATAGCCCTTTGATCATCCCACAGAAAGAAAAACACTGCAGCTTGGACCAAAGCCATTGTTTTCTTTACATGACAAGAAAGCCAGCCTGCAATCAGTGTTTGATGCGCATGTGTAAAAGCGCTGGTAAGGACTTCCTACAATTCTGGGAAGACCAGCAGAAATGCTTAGGGCTTGGGCACCTTGCAGTGTACCAGAGAGGATTTTAAATCCCTGATGCAGCTCCTCTGCCATGGCAGAACAGCAGCCTGTGGTGTTGTTTCCAGTAGCAGTGCTACAGCAGCACAAAGTTACTCTTCTTAGGATGTCACCTCAGTATTGCCCGCACTGTTGTGGCCAGAGAGCTCTGGGAATGGTTCACATTTCAACTGGATGAGGTGGTGGGGAGGGGCTGAAAGAGGTACAGAGATTCAGTGCCGAGGCAAAGCATTCAAAGCAAGGAGAGGCAGGGGTGCGAGACTGGCTTTCTGCATTTCAAACAAGTGTTGTCAGCCAGGATTTTAGCTGACATCACTCTGCTGAGATCAGTGTACCAATGCTGAATATGCGTCTGGGAGAACAGGATGGTAGGATGGAGGTGCAGAAGAGTTAGTCGAATAGGAAAAGGAAGCAAGGGGGAGAAAGATGGAGATAAAAAGGGAAGAGACATGATCGTGGGACTCAGGAAACATCAGTTGCAGTGTATGGCTGTGGGAAAATGATTAGAAGAAATTGCATCAGACTGGACACCAATTTTGCAATTCCTGCAGCACCTTTTCAAGATCCCACACGGAGATACCGAGCTGAATGTGTGTGGCTGGCTATTTGGAACAAGTCCAACCGACAGGCCAAACACGATCAGTCATCTGTGTTTGCTAGTGCTGTGTACTGATGTTTCCTGTGCAGTCATTGGAGTACATGTCTGCTTTGGTTGCTCTGAATTCTGTTTTTCATCTTCAAGTATTTGTTTCGTATTTAATTGCTCACACTGTGTATAAGCTCCCTTTTTTAGAACATCGTCTGATATGGGGATATATGGACCAGAAAACACTGTTCTACTGTTACTCACCAGATGGAGGGCTGAAAGAGAGAGAGATGGGGTAAAGCTACATGAAATAGAAATGGCTAACTTTGGAAAAGGGGAGTAAGCTACTATAAAGGGTATTAGAGAACAGTTTTACACATGAAATCACTAGCCAGCTTCTTTCACTTTAGGAAATCTCTGCAGAGAAGCAAGAGGTCAAAAGCTGTTTTGCTTACTTGACTGACTTAGCTGATCTCAGTAGGGCTACTCGTGTGAGTAAGGTGAGCAGGAAATGGATTAATGTCGGCAAGCAGCCTTCGCTAGAAACCCACACCTACCCTTTCTGCTTCATCAGTTGTCTGAGCCCGCAGTTTCACTATTAGGCTTTGGTGGTACATTTTTAGATTTCCAGTTACAGCTTGCATGACAACAGCCAGTAGTTGACATCTGACCAGTTACTGCCATTTAACTTTATGAGAACCATAAAGGAAGCATTCTTGCAGGAGAAATCATAGAGGAAGGCACGAGTGTATTTCTAGTGCTTTCAAATAATTATGATTCATGGCTTGTGACAGTTAGAGTTCTCACTGACAAGTGTCAGTAAGAAAGTTTTGCTTTAAGTAAACACTTCTGCTTTTTTTTGCATTACTGATAGCTAATACAGATGAAACCACAAACCTGAAGAATGCAGACTTCACCAAATGTTAGTCATGCATCATTTGGAATAACTCAGTACTTGATGGTAATTGGCATTTAATTTGGACGTTCCTTTTTCCTTTTCTTGCGACCCCAAATAAATTTTCTTTTTCATTTTTCATATTACTGCTTAAGTGGCAAGAATAACCTGATTATTTGAACATAAAATTAAGCCAAGATTTTCTAAATCAGTATCCCGTATGAGAGATCATGCAGTGACTCACAGGGGAGATCACACGAAGGAGCCTGAATAGGTGACTTAATGCACCCCCTTGGACCACCCAGACTTCTAGTGACAATTTAAATGACAAATTACATTTGAGTTACTTAGTTTCACCAAAAAAAAAAAAGTTTTTGTTTTTGTTTTTGTTTTTGTATGCCTCCACATCCTATCTCCAGGAAAAGAGAGGCTGAAAACTACAGATGCATCATGACGCAGCTCCTTTCCTCTGCCCAAGGCCACAAGCTGGTGATCTCTGCGCTGTTCTGCTGCAGCCCTGTCACTCCTGACCTGAGCTTCAGGGTACACTGAGAACATTGTGAGTCTTCCCAGCAGTGTCACACACTAGCACGACAGTGGATTACTTGCCTCAGGCAAGGCTCATCCTTTGGCAACAGGATGTCTCTGGAAGCTCATGAATTCCATCCGGCGGAGAAACGGTGGCAGCCAAACAAATGGTGTAGGTGGCTTCCAGTGATCTCCATCCTCTATGGGAATGAGCTGTTGCTGAACAACAGGATTAAGTTTATGGTCAGCAGGATGTGACTGCTAACTCAGGATGATATTTGCAATAACTATGGCTGCTGTGCGGCCTGTGGGTCCACAGGATGGCGGTACAGTAGGCGAGTGGAGGTGGACAGTGCTGGGCAGGGTCTGAGGGAAAGTGATGCTATATATTGGCTTGAAATTTTTGGTAGGCTTTAGCCAAGAACTCAGACTCTGAATCCAGAAAACTCCTTCAAATTGTAATGAAAATCATACTTGAAAGCACAAGTTACTTTCTACTATCCTCAGAATACAGTATAGGAAACATGTCTGACCCAGAAGAAATCTCAGAAATCTCTGTGTTCCCCACAGAGACAGGGAATTCCTGTTACAGCTACTAGAAACGGCATGATCTTTTTTCCTTTTTTTTTTTTTTTTTTCTTTAATGAAGAATTGTTTTTGAAATGCAACATTTTCAAAAGCATTTGAGACAACTCCTGAAGTGAGTCCAAGACATAGTTCTTCTGTTTCTCTTGATGGCATTCATATTTTCTAAATTCCTGCAGAATTTATGTAAAATGACAATCCTTTTCGCTGCAAGATTCCTCTCCCCAGCCCAGACCCTTAAGCTTTCCTCTGTCCTTTCATGATTACAGTGAAAGTTGTGATTACAACTGACAGAGGTGAGATATGTGAGAACCTTTGCAAAACTCCACTCCTTAAAACATTTTTTAAGGGAAAGACCATGATGGGGCCAACAAAATCCATGTAGCTCAGTAGCCTTTTTTTAACCTCAGCCAGCTGAAAGTGGCTAAGCAAAGAAGATAAAAAAAACAGGCAAACTCAGGAGACATTTCCTAGGGCAAACCATGTAACTGCCAGCAATCAGCAGTTCAGAGAATTTCTGAGCCAGAGGTTGCATCTGGGCTATTGTTTTTGATGTTCACCAATGGGCCTATTCTTTGTAAAATTCTGTATTCTTATTTTGAATCCATTTATATCTCTTGGCTTCCATGACATCCTGTGACAATGAATTAATTATGCTTTGGGTGAAAAAATTACCTTTTTTTTTTTTTTTTTTTTTTTTCCCAAACACTATGTCTCATAATTTCATTTAGCATTCCCTCTTGCACAGTAAGAAATAGTGAATAACTGGTGCCCATTCACCTTCCCTATATAATTCAGTGTAGCGGATCTGCTATATTAGTCACGTCTTTTACAAGCTGAATAATTGTATTTTGTTGTTCTTGTTGATTCTTTACCCCTCATCATCTTTATCAACCTTTTGTCTGTATCTTTTTCACCTCTACTGTATCCTTTGGAGATGAGGTGAGCAGAACTGCTGTGGACTGTGACAGCTATGAAAATAATCTTGGAGAATTTAATGAGCCATAATGTCAACTCACACATATTGTGAATTTCCTTAAATGCCATGCCTTCTATTTAAGCTCCATTTGTTATAACGGACAAGAGAAAAAATCAAAATAAAAAAATAATAATTATAAAAAAACAAAACACTGAAGTTTCTGCTTCTCTATTTCTAAAGCATACCACCCTCAGGATCATCTCTGGGTTTTGTTTTTATTTAGTTGTTTTTATTCGGGAGACTGATTCATGATTTTGGAGACCAGCAATAATTCACATATGTACTTCCCAGGACTTTCTTAGGTTTCTGGCTCATCTCTCTTTCTCACACTTCTGGCAACATGATATCCAAGTGAACTCAATCATAAACATATCCCATTTTTGGTGTTATGCTGCATTAATCTCTAAGGAAAGCTCTCACTATTTACAATTTCATAGCATGTTTATGTTTTTGATCTGAGCCGACACAACCCATTCAAAGATAAAGACATCAATTAATTAAGCAGTTGTTGAGACGAGAAATCTGACACCCATATGGTGTCAAATTAGGGTCTGAAAGCAGTTAACTGCTAAGAGAAGCACATGCATCTGTTCCAACAGATTAAAATAAAGTATCTATTAATTACTATGAGTTTCTTGATTGATTTTAAAATTATACTTCTGAACCAATTCATTTTGTGTTATTCATCTCTAATGTCATCACTTGCAAGTAAAGACTTACTTCAAAAATATCAAGTTCCAAGCAAATAGTAAGTACCCTCTAAAAAGCAAGGAAAGGAAATTCAGCTGTGAAGAGATGCCACAAAGCATGTGCAATGTGTTTTTCCACAAAACCAGATGTATGCAGGATAGAAATGTCGCCTGATATAACAATGAGTAATAAAGAGTATCTCACAATCATAGGATGCAGGAGACAATAATGAATTGTATATTACATGCTTGAAAAACACAATTAAAACTGTCAATTTCTTTCCAGTGGAAGTTCATTGGCAGAATTGTGATATAACAAAAATTCCACTTCAGGTCTTTCATGCTATTTTCCTGTTTTCATGTACTCACGAGTAAGAAAAAGTGCAGATGTTGGAAGCTTACACACTGTCTCTGTATCCAAGGAAATAATTGTTTTAAAATACACAGTTATCCGGTTATCAGTGGCTTATTTTTAACATCCTAAAGTCAAAACTGCATCTGCTTTGATTACATTGAATCGCAAGTCAGACGTAGTCAGGCCTCTTGATGCAGAAGGAAATATTCCTGCTAACTCAAATGGTGACAATCTTTCTTCTGAACCAGTGACTTAGTATTATTTTTGTGAAGATATATATTCTGTTTCTTTAAACATGTAACAGGAAACCAGGCAGGATGAGGATGGGGAAAGTCTACAACAGCACCTCTGCAGTGGGGAGAGAAAGCACGAGCACACGTGCTTTTTAAAGAAAATGCTCCTTATTATAATAAATAACCTTCTACAGGCTTTCAGAAAAAAAAAAATAATAATAAAATAAATAAAAAAAAAAGGTGACTGTTACATTACATGGGGAGTACAGCTGCTCCTGCACTGAGGTGACGGTAAGTAACCACTGAACATTAAAGCCCTCAGTGTTAATAATCTGACTGTTTTGTACAAGCCCATCACCAGCAAACAGATCCTGGCTACCCATATTCTTGAGTAGCTGCATCCCCAAACATTTAGAGGTTTATGAGTAAAAAGCAACACTTTGACTCCACCTGGCCACATGCTGGGGGTCAACAGCAATCCCTGAGCCCCAGTGCAGTGTGCTCCTGAGGTGGAATCCCACCTGCTAAAATCATCCTGTCCTGTGCAAACCTTGGTGGCAGGGGGCTCTGTGCAGGTCTACAGAGTGCTCCTGGCCCTAATCCTGCCCAAGGTGACTGTGCAGGTCTACAGAGTGCTCCTGGCCCTAATCCTGCCCAAGGTGACTGTGGCATGGTCAGGCAACGGCACCTTGACTATTGCCCCCAGGACAGAAAGCCCCTCACTGTCAATTCTGGGAGCACATTCGAATCTTGGAGGGGTAATGCAAGTGGGGCATTCACTTCTGGACATAAAGGTTTTCCTTTACTTACTAACAACTGAGTGTAAATAATACTCAACCAAGCAACCTGCTTTCTACCTGCTCTATCACCAGATAAAATGCATAGCAAAACTTAATTGGAGGTTATCAGCAAAATGACTACTTTAGAAACTTTATCTCCTACTCATTTGTTCTTGCAGTGATCTTCTGCACATGCTGTGTAAGAAAGCTAAGAAACAGCTGCCTGGGGTACCCTGTCCCTGCAACGAGACTGCAGCTTTCTGGTCATTTCCTTAGAGAAAACAGGAACTAAGCTGCTCAACACCAATGAACTTCTCTACTTGTAGCATAGGCAGATCAATAAATCTTCAAACCACTGATATCAAAGGTTAGCAACAAATCTGAGGAACTCTGCAGACATTGTGATCTCCTGCACACAGAGAATGATCGATGACACCTTTGTCCAATAGCCAGACTTGTAAGCTAAATCTACAGATTTAAGGAAATTAATATTTCAAGGGAATAGCTATCCTGCCACAAGCTTCCTATTGCCTTTACTCCAAAAGGGAAACTGAAACAGACAGCAAGATTATCAGGCACATAATTTTAAAAGCCTCTTTTTGTGAGGAAATATTTTGTTACACAGTTTTCTCGTTTGTTACTGAAAACTAAACCTTTTAGGTGTTTTTTTTTGTTTGTTTGTTTGTTTGCTTGCTTGCTTGCTTTATTTCCATTTCCTCTTTCTATTTTTTCTTCTCATTTTAATCTTTAAGGAAAGTAATCTCTTTTCTCATGTAGAGAAGTATCTGTGCAGTCACATAGATATTGTAGGTGTAACATTTGGGAATGCTACCCTCCTGTTTTGTCTTCATTATCTGCAGAAAACCCTTCAGTGAAGTACAGCGGCTTTATTTTACCCTAGCTAAAATATTTCTGTATGCTTCCTCCCACTGCCTGTTTTTACATAGTCCCGTTTCCTTCTAAACATGGTTAAATTTCAGGCACATGTGATACAATCCTTCATGTTTGGGGAATGTAGCTGATTAAAGCCATTAGACACTCTGAGACTTCTGGATTATTGAAGTTACAGAAATGCAAAACAATGATACCAGCTTTCTGTAGCATTTACAGAGAGCTTCAGTTACAATTGGTGAGCGATCTTCACCAAACTTCCGAATTACACTGGCCTGATAGATTTTGTCTTCATTATATATTTCCAGAGATGTGTCAACTGGGCTTAAGAATGAAAGAAAATGCACCAAAAAGTTGTTTTGGCTAAGGCATGTGCTAAATCAGGCTGCTCTTACCAAATTTGTTTTTTTTAAAAATTCACAGAATCACAGAATCACAGAATTTCTAGGTTGGAAGAGACCTCAAGATCATCGAGTCCAAAATTCCTTGCATAAAAAGATTTTGTCATTTTCAGTCATCAGTGTTTCTCTATCAACACTAGAAATTTACTGCTCTTCAGTTAAAAAAATAATTTAAAAATACTCTGAATGTAGCATTTCTTTTTATGTGATGCCCAAAATAATTATTTTTATGTTAATGTTTAGGGTGCATTTGGTCACTGACAGTTTCAAACACTGTTCCTGCCTCATGAAGTACCATAGCATCCCTATCATCAGCTAGAAGCTGGAGGAAGAATGCCAGGTCCCCTTATTAAAATTGTGCCACTGACATGAAGACAGTTTGGGGATGAGCTCTTTGCATCTGATGGTTCCCACTGCCCCAACCTAGCCATCTCCCTGCAACGCTCCTTGAAAACTCATCTGTTGGCAAAATATTTTCTTGAACATATCACAGGGGAGTAATGTTAAACTGATTGAGAAGTTGCAAATTTGGTGTCTGAACTCCAAATCCCAAGACTGAGTTATCTCTGCCTAGTCCCTTACCCGTCATCTAATTTGTCCACACCAGACTGAGTCATGCTGAAGAGCTGCAATGAATGCCAAAGTTGCCCCTCAGGAATGATTCTTTGTGTAGGATTTTGAAAGACATCCCTGAGGTTGCCTCCTGTGGGCTTCATCTCTTGCTTTGGTATCTGCAGCAGACCAGGCTCATGCTCTTGGCAGAGGCATTTATTTTTCTTTTCCTTTTTCTTTTTCTTTTTTCTTTTATTCTTTTTTCTTTTTTCTTTATTCTTTTTTCTTTTTTCTTTTTTCTTTTTTCTTTTTTCTTTTTTCTTTTTTCTTTTTTTTTCTTTTCCATTCTCTTCTCTTCTCTTCTCTTCTCTTCTCTTCTCTTCTCTTCTCTTCTCTTCTCTTCTCTTCTCTTCTCTTCTCTTCTCTTCTCTTCTCTTCTCTTCTCTTCTCTTCTCTTCTCTTCTCTTCTCTTCTCTTCTCTTCTCTTCTCTTCTCTTTATTATTTTATTTTATTTTATTTTATTTTATTTTATTTTATTTTATTTGGGGGAGGGGGTGCACCAAGCTGCCCAGCAGTGCCTGTGGGAGCACTGAAATCTGTAGGATAGTGAAAATGGTGTAGGATGCACTGAAATCTGTAGGATGGTGTAGGATGGTCTTGCTATTTTGGAAGCTCTCAGTTCTCTCCAAATTCCCTACCAGGATGATTCTGTGCCAAAATGACTTGGAACAGCTCATGGCTGGGAAAGCACCATGGGGATTCAAATGTTGGGAACATCATCTCATCCTTGGTTTTTATGTTCTGGTTTGCAGTTCTTAAAAGTTGCTGCACTGAATTTCACCCTAATGCTGCTTCTCTTTGAAGACTCGTGTAAATTGCTGTTTACTGTTTACTTGAGAGCTGATTTACTTTGACCAAACCAGGGAAGAAAGCAAAATGTTCACCACACATTGGCGAAACGTCACGAGATGCTGCCAGCTTTAGGGTATAAATTCACTATTTCTGTATGTAGGTGTCATGACACAGCAGTCCAGATTATAGAGTCATTTTGATAATAAATATTTGTTCTACTCAGATGCTTCCAGATGTATGATACATAATACAAATAGTAGTCATTCTGGTCCACATCGAGTAACATCAGATGTTCTGGAAAGAGATGTCAAGCTACAGACACCTGATTTTATGAACAGACAGAGAACCTTCTTACACAGTCTCCTAACACCTTCAGCTCTCTGTGAAGAGCACCGTGGGTTGTCCTCATGCAGACTTTGCACTTCTAAAATGTTCCACTTACTCCCTTATGCCTGGTTTTAATATAACTGTACTTTACAAGGGTCAGCATCTGTACTGTAGCAGAAATAAATTTTAAATCTGCTTGCTTGCAGCTTTAGGGGGATAGTACACGTGCATTATTTTATAAGCCCAAATATGTCCTAAGTGGTACATACTTTTGTCTTGACAGTATTAGAAATGCTGCTCGAGGAGTCTAGGCCAGATTGACCATGCGGTTTAAGATCCATACTTGTATACATATTGGCACCCTGCAAAATGTGTTGATAGTTTGCTGAAAAATAGGCAAGCTGTTTTTAATGACTGGAGATTTATTTACGAACATATGCACTAACTGAATAAAAATCACCAACACAAAGCATCAGAATTTCACAAAATCATAGTGCTTGATCATCTTTGTTGACTGATATTCATTTACTGGATGCTTAGTAGATAAGGGGATTCATTGAGATCTAGCCTAAAACCATTCTCTGTTGGAGTGCACTGAGATTTGAATCAAGTATGACAACTAGTAATTTTAACCTTCTTTTTATCACTTAACCTTCTATTTATCACTTCTTTTTATCACTTTTATCACTACAAGCTTCTATTCTATGATGAGCCTGGGATGGGCCCCCAGAGTTATGCAGAGGTTTTAGCAGCATGAATGGGGCTCTAGTCTACAGATTGTTGCCAGCCAGAAGTGGAGAGATTTTGGTATAAAAAATGTTGCATGCTGTGTGACAACTGGAATTTCTTTCTGCATCTATGCAATGAGCTGAAGTCATGAGTGACTTGAATTCTCTTGGATAATATGAAGTTTTGTCAGGTCTCTCTGAACCCAGCACAACTCTGTTTAAATCACCAGGAAGACTTAATGATAGGTTAATCAGGTCCTAAAATAGTAGGTTGCTCTGGATATACATGAGATCTTATAGGCACACACAAAGAGAATTAGTCATGTTTCCCATTTGTTTAAAACCATGAAGACTGAGGAAAAACCTCTAGCTTTTTTCACCACCTTAGATTGCTATAAGGTTATTATCTTGGTCTTAACAACACATGAAGAGGCATCCATTTATGTCTCTGAGGGGAGAATACCAAAAAGCCAAGAATATTTCAATACAATCTAGCTGTTTTTGACATTCAGAAATCTTAACACAGCAAAGCCTTGTTGAATTTGTAGATCCAGGCATTCAAAAAAAATCATCCATTCAGAAGTTATTTGGCTTTAACGTTACCTTTATGAGGTTCCAACCAAAAGCAGGCTCTGTAGAGCTTGACTCTGTACAAAGAAAGGGAAAGCCTCCAACAGAAAGAGCTACAAAAGGAACTATAACTCCTATTTTATAGTACTACCACAGGCCCACAGCCCACTGGAGGAGTTTAATTTACAGAGCACACATCTTTCCACTGAGTCCAGATGAAAGCCAGTGGCTGATAACCTTAGGGCTGTGGACCAATGGATTGCTCATCCACCTCTTTATGCAGCCTGCCAGAGCAACAGCAACAACTTAGGTTCAACACCCACAGCAAGTAATCCTAGCAAAGCAGCATCCATTCCAACTCTGATTTAGACAACAAAACAAAAGTAGGAATGACTTCAGACCCAAGACTGATTTTGTCTGAACTCCACTCTTTTGTGGATTTGGACATTTCTCCTTTGTTTGTATTCCAATTTCTGATATTCAAATAAGTTGGAAAAATTGTGTGTCAATATCTTATGTAGCAGGATGAGATGAGGATGTTTAAACTGACTTTCTTTTAATCATTTTCTATGTGGTTCTCTTAATTGGCTTGGTTTCTTTTTTCTGGCTTTGTTCTCCAACACTGATTCATTCATTTCCTGAAGTTTCACTTCACCTTGTCTGGTTTTTCCGTCTGCAGTATGTTGTTATACGCATTTGGTGATGAGAATTAGCTTAAAATAATCTGTACCATAATTACTGACTTCAGACTTGTTTGTGTCTATAGGGAGATGTCCACGACAAAACAAAATAACAACAAAGAGGGAAAACTACCATGTTCTTCCATATTTGGACAGCCCAGATGTTATTTACAGCATTGTTTATGAAGCTTTTTCTTTGCCTTGCTGGCTTTGATCCACACACGTTGTCAGTTTTGAGCACACACGTCCTGTCACATGGCGACTGTGTGCCCCTGACAAGTAAACATGCGGGAATGCAATTTATAAAGACAGGCTAGAGCAGCAATTAAGGAGAAAAAGAACTACAAACACGACAAAGGAAATTATGCAGGAAGATGAGCTAAATCTGGTCAGAATACAGGATATCAAGGCAACTGTGCTGCATGTCATTTATGCTTTAGTCACTAGTGAGTGTCAACATTAGTACGTGATGTTTTCCCTCGTGAAACTTTTATCATTAGTCTGCAAGAGAACTGCTCAGTGGGACTTGTTGCTGCAGAACCCCATGTGTGTGATCTCTAAGGGGTGATGTAGTTCATTATCACATTTGGCACTTACTCAGAGCGATGAAGTTTTTCAAGCACATTTGGCACAATGAACAAACAGAATATTGTAACATCTCTTTTTCTTATAAAGTTGAAGAGAGAGCAGCTTCCAGTAAGGCTCCATAGGATGTGCTGGATGAGGGAAGTATCTGGCATGCAGTACATTTTCTTGCTAAAGCAGAGTATTGCCATGAAAATAAAAAACAAAACAAAGCAAAACCACTACCACCACCAACAAAAACACCGTTCAACAAATGCTTCAGGCAATAAAATTCAGTCGTGAATATTTGGGTGACAGCAGTGAAAGGTTATGTACAGGACCCATAGGGCCTGGGAAGGGAACACAGGCTATTGACTATGTCCCCATTTACTAACAAACAAACTCCAGGCAGATGCTGGGATTTTGGAAATTCATTTTAAGATACTGCGGGCCTAGCAGCTGAATCTTGGGACTGTTGTATGAAGAGTCCTCTGCTCTGTGAAAATGTGCTTTATTATAAAGGTCGTGATATCGGCTGGGGGAACTGGTAGATTTTGTCCCTATGTCTGTCAGGACAATATTCCAGTAGGAATCTTTCTTCCAGCTTTACCTGTACAAGTCTATAGCTCAGAGCACTCTGGAGAAGGATCCTTGTCTGGAAATTCACTTAGCTCCTTAACTGCTCGTCTCCTTTCAGCCATCTGCCATCTGCTTCTCCTTTTAATCATCGCCCTAGCAGTTAATGTCCTCACAGGGCAGATCCTTGATTTTTCAGTCCTTCTTCGACTACGTTACATGTTATGGTACTTTACTACTAATATCACTTACTAAGGAAAAGGCTGGAACTGACTCACACGGGAACCAGGTGTGTAGCTCCAAACCTCCAGTTATTTGTGACCTGGGTCTTGGAACAAACACTTGCCTTGTGCTAAGATCTTTTATGTAAAAGCACTTGCACTCTCTGTAGTGGCTTCTTGGTCACTATACCTGCATAATCAGGAGAGTGAAACAGCACATGATCTATGTGGTCACTTTGAAATACCTGTCCAAATGCTTTTTTTTTGTTTGACATTTAGCTCATCCATTGGTGGTGCTTTCCACTAAGGATTCTTTGCTAATATTTAAGTATGCTAAGTCCAGTATTTAAATTTACCTATGAAAAAGTACCCATCTGTTTAAGCAAAGTGTTCAGATAATCTGAAAGTAAGGATGTTTCCTGAGTGCTGGATCCAGTCCTGCAGTTACCCTTTCCAAAAATATGTGGAGCAAGTGCAGTGGCCACAAGGAAAACTGGAGCATCTGCTGTACAAGGAGAGGCTGAGAGAGCTGGGGTGCTTCAGCCTGGAGAAGAGGAGGCTCAGGGGAATTTGATCAATATTTATAAATACCTGAAGGGAGGGTGTAAAGAAGACAGAGCCAAACTCTGTAGTATCCAATGACAGGAGAAGGGGCATGAATTCAAGTACAGGAAATCCCATATAAGAGTAAGGAAAAACATTTTTTGTGACAAAGCTGGTCAGACACTGGAACAGGTTGCCTAGAGAGGTTTTGGAGTCTCCATTCTTAAAGATATTCACAGTCCTGAGCAACGTGTTCTTGTAGATACTGCACTGAGCAAGAAGGTTGGACTAGACCATCCCTAGAGGTCCTTTCCAACCTTCCAACCTCAGCTGTTCTGTGATGCTGTAAAGGATACTGTAAATTGGATACATGTCCAGAGAACATGTCGAGATACACATCCAAACAAAAAGTATGAATTCCAAGCCTCATCAACTCAAAAAAAAAACAAACAACAACAACAACAACAAAAAACACAACAACATCATTTGCAGGACAAGCTAGAGACTAAATGGATACAACAGATGAAAATGATGAAGGAACTGCAGACACCTGGAGGCAGCAAGACATGAAAAGAAGAGCTTTGATTTATTTTCCCTAGCAAACACTGAAGGGAATTTGTGGTAGGTTAAGGAGAGTTCTTATTTGTATGTTAACATTCCTCCCCGTGTACAGGATTAAAGAGAATAACTAAACCAGCTATGTAAAGTACAGTTCAGTCATATTGGTCCAACAGGTAAAGTTGCACCTAGAAAGAAAGTGGCTAACCTAACATTGTAAAATAGGGCAAGAAATGTTGTTTTTTCTTTGCTCAACTTCAAGATTGTCAGATGCTTGAGGATGACACAAAAGCAACTAGTGCTAGTGCTAAGAAGAAAGGCTAAAATTAGCTATATTAAAGCAATGAAACAAAATTAAAAGCCACGGAGAGCTGCCAAGGAATGTGTGACCTGACACATTCTGACACATGGAGAGCTGCAGGTGGCACAGGCACCATGACATTACTCAGTCCATCCATCTTGTCAGTACTAAAGCTGACAGAGAGGGTTTTACTCTCTTCCCATCATTCTCTAGAAGCCTGTTAGTGGAGAGAATTACAGATTTGAAGAAGTGGTTTGAATATAGCTGACAGAAGCTATGTCTTTGGATCAGGTCTCTCCTGGAAATGACAGCAGCACTTTCAGGTCCAGATCCAGGGGGCTATGGCAAAGACAAAACAAAACCTCAAGCCATGGCAGTTTTACTGCCTCAGGTAGTCCATAACCAGGTCTTAGCCCTCAAATAGCTGAAAATAGGATAGAGATTCTTAGGGGCCAGTGAACTCTACAGACGACTGTGGTATACACATTTCATATTGCTCAAGAGCTATATATTAGGATGGAGATGTAATATATATCATTACTTAATTTCTTTAGTGTTCACTTCCCCCACCACTCTCCATCTGATATCATGTCATCTTTCCCACTTGAAAAAAGAAAACAGCTACTAAGGGCATGGTAACGAACTTTACTTTTTCCACTGTTCTTCAAAGAACTGATATATTTGTATGTTAATATTCTTATTCATATACAAAAAATGTGTACCATAAATAGTTTTCTAAGGGAAAATCAGCCAACTGGAAATGCTTCCTTCATTTTAAAGATAATGGCTCCATTTGTTTATTGCTTCTGCTGTTGATTTTTTCAAAGCAAAACAGCAAATCTGCTCCCAGTTAGAGGAGCGTGACCCTTCTGTGCTCAGGAGGCTCAGGCCAGAGTTCAGGACATATCCTAGAGTATCTCTCCATGGTGAACCGTGCTGCCTACTTCAGTGAAGCTGCTCACAATTAATTCTTCTGGATGTGGAGATCAAAGTAACACAGCATTTTGCTGGTAGCCTTAGGGCTACATTCAGACAGCCTAAGTTCCACCTAAGTTACTGTGCTTGCACTGCAAGGAGAGTTTATTGCAACTGGCTGGGAACCTGGGGGAAACCACAGGGGCTCTGGTGGAACATGCAAGGTTCCCTTGGACAATGATAGAGGCCAACTACTGCTGTGTGAGTAAGCCTGTTTTTGATTCAACTGGATAATCCAGGGAGAAATATTTTATTATTTTTTTTTCCAGTGAGTGATATTTACATAATCCACTTCGTTAAACCTATTTTTTTTTAGAAATGTCTTACTTTTTCCATATGCTTGTGAGCCAGAGTGGAGCAGATGTCCAGAGTGATCAGCATCAACAAGTTTTTTCATTTAATAATTACATTTGACAACTGTTAAAACATGAAGTGTAGCGAAATCATCACTACCAACTTATTTTGGTAAACTACTCAATTATTTTTTTTTTCAGTGGTTTGAGGGAAGCACTCCAAAAATCCATAAAAATTGATTGCAACAGGACACACACTAAAACCAGCATAATGTGTACACTCAATGCAGTATGGTTCTGCATAGGAAATTAATGCAGGAGAGCCACGGCACTAATGACATAATTATTGCCTTGGCAGTCATCATGATGACACCAAAGCATCAGACAAACTTAATCTTTCTCCCCAGATGGGCTAAACGCTCTTTCAGTTTCCTGTGCAGGGCATATTTTTTTTCATAGTTGGTTTATGTTTATGTTTTTACAGATTTACAACAGAGAATTGCCTTGTGGCCTAATCTGCTGTTCCCAAAGTGTCCTATATTGGACTGTAGCATCCTGAATCCTTTTTCCAAATGTGTTTTTGTTCTGAGTAGGCTATTCAGGAAGAATCAGCTCATATATCCCAGAAAGGAAGCTCTGGGATGCATTCACGGCTGTGGGCCTAGAAAAAGGAAGGATGCTGGAGAGGTCTTATCCCTCTGCTGTCACCAAGGAAGAGCACATGGCCTTGCAAATCTTCTGAACAGGAGTACGTCATTGAAATTATGTGGCTGGGTAGATCCTTTGACCAGACTCTAGAGATGCTGATGGATGAGGTATTCACTGAGGCTAGTGAGAGCATCCAGGACATGCAGCGAGAAGGTGTAATGGCATTTGTCACCAGTAAAGTGGAGAGGTTGGGTATTCAACCCATCAAGTAGCAGTGGGAGGAAGTGAGAGACTTCCTAGCAGTAACTCTTTAAAGGGAGCATATTGCTATTTATGTCCCTAAAACACCTGACAGTTAGCAAACCCAGCATGTTAATAAATCAGATCTGGCTCTTGCTAGACTTCTTCCTGAGTCCCTGCACCATCATGCCCTCCCTCTCCTAGCAACTGCATGTCATAGCCATCACACCTTTGCTGCTGTGAGCTATACACATCACCAAGACCCAAGTCTGCAGTAGGAAATGCTCAGGCTTTTCCAAAGAAATATTGCTTAACTGAAGCCAGTCATTACAGCTTCCTCCTCATTATACAGCATACAGGAATGAGATCAAGCAAACACAGTCAAAAGCATGACTGTTCAAATACAGGATCCAGGAGCATACTTAACTAATGTGCAGCCAGAAAACTATTGCCAAGGGTTTAATATGATTCAGCATGTTCTTAGTTTTCCTTGTAAAACACCCTCCTTAAACAATAAAGTGATTTAAACAGGGGTTTTGTTCCCCAGCATGTGGACACAAAGAGAAAGTGCCAGGTGACTGCAGCAAATTACTCATTCAGTTGATTTGGAGAAGGACATTCATTCTTTTCTTCACTGCTTATCTGATGCAATTCGCATTTTAAAGTTGATCTCTCAGAATACCAAAGCAAGTTGCTTCATGCACCTTCCAAATCATTTCTCCTGAGAAGGTGTTGATCAGAGATACCCGAATATCAAAAAGCTGAGTGGTTCAGTCAGGATAAGGTCCCTTCTCCAAAGATCAGAAGCTTATCCATACCTGAGCCACATAAGCCCTACTGCTTAGGCCTAGGAGCATTATAGCCTTAGGGTCAGAAAACAAATGAAAGTTAACATGGAACCGGTCAAAAGGGGACAGTAAATCAATTATTAATACATCCCTAATACAAAGCTTCAGGCTTTCCTGAAGTCTGGGTTTTCCCTCATTTCCTCTGGGGATTTTTTAACAGCTGGATGAGTGGGATAACTTGGCTTAAGGATGCTTTTCCTGTACCGACTCCTATGTTTGCAATCAAAAAGGATTCAAGATCACAAAGAGTGTTCCGGTCTGAAGAACAATGATCTCCCCCAGGTATCAAGAAATACGATACATTCAACAGGCCACATTCACCGGTATGCCTGGGATGCTCTGCATTGTCTTAGTGATACAAAACAGTCATTAACCTGGACATTCTGTGGAATAGTGTAAAGCAGCCAGAACAGATCTGATCCACAGTCCTCAACGTTATATATTGCACTGGAAGCCCCCAAAGAACTGTTCTTTTATATGGCTCTCTGGACCTTAGTGAAGCACTGCCTGACACCACAGCTTTTATCATTGTAATCACAGAAATCAGTACAAAACAGAGCATCTTTGAGCCAAGTTATTCAGCTGATCCAGCTGTTGTGAAATTCCCCAGAGGAAATGAGGGAAGACTTGGAATGTCAAAAAATAAAATAAAATGAAAAATCCATGCTTTACAAGAGAGGCTGCAGCAGCGCTAGGGACACTTTGCATTACCAGGATGGGACAAGGCTGCAGAAGCTGGCGCAGAATCAAAGTCAGAGATTGCTACTTCCTGACTGCTGGTTCAGGCAAAAGTCACCGAGGGGGTGAGCAGAGCAGTCAGGGGAGGCACAATGGCTTCTCTATCAGCACTGGAGATCTTTGCCACTAGCTGGGCTAGGTCAGAAGAGAGCCTTGCAAATGTGCTACCTATTCCCTGGAGAGTCTTGTGGTTCAGGCTCTAATCCACTGTACTACTGTCTGCCAAAGAAACTTCCCTAGATGATGTTAGGTATTGGAAGAGATTACATGCACACAGGCCCATTTTTAACCCTCTAAACCACACCATGCAGCTTAGTGCAGGAGCTCTTTAGCTCTGTCTGTACTAGCAAACAAACTTAGAAATGATCCCAAGCACTGGAAATTAAGCCTATGCTAAATGGCCTCTTCTATGGTGTTGGCTCATGCCAAACAGCCCCTGGGCACAGCTGGAACATCAACAGGGCCAGAGACAAGTGTTGATGGGCAGTCTGCATGCAGCTGTCCCATTCTGGATGTGGGCCTCGCTGTGCTGGTGGCCTCCCTGGCAGACAGCCATCGAGGTCATGCTCAGTTTGCTACTATGAACTGACCTGCTGGGACTCCATGAGCTGTACTGGGCACTGGGCACCTAAGAGAGCCCATAATTCTGGTTTTACAGATACTACACCTGTAGGAAGGAAACATTTTGCTTGTTAGCTTATTTAGTGTCATCTTTAGTGGAAGACTTCAACTTGGAATAATAGGTTTATATGAGGCATTCTCCTGTAGTAATGGAATAAAGTCACAAAAATTAAAATCAAATCACATCACTAAGACCAAACTTAACAGTAAGAAGTCTCCATAGCTGTTCCAGTCCCTTAGACAGCTTGGTAGGAAGACCAGGAAGCTGGCACCACTGACCTCAGGTAGGCTGCAAGCATCCTTTCTTGCTCTCACTGCTCAGGATGGCTCCTGAAGCCACCCCGGGCAACACCTACAGTGCTTCTTTCACACTGTGCTGGGGAATGACCTACTTCTTCTTCTCCCTTCCTGTTTACCTGCCTCATTCCCCGTGATTGGATGCTGAGACATTGCATGGTAATGTAGGGAATTAAGTCACTTCCTCTTTTCATCCCTTCAGTCTCTGAAGTCATTTCCTTCCCCCACCCACTCAGCGTTTCTCAACAGTTCTGCAGTATACGTACCACTTTCTTGGCTTTACGTTGTTCTCTCTTCTTATAACCAAATAATGACATTTTGGTAAAATATTACACATCAGATCATGAGAAACATGATTCCAGTAAGAATGTTGTATGTTTAAACAATATTCTTTCACAGAAACTTGCATATAAAGAGAAAACACAGCATAACAGTGGGCACCTGCATTACTGATGCATCCTTCCCATCTATACTTCTGGTTGGAAAGGGCACAAGGGTGAGTGGAGCTGGGTGTTAAAGTAACCTTAACTGGTTTACAGCTATAATGGAAAGCGTCTAAAAGCCCCATCTTGTCTAAAGTTGCCCATGAGAAACAGCATCAACATACCAAAATTTCTCCTTTCCTCCATGGGAGAGTCAATCAACCAATTCAAAAAATAAATAAATAAAATAAAATAAACATTTCTCACCTACTGCCAGGAACCTTGTCCTGCAGAAACCAGGGTGGATTCTCAATGGGAGCAAATTTCAGAGCTAGGGACCTTGGGGTTGAGCAGTCGTGGCACCAGAGCTCATCCCTAAGGACACATCAGAAAATATTTCTATTTGGTCAGTGCTGTCTGTAGAGACTACTGGTAAGCTGCCGTGATATATCCCATCAGGAGACCCCACTGCACTGAGGTATCCCAAAACTATGACTGGCTACAACCAAGGATAATATAACATGCAGCTCAGGTGTACTTGGATCACAGCGGGCTGTTTCAGGTACTACCTTCTTCCACAACTGTGTCATCCATTCATACTTTAATTTGGGAACATACTGAAAAATTTACACATAAAACCAAGAATTCACACAGTGTCTGTGGCTGCTGCTGCAGCTATAACAAAGCTCTTTGCCCAGGCACAGTAGTACAAGATACGCCTGAGAATACATCTTGCTGCCTGACTGACTTCACTTGGGAATTCAGGAATCCCATTTCAAACAAAAGTACATAGCTGGAACTAATTCAAACCACAAGAGAATAAAGGAAAGAAATCAAATCAAACTAATAAATCAAGATTACAGCTCTCTCAAAAAGATACATTCTAATTCAGCCACAGGTTATGAGACTTGATGCAGGAATTACTCCAGGCAATTCTATAGTCTGTGGTTGCTATTGTTCCTATGAAATGGTCTTGTTAGTCCCTTTTGCGCCTGTGAGCTCTGCGAATATATTTATGCGAATGATGGCAAAGTAACTTCTTTCCCCAAAGTAATGGCTGGTTACCGATTACATTCAGGCTGCCAGCAGTAAAATAGCTGAGGTATCTGCAGGTGGAGATAGGAACATCCCACACGATGAAGCAACTCCAGAAGCCACAGCTGGAGTCCGTAGCCAAAGAATCACACTCCACAAGGATCTTTGCATTTCCAATTAACCTGTCTCTTACGGAGGAGTAACTTAATGAAAAATGAGTGCTGCAAAATACAATCTTTAAATTACATGGAACAATATGACATATACTTTCTTATTAAAATATTTGGGTTATAATGTTAAAAAAGGGATATTGGGAGAGAGAGGTAAAATGTGATTTCCTCGTTTCTCTTTGTAATCCCTTAATTAATGTTATTATATTTATCCCTAGCACTTAATCCCTTCATTTTCCAGGGGAATAGGTTCAAAATTTTGGTAAAAAGTTGTGCCATTACCATATTTTAAAAACAACAAAAGACCTCTAAGAAGATTGAGGTGCTTTTTTTTTTTTTTTTTTTTTTTTTTTTTTTTTAATACAAATGACAAACAAATACTTAGTCCAAAGAAAAATCCATTCTTTTTGCAACCACTGTGACTTCATGGGAACATGTATTCTGTGTATGTTCACAGCTTTGCTGCCACCAAAGATAATAACAGTTTTTAATTATTCCAAGCAAAACAGTGGGGAGAAAACATTTTATGATTTTTGAAAAATCGTAACAGAATTCGACAGAAGTTGAAAACATAATATATTTTCTGTTCATACATGAATACTTCGCTGAGAAAACAAGTCATGCCCATGTCTCAATCCACAGTAACTGTCTGTAATTCAAAACAATGATTCAGCACTGGGGTATGAGAAGTTGTGAATATTTTAATGATTTTTTTTTTTTTCCACAGAACTTTTGGCACTCTGCCTCAGACACTTTTGGTACACAGCAAAAGTTTAAGCATGTTTTTCAAAAGAAAAAAAAAAAGTGAGGCTTTTTTTTTCAATTCATACTTGAATACTTGAAGAACTGTTTAAAGGACACCAACTAAAAGGCTTTCCATTGCAAACACAGTTCGTTTTCTCAGAGGAGGTTTTCCAGAGCTGTGTGTGCAAATGCATTGTAAGAGGGAAGCTCCAAATGCTCTTTTTTTCTCAGCTGAGTAGCCATCGCTCCTATACCTACCCTCTAATCCCCTGGGGTGGACTCATGTCTCTGCGCAAAGACCTTCCATATTTATTACTAAGGATTTTCCCCTCCAGTTTTGACTCCTGACTCAGGTCCGTATTATTTTGTGAAAGGCTAGCTTCCCCCAGGGTGACAGTATGGTTACAGCAGACAGGGTTATACGGGCTGGGTTATAGCACGCTTATAGACAGACAGACAGATGGCCTGTAATGATCTGACCCAGCTGTAGGATCCCATGACTCACACCTGCCTTCTGCCCTTGGGAAAGGCTGAGGGGAGTTTCCTCTCGTCACCTTCCTGGAAAACTGGTAGGAGTGAGTGCCGTGCCAGCCGCTCCTGCAGGGCTGCCAGGTACGAATCACCTGGCTTCCAGACAAGTGATGAAATGGTTTCAAGATGGAAACTCCGTCTCCCTTCCTGGAGGGCTTCACACAGGTGGCTTTTTGTTGTTGGGCCCCACTGAGGAGCTGGGGAACTCCAGGGAACAGCCTTGCTTGGCACTCTTTGGACTCTGCAGTCCTGATAACATTTCCCGGCCATCCAGCAACCTCAGCCAAACTCTCTCACCATGCTTTGCTTCCCAAAAGAGAGGAAGAAGGGAGAACATCAGCATTTGTCCTGGTGCCAGGTTCCTGCTCGCACATCTGAGAATAGTGTGGACCCTTCCAGCCTTGCAGTAGAGAGGGCAGCTACCCATCACCTGCACCCTAGGCTATACATCAAGTGATTTTCAAGTTTAATCAGTTGGCAACCTCTAAATCTCCCAATGGAAGCACAGATCCTTGGTTGGCCAACATAGTTGACTGAGCTTTTTCAACTAGTATCTTAGTTGTCAGATAATCAGAGATTTAAAAACCTGTGAGACGGAGTCACCCAACGCAAGCTCCCAGGAGGTAGTACAACCACATTTTCAAAAAAAATATTTAATTTTGTAATTTTATTCTAAAATCTTTTGCCTTTCAGAGTGATATGATAATATTCAAATATTTTCTGAGAAGTACACCAGGAAAATATGTTTATATTTTTCCGCATTTGTTTATTTTTTCTTTTGTGTTGCCATTTTCCAGAGAAAATACCCATTTCTGAGCCAGATCTGCAGGACATCAAAAGTAGGAGAAGGAATCAAGAGTTTCTGCACCAACTTTTGGGTTAACACAGAACAGAAAATGTTTCAAGAAGAGCTTAAGCTAGTGGGATACCTGGTAGGGTCTAAATGTATGCAAGGTATAAAATGAAAAGAAAATGTCCAAAGTTGTTAAGAAGGTGACAGCAATACTAAAAGAAGAAACACTGAGTTGAAAAGAAGCTGATTCTAACTAATAAAAAAGCTCAGCTGAGATGCAGTAACCTCTGAATTCCTTGTTCCTGACTATTAAAGGGCTGTGCAGGTTTACAAAGTACAGAGGTTTCAAGACAAAAATAGTTGTTTCTAAACAATCTTAGAAAATTCAATTATTAATTAATGTTAAATTATAAATATATGTGTCGATTCACTACTCTGACTCCAACTGTAGAACGCTGCAATATCATGTTTTCTCAGTGGAACTATTCCAAGTTGAAGTAACATAGCAATAGTATAGCATATAGATTTAAAATAAATAAATAAAATTTAAAAGGTATCATGAAATCTACCACTCTACAGCCTGATTTTTGGGCACAAAAGGAGAATAATAAGGACAAAGGTTATTTTACTTGTCTTATAAACAAGTTTTATTTCTGGAGAAAACATTTTATTTATTTTATTTTATTTTATTTTATTTTATTTTATTTTATTTTATTTTATTTTATTTTATTTTATGTCTCTCAAATAACTCAGTGACAATTTACATGTAAAAATAGAATATTGAAATTCAGTGCTTGGGAGAACAGTGGTACTAAGAATAATTGCAATCTTGCAACTCACTGCTTGGGAAAACAGTTTTTACAATTTCTTCTTATTAGAAACCTTCGGTTTATTTTAATCCTTCAAATCCTAGAGGAAAAAACTTGCTGTGTGAGTACTGTGTTTCCTTCCCTTAAGGGAAAGACAGCAAAGGACCAGGGAAGACAGCAAAAATATTACTATGCTTGATGAAAAATATAACTTAATAAATATTCACTATGAAAAATCTCCCTTCCCTTATCAGTTTCTTTTTCTTACATTTGTCTATTTATCCTTCTAAGAAGACAGATTACAGACAGACTATTTGATTAGAATTCTGTCTAAAAAGATTGTAATCTAGTATCCATAGAAAGAAAAATAATCTCAAAAAAACTTGTATTAATTTTCCTTTACATTACTAGATGATTTTCCTCTTCACTCTTCTTTTTAAATAGTTATGGGAAGTATTTTTTTTTTTTTTATATTATTATTATTTTTAAAGAATCAGAAGTTTTAATTAGAAGATGAAGGATTGTTTCCATCCAACTCATGTTCAGTGTGAGGAATCTGCATTTGTTTCCTGTGAGCAAGTATGGATTTTCCACTTATAGCTACTCAGACCCTGAACATAACAGAACTGTGTCAGCAGCTTTACAAGAGATCACATGTTTTTTACAAGATCTGGTGACGGAAAATCTGGAAAGCAATATTTCATGTCTCTAAGAAGTCTGTTTATTCTCAAAAATACTCAGTTATTTAGCCTCGTAGCAATTACCCATTCCTAATTTGAAGAGCATTCATCCAGTAGGTAAACCATTGAGCTGTGAAGAATTACTTGTTTCTTTTATGGAGATTAAGTGCATTACTAAGCAAAGAGTAAACTGCATTTTTTTTTTTTAATTATTTTTATTTTTAAACAAAAAGGAAGAAAGTGACAGAGGAATGAGGAATATAGATTATTTTTTTGCTGCTTGTTTGTTTTTGGATTGCCTTTTTTGGAGACTCCATTTCAGGTACTGCCAGTACTACCAGCAGAGCCCGCTATGAGACCACTCAAATTTGGAGAAGAAAGGTGGACATTCACAGCCAGGTTTCTAAAGTTTCACAGTTTCCATAAATCACTGGAACTAGAGTCCATAAAGTGCCACTATCCTTCAGGACAGGAGTCTATGTAACCACAGAAGAGGAGACACCAAGTTCTGCCCAGCCAACGTTACCCTGAGCAGATCAGCCATCATCTGAGAGATAGCACCAAGTCCAACCAAGCTTATCCTTCTTGACTCTTTGCAATGACATTTGCCCATATATATAGTTAATTAAACTTCCCAGCTGGTCTAAGAGACGAGGCATCAGATGGGTGTAATGTATTCAGCAGCAAAGGGACAAGGAGTATTTAGGTTGATTGTTAAGCAACAACGCTACGTGCTGTGGGCAAGAAGGACACAATGCCAGCTCTGGAAATTTCACAACACTTGTTTTTTTTCAAGACTTTGTAATTGAGGCTTGCGGGGTTAATAAACAACAACCACCACCAAAAGTAACAATTAGGACAGGACAGAAGAAAAGGACAAGAAGAACATTTTGGACTGCTTACGGTTGTTATTCTGTTAATACTCCAGTAAGAAAGTGAGAGGTCTTTTGTGTCGTTTTTAGTCCGACAGCACATCTGTAAATAAATCCCAGAGGGGACACGTTTTTGAACACCAAGATGAAAGTGGAGGGTAAGGCAGGCAGGGGAAAAGGTGGTTTTGGCTCAGCCCGTGCAGCTGTGTTTTGCATGTCCAAAACCAAAACCACACTTCATCTTTGTACACGAGGCCTCGCTTCACTCGGAGCGGCGGTGCGCAGGCCGCAGCCCTGCATGGCGTGGTGCAGCACTGTGCAAGCTGCCTGAGGGAGGGCAGAAGACCGGGTGGCAGAGGGCAGGGCAGGCACAACATCAGGCCAAGAGATGTCCCGAGTTAGCACAGAGACGGGCCATGGCAGTGAGTGGTTCATGCTGCTCCTGCTGAGAGGTACCCAGAGCACAGCTGGGGCTATGGAGGGTCTTTAGCCCAAACTGTGGCCCGCGGCTGTGGACCCCATCTCCTTTCTAAAGATTCACAATGCTACCTCAGGAGATTTGTCTCGAAGGTGGATGGACGTTTTAATTACCTCCATGCAGACTCCTGGAATGAGCTACTTGCTTTATTTTGAGACTGAAGGAAAACCAAGAGAAAGTATCCCATGGTCACTGCTAGCTGCAGCAGCTGCAGCAATAAATACATGCTGAGGCGAACCTACCCCAGCCAGGCTTACACACTCACGAATAGCAGACCAGGCTGTGGTTGCTTAATATCCCAAATGAGTGCCTAATTACTTCATGAGCTAATTTGGAGTGCACAGGCTCTGCCTATGCGGCTTGGTAAAAATAGGTCTAGTGCACTCAAAAACAGGTCAGACACAAAGCAGTGCAAAAGAAATGGTCTATAGAAGTGCGTGTGACACGTCTCAGGCTCTGCCGTGTGCCCCGGATAACCGCTGTCACAGTCACCAAGAGAACAACGTAGCTAAAATTGGACATGCAAACGCTCAGGGAATCAGGAAACTGGATATGAGTGTTCAAGAAGCCGAATGTAAAAACAAGAGCAGTGCAGAACTTAGATATTGCCTTGTGCTCCTGATGAATCCCCATCTAGATAATGCTGAAAATCCAGCCAGACAAGGCTTTTGCATAGGTGAAACATTTCTCACCACTATGCAGAAAGTGCAAACCACAGCAAGGCTGTAAAAATATACTTTCCTGTGTCCAAAAACTAGAGTCATGGCCACAGGAGGGATCCGTATGCTGAAGTTTATAGTGCTGAAGTCAGTTGCAGAAATTAAAACAAGTTCTTTGGGCCACTGGAAAGCCAAACGTTGTCTCCCCATAAAAGTAATCGCTTCTTCTTGTCGCAGTTACTGCTAGCTGCTGTGAAATAGGCAGCGTGGCACAACCTGAGAGAGGCCTCTCACAATGAGGCAGGAGGGAAACAGAGGATGAGGGATTATTATAGGGAAGGTAACTCGGTGTGCCTTGCTTAGCATACGCAGTTCACAGCTGTGGAATGATGGAGAGAAGAAGGGCAGCATTAGTTGTTTTTTTTTCTAAGGTGAATTGCTGTGTTGGACTTTAAGCTTGAAAATACCATGCATTAGAATAGTACTATTATAATACAACTTTAATATTCTGATATGATACATATAGTATGTCTTTAATATTTTACTGCAGTATACAAGTCCCTGCAAATTAGCTGTAAGACACTAACAAAATGCTTCTGTGGTTGCAAATTGAAATTTTTAGAATTTTTGCTTTGCAGGAAATGTGGCTTTTTAGTCCACCCAAGACCAAGAAAAAAATCCAACTCTGAAATATATCTTCCCCACAAATCCTTAGGGATTTCAGTTCAACAGAGAAGCTATGGGGAAGATTCCCCATTGTAAGATTTTGCAATTATTTGAAGTTGTCCAAAATAGCAGGTCATCTGAGAGCTGGGCTATTTATGTCCCGGATTTAGACACACTTCCACTGACTTAGCTGTCTTTTATCAGCCTTTGGATTATTGTTTTTTTACTTTCCCGGTAATATATTGTCTCGTGTTCCCTTTAAACAAAGACCCATCTGACACCATAAATGCACCTCAGGAGCTACCATTTACCAGTGGTTGTAAAATGTTGACATAGTCCAAGAGATAGCAAGGCAATACATCCGAAGGTAGGCACTTGCTTAATGTGACATTATGTACGAATGCATGCTGTAATTTTAGATTCTAATTCACTGCTTTTACTTCTATCTGATGAGCATAAGGATGAATGCTTTTGTTGTTTAAGACCACAACCTTTTATCAAAACCTCTACATCTTTCCAAAGCAATTTCCATTTCTGGTTAATGTTCGCTTCCCTTCTCAGCTCTTCAGATGTGAAGCCAGATAAATACCACTTGCCTATGGTCTGGAGATGATGCCGCAGCTCAGTTAATTGCTCTGGAGGGCAAAGTGCCTCCTGCAGCATGACCTGCTCCTTCCCCATTGACTCACTCCTTACACACATACTCGGCGCTTGCAGCTGCCTGCCACCCTGCACCAGGAATTAATCCAGCTCTCACTGATAGCAACCGTCAGCGGAAATGTTGGCTTGGGCCAAAATGAGCGGAAAGAAAGAGATAGGGTGTGACTTCACTCTGAAGGCAGAATTGTCCTTTCCGGCATAGCTTTTTGTTTCTTAAAATGCTTAAACCTGCCTTTGACAACAATCTATTCTTGCCAACAAATGCTCACATACAAGTGAGAGCCCTGATATTTACTGAGCAACAACAGAGATGCGACTGGAACCAGACACCTTTTTGGGGTGAAAAGGACTGGTGCAGGGTGGGGAGGAGCACAGGAAGGGAAAGCAAACAGCACGACTGCAGTGATCCCCACACAGCATCAGTGTAGGGAAGGGCTAAAGCTCCCCTCTTGTCCTCCCTTCTTTCTCCAAATGTAATGACACTTGGTTTTTGGAACCATCTTCTGGCAATAAGTCACCACTTTTACTCTGCTGAAGACAGCATTACCACTGTTCTCTGTATTTTTTTTTTTTTTTTTTTTTTTTCTTGTTTGTTTGTTTGTTTGTTTGTGTGTTTGCTTGCTTGCTTGTTTTTAAACTGCTGGTTGCTTGCTCATCAGCTGTGGGAGACTCTCCTGCATCAGCAAATGCCCTTAGCACCCTCTGTGGCGGCCCCGTGACTCCCCCCTTGCCAAGCAAGGCAAAGTCATGCCAAAGTGTGCATTGTGGGGAAGGAGGAGAGAATGGAAAAATCCCCAGAGCAGCTGAACAGGATGGCTGTAAACAGGAGACCCTTTTGTTTCCTCTTGCCCGCCGAAGGCAGCACTGGGAGAGCCGTGCTCCTTGCTGGAGTGTGGCCCTGCCTCGCCAGAACGGATACTCATTTGGCATTGCAAAACCCCACAGAGGTTATCCGGTCAAGGTGGCTGTGTCTGGAGCAGTCTAAACAAATTCTGTATTTCTGGGAATTATCACTCCGTTGGTCAGAGTACTGGTCGTGTGGCTACTGGCATACCAGCTCTACAAACAGAGAAAAAAGTGTCAGAACTATTTTAATAAAGGATTCCAATGGGAGTCAAAAGCATGTTGATGATTTCTTTCATGTGTTAATGCCATTAGCTACCTCAGGCATTAAGCGTGGGGAGTACCAGTAACTGACAGTGCACTGAGTGGGGAATGAATCATTTTATTTTTTTTAAATAACTTTGTTGTTCTCATGAAATTTGGCCTCAGCAACATTGTCAGGTTTCAATTAGTGTTGGTAACTCTGGTTCAGAAAAAAAAAAAAAAAAAAAAAAAAAAAAAAAAAAACTTGATCCATGATGTGTTACTAGAAATTTGACAAAGAGTGCCTTCCAGCCCCCTTTAAAGTGGTCTGCGTCATGAAGGACATTAAGGAAAAACAGGCCCATGGCAGAGGGACTGCTGTTGTGTCCTGCTTTTTTATGGAGGATGCAAGCAGAGAAAGTTTCCTTGCACTTCTCTTTCTCCAACCCGTCCAACTGATAGGAATCTCTTGAGTGAAAA